>NC_092525.1:42990866-43615866 GCF_037038585.1 Patagioenas fasciata | reverse complement strand
TCTCTCACTAAGCCCTCGTCTGGCTGCATGTCTCTTCTTTCCTCTCTCCTTTTCTCAAACTCTCCTGCTTCCTGGCTTTCGTCTTTCAATTCCTCCATTTCATTCCTGCAGCCCGGCACTACTTTTTTCTCTTGCCTCCCTTTGGCCTACTCCCTTGGCTTTCTCCCTCTCTTCCATATTCTTCTTCCCGACTTGTCTCTTGGAGACTTTTGACCACTTTGGAGCCAAGTCTGGGCATGTTTTGGAAACTTTTCAGAGGCCTCGCTGGTGACAGGGGGGACAGCAGGCAGTGACAGGCCCGGGGCTGACAGGCTCCCCCTCCCCTAGCGGGCGCTCGGCTGACACACCCAGCTGACGTAGAACCTTTGTCACAATGCCCGCTACCATGGTGAGGATGCGGGCACTCTGCAGGGGACAGGGACCCAGCAGGACTTGCTGTCAGCTCAGCAATTGCTCAGTTCCCCAAAGAAGCTGAATTCTGCAAATTGCTGCTTTTGCTCTTGAAATGATGTCATCAGGTGGGTGTTTTGGTGTAATACACTGAAAACCAGAGCAGAAATGCTGAAATATTCCTATGATATGCATGGTCTCTGCACCAAACCACCATGTCTCAGCCTAAGTATGTCTGCCGCTTGTTCTTTTGTACTGACAGAAGATTGTAGAGTTACAGTATAAAAACCATCTTTATGGAGAGATCTTTCTGGTTTAGGCTTAGTCTAAGTGTCTCAAGTAGCCGGCGCTTTTGTTTGGGCCTAATCCATATGGTCTGATGGCTTTCCTCTCATCTCAAGATGAATGTGGTAGAAAATATAAATCAAAGAAACGTCCTTTGGCCTAGCCTTGCCTTGCCTTATTTCCTTCTCATCCTGTTCTCTGTCCCAGCCTCTCTGACTAAGCCCTCGTTTGGCTGCATGTCTCTTCTTTCCTCTCTCCTTTTCTCAAACTCTCCTGCTTCCTGGCTTTCGTCTTTCAATTCCTCCATTTCAGTCCTGCAGCCCCGCACTACTTTTTCCTCTTGCCTCCCTTGGGCCTGCTCCCTTGGCTTTCTCCCTCTCTTCCATATCCTTCTTCCCGACTTGTCTCTTGGAGACTTTTGGCCACTTTGGACCCAAGTCTGGGCATGTTTTGGAAACTTTTCAGAGGCCTCGCTGGTGACACGGGGGACAGCAGGCAGTGACAGGCCCGGGGCTGACAGGCTCCCCCTCCCCTAGCGGGCGCTCGGCTGCCACACCCAGCTGACATAGATCCTTTGTCACAATGCCCGCTACCGTGGTGAGGATGCGGGCACTCTGCAGGTGACAGGGACCCAGCAGGACTTGCTGTCAGCTCAGCAATTGCTCAGTTCCCCAAAGAAGCTGAATTCTGCAAATTGCTGCTTTTGCTCTTGAAATGATGTCATCAGGTGGGTGTTTTGGTGTAATACACTGAAAACCAGAGCAGAAATGCTGAAATATTCCCATGATATGCATGGTCTCTGCACCAAACCACCATGTCTCAGCCTAAGTATGCCTGCCGCTTGTTCTTTTGTACTGCCAGCTGATTGTGGAAGTACAGTATAAAAACCATCTTTATGGAGAGATCTTTCTGGTTTAGGCTTAGTCTAAGTGTCTCAAGTAGCCGGGGCTTTTGTTTGGGCCTAATCCATAAGGTCTGATGGCTTTCCTCCTCATCTCAAGATGAATGTGGTAGAAAATATAAATCAAAGAAACGTCCTTTGGCCTAGCCTTGCCTTGCCTTGCCTTATTTCCTTCTCATCCTGTTCTCTGTCCCAGCCTCTCTCACTAAGCCCTCGTCTGGCTGCATGTCTCTTCTTTCCTCTCTCCTTTTCTCAAACTCTCCTGCTTCCTGGCTTTCGTCTTTCAATTCCTCCATTTCAGTCCTGCAGCCCGGCACTACTTTTTCCTCTTGCCTCCCTTGGGCCTGCTCCCTTGGCTTTCTCCCTCTCTTCCATATCCTTCTTCCCGACTTGTCTCTTGGAGACTTTTGGCCACTTTGGAGCCAAGTCTGGTCACGTTTTGGAAACTTTTCAGAGGCCTCGCTGGTGACAGGGGGGACAGCAGGCAGTGACAGGCCCGGGGCTGACAGGCTCCCCCTCCCCTAGCGGGCGCTCGGCTGCCACACCCAGCTGACATAGAACCTTTGTCACAATGCCCGCTACCGTGGTGAGGATGCGGGCACTCTGCAGGTGACAGGGACCCAGCAGGACTTGCTGTCAGCTCAGCAATTGCTCAGTTCCCCAAAGAAGTTGAATTTTGCAAATTGCTGCTTTGCTCTTGAAATGATGTCATCAGGTGGGTGTTTTGGTGTAATACACTGAAAACCAGAGCAGAAATGCTGAAATATTCCCATGATATGCATGGTCTCTGCACCAAACCACCATGTCTCAGCCTAAGTATGCCTGCCGCTTGTTCTTTTGTACTGCCAGCTGATTGTGGAAGTACAGTATAAAAACCATCTTTATGGAGAGATCTTTCTGGTTTAGGCTTAGTCTAAGTGTCTCAAGTAGCCGGGGCTTTTGTTTGGGCCTAATCCATATGGTCTGATGGCTTTCCTCTCATCTCAAGATGAATGTGGCAGAAAATATAAATCAAAGAAACGTCCTTTGGCATAGCCTTGCCTTGCCTTGCCTTATTTCCTTCTCATCCTGTTCTCTGTCCCAGCCTCTCTCACTAAGCCCTCGTCTGGCTGCATGTCTCTTCTTTCCTCTCTCCTTTTCTCAAACTCTCCTGCTTCCTGGCTTTCGTCTTTCAATTCCTCCATTTCAGTCCTGCAGCCCGGCACTACTTTATTCTCTTGCCTCCCTTTGGCCTGCTCCCTTGGCTTTCTCCCTCTCTTCCATATCCTTCTTCCCGACTTGTCTCTTGGAGACTTTTGGCCACTTTGGAGCCAAGTCTGGGGATGTTTTGGAAACTTTTCAGAGGCCTCGCTGGTGACAGGGGGGACAGCAGGCAGTGACAGGCCCGGGGCTGACAGGCTCCCCCTCCCCTAGCGGGCGCTCGGCTGCCACACCCAGCTGACGTAGATCCTTTGTCACAACGCCCGCTACCGTGGTGAGGATGCGGGCACTCTGCAGGTGACAGGGACCCAGCAGGACTTGCTGTCAGCTCAGCAATTGCTCAGTTAACCAAAGAAGCTGAATTCTGCAAATTGCTGCTTTTGCTCTTGAAATGATGTCATCAGGTGGGTGTTTTGGTGTAATACACTGAAAACCAGAGCAGAAATGCTGAAATATTCCCATGATATGCATGGTCTCTGCACCAAACCACCATGTCTCAGCCTAAGTATGTCTGCCGCTTGTTCTTTTGTACTGACAGAAGATTGTGGAAGTACAGTATAAAAACCATCTTTATGGAGAGATCTTTCTGGTTTAGGCTTAGTCTAAGTGTCTCAAGTAGCCGGGGCTTTTGTTTGGGCCTAATCCATAAGGTCTGATGGCTTTCCTCCTCATCTCAAGATGAATGTGGTAGAAAATATAAATCAAGGAAACCTCGTTTGGCCTAGCCTTGCCTTCCCTTGCCTTGCCTTATCTCCTTCTCATCCTGTTCTCTGTCCCAGCCTCTCTCACTAAGCCCTCGTCTGGCTGCATGTCTCTTCTTTCCTCTCTCCTTTTCTCAAATTCTCCTGCTTCCTGGCTTTCGTCTTTCAATTCCTCCATTTCATTCCTGCAGCCCGGCACTACTTTTTTCTCTTGCCTCCCTTTGGCCTGCTCGCTTGGCTTTCTCCCTCTCTTCCATATTCTTCTTCCCGACTTGTCTCTTGGAGACTTTTGACCACTTTGGAGCCAAGTCTGGGCATGTTTTGGAAACTTTTCAGAGGCCTCGCTGGTGACAGGGGGGACAGCAGGCAGTGACAGGCCCGGGGCTGACAGGCTCCCCCTCCCCTAGCGGGCGCTCGGCTGACACACCCAGCTGACGTAGAACCTTTGTCACAATGCCCGCTACCATGGTGAGGATGCGGGCACTCTGCAGGTGACAGGGACCCAGCAGGACTTGCTGTCAGCTCAGCAATTGCTCAGTTCCCCAAAGAAGCTGAATTCTGCAAATTGCTGCTTTTGCTCTTGAAATGATGTCATCAGGTGGGTGTTTTGGTGTAATACACTGAAAACCAGAGCAGAAATGCTGAAATATTCCTATGATATGCATGGTCTTTGCACCAAACCACCATGTCTCAGCCTAAGTATGTCTGCCGCTTGTTCTTTTGTACTGACAGAAGATTGTGGAAGTACAGTATAAAAACCATCTTTATGGAGAGATCTTTCTGGTTTAGGCTTAGTCTAAGTGTCTCAAGTAGCCGGGGCTTTTGTTTGGGCCTAATCCATATGGTCTGATGGCTTTCCTCTCATCTCAAGATGAATGTGGTAGAAAATATAAATCAAAGAAACGTCCTTTGGCCTAGCCTTGCCTTGCCTTGCCTTGCCTTATTTCCTTCTCATCCTGTTCTCTGTCCCAGCCTCTCTCACTAAGCCCTCGTCTGGCTGCATGTCTCTTCTTTCCTCTCTCCTTTTCTCAAACTCTCCTGCTTCCTGGCTTTCGTCTTTCTATTCCTCCATTTCATTCCTGCAGCCCGGCACTACTTTTTCCTCTTGCCTCCCTTTGGCCTACTCCCCTGGCTTTCTCCCTCTCTTCCATATTCTTCTTCCCGGCTTGTCTCTTGGAGACTTTTGGCCACTTTGGAGCCAAGTCTGGGGATGTTTTGGAAACTTTTCAGAGGCCTCGCTGGTGACAGGGGGGACAGCAGGCAGTGACAGGCCCGGGGCTGACAGGCTCCCCCTCCCCTAGCGGGCGCTCGGCTGCCACACCCAGCTGACATAGAACCTTTGTCACAATGCCCGCTACCGTGGGGAGGATGCGGGCACTCTGCAGGTGACAGGGACCCAGCAGGACTTGCTGTCAGCTCAGCAATTGCTCAGTTCCCCAAAGAAGCTGAATTCTGCAAATTGCTGCTTTGCTCTTGAAATGATGTCATCAGGTGGGGGTTTTGGTGTAATACACTGAAAACCAGAGCAGAAATGCTGAAATATTCCCATGATATGCATGGTCTCTGCACCAAACCACCATGTCTCAGCCTAAGTATGTCTGCCGCTTGTTCTTTTGTACTGCCAGCTGATTGTGGAAGTACAGTATAAAAACCATCTTTATGGAGAGATCTTTCTGGTTTAGGCTTAGTCTAAGTGTCTCAAGTAGCCGGGGCTTTTGTTTGGGCCTAATCCATAAGGTCTGATGGCTTTCCTCCTCATCTCAAGATGAATGTGGTAGAAAATATAAATTAAAGAAACGTCCTTTGGCCTAGCCTTGCCTTGCCTTGCCTTATTTCCTTCTCATCCTGTTCTCTGTCCCAGCCTCTCTCACTAAGCCCTCGTCTGGCTGCATGTCTCTTCTTTCCTCTCTCCTTTTCTCAAACTCTCCTGCTTCCTGGCTTTCGTCTTTCAATTCCTCCATTTCAATCCTGCAGCCCGGCACTACTTTTTTCTCTTGCCTCCCTTGGGCCTGCTCCCTTGGCTTTCTCCCTCTCTTCCATATCCTTCTTCCTGACTTGTCTCTTGGAGATTTTTGCCCACTTTGCACCCAAGTCTGGGCATGTTTTGGAAACTTTTCAGAGGCCTCGCTGGTGACAGGGGGGACAGCAGGCAGTGACAGGCCTGGGGCTGACAGGCTCCCCCTCCCCTAGCGGGCGCTCGGCTGCCACACCCAGCTGACATAGAACCTTTGTCACAATGCCCGCTACCGTGGTGAGGGTGCGGGCACTCTGCAGGTGACAGGGACCCAGCAGGACTTGCTGTCAGCTCAGCAATTGCTCAGTTCCCCAAAGAAGCTGAATTCTGCAAATTGCTGCTTTTGCTCTTGAAATGATGTCATCAGGTGGGTGTTTTGGTGTAATACACTGAAAACCAGACCAGAAATGCTGAAATATTCCCATGATATGCATGGTCTCTGCACCAAACCACCATGTCTCAGCCTAAGTATGTCTGCCGCTTGTTCTTTTGTACTGCCAGCTGATTGTGGAAGTACAGTATAAAAACCATCTTTATGGAGAGATCTTTCTGGTTTAGGCTTAGTCTAAGTGTCTCAAGTAGCCGGGGCTTTTGTTTGGGCCTAATCCATATGGTCTGATGGCTTTCCTCTCATCTCAAGATGAATGCGGTAGAAAATATAAATCAAAGAAACGTCCTTTGGCCTAGCCTTGCCTTGCCTTATTTCCTTCTCATCCTGTTCTCTGTCCCAGCCTCTCTCACTAAGCCCTCGTCTGGCTGCATGTCTCTTCTTTCCTCTCTCCTTTTCTCAAACTCTCCTGCTTCCTGGCTTTCGTCTTTCAATTCCTCCATTTCAGTCCTGCAGCCCGGCACTACTTTTTCCTCTTGCCTCCCTTGGGCCTGCTCCCTTGGCTTTCTCCCTCTCTTCCATATCCTTCTTCCCGACTTGTCTCTTGGAGACTTTTGGCCACTTTGGACCCAAGTCTGGGCATGTTTTGGAAACTTTTCAGAGGCCTCGCTGGTGACAGGGGGGGCAGCAGGCAGTGACAGGCCCGGGGCTGACAGGCTCCCCCTCCCCTAGCGGGCGCTCGGCTGCCACACCCAGCTGACGTAGAACCTTTGTCACAATGCCCGCTACCGTGGTGAGGATGCGGGCACTCTGCAGGTGACAGGGACCCAGCAGGACTTGCTGTCAGCTCAGCAATTGCTCAGTTAACCAAAGAAGCTGAATTCTGCAAATTGCTGCTTTTGCTCTTGAAATGATGTCATCAGGTGGGTGTTTTGGTGTAATACACTGAAAACCAGAGCAGAAATGCTGAAATATTCCCATGATATGCATGGTCTCTGCACCAAACCACCATGTCTCAGCCTAAGTATGTCTGCCGCTTGTTCTTTTGTACTGACAGAAGATTGTGGAAGTACAGTATAAAAACCATCTTTATGGAGAGATCTTTCTGGTTTAGGCTTAGTCTAAGTGTCTCAAGTAGCCGGGGCTTTTGTTTGGGCCTAATCCATATGGTCTGATGGCTTTCCTCTCATCTCAAGATGAATGTGGTAGAAAATATAAATCAAAGAAACGTCCTTTGGCCTAGCCTTGCCTTGCCTTGCCTTATTTCCTTCTCATCCTGTTCTCTGTCCCAGCCTCTCTCACTAAGCCCTCGTCTGGCTGCATGTCTCTTCTTTCCTCTCTCCTTTTCTCAAACTCTCTTGCTTCCTGGCTTTCGTCTTTCAATTCCTCCATTTCAGTCCTGCAGCCCGGCACTACTTTTTTCTCTTGCCTCCCTTTGGCTTGCTCCCTTGGCTTTCTCCCTCTCTTCCATATCCTTCTTCCCGACTTGTCTCTTGGAGACTTTTGGCCACTTTGGACCCAAGTCTGGGCATGTTTTGGAAACTTTTCAGAGGCCTCGCTGGTGACAGGGGGGACAGCAGGCAGTGACAGGCCCGGGGCTGACAGGCTCCCCCTCCCCTAGCGGGCGCTCGGCTGACACACCCAGCTGACGTAGAACCTTTGTCACAATACCCGCTACCGTGGTGAGGATGCGGGCACTCTGCAGGTGACAGGGACCCAGCAGGACTTGCTGTCAGCTCAGCAATTGCTCAGTTCCCCAAAGAAGCTGAATTCTGCAAATTGCTGCTTTTGCTCTTGAAATGATGTCATCAGGTGGGTGTTTTGGTGTAATACACTGAAAACCAGAGCAGAAATGCTGAAATATTCCCATGATATGCATGGTCTCTGCACCAAACCACCATGACTCAGCCTAAGTATGTCTGCCGCTTGTTCTTTTGTACTGCCAGAAGATTGTGGAAGTACAGTATAAAAACCATCTTTATGGAGAGATCTTTCTGGTTTAGGCTTAGTCTAAGTGTCTCAAGTAGCCGGGGCTTTTGTTTGGGCCTAATCCATATGGTCTGATGGCTTTCCTCTCATCTCAAGATGAATGTGGTAGAAAATATAAATCAAAGAAACGTCCTTTGGCCTAGCCTTGCCTTGCCTTATTTCCTTCTCATCCTGTTCTCTGTCCCAGCCTCTCTCACTAAGCCCTCGTCTGGCTGCATGTCTCTTCTTTCCTCTCTCCTTTTCTCAAACTCTCTTGCTTCCTGGCTTTCGTCTTTCAATACCTCCATTTCAGTCCTGCAGCCCGGCACTACTTTTTCCTCTTGCCTCCCTTGGGCCTGCTCCCTTGGCTTTCTCCCTCTCTTCCATATCCTTCTTCCCGACTTGTCTCTTGGAGACTTTTGGCCACTTTGGAGCCAAGTCTGGGCATGTTTTGGAAACTTTTCAGAGGCCTCGCTGGTGACAGGGGGGACAGCAGGCAGTGACAGGCCCGGGGCTGACAGGCTCCCCCTCCCCTAGCGGCGCTCGGCTGCCACACCCAGCTGACGTAGAACCTTTGTCACAATGCCCGCTACCGTGGTGAGGATGCGGGCACTCTGCAGGTGACAGGGACCCAGCAGGACTTGCTGTCAGCTCAGCAATTGCTCAGTTCCCCAAAGAAGCTGAATTCTGCAAATTGCTGCTTTTGCTCTTGAAATGATGTCATCAGGTGGGTGTTTTGGTGTAATACACTGAAAACCAGAGCAGAAATGCTGAAATATTCCCATGATATGCATGGTCTCTGCACCAAACCACCATGTCTCAGCCTAAGTATGTCTGCCGCTTGTTCTTTTGTACTGCCAGCTGATTGTGGAAGTACAGTATGAAAACCATCTTTATGGAGAGATCTTTCTGGTTTAGGCTTAGTCTAAGTGTCTCAAGTAGCCGGGGCTTTTGTTTGGGCCTAATCCATATGGTCTGATGGCTTTCCTCTCATCTCAAGATGAATGTGGTAGAAAATATAAATCAAAGAAACGTCCTTTGGCCTAGCCTTGCCTTGCCTTATTTCCTTCTCATCCTGTTCTCTGTCCCAGCCTCTCTCACTAAGCCCTCGTCTGGCTGCATGTCTCTTCTTTCCTCTCTCCTTTTCTCAAACTCTCCTGCTTCCTGGCTTTCGTCTTTCAATTCCTCCATTTCATTCCTGCAGCCCGGCACTACTTTTTCCTCTTGCCTCCCTTTGGCCTGCTCCCTTGGCTTTCTCCCTCTGTTCCATATCCTTCTTCCCGACTTCTCTCTTGGAGACTTTTGGCCACTTTGGACCCAAGTCTGGGCATGTTTTGGAAACTTTTCAGAGGCCTCGCTGGTGACAGGGGGGACAGCAGGCAGTGACAGGCCCGGGGCTGACAGGCTCCCCCTCCCCTAGCGGGCGCTCGGCTGCCACACCCAGCTGACGTAGAACCTTTGTCACAATGCCCGCTACCGTGGTGAGGATGCGGGCACTCTGCAGGTGACAGGGACCCAGCAGGACTTGCTGTCAGCTCAGCAATTGCTCAGTTCCCCAAAGAAGCTGAATTCTGCAAATTGCTGCTTTTGCTCTTGAAATGATGTCATCAGGTGGGTGTTTTGGTGTAATACACTGAAAACCAGAGCAGAAATGCTGAAATATTCCCATGATATGCATGGTCTCTGCACCAAACCACCATGTCTCAGCCTAAGTATGTCTGCCGCTTGTTCTTTTCTACTACCAGCTGATTGTGGAAGTACAGTATAAAAACCATCTTTATGGAGAGATCTTTCTGGTTTAGGCTTAGTCTAAGTGTCTCAAGTAGCCGGGGCTTTTGTTTGGGCCTAATCCATAAGGTCTGATGGCTTTATTCTCATCTCAAGATGAATGTGGTAGAAAATATAAATCAAAGAAACGTCCTTTGGCCTAGCCTTGCCTTGCCTTGCCTTATTTCCTTCTCGTCCTATTATCTGTCCCAGCCTCTCTCACTAAGCCCTCGTCTGGCTGCATGTCTCTTCTTTCCTCTCTCCTTTTCTCAAACTCTCCTGCTTCCTGGCTTTCGTCTTTCAATTCCTCCATTTCAGTCCTGCAGCCCGGCACTACTTTTTCCTCTTGCCTCCCTTTGGCCTGCTCCCTTGGCTTTCTCCCTCTCTTCCATATCCTTCTTCCCGACTTCTCTCTTGGAGACTTTTGGCCACTTTGGAGCCAAGTCTGGGGATGTTTTGGAAACTTTTCAGAGGCCTCGCTGGTGACAGGGGGGACAGCAGGCAGTGACAGGCCCGGGGCTGACAGGCTCCCCCTCCCCTAGCGGGCGCTCGGCTGCCACACCCAGCTGACATAGATCCTTTGTCACAATGCCCGCTACCGTGGTGAGGATGCGGGCACTCTGCAGGTGACAGGGACCCAGCAGGACTTGCTGTCAGCTCAGCAATTGCTCAGTTCCCCAAAGAAGTTGAATTTTGCAAATTGCTGCTTTGCTCTTGAAATGATGTCATCAGGTGGGTGTTTTGGTGTAATACACTGAAAACCAGAGCAGAAATGCTGAAATATTCCCATGATATGCATGGTCTCTGCACCAAACCACCATGTCTCAGCCTAAGTATGTCTGCCGCTTGTTCTTTTGTACTGTCAGCTGATTGTGGAAGTACAGTATAAAAACCATCTTTATGGAGAGATCTTTCTGGTTTAGGCTTAGTCTAAGTGTCTCAAGTAGCCGGGGCTTTTGTTTGGGCCTAATCCATATGGTCTGATGGCTTTCCTCTCATCTCAAGATGAATGTGGTAGAAAATATAAATCAAAGAAACGTCCTTTGGCCTAGCCTTGCCTTGCCTTATTTCCTTCTCATCCTGTTCTCTGTCCCAGCCTCTCTCACTAAGCCCTCGTCTGGCTGCATGTCTCTTCTTTCCTCTCTCCTTTTCTCAAACTCTCCTGCTTCCTGGCTTTCGTCTTTCAATTCCTCCATTTCAGTCCTGCAGCCCAGCACTACTTTTTCCTCTTGCCTCCCTTTGGCCTACTCCCTTGGCTTTCTCCCTCTCTTCCATATCCTTCTTCCCGACTTGTCTCTTGGAGACTTTTGGCCACTTTGGACCCAAGTCTGGGCATGTTTTGGAAACTTTTCAGAGGCCTCGCTGGTGACAGGGGGGACAGCAGGCAGTGACAGGCCCGGGGCTGACAGGCTCCCCCTCCCCTAGCGGGCGCTCGGCTGCCACACCCAGCTGACGTAGATCCTTTGTCACAATGCCCGCTACCGTGGTGAGGATGCGGGCACTCTGCAGGTGACAGGGACCCAGCAGGACTTGCTGTCAGCTCAGCAATTGCTCAGTTCCCCAAAGAAGCTGAATTCTGCAAATTGCTGCTTTTGCTCTTGAAATGATGTCATCAGGTGGGTGTTTTGGTGTAATACACTGAAAACCAGAGCAGAAATGCTGAAATATTCCCATGATATGCATGGTCTCTGCACCAAACCACCATGTCTCAGCCTAAGTATGTCTGCCGCTTGTTCTTTTGTACTGCCAGCTGATTGTGGAAGTACAGTATAAAAACCATCTTTATGGAGAGATCGTTCTGGTTTAGGCTTAGTCTAAGTGTCTCTAGTAGCTGGGGCTTTTGTTTGGGCCTAATCCATATGGTCTGATGGCTTTATTCTCATCTCAAGATGAATGTGGTAGAAAATATAAATCAAAGAAACGTCCTTTGGCCTAGCCTTGCCTTGCCTTATTTCCTTCTCATCCTGTTCTCTGTCCCAGCCTCTCTCACTAAGCCCTCGTCTGGCTGCATGTCTCTTCTTTCCTCTCTCCTTTTCTCAAACTCTCCTGCTTCCTGGCTTTCGTCTTTCAATTCCTCCATTTCATTCCTGCAGCCCGGCACTACTTTTTTCTCTTGCCTCCCTTTGGCCTGCTCCCTTGGCTTTCTCCCTCTGTTCCATATCCTTCTTCCCGACATGTCTCTTGGAGACTTTTGGCCACTTTGGAGCCAAGTCTGGGGATGTTTTGGAAACTTTTCAGAGGCCTCGCTGGTGACACGGGGGACAGCAGGCAGTGACAGGCCCGGGGCTGACAGGCTCCCCCTCCCCTAGCGGGCGCTCGGCTGCCACACCCAGCTGACATAGATCCTTTGTCACAATGCCCGCTACCGTGGTGAGGATGCGGGCACTCTGCAGGTGACAGGGACCCAGCAGGACTTGCTGTCAGCTCAGCAATTGCTCAGTTCCCCAAAGAAGTTGAATTTTGCAAATTGCTGCTTTGCTCTTGAAATGATGTCATCAGGTGGGTGTTTTGGTGTAATACACTGAAAACCAGAGCAGAAATGCTGAAATATTCCCATGATATGCATGGTCTCTGCACCAAACCACCATGTCTCAGCCTAAGTATGTCTGCCGCTTGTTCTTTTGTACTGTCAGCTGATTGTGGAAGTACAGTATAAAAACCATCTTTATGGAGAGATCTTTCTGGTTTAGGCTTAGTCTAAGTGTCTCAAGTAGCCGGGGCTTTTGTTTGGGCCTAATCCATATGGTCTGATGGCTTTCCTCTCATCTCAAGATGAATGTGGTAGAAAATATAAATCAAAGAAACGTCCTTTGGCCTAGCCTTGCCTTGCCTTATTTCCTTCTCATCCTGTTCTCTGTCCCAGCCTCTCTCCCTAAGCCCTCGTCTGGCTGCATGTCTCTTCTTTCCTCTCTCCTTTTCTCAAACTCTCCTGCTTCCTGGCTTTCGTCTTTCAATTCCTCCATTTCAGTCCTGCAGCCCGGCACTACTTTTTCCTCTTGCCTCCCTTTGGCCTGCTCCCTTGGCTTTCTCCCTCTCTTCCATATCCTTCTTCCCGACATGTCTCTTGGAGACTTTTGGCCACTTTGGAGCCAAGTCTGGAGATGTTTTGGAAACTTTTCAGAGGCCTCGCTGGTGACAGGGGGGACAGCAGGCAGTGACAGGCCCGGGGCTGACAGGCTCCCCCTCCCCTAGCGGGCGCTCGGCTGCCACACCCAGCTGACATAGATCCTTTGTCACAATGCCTGCTACCGTGGTGAGGATGCGGGCACTCTGCAGGTGACAGGGACCCAGCAGGACTTGCTGTCAGCTCAGCAATTGCTCAGTTCCCCAAAGAAGTTGAATTTTGCAAATTGCTGCTTTGCTCTTGAAATGATGTCATCAGGTGGGTGTTTTGGTGTAATACACTGAAAACCAGAGCAGAAATGCTGAAATATTCCCATGATATGCATGGTCTCTGCACCAAACCACCATGTCTCAGCCTAAGTATGTCTGCCGCTTGTTCTTTTCTACTGCCAGCTGATTGTGGAAGTACAGTATAAAAACCATCTTTATGGAGAGATCTTTCTGGTTTAGGCTTAGTCTAAGTGTCTCTAGTAGCCGGGGCTTTTGTTTGGGCCTAATCCATATGGTCTGATGGATTTATTCTCATCTCAAGATGAATGTGGTAGAAAATATAAATCAAAGAAACGTCCTTTGGCCTAGCCTTGCCTTGCCTTATTTCCTTCTCATCCTGTTCTCTGTCCCAGCCTCTCTCACTAAGCCCTCGTCTGGCTGCATGTCTCTTCTTTCCTCTCTCCTTTTCTCAAACTCTCCTGCTTCCTGGCTTTCGTCTTTCAATTCCTCCATTTCAGTCCTGCAGCCCGGCACTACTTTTTCCTCTTGCCTCCCTTTGGCCTGCTCCCTTGGCTTTCTCCCTCTCTTCCATATCCTTCTTCCCGACATGTCTCTTGGAGACTTTTGGCCACTTTGGAGCCAAGTCTGGGGATGTTTTGGAAACTTTTCAGAGACCTCGCTGGTGACAGGGGGGACAGCAGGCAGTGACAGGCCCGGGGCTGACAGGCTCCCCCTCCCCTAGCGGGCGCTCGGCTGCCACACCCAGCTGACATAGATCCTTTGTCACAATGCCCGCTACCGTGGTGAGGATGCGGGCACTCTGCAGGTGACAGGGACCCAGCAGGACTTGGTGTCAGCTCAGCAATTGCTCAGTTCCCCAAAGAAGTTGAATTTTGCAAATTGCTGCTTTGCTCTTGAAATGATGTCATCAGGTGGGTGTTTTGGTGTAATACACTGAAAACCAGAGCAGAAATGCTGAAATATTCCCATGATATGCATGGTCTCTGCACCAAACCACCATGTCTCAGCCTAAGTATGTCTGCCGCTTGTTCTTTTCTACTGTCAGCTGATTGTGGATGTACAGTATAAAAACCATCTTTATGGAGAGATCTTTCTGGTTTAGGCTTAGTCTAAGTGTCTCAAGTAGCCGGGGCTTTTGTTTGGGCCTAATCCATAACGTCTGATGGCTTTCCTCTCATCTCAAGATGAATGTGGTAGAAAATATAAATCAAAGAAACGTCCTTTGGCCTAGCCTTGCCTTGCCTTATTTCCTTCTCATCCTGTTCTCTGTCCCAGCCTCTCTCACTAAGCCCTCGTCTGGCTGCATGTCTCTTCTTTCCTCTCTCCTTTTCTCAAACTCTCCTGCTTCCTGGCTTTCGTCTTTCAATTCCTCCATTTCAGTCCTGCAGCCCGGCACTACTTTTTCCTCTTGCCTCCCTTTGGCCTGCTCCCTTGGCTTTCTCCCTCTCTTCCATATCCTTCTTCCCGACTTGTCTCTTGGAGACTTTTGGCCACTTTGGACCCAAGTCTGGGCATGTTTTGGAAACTTTTCAGAGGCCTCGCTGGTGACAGGGGGGACAGCAGGCAGTGACAGGCCCGGGGCTGACAGGCTCCCCCTCCCCTAGCGGGCGCTCGGCTGCCACACCCAGCTGACATAGATCCTTTGTCACAATGCCCGCTACCGTGGTGAGGATGCGGGCACTCTGCAGGTGACAGGGACCCAGCAGGACTTGCTGTCAGCTCAGCAATTGCTCAGTTCCCCAAAGAAGTTGAATTTTGCAAATTGCTGCTTTGCTCTTGAAATGATGTCATCAGGTGGGTGTTTTGGTGTAATACACTGAAAACCAGAGCAGAAATGCTGAAATATTCCCATGATATGCATGGTCTCTGCACCAAACCACCATGTCTCAGCCTAAGTATGTCTGCCGCTTGTTCTTTTGTACTGCCAGCTGATTGTGGAAGTACAGTATAAAAACCATCTTTATGGAGAGATCTTTCTGGTTTAGGCTTAGTCTAAGTGTCTCAAGTTGCCGGGGCTTTTGTTTGGGCCTAATCCATAACGTCTGATGGCTTTCCTCTCATCTCAAGATGAATGTGGTAGAAAATATAAATCAAAGAAACGTCCTTTGGCCTAGCCTTGCCTTGCCTTATTTCCTTCTCATCCTGTTCTCTGTCCCAGCCTCTCTCACTAAGCCCTCGTCTGGCTGCATGTCTCTTCTTTCCTCTCTCCTTTTCTCAAACTCTCCTGCTTCCTGGCTTTCGTCTTTCAATTCCTCCATTTCAGTCCTGCAGCCCGGCACTACTTTTTCCTCTTGCCTCCCTTTGGCCTGCTCCCTTGGCTTTCTCCCTCTCTTCCATATCCTTCTTCCCGACTTGTCTCTTGGAGACTTTTGGCCACTTTGGAGCCAAGTCTGGGGATGTTTTGGAAACTTTTCAGAGGCCTCGCTGGTGACAGGGGGGACAGCAGGCAGTGACAGGCCCGGGGCTGACAGGCTCCCCCTCCCCTAGCGGGCGCTCGGCTGCCACACCCAGCTGACATAGATCCTTTGTCACAATGCCCGCTACCGTGGTGAGGATGCGGGCACTCTGCAGGTGACAGGGACCCAGCAGGACTTGCTGTCAGCTCAGCAATTGCTCAGTTCCCCAAAGAAGTTGAATTTTGCAAATTGCTGCTTTGCTCTTGAAATGATGTCATCAGGTGGGTGTTTTGGTGTAATACACTGAAAACCAGAGCAGAAATGCTGAAATATTCCCATGATATGCATGGTCTCTGCACCAAACCACCATGTCTCAGCCTAAGTATGTCTGCCGCTTGTTCTTTTCTACTGTCAGCTGATTGTGGAAGTACAGTATAAAAACCATCTTTATGGAGAGATCTTTCTGGTTTAGGCTTAGTCTAAGTGTCTCAAGTAGCCGGGGCTTTTGTTTGGGCCTAATCCATATGGTCTGATGGCTTTCCTCTCATCTCAAGATGAATGTGGTAGAAAATATAAATCAAAGAAACGTCCTTTGGCCTAGCCTTGCCTTGCCTTATTTCCTTCTCATCCTGTTCTCTGTCCCAGCCTCTCTCACTAAGCCCTCGTCTGGCTGCATGTCTCTTCTTTCCTCTCTCCTTTTCTCAAACTCTCCTGCTTCCTGGCTTTCGTCTTTCAATTCCTCCATTTCAGTCCTGCAGCCCGGCACTACTTTTTCCTCTTGCCTCCCTTTGGCCTGCTCCCTTGGCTTTCTCCCTCTCTTCCATATCCTTCTTCCCGACTTGTCTCTTGGAGACTTTTGGCCACTTTGGAGCCAAGTCTGGGGATGTTTTGGAAACTTTTCAGAGGCCTCGCTGGTGACAGGGGGGACAGCAGGCAGTGACAGGCCCGGGGCTGACAGGCTCCCCCTCCCCTAGCGGGCGCTCGGCTGCCACACCCAGCTGACATAGATCCTTTGTCACAATGCCCGCTACCGTGGTGAGGATGCGGGCACTCTGCAGGTGACAGGGACCCAGCAGGACTTGCTGTCAGCTCAGCAATTGCTCAGTTCCCCAAAGAAGTTGAATTTTGCAAATTGCTGCTTTGCTCTTGAAATGATGTCATCAGGTGGGTGTTTTGGTGTAATACACTGAAAACCAGAGCAGAAATGCTGAAATATTCCCATGATATGCATGGTCTCTGCACCAAACCACCATGTCTCAGCCTAAGTATGTCTGCCGCTTGTTCTTTTGTACTGCCAGCTGATTGTGGAAGTACAGTATAAAAACCATCTTTATGGAGAGATCTTTCTGGTTTAGGCTTAGTCTAAGTGTCTCAAGTTGCCGGGGCTTTTGTTTGGGCCTAATCCATAACGTCTGATGGCTTTCCTCTCATCTCAAGATGAATGTGGTAGAAAATATAAATCAAAGAAACGTCCTTTGGCCTAGCCTTGCCTTGCCTTATTTCCTTCTCATCCTGTTCTCTGTCCCAGCCTCTCTCACTAAGCCCTCGTCTGGCTGCATGTCTCTTCTTTCCTCTCTCCTTTTCTCAAACTCTCCTGCTTCCTGGCTTTCGTCTTTCAATTCCTCCATTTCAGTCCTGCAGCCCGGCACTACTTTTTCCTCTTGCCTCCCTTTGGCCTGCTCCCTTGGCTTTCTCCCTCTCTTCCATATCCTTCTTCCCGACTTGTCTCTTGGAGACTTTTGGCCACTTTGGAGCCAAGTCTGGGGATGTTTTGGAAACTTTTCAGAGGCCTCGCTGGTGACAGGGGGGACAGCAGGCAGTGACAGGCCCGGGGCTGACAGGCTCCCCCTCCCCTAGCGGGCGCTCGGCTGCCACACCCAGCTGACATAGATCCTTTGTCACAATGCCCGCTACCGTGGTGAGGATGCGGGCACTCTGCAGGTGACAGGGACCCAGCAGGACTTGCTGTCAGCTCAGCAATTGCTCAGTTCCCCAAAGAAGTTGAATTTTGCAAATTGCTGCTTTGCTCTTGAAATGATGTCATCAGGTGGGTGTTTTGGTGTAATACACTGAAAACCAGAGCAGAAATGCTGAAATATTCCCATGATATGCATGGTCTCTGCACCAAACCACCATGTCTCAGCCTAAGTATGTCTGCCGCTTGTTCTTTTGTACTGCCAGCTGATTGTGGAAGTACAGTATAAAAACCATCTTTATGGAGAGATCTTTCTGGTTTAGGCTTAGTCTAAGTGTCTCAAGTAGCCGGGGCTTTTGTTTGGGCCTAATCCATATGGTCTGATGGCTTTCCTCTCATCTCAAGATGAATGTGGTAGAAAATATAAATCAAAGAAACGTCCTTTGGCCTAGCCTTGCCTTGCCTTATTTCCTTCTCATCCTGTTCTCTGTCCCAGCCTCTCTCACTAACCCCTCGTCTGGCTGCATGTCTCTTCTTTCCTCTCTCCTTTTCTCAAACTCTCCTGCTTCCTGGCTTTCGTCTTTCAATTCCTCCATTTCAGTCCTGCAGCCCGGCACTACTTTTTCCTCTTGCCTCCCTTTGGCCTGCTCCCTTGGCTTTCTCCCTCTCTTCCATATCCTTCTTCCCGACTTGTCTCTTGGAGACTTTTGGCCACTTTGGACCCAAGTCTGGGCATGTTTTGGAAACTTTTCAGAGGCCTCGCTGGTGACACGGGGGACAGCAGGCAGTGACAGGCCCGGGGCTGACAGGCTCCCCCTCCCCTAGCGGGCGCTCGGCTGCCACACCCAGCTGACATAGATCCTTTGTCACAATGCCCGCTACCGTGGTGAGGATGCGGGCACTCTGCAGGTGACAGGGACCCAGCAGGACTTGCTGTCAGCTCAGCAATTGCTCAGTTCCCCAAAGAAGTTGAATTTTGCAAATTGCTGCTTTGCTCTTGAAATGATGTCATCAGGTGGGTGTTTTGGTGTAATACACTGAAAACCAGAGCAGAAATGCTGAAATATTCCCATGATATGCATGGTCTCTGCACCAAACCACCATGTCTCAGCCTAAGTATGTCTGCCGCTTGTTCATTTGTACTGCCAGCTGATTGTGGAAGTACAGTATAAAAACCATCTTTATGGAGAGATCTTTCTGGTTTAGGCTTAGTCTAAGTGTCTCAAGTAGCCGGGGCTTTTGTTTGGGCCTAATCCATATGGTCTGATGGCTTTCCTCTCATCTCAAGATGAATGTGGTAGAAAATATAAATCAAGGATACGTCCTTTGGCCTAGCCTTGCCTTGCCTTATTTCCTTCTCATCCTGTTCTCTGTCCCAGCCTCTCTCACTAACCCCTCGTCTGGCTGCATGTCTCCTCTTTCCTCTCTCCTTTTCTCAAACTCTCCTGCTTCCTGGCTTTCGTCTTTCAATTCCTCCATTTCAGTCCTGCAGCCCGGCACTACTTTTTTCTCTTGCCTCCCTTGGGCCTGCTCCCTTGGCTTTCTCCCTCTCTTCCATATCCTTCTTCCCGACTTGTCTCTTGGAGACTTTTGGCCACTTTGGAGCCAAGTCTGGGGATGTTTTGGAAACTTTTCAGAGGCCTCGCTGGTGACAGGGGGGACAGCAGGCAGTGACAGGCCCGGGGCTGACAGGCTCCCCCTCCCCTAGCGGGCGCTCGGCTGCCACACCCAGCTGACATAGATCCTTTGTCACAATGCCCGCTACCGTGGTGAGGATGCGGGCACTCTGCAGGTGACAGGGACCCAGCAGGACTTGCTGTCAGCTCAGCAATTGCTCAGTTCCCCAAAGAAGTTGAATTTTGCAAATTGCTGCTTTGCTCTTGAAATGATGTCATCAGGTGGGTGTTTTGGTGTAATACACTGAAAACCAGAGCAGAAATGCTGAAATATTCCCATGATATGCATGGTCTCTGCACCAAACCACCATGTCTCAGCCTAAGTATGTCTGCCGCTTGTTCTTTTGTACTGCCAGCTGATTGTGGAAGTACAGTATAAAAACCATCTTTATGGAGAGATCTTTCTGGTTTAGGCTTAGTCTAAGTGTCTCAAGTAGCCGGGGCTTTTGTTTGGGCCTAATCCATATGGTCTGATGGCTTTCCTCTCATCTCAAGATGAATGTGGTAGAAAATATAAATCAAAGAAACGTCCTTTGGCCTAGCCTTGCCTTGCCTTATTTCCTTCTCATCCTGTTCTCTGTCCCAGCCTCTCTCACTAAGCCCTCGTCTGGCTGCATGTCTCCTCTTTCCTCTCTCCTTTTCTCAAACTCTCCTGCTTCCTGGCTTTCGTCTTTCAATTCCTCCATTTCAGTCCTGCAGCCCGGCACTACTTTTTTCTCTTGCCTCCCTTGGGCCTGCTCCCTTGGCTTTCTCCCTCTCTTCCATATCCTTCTTCCCGACTTGTCTCTTGGAGACTTTTGGCCACTTTGGAGCCAAGTCTGGGGATGTTTTGGAAACTTTTCAGAGGCCTCGCTGGTGACACGAGGGACAGCAGGCAGTGACAGGCCCGGGGCTGACAGGCTCCCCCTCCCCTAGCGGGCGCTCGGCTGCCACACCCAGCTGACATAGAACCTTTGTCACAATGCCCGCTACCGTGGTGAGGATGCGGGCACTCTGCAGGTGACAGGGACCCAGCAGGACTTGCTGTCAGCTCAGCAATTGCTCAGTTCTCGAAAGAAGCTGAATTCTGCAAATTGCTGCTTTGCTCTTGAAATGATGTCATCAGGTGGGTGTTTTGGTGTAATACACTGAAAACCAGAGCAGAAATGCTGAAATATTCCCATGATATGCATGGTCTCTGCACCAAACTACCATGTCTCAGCCTAAGTATGTCTGCGGCTTGTTCTTTTGTACTGCCAGCTGATTGTGGAAGTACAGTATAAAAACCATCTTTATGGAGAGATCTTTCTGGTTTAGGCTTAGTCTAAGTGTCTCAAGTAGCCGGGGCTTTTGTTTGGGCCTAATCCATATGGTCTGATGGCTTTCCTCTCATCTCAAGATGAATGTGGTAGAAAATATAAATCAAAGAAACGTCCTTTGGCCTAGCCTTGCCTTGCCTTATTTCCTTCTCATCCTGTTCTCTGTCCCAGCCTCTCTCACTAAGCCCTCGTCTGGCTGCATGTCTCTTCTTTCCTCTCTCCTTTTCTCAAACTCTCCTGCTTCCTGGCTTTCGTCTTTCAATTCCTCCATTTCAGTCCTGCAGCCCGGCACTACTTTTTCCTCTTGCCTCCCTTGGGCCTGCTCCCTTGGCTTTCTCCCTCTCTTCCATACCCTTCTCCCCGACTTGTCTCTTGGAGACTTTTGGCCACTTTGGAGCCAAGTCTGGGCATGTTTTGGAAACTTTTCAGAGGCCTCGCTGGTGACAGGGGGGACAGCAGGCAGTGACAGGCCCGGGGCTGACAGGCTCCCCCTCCCCTAGCGGGCGCTCGGCTGCCACACCCAGCTGACGTAGATCCTTTGTCACAATGCCCGCTACCGTGGTGAGGATGCGGGCACTCTGCAGGTGACAGGGACCCAGCAGGACTTGCTGTCAGCTCAGCAATTGCTCAGTTCCCCAAAGAAGCTGAATTCTGCAAATTGCTGCTTTTGCTCTTGAAATGATGTCATCAGGTGGGTGTTTTGGTGTAATACACTGAAAACCAGAGCAGAAATGCTGAAATATTCCCATGATATGCATGGAGTCTGCACCAAACTACCATGTCTCAGCCTAAGTATGTCTGCCGCTTGTTCTTTTGTACTGACAGAAGATTGTGGAAGTACAGTATAAAAACCATCTTTATGGAGAGATCTTTCTGGTTTAGGCTTAGTCTAAGTGTCTCAAGTAGCCGGGGCTTTTGTTTGGGCCTAATCCATATGGTCTGATGGCTTTCCTCTCATCTCAAGATGAATGTGGTAGAAAATATAAATCAAAGAAACGTCCTTTGGCCTAGCCTTGCCTTGCCTTATTTCCTTCTCATCCTGTTCTCTGTCCCAGCCTCTCTCACTAAGCCCTCGTCTGGCTGCATGTCTCTTCTTTCCTCTCTCCTTTTCTCAAACTCTCCTGCTTCCTGGCTTTCGTCTTTCAATTCCTCCATTTCAGTCCTGCAGCCCGGCACTACTTTTTCCTCTTGCCTCCCTTTGGCCTGCTCCCTTGGCTTTCTCCCTCTCTTCCATATCCTTCTTCCCGACTTGTCTCTTGGAGACTTTTGGCCACTTTGGACCCAAGTCTGGGCATGTTTTGGAAACTTTTCAGAGGCCTCGCTGGTGACACGGGGGACAGCAGGCAGTGACAGGCCCAGGGCTGACAGGCTCCCCCTCCCCTAGCGGGCGCTCGGCTGCCACACCCAGCTGACATAGATCCTTTGTCACAATGCCCGCTACCGTGGTGAGGATGCGGGCACTCTGCAGGTGACAGGGACCCAGCAGGACTTGCTGTCAGCTCAGCAATTGCTCAGTTCCCCAAAGAAGTTGAATTTTGCAAATTGCTGCTTTGCTCTTGAAATGATGTCATCAGGTGGGTGTTTTGGTGTAATACACTGAAAACCAGAGCAGAAATGCTGAAATATTCCCATGATATGCATGGTCTCTGCACCAAACCACCATGTCTCAGCCTAAGTATGTCTGCCGCTTGTTCATTTGTACTGCCAGCTGATTGTGGAAGTACAGTATAAAAACCATCTTTATGGAGAGATCTTTCTGGTTTAGGCTTAGTCTAAGTGTCTCAAGTAGCCGGGGCTTTTGTTTGGGCCTAATCCATATGGTCTGATGGCTTTCCTCTCATCTCAAGATGAATGTGGTAGAAAATATAAATCAAGGATACGTCCTTTGGCCTAGCCTTGCCTTGCCTTATTTCCTTCTCATCCTGTTCTCTGTCCCAGCCTCTCTCACTAACCCCTCGTCTGGCTGCATGTCTCCTCTTTCCTCTCTCCTTTTCTCAAACTCTCCTGCTTCCTGGCTTTCGTCTTTCAATTCCTCCATTTCAGTCCTGCAGCCCGGCACTACTTTTTTCTCTTGCCTCCCTTGGGCCTGCTCCCTTGGCTTTCTCCCTCTCTTCCATATCCTTCTTCCCGACTTGTCTCTTGGAGACTTTTGGCCACTTTGGAGCCAAGTCTGGGGATGTTTTGGAAACTTTTCAGAGGCCTCGCTGGTGACAGGGGGGACAGCAGGCAGTGACAGGCCCGGGGCTGACAGGCTCCCCCTCCCCTAGCGGGCGCTCGGCTGCCACACCCAGCTGACATAGATCCTTTGTCACAATGCCCGCTACCGTGGTGAGGATGCGGGCACTCTGCAGGTGACAGGGACCCAGCAGGACTTGCTGTCAGCTCAGCAATTGCTCAGTTCCCCAAAGAAGTTGAATTTTGCAAATTGCTGCTTTGCTCTTGAAATGATGTCATCAGGTGGGTGTTTTGGTGTAATACACTGAAAACCAGAGCAGAAATGCTGAAATATTCCCATGATATGCATGGTCTCTGCACCAAACCACCATGTCTCAGCCTAAGTATGTCTGCCGCTTGTTCTTTTGTACTGCCAGCTGATTGTGGAAGTACAGTATAAAAACCATCTTTATGGAGAGATCTTTCTGGTTTAGGCTTAGTCTAAGTGTCTCAAGTAGCCGGGGCTTTTGTTTGGGCCTAATCCATATGGTCTGATGGCTTTCCTCTCATCTCAAGATGAATGTGGTAGAAAATATAAATCAAAGAAACGTCCTTTGGCCTAGCCTTGCCTTGCCTTATTTCCTTCTCATCCTGTTCTCTGTCCCAGCCTCTCTCACTAAGCCCTCGTCTGGCTGCATGTCTCCTCTTTCCTCTCTCCTTTTCTCAAACTCTCCTGCTTCCTGGCTTTCGTCTTTCAATTCCTCCATTTCAGTCCTGCAGCCCGGCACTACTTTTTTCTCTTGCCTCCCTTGGGCCTGCTCCCTTGGCTTTCTCCCTCTCTTCCATATCCTTCTTCCCGACTTGTCTCTTGGAGACTTTTGGCCACTTTGGAGCCAAGTCTGGGGATGTTTTGGAAACTTTTCAGAGGCCTCGCTGGTGACACGAGGGACAGCAGGCAGTGACAGGCCCGGGGCTGACAGGCTCCCCCTCCCCTAGCGGGCGCTCGGCTGCCACACCCAGCTGACATAGAACCTTTGTCACAATGCCCGCTACCGTGGTGAGGATGCGGGCACTCTGCAGGTGACAGGGACCCAGCAGGACTTGCTGTCAGCTCAGCAATTGCTCAGTTCTCGAAAGAAGCTGAATTCTGCAAATTGCTGCTTTGCTCTTGAAATGATGTCATCAGGTGGGTGTTTTGGTGTAATACACTGAAAACCAGAGCAGAAATGCTGAAATATTCCCATGATATGCATGGTCTCTGCACCAAACTACCATGTCTCAGCCTAAGTATGTCTGCGGCTTGTTCTTTTGTACTGCCAGCTGATTGTGGAAGTACAGTATAAAAACCATCTTTATGGAGAGATCTTTCTGGTTTAGGCTTAGTCTAAGTGTCTCAAGTAGCCGGGGCTTTTGTTTGGGCCTAATCCATATGGTCTGATGGCTTTCCTCTCATCTCAAGATGAATGTGGTAGAAAATATAAATCAAAGAAACGTCCTTTGGCCTAGCCTTGCCTTGCCTTGCCTTATTTCCTTCTCATCCTGTTCTCTGTCCCAGCCTCTCTCACTAAGCCCTCGTCTGGCTGCATGTCTCTTCTTTCCTCTCTCCTTTTCTCAAACTCTCCTGCTTCCTGGCTTTCGTCTTTCAATTCCTCCATTTCAGTCCTGCAGCCCGGCACTACTTTTTCCTCTTGCCTCCCTTTGGCCTGCTCCCTTGGCTTTCTCCCTCTCTTCCATATCCTTCTTCCCGACATGTCTCTTGGAGACTTTGGGCCACGTTGGAGCCAAGTCTGGGCATGTTTTGGAAACTTTTCAGAGGCCTCGCTGGTGACAGGGGGGACAGCAGGCAGTGACAGGCCCGGGGCTGACAGGCTCCCCCTCCCCTAGCGGGCGCTCGGCTGCCACACCCAGCTGACATAGATCATTTGTCACAATGCCCGCTACCGTGGTGAGGATGCGGGCACTCTGCAGGTGACAGGGACCCAGCAGGACTTGCTGTCAGCTCAACAATTGCTCAGTTCCCCAAAGAAGCTGAATTCTGCAAATTGCTGCTTTTGCTCTTGAAATGATGTCATCAGGTGGGTGTTTTGGTGTAATACACTGAAAACCAGAGCAGAAATGCTGAAATATTCCCATGATATGCATGGTCTCTGCACCAAACTACCATGTCTCAGCCTAAGTATGTATGCCGCTTGTTCTTTTGTACTGACAGAAGATTGTGGAAGTACAGTATAAAAACCATCTTTATGGAGAGATCTTTCTGGTTTAGGCTTAGTCTAAGTGTCTCAAGTAGCCGGGGCTTTTGTTTGGGCCTAATCCATATGGTCTGATGGCTTTCCTCTCATCTCAAGATGAATGTGGTAGAAAATATAAATCAAAGAAACGTCCTTTGGCCTAGCCTTGCCTTGCCTTATTTCCTTCTCATCCTGTTCTCTGTCCCAGCCTCTCTCACTAAGCCCTCGTCTGGCTGCATGTCTCTTCTTTCCTCTCTCCTTTTCTCAAACTCTCCTGCTTCCTGGCTTTCGTCTTTCAATTCCTCCATTTCAGTCCTGCAGCCCGGCACTACTTTTTCCTCTTGCCTCCCTTGGGCCTGCTCCCTTGGCTTTCTCCCTCTCTTCCATACCCTTCTCCCCGACTTGTCTCTTGGAGACTTTTGGCCACTTTGGAGCCAAGTCTGGGCATGTTTTGGAAACTTTTCAGAGGCCTCGCTGGTGACAGGGGGGACAGCAGGCAGTGACAGGCCCGGGGCTGACAGGCTCCCCCTCCCCTAGCGGGCGCTCGGCTGCCACACCCAGCTGACGTAGATCCTTTGTCACAATGCCCGCTACCGTGGTGAGGATGCGGGCACTCTGCAGGTGACAGGGACCCAGCAGGACTTGCTGTCAGCTCAGCAATTGCTCAGTTCCCCAAAGAAGCTGAATTCTGCAAATTGCTGCTTTTGCTCTTGAAATGATGTCATCAGGTGGGTGTTTTGGTGTAATACACTGAAAACCAGAGCAGAAATGCTGAAATATTCCCATGATATGCATGGAGTCTGCACCAAACTACCATGTCTCAGCCTAAGTATGTCTGCCGCTTGTTCTTTTGTACTGACAGAAGATTGTGGAAGTACAGTATAAAAACCATCTTTATGGAGAGATCTTTCTGGTTTAGGCTTAGTCTAAGTGTCTCAAGTAGCCGGGGCTTTTGTTTGGGCCTAATCCATATGGTCTGATGGCTTTCCTCTCATCTCAAGATGAATGTGGTAGAAAATATAAATCAAAGAAACGTCCTTTGGCCTAGCCTTGCCTTGCCTTATTTCCTTCTCATCCTGTTCTCTGTCCCAGCCTCTCTCACTAAGCCCTCGTCTGGCTGCATGTCTCTTCTTTCCTCTCTCCTTTTCTCAAACTCTCCTGCTTCCTGGCTTTCGTCTTTCAATTCCTCCATTTCAGTCCTGCAGCCCGGCACTACTTTTTTCTCTTGCCTCCCTTTGGCCTGCTCCCCTGGCTTTCTCCCTCTCTTCCATATCCTTCTTCCCGACTTGTCCCTTGCAGACTTTTGGCCAATTTGGACCCAAGTCTGGGCATGTTTTGGAAACTTTTCAGAGGCCTCGCTGGTGACAGGGGGGACAGCAGGCAGTGACAGGCCCGGGGCTGACAGGCTCCCCCTCCCCTAGCGGGCGCTCGGCTGCCACACCCAGCTGACGTAGAACCTTTGTCACAATGCCCGCTACCGTGGTGAGGATGCGGGCACTCTGCAGGTGACAGGGACCCAGCAGGACTTGCTGTCAGCTCAGCAATTGCTCAGTTGCCCAAAGAAGCTGAATTCTGCAAATTGCTGCTTTTGCTCTTGAAATGATGTCATCAGGTGGGTGTTTTGGTGTAATACACTGAAAACCAGAGCAGAAATGCTGAAATATTCCCATGATATGCATGGTCTCTGCACCAAACCACCATGTCTCAGCCTAAGTATGTCTGCCGCTTGTTCTTTTGTACTGCCAGCTGATTGTGGAAGTACAGTATAAAAACCATCTTTATGGAGAGATCTTTCTGGTTTAGGCTTAGTCTAAGTGTCTCAAGTAGCCGGGGCTTTTGTTTGGGCCTAATCCATATGGTCTGATGGCTTTCCTCTCATCTCAAGATGAATGTGGTAGAAAATATAAATCAAAGAAACGTCCTTTGGCCTAGCCTTCCCTTGCCTTATTTCCTTCTCATCCTGTTCTCTGTCCCAGCCTCTCTCACTAACCCCTCGTCTGGCTGCATGTCTCTTCTTTCCTCTCTCCTTTTCTCAAACTCTCCTGCTTCCTGGCTTTCCTCTTTCAATTCCTCCATTTCAGTCCTGCAGCCCGGCACTACTTTTTTCTCTTGCCTACCTTTGGCCTGCTCCCTTGGCTTTCTCGCTCTCTTCCATATCCTTCTTCCCGACTTGTCTCTTGGAGACTTTTGGCCACTTTGGAGCCAAGTCTGGGCATGTTTTGGAAACTTTACAGAGGCCTCGCTGGTGAACACGGGGGACAGCAGGCAGTGACAGGCCCGGGGCTGACAGGCTCCCCCTCCCCTAGCGGGCGCTCGGCTGCCACACCCAGCTGACGTAGAACCTTTGTCACAATGCCCGCTACCGTGGTGAGGATGCGGGCACTCTGCAGGTGACAGGGACCCAGCAGGACTTTCTGTCAGCTCAGCAATTGCTCAGTTCCCCAAAGAAGCTGAATTCTGCAAATTGCTGCTTTTGCTCTTGAAAAGATGTCATCAGGTGGGTGTTTTGGTGTAATACACTCTAAACCAGAGCAGAAATGCTGAAATATTCCCATGATATGCATGGTCTCTGCACCAAACCACCATGTCTCAGCCTAAGTATGTCTGCCGCTTGTTCTTTTGTACTGCCAGCTGATTGTGGAAGTACCGTATAAAAACCATCTTTATGGAGAGATCTTTCTGGTTTAGGCTTAGTCTAAGTGTCTCAAGTAGCCGGGGCTTTTGTTTGGGCCTAATCCATATGGTCTGATGGCTTTCCTCTCATCTCAAGATGAATGTGGTAGAAAATATAAATCAAAGAAACGTCCTTTGGCCTAGCCTTGCCTTGCCTTATTTCCTTCTCATCCTGTTCTCTGTCCCAGCCTCTCTCACTAAGCCCTCGTCTGGCTGCATGTCTCTTCTTTCCTCTCTCCTTTTCTCAAACTCTCCTGCTTCCTGGCTTTCGTCTTTCAATTCCTCCATTTCAGTCCTGCAGCCCGGCACTACTTTTTTCTCTTGCCTGCCTTTGGCCTGCTCCCTTGGCTTTCTCCCTCTCTTCCATATCCTTCTTCCCGACTTGTCTCTTGGAGACTTTTGGCCACTTTGGAGCCAAGTCTGGGGATGTTTTGGAAACTTTTCAGAGGCCTCGCTGGTGACAGGGGGGACAGCAGGCAGTGACAGGCCCGGGGCTGACAGGCTCCCCCTCCCCTAGCGGGCGCTCGGCTGCCACACCCAGCTGACGTAGAACCTTTGTCACAATGCCCGCTACCGTGGTGAGGATGCGGGCACTCTGCAGGTGACAGGGACCCAGCAGGACTTGCTGTCAGCTCAGCAATTGCTCAGTTCTCGAAAGAAGCTGAATTCTGCAAATTGCTGCTTTTGCTCTTGAAATGATGTCATCAGGTGGGTGTTTTGGTGTAATACACTGAAAACCAGAGCAGAAATGCTGAAATATTCCCATGATATGCATGGTCTCTGCACCAAACCACCATGTCTCAGCCTAAGTATGTCTGCCGCTTGTTCTTTTGTACTGACAGAAGATTGTGGAAGTACAGTATAAAAACCATCTTTATGGAGAGATCTTTCTGGTTTAGGCTTAGTCTAAGTGTCTCAAGTAGCCGGGGCTTTTGTTTGGGCCTAATCCATATGGTCTGATGGCTTTCCTCTCATCTCAAGATGAATGTGGTAGAAAATATAAATCAAAGAAACGTCCTTTGGCCTAGCCTTGCCTTGCCTTATTTCCTTCTCATCCTGTTCTCTGTCCCAGTCTCTCTCACTAAGCCCTCATCTGGCTGCATGTCTCTTTTCTCCTCTCTCCTTTTCTCAAACTCTCCTGCTTCCTGGCTTTCGTCTTTCAATTCCTCCATTTCAGTCCTGCAGCCCGGCACTACTTTTTTCTCTTGCCTCCCTTGGGCCTGCTCCCTTGGCTTTCTCCCTCTCTTCCATATCCTTCTTCCCGACTTGTCTCTTGGAGACTTTTGGCCACTTTGGAGCCAAGTCTGGGGATGTTTTGGAAACTTTTCAGAGGCCTCGCTGGTGACAGGGGGGACAGCAGGCAGTGACAGGCCCGGGGCTGACAGGCTCCCCCTCCCCTAGCGGGCGCTCGGCTGCCACACCCAGCTGACGTAGAACCTTTGTCACAATGCCCGCTACCGTGGTGAGGATGCGGGCACTCTGCAGGTGATAGGGACCCAGCAGGACTTGCTGTCAGCTCAGCAATTGCTCAGTTCCCCAAAGAAGCTGAATTCTGCAAATTGCTGCTTTTGCTCTTGAAATGATGTCATCAGGTGGGTGTTTTGGTGTAATACACTGAAAACCAGAGCAGAAATGCTGAAATATTCCCATGATATGCATGGTCTCTGCACCAAACCACCATGTCTCAGCCTAAGTATGTCTGCCGCTTGTTCTTTTGTACTGACAGAAGATTGTGGAAGTACAGTATAAAAACCATCTTTATGGAGAGATCTTTCTGGTTTAGGCTTAGTCTAAGTGTCTCAAGTAGCCGGGGCTTTTGTTTGGGCCTAATCCATATGGTCTGATGGCTTTCCTCTCATCTCAAGATGAATGTGGTAGAAAATATAAATCAAAGAAACGTCCTTTGGCCTAGCCTTGCCTTGCCTTATTTCCTTCTCATCCTGTTCTCTGTCCCAGCCTCTCTCACTAACGCCTCGTCTGGCTGCATGTCTCTTCTTTCCTCTCTCCTTTTCTCAAACTCTCCTGCTTCCTGGCTTTCGTCTTTCAATTCCTCCATTTCAGTCCTGCAGCCCGGCACTACTTTTTTCTCTTGCCTCCCTTGGGCCTGCTCCCTTGGCTTTCTCCCTCTCTTCCATATCCTTCTTCCCGACTTGTCTCTTGGAGACTTTTGGCCACTTTGGAGCCAAGTCTGGGGATGTTTTGGAAACTTTTCAGAGGCCTCGCTGGTGACAGGGGGGACAGCAGGCAGTGACAGGCCCGGGGCTGACAGGCTCCCCCTCCCCTAGCGGGCGCTCGGCTGCCACACCCAGCTGACGTAGAACCTTTGTCACAATGCCCGCTACCGTGGTGAGGATGCGGGCACTCTGCAGGTGACAGGGACCCAGCAGGACTTGCTGTCAGCTCAGCAATTGCTCAGTTCCCCAAAGAAGCTGAATTCTGCAAATTGCTGCTTTTGCTCTTGAAATGATGTCATCAGGTGGGTGTTTTGGTGTAATACACTGAAAACCAGAGCAGAAATGCTGAAATATTCCCATGATATGCATGGTCTCTGCACCAAACCACCATGTCTCAGCCTAAGTATGTCTGCCGCTTGTTCTTTTGTACTGACAGAAGATTGTGGAAGTACAGTATAAAAACCATCTTTATGGAGAGATCTTTCTGGTTTAGGCTTAGTCTAAGTGTCTCAAGTAGCCGGGGCTTTTGTTTGGGCCTAATCCATAACGTCTGATGGCTTTCCTCTCATCTCAAGATGAATGTGGTAGAAAATATAAATCAAAGAAATGTCCTTTGGCCTAGCCTTGCCTTGCCTTATTTCCTTCTCATCCTGTTCTCTGTCCCAGTCTCTCTCACTAAGCCCTCGTCTGGCTGCATGTCTCTTTTCTCCTCTCTCCTTTTCTCAAACTCTCCTGCTTCCTGGCTTTCGTCTTTCAATTCCTCCATTTCAGTCCTGCAGCCCGGCACTACTTTTTTCTCTTGCCTCCCTTGGGCCTGCTCCCTTGGCTTTCTCCCTCTCTTCCATATCCTTCTTCCCGACTTGTCTCTTGGAGACTTTTGGCCACTTTGGAGCCAAGTCTGGGGATGTTTTGGAAACTTTTCAGAGGCCTCGCTGGTGACAGGGGGGACAGCAGGCAGTGACAGGCCCGGGGCTGACAGGCTCCCCCTCCCCTAGCGGGCGCTCGGCTGCCACACCCAGCTGACGTAGAACCTTTGTCACAATGCCCGCTACCGTGGTGAGGATGCGGGCACTCTGCAGGTGATAGGGACCCAGCAGGACTTGCTGTCAGCTCAGCAATTGCTCAGTTCCCCAAAGAAGCTGAATTCTGCAAATTGCTGCTTTTGCTCTTGAAATGATGTCATCAGGTGGGTGTTTTGGTGTAATACACTGAAAACCAGAGCAGAAATGCTGAAATATTCCCATGATATGCATGGTCTCTGCACCAAACCACCATGTCTCAGCCTAAGTATGTCTGCCGCTTGTTCTTTTGTACTGACAGAAGATTGTGGAAGTACAGTATAAAAACCATCTTTATGGAGAGATCTTTCTGGTTTAGGCTTAGTCTAAGTGTCTCAAGTAGCCGGGGCTTTTGTTTGGGCCTAATCCATATGGTCTGATGGCTTTCCTCTCATCTCAAGATGAATGTGGTAGAAAATATAAATCAAAGAAACGTCCTTTGGCCTAGCCTTGCCTTGCCTTATTTCCTTCTCATCCTGTTCTCTGTCCCAGTCTCTCTCACTAAGCCCTCGTCTGGCTGCATGTCTCTTTTCTCCTCTCTCCTTTTCTCAAACTCTCCTGCTTCCTGGCTTTCGTCTTTCAATTCCTCCATTTCAGTCCTGCAGCCCGGCACTACTTTTTTCTCTTGCCTCCCTTGGGCCTGCTCCCTTGGCTTTCTCCCTCTCTTCCATATCCTTCTTCCCGACTTGTCTCTTGGAGACTTTTGGCCACTTTGGAGCCAAGTCTGGGGATGTTTTGGAAACTTTTCAGAGGCCTCGCTGGTGACAGGGGGGACAGCAGGCAGTGACAGGCCCGGGGCTGACAGGCTCCCCCTCCCCTAGCGGGCGCTCGGCTGCCACACCCAGCTGACGTAGAACCTTTGTCACAATGCCCGCTACCGTGGTGAGGATGCGGGCACTCTGCAGGTGATAGGGACCCAGCAGGACTTGCTGTCAGCTCAGCAATTGCTCAGTTCCCCAAAGAAGCTGAATTCTGCAAATTGCTGCTTTTGCTCTTGAAATGATGTCATCAGGTGGGTGTTTTGGTGTAATACACTGAAAACCAGAGCAGAAATGCTGAAATATTCCCATGATATGCATGGTCTCTGCACCAAACCACCATGTCTCAGCCTAAGTATGTCTGCCGCTTGTTCTTTTGTACTGACAGAAGATTGTGGAAGTACAGTATAAAAACCATCTTTATGGAGAGATCTTTCTGGTTTAGGCTTAGTCTAAGTGTCTCAAGTAGCCGGGGCTTTTGTTTGGGCCTAATCCATATGGTCTGATGGCTTTCCTCTCATCTCAAGATGAATGTGGTAGAAAATATAAATCAAAGAAACGTCCTTTGGCCTAGCCTTGCCTTGCCTTATTTCCTTCTCATCCTGTTCTCTGTCCCAGTCTCTCTCAAAAACGCCTCGTCTGGCTGCATGTCTCTTCTTTCCTCTCTCCTTTTCTCAAACTCTCCTGCTTCCTGGCTTTCGTCTTTCAATTCCTCCATTTCAGTCCTGCAGCCCGGCACTACTTTTTTCTCTTGCCTCCCTTGGGCCTGCTCCCTTGGCTTTCTCCCTCTCTTCCATATCCTTCTTCCCGACTTGTCTCTTGGAGACTTTTGGCCACTTTGGAGCCAAGTCTGGGGATGTTTTGGAAACTTTTCAGAGGCCTCGCTGGTGACAGGGGGGACAGCAGGCAGTGACAGGCCCGGGGCTGACAGGCTCCCCCTCCCCTAGCGGGCGCTCGGCTGCCACACCCAGCTGACGTAGAACCTTTGTCACAATGCCCGCTACCGTGGTGAGGATGCGGGCACTCTGCAGGTGATAGGGACCCAGCAGGACTTGCTGTCAGCTCAGCAATTGCTCAGTTCCCCAAAGAAGCTGAATTCTGCAAATTGCTGCTTTTGCTATTGAAATGATGTCATCAGGTGGGTGTTTTGGTGTAATACACTGAAAACCAGAGCAGAAATGCTGAAATATTCCCATGATATGCATGGTCTCTGCACCAAACCACCATGTCTCAGCCTAAGTATGTCTGCCGCTTGTTCTTTTGTACTGACAGAAGATTGTGGAAGTACAGTATAAAAACCATCTTTATGGAGAGATCTTTCTGGTTTAGGCTTAGTCTAAGTGTCTCAAGTAGCCGGGGCTTTTGTTTGGGCCTAATCCATATGGTCTGATGGCTTTCCTCTCATCTCAAGATGAATGTGGTAGAAAATATAAATCAAAGAAACGTCCTTTGGCCTAGCCTTGCCTTGCCTTATTTCCTTCTCATCCTGTTCTCTGTCCCAGCCTCTCTCAAAAACGCCTCGTCTGGCTGCATGTCTCTTCTTTCCTCTCTCCTTTTCTCAAACTCTCCTGCTTCCTGGCTTTCGTCTTTCAATTCCTCCATTTCAGTCCTGCAGCCCGGCACTACTTTTTTCTCTTGCCTCCCTTGGGCCTGCTCCCTTGGCTTTCTCCCTCTCTTCCATATCCTTCTTCCCGACTTGTCTCTTGGAGACTTTTGGCCACTTTGGAGCCAAGTCTGGGGATGTTTTGGAAACTTTTCAGAGGCCTCGCTGGTGACAGGGGGGACAGCAGGCAGTGACAGGCCCGGGGCTGACAGGCTCCCCCTCCCCTAGCGGGCGCTCGGCTGCCACACCCAGCTGACGTAGAACCTTTGTCACAATGCCCGCTACCGTGGTGAGGATGCGGGCACTCTGCAGGTGACAGGGACCCAGCAGGACTTGCTGTCAGCTCAGCAATTGCTCAGTTCCCCAAAGAAGCTGAATTCTGCAAATTGCTGCTTTTGCTCTTGAAATGATGTCATCAGGTGGGTGTTTTGGTGTAATACACTGAAAACCAGAGCAGAAATGCTGAAATATTCCCATGATATGCATGGTCTCTGCACCAAACCACCATGTCTCAGCCTAAGTATGTCTGCCGCTTGTTCTTTTGTACTGACAGAAGATTGTGGAAGTACAGTATAAAAACCATCTTTATGGAGAGATCTTTCTGGTTTAGGCTTAGTCTAAGTGTCTCAAGTAGCCGGGGCTTTTGTTTGGGCCTAATCCATATGGTCTGATGGCTTTCCTCTCATCTCAAGATGAATGTGGTAGAAAATATAAATCAAAGAAACGTCCTTTGGCCTAGCCTTGCCTTGCCTTATTTCCTTCTCATCCTGTTCTCTGTCCCAGTCTCTCTCACTAAGCCCTCGTCTGGCTGCATGTCTCTTTTCTCCTCTCTCCTTTTCTCAAACTCTCCTGCTTCCTGGCTTTCGTCTTTCAATTCCTCCATTTCAGTCCTGCAGCCCGGCACTACTTTTTTCTCTTGCCTCCCTTGGGCCTGCTCCCTTGGCTTTCTCCCTCTCTTCCATATCCTTCTTCCCGACTTGTCTCTTGGAGACTTTTGGCCACTTTGGAGCCAAGTCTGGGGATGTTTTGGAAACTTTTCAGAGGCCTCGCTGGTGACAGGGGGGACAGCAGGCAGTGACAGGCCCGGGGCTGACAGGCTCCCCCTCCCCTAGCGGGCGCTCGGCTGCCACACCCAGCTGACGTAGAACCTTTGTCACAATGCCCGCTACCGTGGTGAGGATGCGGGCACTCTGCAGGTGATAGGGACCCAGCAGGACTTGCTGTCAGCTCAGCAATTGCTCAGTTCCCCAAAGAAGCTGAATTCTGCAAATTGCTGCTTTTGCTATTGAAATGATGTCATCAGGTGGGTGTTTTGGTGTAATACACTGAAAACCAGAGCAGAAATGCTGAAATATTCCCATGATATGCATGGTCTCTGCACCAAACCACCATGTCTCAGCCTAAGTATGTCTGCCGCTTGTTCTTTTGTACTGACAGAAGATTGTGGAAGTACAGTATAAAAACCATCTTTATGGAGAGATCTTTCTGGTTTAGGCTTAGTCTAAGTGTCTCAAGTAGCCGGGGCTTTTGTTTGGGCCTAATCCATATGGTCTGATGGCTTTCCTCTCATCTCAAGATGAATGTGGTAGAAAATATAAATCAAAGAAACGTCCTTTGGCCTAGCCTTGCCTTGCCTTATTTCCTTCTCATCCTGTTCTCTGTCCCAGCCTCTCTCACTAACGCCTCGTCTGGCTGCATGTCTCTTCTTTCCTCTCTCCTTTTCTCAAACTCTCCTGCTTCCTGGCTTTCCTCTTTCAATTCCTCCATTTCAGCCCTGCAGCCCGGCACTACTTTTTTCTCTTGCCTCCCTTGGGCCTGCTCCCTTGGCTTTCTCCCTCTCTTCCATATCCTTCTTCCCGACTTGTCTCTTGGAGACTTTTGGCCACTTTGGAGCCAAGTCTGGGGATGTTTTGGAAACTTTTCAGAGGCCTCGCTGGTGACAGGGGGGACAGCAGGCAGTGACAGGCCCGGGGCTGACAGGCTCCCCCTCCCCTAGCGGGCGCTCGGCTGCCACACCCAGCTGACGTAGAACCTTTGTCACAATGCCCGCTACCGTGGTGAGGATGCGGGCACTCTGCAGGTGACAGGGACCCAGCAGGACTTGCTGTCAGCTCAGCAATTGCTCAGTTCCCCAAAGAAGCTGAATTCTGCAAATTGCTGCTTTTGCTCTTGAAATGATGTCATCAGGTGGGTGTTTTGGTGTAATACACTGAAAACCAGAGCAGAAATGCTGAAATATTCCCATGATATGCATGGTCTCTGCACCAAACCACCATGTCTCAGCCTAAGTATGTCTGCCGCTTGTTCTTTTGTACTGACAGAAGATTGTGGAAGTACAGTATAAAAACCATCTTTATGGAGAGATCTTTCTGGTTTAGGCTTAGTCTAAGTGTCTCAAGTAGCCGGGGCTTTTGTTTGGGCCTAATCCATATGGTCTGATGGCTTTCCTCTCATCTCAAGACGAATGTGGTAGAAAATATAAATCAAAGAAACATCCTTTGGCCTAGCCTTGCCTTGCCTTATTTCCTTCTCATCCTGTTCTCTGTCCCAACCTCTCTCACTAAGCCCTCGTCTGGCTGCATGTCTCTTCTTTCCTCTCTCCTATTCTCAAACTCTCCTGCTTCCTGGCTTTCGTCTTTCAATTCCTCCATTTCAGTCCTGCAGCCCGGCACTACTTTTTTCTCTTGCCTCCCTTGGGCCTGCTCCCTTGGCTTTCTCCCTCTCTTCCATATCCTTCTTCCCGACTTGTCTCTTGGAGACTTTTGGCCACTTTGGAGCCAAGTCTGGGGATGTTTTGGAAACTTTTCAGAGGCCTCGCTGGTGACAGGGGGGACAGCAGGCAGTGACAGGCCCGGGGCTGACAGGCTCCCCCTCCCCTAGCGGGCGCTCGGCTGCCACACCCAGCTGACGTAGAACCTTTGTCACAATGCCCGCTACCGTGGTGAGGATGCGGGCACTCTGCAGGTGACAGGGACCCAGCAGGACTTGCTGTCAGCTCAGCAATTGCTCAGTTCCCCAAAGAAGCTGAATTCTGCAAATTGCTGCTTTTGCTCTTGAAATGATGTCATCAGGTGGGTGTTTTGGTGTAATACACTGAAAACCAGAGCAGAAATGCTGAAATATTCCCATGATATGCATGGTCTCTGCACCAAACCACCATGTCTCAGCCTAAGTATGTCTGCCGCTTGTTCTTTTGTACTGACAGAAGATTGTGGAAGTACAGTATAAAAACCATCTTTATGGAGAGATCTTTCTGGTTTAGGCTTAGTCTAAGTGTCTCAAGTAGCCGGGGCTTTTGTTTGGGCCTAATCCATAACGTCTGATGGCTTTCCTCTCATCTCAAGATGAATGTGGTAGAAAATATAAATCAAAGAAATGTCCTTTGGCCTAGCCTTGCCTTGCCTTATTTCCTTCTCATCCTGTTCTCTGTCCCAGTCTCTCTCACTAAGCCCTCGTCTGGCTGCATGTCTCTTTTCTCCTCTCTCCTTTTCTCAAACTCTCCTGCTTCCTGGCTTTCGTCTTTCAATTCCTCCATTTCAGTCCTGCAGCCCGGCACTACTTTTTTCTCTTGCCTCCCTTGGGCCTGCTCCCTTGGCTTTCTCCCTCTCTTCCATATCCTTCTTCCCGACTTGTCTCTTGGAGACTTTTGGCCACTTTGGAGCCAAGTCTGGGGATGTTTTGGAAACTTTTCAGAGGCCTCGCTGGTGACAGGGGGGACAGCAGGCAGTGACAGGCCCGGGGCTGACAGGCTCCCCCTCCCCTAGCGGGCGCTCGGCTGCCACACCCAGCTGACGTAGAACCTTTGTCACAATGCCCGCTACCGTGGTGAGGATGCGGGCACTCTGCAGGTGATAGGGACCCAGCAGGACTTGCTGTCAGCTCAGCAATTGCTCAGTTCCCCAAAGAAGCTGAATTCTGCAAATTGCTGCTTTTGCTCTTGAAATGATGTCATCAGGTGGGTGTTTTGGTGTAATACACTGAAAACCAGAGCAGAAATGCTGAAATATTCCCATGATATGCATGGTCTCTGCACCAAACCACCATGTCTCAGCCTAAGTATGTCTGCCGCTTGTTCTTTTGTACTGACAGAAGATTGTGGAAGTACAGTATAAAAACCATCTTTATGGAGAGATCTTTCTGGTTTAGGCTTAGTCTAAGTGTCTCAAGTAGCCGGGGCTTTTGTTTGGGCCTAATCCATATGGTCTGATGGCTTTCCTCTCATCTCAAGATGATTGTGGTAGAAAATATAAATCAAAGAAACGTCCTTTGGCCTAGCCTTGCCTTGCCTTATTTCCTTCTCATCCTGTTCTCTGTCCCAGCCTCTCTCACTAACCCCTCGTCTGGCTGCATGTCTCTTCTTTCCTCTCTCCTTTTCTCAAACTCTCCTGCTTCCTGGCTTTCGTCTTTCAATTCCTCCATTTCAGTCCTGCAGCCCGGCACTACTTTTTTCTCTTGCCTCCCTTGGGCCTGCTCCCTTGGCTTTCTCCCTCTCTTCCATATCCTTCTTCCCGACTTGTCTCTTGGAGACTTTTGGCCACTTTGGACCCAAGTCTGGGCATGTTTTGGAAACTTTTCAGAGGCCTCGCTGGTGACAGGGGGGACAGCAGGCAGTGACAGGCCCGGGGCTGACAGGCTCCCCTCCCCTAGCGGGCGCTCGGCTGCCACACCCAGCTGACGTAGAACCTTTGTCACAATGCCCGCTACCGTGGTGAGGATGCGGGCACTCTGCAGGTGACAGGGACCCAGCAGGACTTGCTGTCAGCTCAGCAATTGCTCAGTTCCCCAAAGAAGCTGAATTCTGCAAATTGCTGCTTTTGCTCTTGAAATGATGTCATCAGGTGGGTGTTTTGGTGTAATACACTGAAAACCAGAGCAGAAATGCTGAAATATTCCCATGATATGCATGGTCTCTGCACCAAACCACCATGTCTCAGCCTAAGTATGTCTGCCGCTTGTTCTTTTGTACTGCCAGCTGATTGTGGAAGTACAGTATAAAAACCATCTTTATGGAGAGATCTTTCTGGTTTAGGCTTAGTCTAAGTGTCTCAAGTAGCCGGGGCTTTTGTTTGGGCCTAATCCATAACGTCTGATGGCTTTCCTCTCATCGCAAGATGAATGTGGTAGAAAATATAAATCAAAGAAACATCCTTTGGCCTAGCCTTGCCTTGCCTTGCCTTATTTCCTTCTCATCCTGTTCTCTGTCCCAGCCTCTCTCACTAACCCCTCGTCTGGCTGCATGTCTCTTCTTTCCTCTCTCCTTTTCTCAAACTCTCCTGCTTCCTGGCTTTCGTCTTTCAATTCCTCCATTTCAGTCCTGCAGCCCGGCACTACTTTTTCCTCTTGCCTCCCTTTGGCCTGCTCCCTTGGCTTTCTCCCTCTCTTCCATATCCTTTTTCCCGACATGTCTCTTGGAGACTTTTGGCCACTTTGGAGCCAAGTCTGGGGATGTTTTGGAAACTTTTCAGAGGCCTCGCTGGTGACAGGGGGGACAGCAGGTAGTGACAGGCCCGGGGCTGACAGGCTCCCCCTCCCCTAGCGGGCGCTCGGCTGCCACACCCAGCTGACGTAGAACCTTTGTCACAATGCCCGCTACCGTGGTGTGGATGCGGGCACTCTGCAGGTGACAGGGACCCAGCAGGACTTGCTGTCAGCTCAACAATTGCTCAGTTCCCCAAAGAAGTTGAATTTTGCAAATTGCTGCTTTGCTCTTGAAATGATGTCATCAGGTGGGTGTTTTGGTGTAATACACTGAAAACCAGAGCAGAAATGCTGAAATATTCCCATGATATGCATGGTCTCTACACCAAACCACCATGTCTCAGCCTAAGTATGTCTGCCGCTTGTTCTTTTGTAGTGCCAGCTGATTGTGGAAGTACAGTATAAAAACCATCTTTATGGAGAGATCTTTCTGGTTTAGGCTTAGTCTAAGTGTCTCAAGTAGCCGGGGCTTTTGTTTGGGCCTAATCCATATGATCTGATGGCTTTCCTCTCATCTCAAGATGAATGTGGTAGAAAATATAAATCAAAGAAACATCCTTTGGCCTAGCCTTGCCTTGCCTTGCCTTATTTCCTTCTCATCCTGTTCTCTGTCCCAGCCTCTCTCACTAAGCCCTCGTCTGGCTGCATGTCTCTTCTTTCCTCTCTCCTTTTCTCAAACTCTCCTGCTTCCTGGCTTTCGTCTTTCAATTCCTCCATTCAGTCCTGCAGCCCGGCACTACTTTTTTCTCCTGCCTCCCTTTGGCCTGCTCCCTTGGCTTTCTCCCTCTCTTCCATATCCTTCTTCCCGACTTGTCTCTTGGAGACTTTTGGCCACTTTGGACCCAAGTCTGGGGATCTTTTGGAAACTTTTCAGAGGCCTCGCTGGTGACACGGGGGACAGCAGGCAGTGACAGGCCCGGGGCTGACAGGCTCCCCCTCCCCTAGCGGGCGCTCGGCTGCCAGACCCAGCTGACGTAGAACCTTTGTCACAATGCCCGCTACCGTGGTGAGGATGCGGGCACTCTGCAGGTGACAGGGACCCAGCAGGACTTGCTGTCAGCTCAGCAATTGCTCAGTTCCCCAAAGAAGCTGAATTCTGCAAATTGCTGCTTTTGTTCTTGAAATGATGTCATCAGGTGGGTGTTTTGGTGTAATACACTGAAAACCAGAGCAGAAATGCTGAAATATTCCCATGATATGCATGGTCTCTGCACCAAACCACCATGTCTCAGCCTAAGTATGTCTGCCGCTTGTTCTTTTGTACTGACAGAAGATTGTGGAAGTACAGTATAAAAACCATCTTTATGGAGAGATCTTTCTGGTTTAGGCTTAGTCTAAGTGTCTCAAGTAGCCGGGGCTTTTGTTTGGGCCTAATCCATATGATCTGATGGCTTTCCTCTCATCTCAAGATGAATGTGGTAGAAAATATAAATCAAAGAAACATCCTTTGGCCTAGCCTTGCCTTGCCTTGCCTTATTTCCTTCTCATCCTGTTCTCTGTCCCAGCCTCTCTCACTAAGCCCTCGTCTGGCTGCATGTCTCTTCTTTCCTCTCTCCTTTTCTCAAACTCTCCTGCTTCCTGGCTTTCGTCTTTCAATTCCTCCATTTCAGTCCTGCAGCCCGGCACTACTTTTACCTCTTGCCTCCCTTGGGCCTGCTCCCTTGGCTTTCTCCCTCTCTTCCATATCCTTCTTCCCGACTTGTCTCTTGGAGACTTTTGGCCACTTTGGAGCCAAGTCTGGGGATGTTTTGGAAACTTTTCAGAGGCCTCGCTGGTGACAGGGGGGACAGCAGGCAGTGACAGGCCCGGGGCTGACAGGCTCCCCCTCCCCTAGCGGGCGCTCGGCTGCCACACCCAGCTGACGTAGAACCTTTGTCACAATGCCCGCTACCGTGGTGAGGATGCGGGCACTCTGCAGGTGACAGGGACCCAGCAGGACTTGCTGTCAGCTCAACAATTGCTCAGTTCCCCAAAGAAGTTGAATTTTGCAAATTGCTGCTTTGCTCTTGAAATGATGTCATCAGGTGGGTGTTTTGGTGTAATACACTGAAAACCAGAGCAGAAATGCTGAAATATTCCCATGATATGCATGGTCTCTACACCAAACCACCATGTCTCAGCCTAAGTATGTCTGCCGCTTGTTCTTTTGTAGTGCCAGCTGATTGTGGAAGTACAGTATAAAAACCATCTTTATGGAGAGATCTTTCTGGTTTAGGCTTAGTCTAAGTGTCTCAAGTAGCTGGGGCTTTTGTTTGGGCCTAGTCCATAAGGTCTGATGGCTTTCCTCTCATCTCAAGATGAATGTGGTAGAAAATATAAATCAAAGAAACGTCCTTTGGCCTAGCCTTGCCTTGCCTTATTTCCTTCTCATCCTGTTCTCTGTCCCAGCCTCTCTCACTAAGCCCTCGTCTGCCTGCATGTCTCTTCTTTCCTCTCTCCTTTTCTCAAACTCTCCTGCTTCCTGGCTTTCGTCTTTCAATTCCTCCATTCAGTCCTGCAGCCCGGCACTACTTTTTTCTCTTGCCTCCCTTGGGCCTGCTCCCTTGGCTTTCTCCCTCTCTTCCATATCCTTCTTCCCGACTTGTCTCTTGGAGACTTTTGGCCACTTTGGACCCAAGTCTGGGCATGTTTTGGAAACTTTTCAGAGGCCTCGCTGGTGACAGGGGGGACAGCAGGCAGTGACAGGCCTGTGGCTGACAGGCTCCCCCTCCCATAGCGGGCGCTTGGCTGCCACACCCAGCTGACGTAGAACCTTTGTCACAATGCCCGCTACCGTGGTGAGGATGCGGGCACTCTGCAGGTGACAGTGACCCAGCAGGACTTGCTGTCAGCTCAGCAATTGCTCAGTTCCCCAAAGAAGCTGAATTCTGCAAATTGCTGCTTTTGCTCTTGAAATGAAGTCATCAGGTGGGTGTTTTGGTGTAATACACTGAAAACCAGAGCAGAAATGCTGAAATATTCCCATGATATGCATGATCTCTGCACCAAACCACCATGTCTCAGCCTAAGTATGTCTGCCGCTTGTTCTTTTGTACTGCCAGCTGATTGTGGAAGTACAGTATAAAAACCATCTTTATGGAGAGATCTTTCTGGTTTAGGCTTAGTCTAAGTGTCTCAAGTAGCCGGGGCTTTTGTTTGGGCCTAGTCCATAACGTCTGATGGCTTTCCTCTCATCTCAAGATGAATGTGGTAGAAAATATAAATCAAAGAAACGTCCTTTGGCCTAGCCTTGCCTTGCCTTGCCTTGCCTTATTTCCTTCTCATCCTGTTCTCTGTCCCAGCCTCTCTCACTAACCCCTCGTCTGGCTGCATGTCTCTTCTTTCCTCTCTCCTTTTCTCAAACTCTCCTGCTTCCTGGCTTTCGTCTTTCAATTCCTCCATTTCAGTCCTGCAGCCCGGCACTACTTTTTCCTCTTGCCTCCCTTTGGCCTGCTCCCTTGGCTTTCTCCCTCTCTTCCATATTCTTCTTCCCGACTTGTCTCTTGGAGACTTTTGGCCACTTTGGACCCAAGTCTGGGCATGTTTTGGAAACTTTTCAGAGGCCTCGCTGGTGACAGGGGGGACAGCAGGCAGTGACAGGCCCGGGGCTGACAGGCTCCCCTCCCCTAGCGGGCGCTCGGCTGCCACACCCAGCTGACGTAGAACCTTTGTCACAATGCCCGCTACCGTGGTGAGGATGCGGGCACTCTGCAGGTGACAGGGACCCAGCAGGACTTGCTGTCAGCTCAGCAATTGCTCAGTTCCCCAAAGAAGCTGAATTCTGCAAATTGCTGCTTTTGCTCTTGAAATGATGTCATCAGGTGGGTGTTTTGGTGTAATACACTGAAAACCAGAGCAGAAATGCTGAAATATTCCCATGATATGCATGGTCTCTGCACCAAACCACCATGTCTCAGCCTAAGTATGTCTGCCGCTTGTTCTTTTGTACTGCCAGCTGATTGTGGAAGTACAGTATAAAAACCATCTTTATGGAGAGATCTTTCTGGTTTAGGCTTAGTCTAAGTGTCTCAAGTAGCCGGGGCTTTTGTTTGGGCCTAATCCATAACGTCTGATGGCTTTCCTCTCATCGCAAGATGAATGTGGTAGAAAATATAAATCAAAGAAACATCCTTTGGCCTAGCCTTGCCTTGCCTTGCCTTATTTCCTTCTCATCCTGTTCTCTGTCCCAGCCTCTCTCACTAACCCCTCGTCTGGCTGCATGTCTCTTCTTTCCTCTCTCCTTTTCTCAAACTCTCCTGCTTCCTGGCTTTCGTCTTTCAATTCCTCCATTTCAGTCCTGCAGCCCGGCACTACTTTTTTCTCTTGCCTCCCTTTGGCCTGCTCCCTTGGCTTTCTCCCTCTCTTCCATATCCTTCTTCCCGACATGTCTCTTGGAGACTTTTGGCCACTTTGGAGCCAAGTCTGGGGATGTTTTGGAAACTTTTCAGAGGCCTCGCTGGTGACAGGGGGGACAGCAGGTAGTGACAGGCCCGGGGCTGACAGGCTCCCCCTCCCCTAGCGGGCGCTCGGCTGCCACACCCAGCTGACGTAGAACCTTTGTCACAATGCCCGCTACCGTGGTGTGGATGCGGGCACTCTGCAGGTGACAGGGACCCAGCAGGACTTGCTGTCAGCTCAACAATTGCTCAGTTCCCCAAAGAAGTTGAATTTTGCAAATTGCTGCTTTGCTCTTGAAATGATGTCATCAGGTGGGTGTTTTGGTGTAATACACTGAAAACCAGAGCAGAAATGCTGAAATATTCCCATGATATGCATGGTCTCTGCACCAAACCACCATGACTCAGCCTAAGTATGTCTGCCGCTTGTTCTTTTGTAGTGCCAGCTGATTGTGGAAGTACAGTATAAAAACCATCTTTATGGAGAGATCTTTCTGGTTTAGGCTTAGTCTAAGTGTCTCAAGTAGCTGGGGCTTTTGTTTGGGCCTAGTCCATAAGGTCTGATGGCTTTCCTCTCATCTCAAGATGAATGTGGTAGAAAATATAAATCAAAGAAACGTCCTTTGGCCTAGCCTTGCCTTGCCTTATTTCCTTCTCATCCTGTTCTCTGTCCCAGCCTCTCTCACTAAGCCCTCGTCTGCCTGCATGTCTCTTCTTTCCTCTCTCCTTTTCTCAAACTCTCCTGCTTCCTGGCTTTCGTCTTTCAATTCCTCCATTCAGTCCTGCAGACCGGCACTACTTTTTTCTCTTGCCTCCCTTTGGCCTGCTCCCTTGGCTTTCTCCCTCTCTTCCATATCCTTCTTCCCGACTTGTCTCTTGGAGACTTTTGGCCACTTTGGACCCAAGTCTGGGCATGTTTTGGAAACTTTTCAGAGGCCTCGCTGGTGACAGGGGGGACAGCAGGCAGTGACAGGCCTGTGGCTGACAGGCTCCCCCTCCCATAGCGGGCGCTTGGCTGCCACACCCAGCTGACGTAGAACCTTTGTCACAATGCCCGCTACCGTGGTGAGGATGCGGGCACTCTGCAGGTGACAGTGACCCAGCAGGACTTGCTGTCAGCTCAGCAATTGCTCAGTTCCCCAAAGAAGCTGAATTCTGCAAATTGCTGCTTTTGCTCTTGAAATGAAGTCATCAGGTGGGTGTTTTGGTGTAATACACTGAAAACCAGAGCAGAAATGCTGAAATATTCCCATGATATGCATGATCTCTGCACCAAACCACCATGTCTCAGCCTAAGTATGTCTGCCGCTTGTTCTTTTGTACTGCCAGCTGATTGTGGAAGTACAGTATAAAAACCATCTTTATGGAGAGATCTTTCTGGTTTAGGCTTAGTCTAAGTGTCTCAAGTAGCCGGGGCTTTTGTTTGGGCCTAGTCCATAAGGTCTGATGGCTTTCCTCTCATCTCAAGATGAATGTGGTAGAAAATATAAATCAAAGAAACGTCCTTTGGCCTAGCCTTGCCTTGCCTTATTTCCTTCTCATCCTGTTCTCTGTCCCAGCCTCTCTCACTAAGCCCTCGTCTGGCTGCATGTCTCTTCTTTCCTCTCTCCTTTTCTCAAACTCTCCTGCTTCCTGGCTTTCGTCTTTCAATTCCTCCATTCAGTCCTGCAGCCCGGCACTACTTTTTTCTCCTGCCTCCCTTTGGCCTGCTCCCTTGGCTTTCTCCCTCTCTTCCATATCCTTCTTCCCGACTTGTCTCTTGGAGACTTTTGGCCACTTTGGACCCAAGTCTGGGCATGTTTTGGAAACTTTTCAGAGGCCTCGCTGGTGACACGGGGGACAGCAGGCAGTGACAGGCCCGGGGCTGACAGGCTCCCCCTCCCCTAGCGGGCGCTCGGCTGCCAGACCCAGCTGACGTAGAACCTTTGTCACAATGCCCGCTACCGTGGTGAGGATGCGGGCACTCTGCAGGTGACAGGGACCCAGCAGGACTTGCTGTCAGCTCAGCAATTGCTCAGTTCCCCAAAGAAGCTGAATTCTGCAAATTGCTGCTTTTGCTCTTGAAATGATGTCATCAGGTGGGTGTTTTGGTGTAATACACTGAAAACCAGAGCAGAAATGCTGAAATATTCCCATGATATGCATGGTCTCTGCACCAAACCACCATGTCTCAGCCTAAGTATGTCTGCCGCTTGTTCTTTTGTACTGACAGAAGATTGTGGAAGTACAGTATAAAAACCATCTTTATGGAGAGATCTTTCTGGTTTAGGCTTAGTCTAAGTGTCTCAAGTAGCCGGGGCTTTTGTTTGGGCCTAATCCATATGATCTGATGGCTTTCCTCTCATCTCAAGATGAATGTGGTAGAAAATATAAATCAAAGAAACATCCTTTGGCCTAGCCTTGCCTTGCCTTGCCTTATTTCCTTCTCATCCTGTTCTCTGTCCCAGGCTCTCTCACTAAGCCCTCGTTTGGCTGCATGTCTCTTCTTTCCTCTCTCCTTTTCTCAAACTCTCCTGCTTCCTGGCTTTCGTCTTTCAATTCCTCCATTTCAGTCCTGCAGCCCGGCACTACTTTTTCCTCTTGCCTCCCTTGGGCCTGCTCCCTTGGCTTTCTCCCTCTCTTCCATATCCTTCTTCCCGACATGTCTCTTGGAGACTTTTGGCCACTTTGGAGCCAAGTCTGGGGATGTTTTGGAAACTTTTCAGAGGCCTCGCTGGTGACAGGGGGGACAGCAGGCAGTGACAGGCCCGCGGCTGACAGGCTCCCCCTCCCCTAGCGGGCGCTCGGCTGCCACACCCAGCTGACGTAGAACCTTTGTCACAATGCCCGCTACCGTGGTGAGGATGCGGGCACTCTGCAGGTGACAGGGACCCAGCAGGACTTGCTGTCAGCTCAACAATTGCTCAGTTCCCCAAAGAAGTTGAATTTTGCAAATTGCTGCTTTGCTCTTGAAATGATGTCATCAGGTGGGTGTTTTGGTGTAATACACTGAAAACCAGAGCAGAAATGCTGAAATATTCCCATGATATGCATGGTCTCTACACCAAACCACCATGTCTCAGCCTAAGTATGTCTGCCGCTTGTTCTTTTGTAGTGCCAGCTGATTGTGGAAGTACAGTATAAAAACCATCTTTATGGAGAGATCTTTCTGGTTTAGGCTTAGTCTAAGTGTCTCAAGTAGCTGGGGCTTTTGTTTGGGCCTAGTCCATAAGGTCTGATGGCTTTCCTCTCATCTCAAGATGAATGTGGTAGAAAATATAAATCAAAGAAACGTCCTTTGGCCTAGCCTTGCCTTGCCTTATTTCCTTCTCATCCTGTTCTCTGTCCCAGCCTCTCTCACTAAGCCCTCGTCTGGCTGCATGTCTCTTCTTTCCTCTCTCCTTTTCTCAAACTCTCCTGCTTCCTGGCTTTCGTCTTTCAATTCCTCCATTCAGTCCTGCAGCCCGGCACTACTTTTTTCTCTTGCCTCCCTTTGGCCTGCTCCCTTGGCTTTCTCCCTCTCTTCCATATCCTTCTTCCCGACTTGTCTCTTGGAGACTTTTGGCCACTTTGGACCCAAGTCTGGGGATCTTTTGGAAACTTTTCAGAGGCCTCGCTGGTGACACGGGGGACAGCAGGCAGTGACAGGCCCGGGGCTGACAGGCTCCCCCTCCCCTAGCGGGCGCTCGGCTGCCACACCCAGCTGACGTAGAACCTTTGTCACAATGCCCGCTACCGTGGTGAGGATGCGGGCACTCTGCAGGTGACAGGGACCCAGCAGGACTTGCTGTCAGCTCAGCAATTGCTCAGTTCCCCAAAGAAGCTGAATTCTGCAAATAGCTGCTTTTGCTCTTGAAATGATGTCATCAGGTGGGTGTTTTGGTGTAATACACTGAAAACCAGAGCAGAAATGCTGAAATATTCCCATGATATGCATGGTCTCTGCACCAAACCACCATGTCTCAGCCTAAGTATGTCTGCCGCTTGTTCTTTTGTACTGCCAGCTGATTGTGGAAGTACAGTATAAAAACCATCTTTATGGAGAGATCTTTCTGGTTTAGGCTTAGTCTAAGTGTCTCAAGTAGCCGGGGCTTTTGTTTGGGCCTAATCCATAACGTCTGATGGCTTTCCTCTCATCGCAAAATGAATGTGGTAGAAAATATAAATCAAAGAAACGTCCTTTGGCCTAGCCTTGCCTTGCCTTATTTCCTTCTCATCCTGTTCTCTGTCCCAGCCTCTCTCACTAAGCCCTCGTCTGGCTGCATGTCTCTTCTTTCCTCTCTCCTTTTCTCAAACTCTCCTGCTTCCTGGCTTTCGTCTTTCAATTCCTCCATTCAGTCCTGCAGCCCGGCACTACTTTTTTCTCCTGCCTCCCTTTGGCCTGCTCCCTTGGCTTTCTCCCTCTCTTCCATATCCTTCTTCCCGACTTGTCTCTTGGAGACTTTTGGCCACTTTGGAGCCAAGTCTGGGGATCTTTTGGAAACTTTTCAGAGGCCTCGCTGGTGACACGGGGGACAGCAGGCAGTGACAGGCCCGGGGCTGACAGGCTCCCCCTCCCCTAGCGGGCGCTCGGCTGCCACACCCAGCTGACGTAGAACCTTTGTCACAATGCCCGCTACCGTGGTGAGGATGCGGGCACTCTGCAGGTGACAGGGACCCAGCAGGACTTGCTGTCAGCTCAGCAATTGCTCAGTTCCCCAAAGAAGCTGAATTCTGCAAATTGCTGCTTTTGCTCTTGAAATGATGTCATCAGGTGGGTGTTTTGGTGTAATACACTGAAAACCAGAGCAGAAATGCTGAAATATTCCCATGATATGCATGGTCTCTGCACCAAACCACCATGTCTCAGCCTAAGTATGTCTGCCGCTTGTTCTTTTGTACTGACAGAAGATTGTGGAAGTACAGTATAAAAACCATCTTTATGGAGAGATCTTTCTGGTTTAGGCTTAGTCTAAGTGTCTCAAGTAGCCGGGGCTTTTGTTTGGGCCTAATCCATATGATCTGATGGCTTTCCTCTCATCTCAAGATGAATGTGGTAGAAAATATAAATCAAAGAAACATCCTTTGGCCTAGCCTTGCCTTGCCTTGCCTTATTTCCTTCTCATCCTGTTCTCTGTCCCAGCCTCTCTCACTAAGCCCTCGTCTGGCTGCATGTCTCTTCTTTCCTCTCTCCTTTTCTCAAACTCTCCTGCTTCCTGGCTTTCGTCTTTCAATTCCTCCATTTCAGTCCTGCAGCCCGGCACTACTTTTTCCTCTTGCCTCCCTTTGGCCTGCTCCCTTGGCTTTCTCCCTCTCTTCCATATCCTTCTTCCCGACATGTCTCTTGGAGACTTTTGGCCACTTTGGAGCCAAGTCTGGGGATGTTTTGGAAACTTTTCAGAGGCCTCGCTGGTGACAGGGGGGACAGCAGGCAGTGACAGGCCCGGGGCTGACAGGCTCCCCCTCCCCTAGCGGGCGCTCGGCTGCCACACCCAGCTGACGTAGAACCTTTGTCACAATGCCCGCTACCGTGGTGAGGATGCGGGCACTCTGCAGGTGACAGGGACCCAGCAGGACTTGCTGTCAGCTCAACAATTGCTCAGTTCCCCAAAGAAGTTGAATTTTGCAAATTGCTGCTTTGCTCTTGAAATGATGTCATCAGGTGGGTGTTTTGGTGTAATACACTGAAAACCAGAGCAGAAATGCTGAAATATTCCCATGATATGCATGGTCTCTACACCAAACCACCATGTCTCAGCCTAAGTATGTCTGCCGCTTGTTCTTTTGTAGTGCCAGCTGATTGTGGAAGTACAGTATAAAAACCATCTTTATGGAGAGATCTTTCTGGTTTAGGCTTAGTCTAAGTGTCTCAAGTAGCTGGGGCTTTTGTTTGGGCCTAGTCCATAAGGTCTGATGGCTTTCCTCTCATCTCAAGATGAATGTGGTAGAAAATATAAATCAAAGAAACGTCCTTTGGCCTAGCCTTGCCTTGCCTTATTTCCTTCTCATCCTGTTCTCTGTCCCAGCCTCTCTCACTAAGCCCTCGTCTGGCTGCATGTCTCTTCTTTCCTCTCTCCTTTTCTCAAACTCTCCTGCTTCCTGGCTTTCGTCTTTCAATTCCTCCATTCAGTCCTGCAGCCCGGCACTACTTTTTTCTCTTGCCTCCCTTTGGCCTGCTCCCTTGGCTTTCTCCCTCTCTTCCATATCCTTCTTCCCGACTTGTCTCTTGGAGACTTTTGGCCACTTTGGACCCAAGTCTGGGGATCTTTTGGAAACTTTTCAGAGGCCTCGCTGGTGACACGGGGGACAGCAGGCAGTGACAGGCCCGGGGCTGACAGGCTCCCCCTCCCCTAGCGGGCGCTCGGCTGCCACACCCAGCTGACGTAGAACCTTTGTCACAATGCCCGCTACCGTGGTGAGGATGCGGGCACTCTGCAGGTGACAGGGACCCAGCAGGACTTGCTGTCAGCTCAGCAATTGCTCAGTTCCCCAAAGAAGCTGAATTCTGCAAATTGCTGCTTTTGCTCTTGAAATGATGTCATCAGGTGGGTGTTTTGGTGTAATACACTGAAAACCAGAGCAGAAATGCTGAAATATTCCCATGATATGCATGGTCTCTGCACCAAACCACCATGTCTCAGCCTAAGTATGTCTGCCGCTTGTTCTTTTGTACTGCCAGCTGATTGTGGAAGTACAGTATAAAAACCATCTTTATGGAGAGATCTTTCTGGTTTAGGCTTAGTCTAAGTGTCTCAAGTAGCCGGGGCTTTTGTTTGGGCCTAATCCATATGATCTGATGGCTTTCCTCTCATCTCAAGATGAATGTGGTAGAAAATATAAATCAAAGAAACATCCTTTGGCCTAGCCTTGCCTTGCCTTGCCTTATTTCCTTCTCATCCTGTTCTCTGTCCCAGCCTCTCTCACTAACCCCTCGTCTGGCTGCATGTCTCTTCTTTCCTCTCTCCTTTTCTCAAACTCTCCTGCTTCCTGGCTTTCGTCTTTCAATTCCTCCATTTCAGTCCTGCAGCCCGGCACTACTTTTTCCTCTTGCCTCCCTTTGGCCTGCTCCCTTGGCTTTCTCCCTCTCTTCCATATCCTTCTTCCCGACTTGTCTCTTGGAGACTTTTGGCCACTTTGGACCCAAGTCTGGGGATGTTTTGGAAACTTTTGAGAGGCCTCGCTGGTGACAGGGGGGACAGCAGGCAGTGACAGGCCCGGGGCTGACAGGCTCCCCCTCCCCTAGCGGGCGCTCGGCTGCCACACCCAGCTGACGTAGAACCTTTGTCACAATGCCCGCTACTGTGGTGAGGATGCGGGCACTCTGCAGGTGACAGGGACCCAGCAGGACTTGCTGTCAGCTCAACAATTGCTCAGTTCCCCAAAGAAGTTGAATTTTGCAAATTGCTGCTTTGCTCTTGAAATGATGTCATCAGGTGGGTGTTTTGGTGTAATACACTGAAAACCAGAGCAGAAATGCTGAAATATTCCCATGATATGCATGGTCTCTGCACCAAACCACCATGTCTCAGCCTAAGTATGTCTGCCGCTTGTTCTTTTGTACTGCCAGCTGATTGTGGAAGTACAGTATAAAAACCATCTTTATGGAGAGATCTTTCTGGTTTAGGCTTAGTCTAAGTGTCTCAAGTAGCCGGGGCTTTTGTTTGGGCCTAGTCCATAAGGTCTGATGGCTTTCCTCTCATCTCAAGATGAATGTGGTAGAAAATATAAATCAAAGAAACGTCCTTTGGCCTAGCCTTGCCTTGCCTTATTTCCTTCTCATCCTGTTCTCTGTCCCAGCCTCTCTCACTAAGCCCTCGTCTGGCTGCATGTCTCTTCTTTCCTCTCTCCTTTTCTCAAACTCTCCTGCTTCCTGGCTTTCGTCTTTCAATTCCTCCATTCAGTCCTGCAGCCCGGCACTACTTTTTTCTCTTGCCTCCCTTGGGCCTGCTCCCTTGGCTTTCTCCCTCTGTTCCATATCCTTCTTCCCGACTTCTCTCTTGGAGACTTTTGGCCACTTTGGACCCAAGTCTGGGCATGTTTTGGAAACTTTTCAGAGGCCTCGCTGGTGACAGGGGGGACAGCAGGCAGTGACAGGCCCGGGGCTGACAGGCTCCCCCTCCCCTAGCGGGCGCTCGGCTGCCAGACCCAGCTGACGTAGAACCTTTGTCACAATGCCCGCTACCGTGGTGAGGATGCGGGCACTCTGCAGGTGACAGGGACCCAGCAGGACTTGCTGTCAGCTCAGCAATTGCTCAGTTCCCCAAAGAAGCTGAATTCTGCAAATTGCTGCTTTTGCTCTTGAAATGATGTCATCAGGTGGGTGTTTTGGTGTAATACACTGAAAACCAGAGCAGAAATGCTGAAATATTCCCATGATATGCATGGTCTCTGCACCAAACCACCATGTCTCAGCCTAAGTATGTCTGCCGCTTGTTCTTTTGTACTGCCAGCTGATTGTGGAAGTACAGTATAAAAACCATCTTTATGGAGAGATCTTTCTGGTTTAGGCTTAGTCTAAGTGTCTCAAGTAGCCGGGGCTTTTGTTTGGGCCTAATCCATAACGTCTGATGGCTTTCCTCTCATCTCAAGATGAATGTGGTAGAAAATATAAATCAAAGAAACGTCCTTTGGCCTAGCCTTGCCTTGCCTTATTTCCTTCTCATCCTGTTCTCTGTCCCAGCCTCTCTCACTAAGCCCTCGTCTGGCTGCATGTCTCTTCTTTCCTCTCTCCTTTTCTCAAACTCTCCTGCTTCCTGGCTTTCGTCTTTCAATTCCTCCATTTCAGTCCTGCAGCCCGGCACTACTTTTTCCTCTTGCCTCCCTTTGGCCTGCTCCCTTGGCTTTCTCCCTCTCTTCCATATCCTTCTTCCCGACATGTCTCTTGGAGACTTTGGGCCACGTTGGAGCCAAGTCTGGGGATGTTTTGGAAACTTTTCAGAGGCCTCGCTGGTGACAGGGGGGACAGCAGGCAGTGACAGGCCCGGGGCTGACAGGCTCCCCCTCCCCTAGCGGGCGCTCGGCTGCCACACCCAGCTGACGTAGAACCTTTGTCACAATGCCCGCTACCGTGGTGAGGATGCGGGCACTCTGCAGGTGACAGGGACCCAGCAGGACTTGCTGTCAGCTCAGCAATTGCTCAGTTCCCCAAAGAAGCTGAATTCTGCAAATTGCTGCTTTTGCTCTTGAAATGATGTCATCAGGTGGGTGTTTTGGTGGAATACACTGAAAACCAGAGCAGAAATGCTGAAATATTCCCATGATATGCATGGTCTCTGCACCAAACCACCATGTCTCAGCCTAAGTATGTCTGCCGCTTGTTCTTTTGTACTGCCAGCTGATTGTGGAAGTACAGTATAAAAACCATCTTTATGGAGAGATCTTTCTGGTTTAGGCTTAGTCTAAGTGTCTCAAGTAGCCGGGGCTTTTGTTTGGGCCTAATCCATAACGTCTGATGGCTTTCCTCTCATCTCAAGATGAATGTGGTAGAAAATATAAATCAAAGAAACGTCCTTTGGCCTAGCCTTGCCTTGCCTTATTTCCTTCTCATCCTGTTCTCTGTCCCAGCCTCTCTCACTAAGCCCTCGTCTGCCTGCATGTCTCTTCTTTCCTCTCTCTTTTTCTCAAACTCTCTTGCTTCCTGGCTTTCGTCTTTCAATTCCTCCATTTCAGTCCTGCAGCCCGGCACTACCTTTTTCTCTTGCCTCCCTTTGGCCTGCTCCCCTGGCTTTCTCCCTCTCTTCCATATCCTTCTTCCCGACTTGTCTCTTGGAGACATTTGGCCACTTTGGACCCAAGTCTGGGCATGTTTTGGAAACTTTTCAGAGGCCTCGCTGGTGACAGGGGGGACAGCAGGCAGTGACAGGCCCGGGGCTGACAGGCTCCCCCTCCCCTAGCGGGCGCTCGGCTGCCACACCCAGCTGACGTAGAACCTTTGTCACAATGCGCGCTACCGTGGTGAGGATGCGGGCACTCTGCAGGTGACAGGGACCCAGCAGGACTTGCTGTCAGCTCAGCAATTGCTCAGTTCCCCAAAGAAGCTGAATTCTGCAAATTGCTGCTTTTGCTCTTGAAATGATGTCATCAGGTGGGTGTTTTGGTGTAATACACTGAAAACCAGAGCAGAAATGCTGAAATATTCCCATGATATGCATGGTCTCTGCACCAAACCACCATGTCTCAGCCTAAGTATGTCTGCCGCTTGTTCTTTTGTACTGCCAGCTGATTGTGGAAGTACAGTATAAAAACCATCTTTATGGAGAGATCTTTCTGGTTTAGGCTTAGTCTAAGTGTCTCAAGTAGCCGGGGCTTTTGTTTGGGCCTAATCCATATGGTCTGATGGCTTTCCTCTCATCGCAAGATGAATGTGGTAGAAAATATAAATCAAAGAAACGTCCTTTGGCCTAGCCTTGCCTTGCCTTATTTCCTTCTCATCCTGTTCTCTGTCCCAGCCTCTCTCACTAAGCCCTCGTCTGGCTGCATGTCTCTTCTTTCCTCTCTCCTTTTCTCAAACTCTCCTGCTTCCTGGCTTTCGTCTTTCAATTCCTCCATTTCAGTCCTGCAGCCCGGCACTACTTTTTCCTCTTGCCTCCCTTTGGCCTGCTCCCTTGGCTTTCTCCCTCTCTTCCATATCCTTCTTCCCGACATGTCTCTTGGAGACTTTGGGCCACGTTGGAGCCAATTCTGGGGATGTTTTGGAAACTTTTCAGAGGCCTCGCTGGTGACAGGGGTGACAGCAGGCAGTGACAGGCCCGGGGCTGACAGGCTCCCCCTCCCCTAGCGGGCGCTCGGCTGCCACACCCAGCTGACATAGATCCTTTGTCACAATGCCCGCTACTGTGGTGAGGATGCGGGCACTCTGCAGGTGACAGGGACCCAGCAGGACTTGCTGTCAGCTCAACAATTGCTCAGTTCCCCAAAGAAGTTGAATTTTGCAAATTGCTGCTTTGCTCTTGAAATGATGTCATCAGGTGGGTGTTTTGGTGTAATACACTGAAAACCAGAGCAGAAATGCTGAAATATTCCCATGATATGCATGGTCTCTGCACCAAACCACTATGTCTCAGCCTAAGTATGTCTGCCGCTTGTTCTTTTGTACTGACAGAATATTGTGGATGTACAGTATAAAAACCATCTTTATGGAGAGATCTTTCTGGTTTAGACTTAGTCTAAGTGTCTCAAGTAGCCGGGGCTTTTGTTTGGGCCTAGTCCATAAGGTCTGATGGCTTTCCTCTCATCTCAAGATGAATGTGGTAGAAAATATAAATCAAAGAAACGTCCTTTGGCCTAGCCTTGCCTTGCCTTATTTCCTTCTCATCCTGTTCTCTGTCCCAGCCTCTCTCAGTAAGCCCTCGTCTGGCTGCATGTCTCTTCTTTCCTCTCTCCTTTTCTCAAACTCTCCTGCTTCCTGGCTTTCGTCTTTCAATTCCTCCATTTCAGTCCTGCAGCCCGGCACTACTTTTTTCTCTTGCCTGCCTTGGGCCTGCTCCCTTGGCTTTCTCCCTCTCTTCCATATCCTTCTTCCCGACTTGTCTCTTGGAGACTTTTGGCCACTTTGGACCCAAGTCTGGGCATGTTTTGGAAACTTTTCAGAGGCCTCGCTGGTAACACGGGGGACAGCAGGCAGTGACAGGCCCGGGGCTGACAGGCTCCCCCTCCCCTAGCGGGCGCTCGGCTGCCACACCCAGCTGACGTAGAACCTTTGTCACAATGCCCGCTACCGTGGTGAGGATGCGGGCACTCTGCAGGTGACAGGGACCCAGCAGGACTTGCTGTCAGCTCAGCAATTGCTCAGTTCCCCAAAGAAGCTGAATTCTGCAAATTGCTGCTTTTGCTCTTGAAATGATGTCATCAGGTGGGTGTTTTGGTGGAATACACTGAAAACCAGAGCAGAAATGCTGAAATATTCCCATGATATGCATGGTCTCTGCACCAAACCACCATGTCTCAGCCTAAGTATGTCTGCCGCTTGTTCTTTTGTACTGCCAGCTGATTGTGGAAGTACAGTATAAAAACCATCTTTATGGAGAGATCTTTCTGGTTTAGGCTTAGTCTAAGTGTCTCAAGTAGCCGGGGCTTTTGTTTGGGCCTAATCCATAACGTCTGATGGCTTTCCTCTCATCTCAAGATGAATGTGGTAGAAAATATAAATCAAAGAAACGTCCTTTGGCCTAGCCTTGCCTTGCCTTATTTCCTTCTCATCCTGTTCTCTGTCCCAGCCTCTCTCACTAAGCCCTCGTCTGCCTGCATGTCTCTTCTTTCCTCTCTCCTTTTCTCAAACTCTCTTGCTTCCTGGCTTTCATCTTTCAATTCCTCCATTTCAGTCCTGCAGCCCGGCACTACTTTTTTCTCTTGCCTCCCTTGGGCCTGCTCCCCTGGCTTTCTCCCTCTCTTCCATATCCTTCTTCCCGACTTGTCTCTTGGAGACTTTTGGCCACTTTGGACCCAAGTCTGGGCATGTTTTGGAAACTTTTCAGAGGCCTCGCTGGTGACAGGGGGGACAGCAGGCAGTGACAGGCCCGGGGCTGACAGGCTCCCCCTCCCCTAGCGGGCGCTCGGCTGCCACACCCAGCTGACGTAGAACCTTTGTCACAATGCCCGCTACCGTGGTGAGGATGCGGGCACTCTGCAGGTGACAGGGACCCAGCAGGACTTGCTGTCAGCTCAGCAATTGCTCCGTTCCCCAAAGAAGCTGAATTCTGCAAATTGCTGCTTTTGCTCTTGAAATGATGTCATCAGGTGGGTGTTTTGGTGGAATACACTGAAAACCAGAGCAGAAATGCTGAAATATTCCCATGATATGCATGGTCTCTGCACCAAACCACCATGTCTCAGCCTAAGTATGTCTGCCGCTTGTTCTTTTGTACTGCCAGCTGATTGTGGAAGTACAGTATAAAAACCATCTTTATGGAGAGATCTTTCTGGTTTAGGCTTAGTCTAAGTGTCTCAAGTAGCCGGGGCTTTTGTTTGGGCCTAATCCATATGGTCTGATGGCTTTCCTCTCATCTCAAGATGAATGTGGTAGAAAATATAAATCAAAGAAACATCCTTTGGCCTAGCCTTGCCTTGCCTTATTTCCTTCTCATCCTGTTCTCTGTCCCAGCCTCTCTCACTAACCCCTCGTCTGGCTGCATGTCTCTTCTCTCCTCTCTCCTTTTCTCAAACTCTCCTGCTTCCTGGCTTTCGTCTTTCAATTCCTCCATTTCAGTCCTGCAGCCCGGCACTACTTTTTTCTCTTGCCTCCCTTGGGCCTGCTCCCTTGGCTTTCTCCCTCTCTTCCATATCCTTCTTCCCGACTTGTCTCTTGGAGACTTTTGGCCACTTTGGAGCCAAGTCTGGGGATGTTTTGGAAACTTTTCAGAGGCCTCGCTGGTGACAGGGGGGACAGCAGACAGTGACAGGCCTGTGGCTGACAGGCTCCCCCTCCCCTAGCGGGCGCTCGGCTGCCACACCCAGCTGACGTAGAACCTTTGTCACAATGCCCGCTACCGTGGTGAGGATGCGGGCACTCTGCAGGTGACAGGGACCCAGCAGGACTTGCTGTCAGCTCAGCAATTGCTCAGTTCCCCAAAGAAGCTGAATTCTGCAAATTGCTGCTTTTGCTCTTGAAATGATGTCATCAGGTGGGTGTTTTGGTGTAATACACTGAAAACCAGAGCAGAAATGCTGAAATATTCCCATGATATGCATGGTCTCTGCACCAAACCACCATGTCTCAGCCTAAGTATGTCTGCCGCTTGTTCTTTTGTACTGCCAGCTGATTGTGGAAGTACAGTATAAAAACCATCTTTATGGAGAGATCTTTCTGGTTTAGGCTTAGTCTAAGTGTCTCAAGTAGCCGGGGCTTTTGTTTGGGCCTAATCCATATGGTCTGATGGCTTTCCTCTCATCTCAAGATGAATGTGGTAGAAAATATAAATCAAAGAAACGTCCTTTGGCCTAGCCTTGCCTTGCCTTATTTCCTTCTCATCCTGTTCTCTGTCCCAGCCTCTCTCACTAAGCCCTCGTCTGCCTGCATGTCTCTTCTTTCCTCTCTCCTTTTCTCAAACTCTCCTGCTTCCTGGCTTTCATCTTTCAATTCCTCCATTCAGTCCTGCAGCCCGGCACTACTTTTTTCTCTTGCCTCCCTTTGGCCTGCTCCCTTGGCTTTCTCCCTCTCTTCCATATCCTTCTTCCCGACTTGTCTCTTGGAGACTTTTGGCCACTTTGGACCCAAGTCTGGGCATGTTTTGGAAACTTTTCAGAGGCCTCGCTGGTGACACGGGGGACAGCAGGCAGTGACAGGCCCGGGGCTGACAGGCTCCCCCTCCCCTAGCGGGCGCTCGGCTGCCACACCCAGCTGACGTAGAACCTTTGTCACAATGCCCGCTACCGTGGTGAGGATGCGGGCACTCTGCAGGTGACAGGGACCCAGCAGGACTTGCTGTCAGCTCAGCAATTGCTCAGTTCCCCAAAGAAGCTGAATTCTGCAAATTGCTGCTTTTGCTCTTGAAATGATGTCATCAGGTGGGTGTTTTGGTGTAATACACTGAAAACCAGAGCAGAAATGCTGAAATATTCCCATGATATGCATGGTCTCTGCACCAAACCACCATGTCTCAGCCTAAGTATGTCTGCCGCTTGTTCTTTTGTACTGCCAGCTGATTGTGGAAGTACAGTATAAAAACCATCTTTATGGAGAGATCTTTCTGGTTTAGGCTTAGTCTAAGTGTCTCAAGTAGCCGGGGCTTTTGTTTGGGCCTAATCCATATGGTCTGATGGCTTTCCTCTCATCTCAAGATGAATGTGGTAGAAAATATAAATCAAAGAAACGTCCTTTGGCCTAGCCTTGCCTTGCCTTATTTCCTTCTCATCCTGTTCTCTGTCCCAGCCTCTCTCACTAACCCCTCGTCTGGCTGCATGTCTCTTCTCTCCTCTCTCCTTTTCTCAAACTCTCCTGCTTCCTGGCTTTCGTCTTTCAATTCCTCCATTTCAGTCCTGCAGCCCGGCACTACTTTTTTCTCTTGCCTCCCTTGGGCCTGCTCCCTTGGCTTTCTCCCTCTCTTCCATATCCTTCTTCCCGACTTGTCTCTTGGAGACTTTTGGCCACTTTGGAGCCAAGTCTGGGGATGTTTTGGAAACTTTTCAGAGGCCTCGCTGGTGACAGGGGGGACAGCAGACAGTGACAGGCCTGTGGCTGACAGGCTCCCCCTCCCCTAGCGGGCGCTCGGCTGCCACACCCAGCTGACGTAGAACCTTTGTCACAATGCCCGCTACCGTGGTGAGGATGCGGGCACTCTGCAGGTGACAGGGACCCAGCAGGACTTGCTGTCAGCTCAGCAATTGCTCAGTTCCCCAAAGAAGCTGAATTCTGCAAATTGCTGCTTTTGCTCTTGAAATGATGTCATCAGGTGGGTGTTTTGGTGTAATACACTGAAAACCAGAGCAGAAATGCTGAAATATTCCCATGATATGCATGGTCTCTGCACCAAACCACCATGTCTCAGCCTAAGTATGTCTGCCGCTTGTTCTTTTGTACTGCCAGCTGATTGTGGAAGTACAGTATAAAAACCATCTTTATGGAGAGATCTTTCTGGTTTAGGCTTAGTCTAAGTGTCTCAAGTAGCCGGGGCTTTTGTTTGGGCCTAATCCATATGGTCTGATGGCTTTCCTCTCATCTCAAGATGAATGTGGTAGAAAATATAAATCAAAGAAACGTCCTTTGGCCTAGCCTTGCCTTGCCTTGCCTTGCCTTATTTCCTTCTCATCCTGTTCTCTGTCCCAGCCTCTCTCACTAACCCCTCGTCTGGCTGCATGTCTCTTCTTTCCTCTCTCCTTTTCTCAAACTCTCCTGCTTCCTGGCTTTCGTCTTTCAATTCCTCCATTCAGTCCTGCAGCCCGGCACTACTTTTTTCTCTTGCCTCCCTTGGGCCTGCTCCCTTGGCTTTCTCCCTCTCTTCCATATCCTTCTTCCCGACTTGTCTCTTGGAGACTTTTGGCCACTTTGGAGCCAAGTCTGGGGATGTTTTGGAAACTTTTCAGAGGCCTCGCTGGTGACAGGGGGGACAGCAGGCAGTGACAGGCCCGGGGCTGACAGGCTACCCCTCCCCTAGCGGGCGCTCGGCTGCCACACCCAGCTGACATAGAACCTTTGTCACAATGCCCGCTACCGTGGTGAGGATGCGGGCACTCTGCAGGTGACAGGGACCCAGCAGGACTTGCTGTCAGCTCAGCAATTGCTCAGTTCCCCAAAGAAGCTGAATTCTGCAAATTGCTGCTTTTGCTCTTGAAATGATGTCATCAGGTGGGTGTTTTGGTGTAATACACTGAAAACCAGAGCAGAAATGCTGAAATATTCCCATGATATGCATGGTCTCTGCACCAAACCACCATGTCTCAGCCTAAGTATGTCTGCCGCTTGTTCTTTTGTACTGACAGAAGATTGTGGAAGTACAGTATAAAAACCATCTTTATGGAGAGATCTTTCTGGTTTAGGCTTAGTCTAAGTGTCTCAAGTAGCCGGGGCTTTTGTTTGGGCCTAATCCATAACGTCTGATGGCTTTCCTCTCATCTCAAGATGAATGTGGTAGAAAATATAAATCAAAGAAACGTCCTTTGGCCTAGCCTTGCCTTGCCTTATTTCCTTCTCATCCTGTTCTCTGTCCCAGCCTCTCTCACTAACCCCTCGTCTGGCTGCATGTCTCTTCTCTCCTCTCTCCTTTTCTCAAACTCTCCTGCTTCCTGGCTTTCGTCGTTCAATTCCTCCATTTCAGTCCTGCAGCCCGGCACTACTTTTTTCTCTTGCCTCCCTTGGGCCTGCTCCCTTGGCTTTCTCCCTCTCTTCCATATCCTTCTTCCCGACTTGTCTCTTGGAGACTTTTGGCCACTTTGGAGCCAAGTCTGGGGATGTTTTGGAAACTTTTCAGAGGCCTCGCTGGTGACAGGGGGGACAGTAGACAGTGACAGGCCTGTGGCTGACAGGCTCCCCCTCCCCTAGCGGGCGCTCGGCTGCCACACCCAGCTGACGTAGAACCTTTGTCACAATGCCCGCTACCGTGGTGAGGATGCGGGCACTCTGCAGGTGACAGGGACCCAGCAGGACTTGCTGTCAGCTCAGCAATTGCTCAGTTCCCCAAAGAAGCTGAATTCTGCAAATTGCTGCTTTTGCTCTTGAAATGATGTCATCAGGTGGGTGTTTTGGTGTAATACACTGAAAACCAGAGCAGAAATGCTGAAATATTCCCATGATATGCATGATCTCTGCACCAAACCACCATGTCTCAGCCTAAGTATGTCTGCCGCTTGTTCTTTTGTACTGCCAGCTGATTGTGGAAGTACAGTATAAAAACCATCTTTATGGAGAGATCTTTCTGGTTTAGGCTTAGTCTAAGTGTCTCAAGTAGCCGGGGCTTTTGTTTGGGCCTAATCCATATGGTCTGATGGCTTTCCTCTCATCTCAAGATGAATGTGGTAGAAAATATAAATCAAAGAAACGTCCTTTGGCCTAGCCTTGCCTTGCCTTGCCTTGCCTTATTTCCTTCTCATCCTGTTCTCTGTCCCAGCCTCTCTCACTAACCCCTCGTCTGGCTGCATGTCTCTTCTTTCCTCTCTCCTTTTCTCAAACTCTCCTGCTTCCTGGCTTTCGTCTTTCAATTCCTCCATTTCAGTCCTGCAGCCCGGCACTACTTTTTCCTCTTGTCTCCCTTTGGCCTGCTCCCTTGGCTTTCTCCCTCTCTTCCATATTCTTCTTCCCGACTTGTCTCTTGGAGACTTTTGGCCACTTTAGACCCAAGTCTGGGCATGTTTTGGAAACTTTTCAGAGGCCTCGCTGGTGACAGGGGGGACAGCAGGCAGTGACAGGCCCGGGGCTGACAGGCTCCCGCTCCCCTAGCGGGCGCTTGGCTGCCACACCCAGCTGACGTAGAACCTTTGTCACAATGCCCGCTACCGTGGTGAGGATGCGGGGACTCTGCAGGTGACAGGGACCCAGCAGGACTTGCTGTCAGCTCAGCAATTGCTCAGTTCCCCAAAGAAGCTGAATTCTGCAAATTGCTGCTTTTGCTCTTGAAATGATGTCATCAGGTGGGTGTTTTGGTGTAATACACTGAAAACCAGAGCAGAAATGCTGAAATATTCCCATGATATGCATGATCTCTGCACCAAACCACCATGTCTCAGCCTAAGTATGTCTGCCGCTTGTTCTTTTGTACTGCCAGCTGATTGTGGAAGTACAGTATAAAAACCATCTTTATGGAGAGATCTTTCTGGTTTAGGCTTAGTCTAAGTGTCTCAAGTAGCCGGGGCTTTTGTTTGGGCCTAATCCATATGGTCTGATGGCTTTCCTCTCATCTCAAGATGAATGTGGTAGAAAATATAAATCAAAGAAACGTCCTTTGGCCTAGCCTTGCCTTGCCTTGCCTTGCCTTATTTCCTTCTCATCCTGTTCTCTGTCCCAGCCTCTCTCACTAACCCCTCGTCTGGCTGCATGTCTCTTCTTTCCTCTCTCCTTTTCTCAAACTCTCCTGCTTCCTGGCTTTCGTCTTTCAATTCCTCCATTCAGTCCTGCAGCCCGGCACTACTTTTTTCTCTTGCCTCCCTTGGGCCTGCTCCCTTGGCTTTCTCCCTCTCTTCCATATCCTTCTTCCCGACTTGTCTCTTGGAGACTTTTGGCCACTTTGGACCCAAGTCTGGGGATGTTTTGGAAACTTTTCAGAGGCCTCGCTGGTGACAGGGGGGACAGCAGGCAGTGACAGGCCCGGGGCTGACAGGCTACCCCTCCCCTAGCGGGCGCTCGGCTGCCACACCCAGCTGACATAGAACCTTTGTCACAATGCCCGCTACCGTGGTGAGGATGCGGGCACTCTGCAGGTGACAGGGACCCAGCAGGACTTGCTGTCAGCTCAGCAATTGCTCAGTTCCCCAAAGAAGCTGAATTCTGCAAATTGCTGCTTTTGCTCTTGAAATGATGTCATCAGGTGGGTGTTTTGGTGTAATACACTGAAAACCAGAGCAGAAATGCTGAAATATTCCCATGATATGCATGGTCTCTGCACCAAACCACCATGTCTCAGCCTAAGTATGTCTGCCGCTTGTTCTTTTGTACTGACAGAAGATTGTGGAAGTACAGTATAAAAACCATCTTTATGGAGAGATCTTTCTGGTTTAGGCTTAGTCTAAGTGTCTCAAGTAGCCGGGGCTTTTGTTTGGGCCTAATCCATAACGTCTGATGGCTTTCCTCTCATCTCAAGATGAATGTGGTAGAAAATATAAATCAAAGAAACGTCCTTTGGCCTAGCCTTGCCTTGCCTTATTTCCTTCTCATCCTGTTCTCTGTCCCAGCCTCTCTCACTAACCCCTCGTCTGGCTGCATGTCTCTTCTCTCCTCTCTCCTTTTCTCAAACTCTCCTGCTTCCTGGCTTTCGTCGTTCAATTCCTCCATTTCAGTCCTGCAGCCCGGCACTACTTTTTTCTCTTGCCTCCCTTGGGCCTGCTCCCTTGGCTTTCTCCCTCTCTTCCATATCCTTCTTCCCGACTTGTCTCTTGGAGACTTTTGGCCACTTTGGAGCCAAGTCTGGGGATGTTTTGGAAACTTTTCAGAGGCCTCGCTGGTGACAGGGGGGACAGCAGACAGTGACAGGCCTGTGGCTGACAGGCTCCCCCTCCCCTAGCGGGCGCTCGGCTGCCACACCCAGCTGACGTAGAACCTTTGTCACAATGCCCGCTACCGTGGTGAGGATGCGGGCACTCTGCAGGTGACAGGGACCCAGCAGGACTTGCTGTCAGCTCAGCAATTGCTCAGTTCCCCAAAGAAGCTGAATTCTGCAAATTGCTGCTTTTGCTCTTGAAATGATGTCATCAGGTGGGTGTTTTGGTGTAATACACTGAAAACCAGAGCAGAAATGCTGAAATATTCCCATGATATGCATGATCTCTGCACCAAACCACCATGTCTCAGCCTAAGTATGTCTGCCGCTTGTTCTTTTGTACTGCCAGCTGATTGTGGAAGTACAGTATAAAAACCATCTTTATGGAGAGATCTTTCTGGTTTAGGCTTAGTCTAAGTGTCTCAAGTAGCCGGGGCTTTTGTTTGGGCCTAATCCATATGGTCTGATGGCTTTCCTCTCATCTCAAGATGAATGTGGTAGAAAATATAAATCAAAGAAACGTCCTTTGGCCTAGCCTTGCCTTGCCTTGCCTTGCCTTATTTCCTTCTCATCCTGTTCTCTGTCCCAGCCTCTCTCACTAACCCCTCGTCTGGCTGCATGTCTCTTCTTTCCTCTCTCCTTTTCTCAAACTCTCCTGCTTCCTGGCTTTCGTCTTTCAATTCCTCCATTTCAGTCCTGCAGCCCGGCACTACTTTTTCCTCTTGTCTCCCTTTGGCCTGCTCCCTTGGCTTTCTCCCTCTCTTCCATATTCTTCTTCCCGACTTGTCTCTTGGAGACTTTTGGCCACTTTGGACCCAAGTCTGGGCATGTTTTGGAAACTTTTCAGAGGCCTCGCTGGTGACAGGGGGGACAGCAGGCAGTGACAGTCCCGGGGCTGACAGGCTCCCCTCCCCTAGCGGGCGCTCGGCTGCCACACCCAGCTGACGTAGAACCTTTGTCACAATGCCTGCTACCGTGGTGAGGATGCGGGCACTCTGCAGGTGACAGGGACCCAGCAGGACTTGCTGTCAGCTCAGCAATTGCTCAGTTCCCCAAAGAAGCTGAATTCTGCAAATTGCTGCTTTTGCTCTTGAAATGATGTCATCAGGTGGGTGTTTTGGTGTAATACACTGAAAACCAGAGCAGAAATGCTGAAATATTCCCATGATATGCATGGTCTCTGCACCAAACCACCATGTCTCAGCCTAAGTATGTCTGCCGCTTGTTCTCTTGTACTGCCAGCTGATTGTGGAAGTACAGTATAAAAACCATCTTTATGGAGAGATCTTTCTGGTTTAGGCTTAGTCTAAGTGTCTCAAGTAGCCGGGGCTTTTGTTTGGGCCTAATCCATAACGTCTGATGGCTTTCCTCTCATCGCAAGATGAATGTGGTAGAAAATATAAATCAAAGAAACATCCTTTGGCCTAGCCTTGCCTTGCCTTATTTCCTTCTCATCCTGTTCTCTGTCCCAGCCTCTCTCACTAACCCCTCCTCTGGCTGCATGTCTCTTCTTTCCTCTCTCCTTTTCTCAAACTCTCCTGCTTCCTGGCTTTCGTCTTTCAATTCCTCCATTCAGTCCTGCAGCCCGGCACTACTTTTTTCTCTTGCCTCCCTTGGGCCTGCTCCCTTGGCTTTCTCCCTCTCTTCCATATCCTTCTTCCCGACTTGTCTCTTGGAGACTTTTGGCCACTTTGGAGCCAAGTCTGGGCATGTTTTGGAAACTTTTCAGAGGCCTCGCTGGTGACACGGGGGACAGCAGGCAGTGACAGGCCCGGGGCTAACAGGCTCCCCCTCCCCTAGCGGGCGCTCGGCTGCCACACCCAGCTGACGTAGAACCTTTGTCACAATGCCCGCTACCGTGGTGAGGATGCGGGGACTCTGCAGGTGACAGGGACCCAGCAGGACTTGCTGTCAGCTCAGCAATTGCTCAGTTCCCCAAAGAAGCTGAATTCTGCAAATTGCTGCTTTTGCTCTTGAAATGATGTCATCAGGTGGGTGTTTTGGTGTAATACACTGAAAACCAGAGCAGAAATGCTGAAATATTCCCATGATATGCATGGTCTCTGCACCAAACCACCATGTCTCAGCCTAAGTATGTCTGCCGCTTGTTCTTTTGTACTGACAGAAGATTGTGGAAGTACAGTATAAAAACCATCTTTATGGAGAGATCTTTCTGGTTTAGGCTTAGTCTAAGTGTCTCAAGTAGCCGGGGCTTTTGTTTGGGCCTAATCCATAACGTCTGATGGCATTCCTCTCATCTCAAGATGAATGTGGTAGAAAATATAAATCAAAGAAACGTCCTTTGGCCTAGCCTTGCCTTGCCTTATTTCCTTCTCATCCTGTTCTCTGTCCCAGCCTCTCTCACTAACCCCTCGTCTGGCTGCATATCTCTTCTCTCCTCTCTCCTTTTCTCAAACTCTCCTGCTTCCTGGCTTTCGTCTTTCAATTCCTCCATTTCAGTCCTGCAGCCCGGCACTACTTTTTTCTCTTGCCTCCCTTGGGCCTGCTCCCTTGGCTTTCTCCCTCTCTTCCATATCCTTCTTCCCGACTTGTCTCTTGGAGACTTTTGGCCACTTTGGAGCCAAGTCTGGGGATGTTTTGGAAACTTTTCAGAGGCCTCGCTGGTGACAGGGGGGACAGCAGGCAGTGACAGGCCCGGGGCTGACAGGCTACCCCTCCCCTAGCGGGCGCTCGGCTGCCACACCCAGCTGACGTAGAACCTTTGTCACAATGCCCGCTACCGTGGTGAGGATGCGGGCACTCTGCAGGTGACAGGGACCCAGCAGGACTTGCTGTCAGCTCAGCAATTGCTCAGTTCCCCAAAGAAGCTGAATTCTGCAAATTGCTGCTTTTGCTCTTGAAATGATGTCATCAGGTGGGTGTTTTGGTGTAATACACTGAAAACCAGAGCAGAAATGCTGAAATATTCCCATGATATGCATGGTCTCTGCACCAAACCACCATGTCTCAGCCTAAGTATGTCTGCCGCTTGTTCTTTTGTACTGCCAGCTGATTGTGGAAGTACAGTATAAAAAACATCTTTATGGAGAGATCTTTCTGGTTTAGGCTTAGTCTAAGTGTCTCAAGTAGCCGGGGCTTTTGTTTGGGCCTAATCCATATGGTCTGATGGCTTTCCTCTCATCTCAAGATGAATGTGGTAGAAAATATAAATCAAAGAAACATCCTTTGGCCTAGCCTTGCCTTGCCTTGCCTTATTTCCTTCTCATCCTGTTCTCTGTCCCAGCCTCTCTCACTAACCCCTCGTCTGGCTGCATGTCTCTTCTTTCCTCTCTCCTTTTCTCAAACTCTCCTGCTTCCTGGCTTTCGTCTTTCAATTCCTCCATTCAGTCCTGCAGCCCGGCACTACTTTTTTCTCTTGCCTCCCTTGGGCCTGCTCCCTTGGCTTTCTCCCTCTCTTCCATATCCTTCTTCCCGACTTGTCTCTTGGAGACTTTTGGCCACTTTGGAGCCAAGTCTGGGCATGTTTTGGAAACTTTTCAGAGGCCTCGCTGGTGACACGGGGGACAGCAGGCAGTGACAGGCCCGGGGCTGACAGGCTCCCCCTCCCCTAGCGGGCGCTTGGCTGCCACACCCAGCTGACGTAGAACCTTTGTCACAATGCCCGCTACCGTGGTGAGGATGCGGGCACTCTGCAGGTGACAGGGACCCAGCAGGACTTGCTGTCAGCTCAGCAATTGCTCAGTTCCCCAAAGAAGCTGAATTCTGCAAATTGCTGCTTTTGCTCTTGAAATGATGTCATCAGGTGGGTGTTTTGGTGTAATACACTGAAAACCAGAGCAGAAATGCTGAAATATTCCCATGATATGCATGGTCTCTGCACCAAACCACCATGTCTCAGCCTAAGTATGTCTGCCGCTTGTTCTTTTGTACTGACAGAAGATTGTGGAAGTACAGTATAAAAACCATCTTTATGGAGAGATCTTTCTGGTTTAGGCTTAGTCTAAGTGTCTCAAGTAGCCGGGGCTTTTGTTTGGGCCTAATCCATATGGTCTGATGGCTTTCCTCTCATCTCAAGATGAATGTGGTAGAAAATATAAATCAAAGAAACGTCCTTTGGCCTAGCCTTGCCTTGCCTTATTTCCTTCTCATCCTGTTCTCTGTCCCAGCCTCTCTCACTAACCCCTCGTCTGGCTGCATGTCTCTTCTCTCCTCTCTCCTTTTCTCAAACTCTCCTGCTTCCTGGCTTTCGTCTTTCAATTCCTCCATTTCAGTCCTGCAGCCCGGCACTACTTTTTTCTCTTGCCTCCCTTGGGCCTGCTCCCTTGGCTTTCTCCCTCTCTTCCATATCCTTCTTCCCGACTTGTCTCTTGGAGACTTTTGGCCACTTTGGAGCCAAGTCTGGGGATGTTTTGGAAACTTTTCAGAGGCCTCGCTGGTGACAGGGGGGACAGCAGGCAGTGACAGGCCCGGGGCTGACAGGCTACCCCTCCCCTAGTGGGCGCTCGGCTGCCACACCCAGCTGACGTAGAACCTTTGTCACAATGCCCGCTACCGTGGTGAGGATGCGGGCACTCTGCAGGTGACAGGGACCCAGCAGGACTTGCTGTCAGCTCAGCAATTGCTCAGTTCCCCAAAGAAGCTGAATTCTGCAAATTGCTGCTTTTGCTCTTGAAATGATGTCATCAGGTGGGTGTTTTGGTGTAATACACTGAAAACCAGAGCAGAAATGCTGAAATATTCCCATGATATGCATGGTCTCTGCACCAAACCACCATGTCTCAGCCTAAGTATGTCTGCCGCTTGTTCTTTTGTACTGCCAGCTGATTGTGGAAGTACAGTATAAAAACCATCTTTATGGAGAGATCTTTCTGGTTTAGGCTTAGTCTAAGTGTCTCAAGTAGCCGGGGCTTTTGTTTGGGCCTAATCCATATGGTCTGATGGCTTTCCTCTCATCTCAAGATGAATGTGGTAGAAAATATAAATCAAAGAAACATCCTTTGGCCTAGCCTTGCCTTGCCTTGCCTTATTTCCTTCTCATCCTGTTCTCTGTCCCAGCCTCTCTCACTAAGCCCTCGTCTGGCTGCATGTCTCTTCTTTCCTCTCTCCTTTTCTCAAACTCTCCTGCTTCCTGGCTTTCGTCTTTCAATTCCTCCATTCAGTCCTGCAGCCCGGCACTACTTTTTTCTCTTGCCTCCCTTGGGCCTGCTCCCTTGGCTTTCTCCCTCTCTTCCATATCCTTCTTCCCGACTTGTCTCTTGGAGACTTTTGGCCACTTTGGACCCAAGTCTGGGCATGTTTTGGAAACTTTTCAGAGGCCTCGCTGGTGACACGGGGGACAGCAGGCAGTGACAGGCCCGGGGCTGACAGGCTCCCCCTCCCCTAGCGGGCGCTCGGCTGCCAGACCCAGCTGACGTAGAACCTTTGTCACAATGCCCGCTACCGTGGTGAGGATGCGGGCACTCTGCAGGTGACAGGGACCCAGCAGGACTTGCTGTCAGCTCAGCAATTGCTCAGTTCCCCAAAGAAGCTGAATTCTGCAAATTGCTGCTTTTGCTCTTGAAATGATGTCATCAGGTGGGTGTTTTGGTGTAATACACTGAAAACCAGAGCAGAAATGCTGAAATATTCCCATGATATGCATGGTCTCTGCACCAAACCACCATGTCTCAGCCTAAGTATGTCTGCCGCTTGTTCTTTTGTACTGCCAGCTGATTGTGGAAGTACAGTATAAAAACCATCTTTATGGAGAGATCTTTCTGGTTTAGGCTTAGTCTAAGTGTCTCAAGTAGCCGGGGCTTTTGTTTGGGCCTAATCCATATGGTCTGATGGCTTTCCTCTCATCTCAAGATGAATGTGGTAGAAAATATAAATCAAAGAAACATCCTTTGGCCTAGCCTTGCCTTGCCTTATTTCCTTCTCATCCTGTTCTCTGTCCCAGCCTCTCTCACTAAGCCCTCGTCTGGCTGCATGTCTCTTCTTTCCTCTCTCCTTTTCTCAAACTCTCCTGCTTCCTGGCTTTCGTCTTTCTATTCCTCCATTTCAGTCCTGCAGCCCGGCACTACTTTTTTCTCTTGCCTCCCTTGGGCCTGCTCCCTTGGCTTTCTCCCTCTCTTCCATATCCTTCTTCCCGACTTGTCTCTTGGAGACTTTTGACCACTTTGGACCCAAGTCTGGGGATGTTTTGGAAACTTTTCAGAGGCCTCGCTGGTGACAGGGGGGACAGCAGGCAGTGACAGGCCCGGGGCTGACAGGCTCCCCCTCCCCTAGCGGGCGCTTGGCTGCCACACCCAGCTGACGTAGAACCTTTGTCACAATGCCCGCTACCGTGGTGAGGATGCGGGCACTCTGCAGGTGACAGGGACCCAGCAGGACTTTCTGTCAGCTCAGCAATTGCTCAGTTCCCCAAAGAAGCTGAATTCTGCAAATTGTTGCTTTTGCTCTTGAAATGATGTCATCAGGTGGGTGTTTTGGTGTAATACACTGAAAACCAGAGCAGAAATGCTGAAATATTCCCATGATATGCATGGTCTCTGCACCAAACCACCATGTCTCAGCCTAAGTATGTCTGCCGCTTGTTCTTTTGTACTGCCAGCTGATTGTGGAAGTACAGTATAAAAACCATCTTTATAGAGATATCTTTCTGGTTTAGGCTTAGTCTAAGTGTCTCAAGTAGCCGGGGCTTTTGTTTGGGCCTAATCCATATGGTCTGATGGCTTTCCTCTCATCTCAAGATGAATGTGGTAGAAAATATAAATCAAAGAAACGTCCTTTGGCCTAGCCTTGCCTTGCCTTATTTCCTTCTCATCCTGTTCTCTGTCCCAGCCTCTCTCACTAACCCCTCGTCTGGCTGCATGTCTCTTCTCTCCTCTCTCCTTTTCTCAAACTCTCCTGCTTCCTGGCTTTCGTCTTTCAATTCCTCCATTTCAGTCCTGCAGCCCGGCACTACTTTTTTCTCTTGCCTCCCTTGGGCCTGCTCCCTTGGCTTTCTCCCTCTGTTCCATATCCTTCTTCCCGACTTGTCTCTTGGAGACTTTTGGCCACTTTGGACCCAAGTCTGGACATGATTTGGAAACTTTTCAGAGGCCTCGCTGGTGACACGGGGGACAGCAGGCAGTGACAGGCCTGTGGCTGACAGGCTCCCCCTCCCCTAGCGGGCGCTCGGCTGCCACACCCAGCTGACGTAGAACCTTTGTCACAATGCCCGCTACCGTGGTGAGGATGCGGGCACTCTGCAGGTGACAGGGACCCAGCAGGACTTGCTGTCAGCTCAGCAATTGCTCAGTTCCCCAAAGAAGCTGAATTCTGCAAATTGCTGCTTTTGCTCTTGAAATGATGTCATCAGGTGGGTGTTTTGGTGTAATACACTGAAAACCAGAGCAGAAATGCTGAAATATTCCCATGATATGCATGGTCTCTGCACCAAACCACCATGTCTCAGCCTAAGTATGTCTGCGCTTGTTCTTTTGTACTGCCAGCTGATTGTGGAAGTACAGTATAAAAACCATCTTTATGGAGAGATCTTTCTGGTTTAGGCTTAGTCTAAGTGTCTCAAGTAGCCGGGAATTTTGTTTGGGCCTAATCCATATGGTCTGATGGCTTTCCTCTCATCTCAAGATGAATGTGGTAGAAAATATAAATCAAAGAAACGTCCTTTGGCCTAGCCTTGCCTTGCCTTAGTTCCTTCTCATCCTGTTCTCTGTCCCAGCCTCTCTCACTAAGCCCTCGTCTGGCTGCATGTCTCTTCTTTCCTCTCTCCTTTTCTCAAACTCTCCTGCTTCCTGGCTTTCGTCTTTCAATTCCTCCATTTCAGTCCTGCAGCCCGGCACTACTTTTTTCTCTTGCCTCCCTTTGACCTGCTCCCTTGGCTTTCTCCCTCTCTTCCATATCCTTCTTCCCGACTTGTCTCTTGGAGACTTCTGGCCACTTTGGACCCAAGTCTGGGCATGTTTTGGAAACTTTTCAGAGGCCTCGCTGGTAACACGGGGGACAGCAGGCAGTGACAGGCGTGGGGCTGACAGGTTCCCCCTCCCCTAGCGGGCGCTCGGCTGCCACACCCAGCTGACGTAGAACCTTTGTCACAATGCCCGCTACCATGGTGAGGATGCGGGCACTCTGCAGGTGACAGGGACCCAGCAGGACTTGCTGTCAGCTCAGCAATTGCTCAGTTCCCCAAAGAAGCTGAAGTCTGCAAATTGCTGCTTTTGCTCTTGAAATGATGTCATCAGGTGGGTGTTTTGGTGTAATACACTGAAAACCAGAGCAGAAATGCTGAAATATTCCCATGATATGCATGGTCTCTGCACCAAACCACCATGTCAAAGTCTAAGTATGTCTGCCGCTTGTTCTTTTGTACTGCCAGCTGATTGTGGAAGTACAGTATAAAAACCATCTTTATGGAGAGATCTTTCAAGTTTAGGCTTAGTCTAAGTGTCTCAAGTAGCCGGGGCTTTTGTTTGGGCCTAATCCATATGGTCTGATGCCTTTCCTCTCATCTCAAGATGAATGTGGTAGAAAATATAAATCAAAGAAACGTCCTTTGGCCTAGCCTTGCCTTGCCTTATTTCCTTCTCATCCTGTTCTCTGTCCCAGCCTTTCTCACTAAGCCCTCGTCTGGCTGCATGTCTCTTCTTTCCTCTCTCCTTTTCTCAAACTCTCCTGCTTCCTGGCTTTCCTCTTTCAATTCCTCCATTTCATTCCTGCAGCCCGGCAATACTTTTTCCTCTTGCCTCCCTTTGGCCTGCTCCCTTGGCTTTCTCCCTCTCTTCCATATCCTTCTTCCCGACTTGTCTCTTGGAGACTTTTGACCACTTTGGACCCAAGTCTGGGGATGTTTTGAAACTTTTCAGAGGCCTCTCTTGTGACAGGGGGGACAGCAGGCAGTGACAGGCCCGGGGCTGACAGGCTCCCCCTCCCCTAGCAGGCGCTCGGCTGCCACACCCAGCTGACATAGAACCTTTGTCACAATGCCCGCTACCGTGGTGAGGATGCGGGCACTCTGCAGGTGACAGGGACCCAGCAGGACTTGCTGTCAGCTCAGCAATTGCTCAGTTCCCCAAAGAAGCTGAATTCTGCAAATTGCTGCTTTTGCTCTTGAAATGATGTCATCAGGTGGGTGCTTTGGTGTAATACACTGAAAACCAGAGCAGAAATGCTGAAATATTCCCATGATATGCATGGTCTCTGCACCAAACCACCATGTCTCAGCCTAAGTATGTTTGCCGCTTGTTCTTTTGTACTGACAGAAGATTGTGGAAGTACAGTATAAAAACCATCTTTATGGAGAGATCTTTCTGGTTTAGACTTAGTCTAAGTGTCTCAAGTAGCCGGGGCTTTTGTTTGGGCCTAATCCATATGGTCTGATGCCTTTCCTCTCATCTCAAGATGAATGTGGTAGAAAATATAAATCAAAGAAACGTCCTTTGGCCTAGCCTTGCCTTGCCTTATTTCCTTCTCATCCTGTTCTCTGTCCCAGCCTTTCTCACTAAGCCCTCGTCTGGCTGCATGTCTCTTCTTTCCTCTCTCCTTTTCTCAAACTCTCCTGCTTCCTGGCTTTCCTCTTTCAATTCCTCCATTTCATTCCTGCAGCCCGGCAATACTTTTTCCTCTTGCCTCCCTTTGGCCTGCTCCCTTGGCTTTCTCCCTCTCTTCCATATCCTTCTTCCCGACTTGTCTCTTGGAGACTTTTGACCACTTTGGACCCAAGTCTGGGGATGTTTTGAAACTTTTCAGAGGCCTCTCTTGTGACAGGGGGGACAGCAGGCAGTGACAGGCCCGGGGCTGACAGGCTCCCCCTCCCCTAGCAGGCGCTCGGCTGCCACACCCAGCTGACATAGAACCTTTGTCACAATGCCCGCTACCGTGGTGAGGATGCGGGCACTCTGCAGGTGACAGGGACCCAGCAGGACTTGCTGTCAGCTCAGCAATTGCTCAGTTCCCCAAAGAAGCTGAATTCTGCAAATTGCTGCTTTTGCTCTTGAAATGATGTCATCAGGTGGGTGCTTTGGTGTAATACACTGAAAACCAGAGCAGAAATGCTGAAATATTCCCATGATATGCATGGTCTCTGCACCAAACCACCATGTCTCAGCCTAAGTATGTTTGCCGCTTGTTCTTTTGTACTGACAGAAGATTGTGGAAGTACAGTATAAAAACCATCTTTATGGAGAGATCTTTCTGGTTTAGACTTAGTCTAAGTGTCTCAAGTAGCCGGGGCTTTTGTTTGGGCCTAATCCATATGGTCTGATGCCTTTCCTCTCATCTCAAGATGAATGTGGTAGAAAATATAAATCAAAGAAACGTCCTTTGGCCTAGCCTTGCCTTGCCTTATTTCCTTCTCATCCTGTTCTCTGTCCCAGCCTCTCTCACTAAGCCCTCGTCTGGCTGCATGTCTCTTCTTTCCTCTCTCCTTTTCTCAAACTCTCCTGCTTCCTGGCTTTCGTCTTTCAATTCCTCCATTTCAGTCCTGCAGCCCGGCACTACTTTTTTCTCTTGCCTCCCTTTGGCCTGCTCCCTTGGCTTTCTCCCTCTCTTCCATATCCTTCTTCCCGACTTGTCTCTTGGAGACTTTTGCCCACTTTGGACCCAAGTCTGGGCATGTTTTGGAAACTTTTCAGAGGCCTCGCTGGTGACAGGGGGGACAGCAGGCAGTGACAGGCCCGGGGCTGACAGGCTCCCCCTCCCCTAGCGGGCGCTCGGCTGCCACACCCAGCTGACATAGAGCCTTTGTCACAATGCCCGCTACCGTGGTGAGGATGCGGGCACTCTGCAGGTGACAGGGACCCAGCAGGACTTGCTGTCAGCTCAGCAATTGCTCAGTTCCCCAAAGAAGTTGAATTTTGCAAATTGCTGCTTTGCTCTTGAAATGATGTCATCAGGTGGGTTTTTGGTGTAATACACTGAAAACCAGAGCAGAAATGCTGAAATATTCCCATGATATGCATGGTCTCTGCACCAAACCACCATGACTCATCCTAAGTACATCTTCCGCTTGTTCTTTTGTACTGCCAGCTGATTGTGGAAGTACAGTATAAAAACCATCTTTATGGAGAGATCTTTCTGGTTTAGGCTTAGTCTAAGTGTCTCAAGTAGCCGGGGCTTTTGTTTGGGCCTAATCCATAAGGTCTGATGGCTTTCCTCCTCATCTCAAGATGAATGTGGTAGAAAATATAAATCAAGGAAACCTCGTTTGGCCTAGCCTTGCCTTGCCTTGCCTTGCCTTATTTCCTTCTCATCCTGTTCTCTGTCCCAGCCTCTCTCACTAAGCCCTCGTCTGGCTGCATGTCTCTTCTTTCCTCTCTCCTTTTCTCAAACTCTCCTGCTTCCTGGCTTTCGTCTTTCAATTCCTCCATTTCAGTCCTGCAGCCCGGCACTACTTTTTCCTCTTGCCTCCCTTTGGCCTGCTCCCTTGGCTTTCTCCCTCTCTTCCATATCCTTCTTCCTGACTTGTCTCTTGCAGACTTTTGACCACTTTGGACCCAAGTCTGGGGATGTTTTGAAACTTTTCAGAGGCCTCGCTTGTGACAGGGGGGACAGCAGGCAGTGACAGGCCCGGGGCTGACAGGCTCCCCCTCCCCTAGCGGGCGCTCGGCTGCCACACCCAGCTGACATAGAACCTTTGTCACAATGCCCGCTACCGTGGTGAGGATGCGGGCACTCTGCAGGTGACAGGGACCCAGCAGGACTTGCTGTCAGCTCAGCAATTGCTCAGTTCCCCAAAGAAGCTGAATTCTGCAAATTGCTGCTTTTGCTCTTGAAATGATGTCATCAGGTGGGTGTTTTGGTGTAATACACTGAAAACCAGAGCAGAAATGCTGAAATATTCCCATGATATGCATGGTCTCTGCACCAAACCACCATGTCTCAGTCTAAGTATGTCTGCCGCTTGTTCTTTTGTACTGCCAGCTGATTGTGGAAGTACAGTATAAAAACCAACTTTATGGAGAGATCTTTCTGGTTTAGGCTTAGTCTAAGTGTCTCAAGTAGCCGGGGCTTTTGTTTGGTCCTAATCCATAACGTCTGATGGCTTTCCTCCTCATCTCAAGATGAATGTGGTAGAAAATATAAATCAAAGAAACGTCCTTTGGCCTAGCCTTGCCTTGCCTTGCCTTATTTCCTTCTCATCCTGTTCTCTGTCCCAGCCTCTCTCACTAAGCCCTCGTCTGGCTGCATGTCTCTTCTTTCCTCTCTCCTTTTCTCAAACTCTCCTGCTTCCTGGCTTTCCTCTTTCAATTCCTCCATTTCAGCCCTGCAGCCCCGCACCACTGTTTTCTCTTGCCTCTCTTTGGCCTGCTTCCTTGGCTTTCTCCCTCTCTTCCATATCCTTCTTCCCGACTTGTCTCTTGGAGACTTTTGGCCACTTTGGACCCAAGTCTGGGCATGTTTTGGAAACTTTTCAGAGGCCTCGCTGGTGACAGGGGGGACAGCAGGCAGTGACAGGCCCGGGGCTGACAGGCTCCCCCTCCCCTAGCGGGCGCTCGGCTGCCACACCCAGCTGACGTAGATCCTTTGTCACAATGCCCGCTACCGTGGTGAGGATGCAGGCACTCTGCAGGTGACAGGGACCCAGCAGGACTTGCTGTCAGCTCAGCAATTGCTCAGTTCCCCAAAGAAGCTGAATTCTGCAAATTGCTGCTTTTGCTCTTGAAATGATGTCATCAGGTGGGTGTTTTGGTGTAATACACTGAAAACCAGAGCAGAAATGCTGAAATATTCCCATGATATGCATGGTCTCTGCACCAAACCACCATGTCTCAGCCTAAGTATGTCTGCCGCTTGTTCTTTTGTACTGCCAGCTGATTGTGGAAGTACAGTATAAAAACCATCTTTATGGAGAGATCTTTCTGGTTTAGGCTTAGTCTAAGTGTCTCAAGTAGCCGGGGCTTTTGTTTGGGCCTAATCCATATGGTCTGATGGCTTTCCTCTCATCTCCAGATGAATGTGGTAGAAAATATAAATCAAAGAAACGTCCTTTGGCCTAGCCTTGCCTTGCCTTATTTCCTTCTCATCCTGTTCTCTGTCCCAGCCTCTCTCACTAAGCCCTCGTCTGCCTGCATGTCTCTTCTTTCCTCTCTCCTTTTCTCAAACTCTCCTGCTTCCTGGCTTTCGTCTTTCAATTCCTCCATTCAGTCCTGCAGCCCGGCACTACTTTTTTCTCTTGCCTCCCTTTGGCCTGCTCCCTTGGCTTTCTCCCTCTCTTCCATATCCTTTTCCCGACTTGTCTCTTGGAGACTTTTGGCCACTTTGGACCCAAGTCTGGGCATGTTTTGGAAACTTTTCAGAGGCCTTGCTGGGGACACGAGGGACAGCAGGCAGTGACAGGCCCGGGGCTGACAGGCTCCCTCTCCCCTAGCGGGCGCTCGGCTGCCACACCCAGCTGACATAGAACCTTTGTCACAATGCCCGCTACCGTGGTGAGGATGCGGGCACTCTGCAGGTGACAGGGACCCAGCAAGACTTGCTGTCAGCTCAGCAATTGCTCCGTTCCCCAAAGAAGTTGAATTTTGCAAATTGCTGCTTTGCTCTTGAAATGATGTCATCAGGTGGGTGTTTTGGTGTAATACACTGAAAACCAGAGCAGAAATGCTGAAATATTCCCATGATATGCATGGTCTCTGCACCAAATCACCATGTCTCAGCCTATGTATGTCTGCCGCTTGTTCTTTTGTACTGACAGAAGATTGTGGAAGTACAGTATAAAAACCATCTTTATGGAGAGATCTTTCTGGTTCAGGCTTAGTCTAAGTGTCTCAAGTAGCCGGGGCTTTTGTTTGGGCCTAATCCATATGGTCTGATGGCTTTCCTCTCATCTCAAGATGAATGTGGTAGAAAATATAAATCAAAGAAACGTCCTTTGGCCTAGCCTTGCCTTGCCTTATTTCCTTCTCATCCTGTTCTCTGTCCCAGCCTCTCTCACTAAGCCCTCGTCTGGCTGCATGTCTCTTCTTTCCTCTCTCCTTTTCTCAAACTCTCCTGCTTCCTGGCTTTCCTCTTTCAATTCCTCCATTTCAGCCCTGCAGCCCCGCACCACTGTTTTCTCTTGCCTCTCTTTGGCCTGCTCCCTTGGCTTTCTCCCTCTCTTCCATATCCTTCTTCCCGACTTGTCTCTTGGAGACTTTTGGCCACTTTGGACCCAAGTCTGGGCATGTTTTGGAAACTTTTCAGAGGCCTCGCTGGTGACACGGGGGACAGCAGGCAGTGACAGGCCCGGGGCTGACAGGCTCCCCCTCCCCTAGCGGGCGCTCGGCTGCCACACCCAGCTGACATAGAGCCTTTGTCACAATGCCCGCTACCGTGGTGAGGATGCGGGCACTCTGCAGGTGACAGGGACCCAGCAGGACTTGCTGTCAGCTCAGCAATTGCTCAGTTCCCCAAAGAAGCTGAATTCTGCAAATTGCTGCTTTTGCTCTTGAAATGATGTCATCAGGTGGGTGTTTTGGTGTAATACACTGAAAACCAGAGCAGAAATGCTGAAATATTCCCATGATATGCATGGTCTCTGCACCAAACCACCATGTCTCAGCCTAAGTATGTCTGCCGCTTGTTCTTTTGTACTGCCAGCTGATTGTGGAAGTACAGTATAAAAACCATCTTTATGGAGAGATCTTTCTGGTTTAGGCTTAGTCTAAGTGTCTCAAGTAGCCGGGGCTTTTGTTTGGGCCTAATCCATATGGTCTGATGGCTTTCCTCTCATCTCCAGATGAATGTGGTAGAAAATATAAATCAAAGAAACGTCCTTTGGCCTAGCCTTGCCTTGCCTTATTTCCTTCTCATCCTGTTCTCTGTCCCAGCCTCTCTCACTAAGCCCTCGTCTGCCTGCATGTCTCTTCTTTCCTCTCTCCTTTTCTCAAACTCTCCTGCTTCCTGGCTTTCGTCTTTCAATTCCTCCATTTCAGTCCTGCAGCCCGGCACTACTTTTTTCTCTTGCCTCCCTTTGGCCTGCTCCCTTGGCTTTCTCCCTCTCTTCCATATCCTTTTCCCGACTTGTCTCTTGGAGACTTTTGGCCACTTTGGACCCAAGTCTGGGCATGTTTTGGAAACTTTTCAGAGGCCTTGCTGGTGACACGGGGGACAGCAGGCAGTGACAGGCCCGGGGCTGACAGGCTCCCTCTCCCCTAGCGGGCGCTCGGCTGCCACACCCAGCTGACATAGAACCTTTGTCACAATGCCCGCTACCGTGGTGAGGATGCGGGCACTCTGCAGGTGACAGGGACCCAGCAAGACTTGCTGTCAGCTCAGCAATTGCTCCGTTCCCCAAAGAAGTTGAATTTTGCAAATTGCTGCTTTGCTCTTGAAATGATGTCATCAGGTGGGTGTTTTGGTGTAATACACTGAAAACCAGAGCAGAAATGCTGAAATATTCCCATGATATGCATGGTCTCTGCACCAAATCACCATGTCTCAGCCTATGTATGTCTGCCGCTTGTTCTTTTGTACTGACAGAAGATTGTGGAAGTACAGTATAAAAACCATCTTTATGGAGAGATCTTTCTGGTTCAGGCTTAGTCTAAGTGTCTCAAGTAGCCGGGGCTTTTGTTTGGGCCTAATCCATATGGTCTGATGGCTTTCCTCTCATCTCAAGATGAATGTGGTAGAAAATATAAATCAAAGAAACGTCCTTTGGCCTAGCCTTGCCTTGCCTTATTTCCTTCTCATCCTGTTCTCTGTCCCAGCCTCTCTCACTAACCCCTCGTCTGGCTGCATGTCTCTTCTTTCCTCTCTCCTTTTCTCAAACTCTCCTGCTTCCTGGCTTTCCTCTTTCAATTCCTCCATTTCAGCCCTGCAGCCCCGCACCACTGTTTTCTCTTGCCTCTCTTTGGCCTGCTCCCTTGGCTTTCTCCCTCTCTTCCATATCCTTCTTCCCGACTTGTCTCTTGGAGACTTTTGGCCACTTTGGACCCAAGTCTGGGCATGTTTTGGAAACTTTTCAGAGGCCTCGCTGGTGACACGGGGGACAGCAGGCAGTGACAGGCCCGGGGCTGACAGGCTCCCCCTCCCCTAGCGGGCGCTCGGCTGCCACACCCAGCTGACATAGAGCCTTTGTCACAATGCCCGCTACCGTGGTGAGGATGCGGGCACTCTGCAGGTGACAGGGACCCAGCAGGACTTGCTGTCAGCTCAGCAATTGCTCAGTTCCCCAAAGAAGCTGAATTCTGCAAATTGCTGCTTTTGCTCTTGAAATGATGTCATCAGGTGGGTGTTTTGGTGTAATACACTGAAAACCAGAGCAGAAATGCTGAAATATTCCCATGATATGCATGGTCTCTGCACCAAACCACCATGTCTCAGCCTAAGTATGTCTGCCGCTTGTTCTTTTGTACTGCCAGCTGATTGTGGAAGTACAGTATAAAAACCATCTTTATGGAGAGATCTTTCTGGTTTAGGCTTAGTCTAAGTGTCTCAAGTAGCCGGGGCTTTTGTTTGGGCCTAATCCATATGGTCTGATGGCTTTCCTCTCATCTCAAGATGAATGTGGTAGAAAATATAAATCAAAGAAACGTCCTTTGGCCTAGCCTTGCCTTGCCTTATTTCCTTCTCATCCTGTTCTCTGTCCCAGCCTCTCTCACTAAGCCCTCGTCTGGCTGCATGTCTCTTCTTTCCTCTCTCCTTTTCTCAAACTCTCCTGCTTCCTGGCTTTCCTCTTTCAATTCCTCCATTTCAGCCCTGCAGCCCCGCACCACTGTTTTCTCTTGCCTCTCTTTGGCCTGCTCCCTTGGCTTTCTCCCTCTCTTCCATATCCTTCTTCCCGACTTGTCTCTTGGAGACTTTTGGCCACTTTGGACCCAAGTCTGGGCATGTTTTGGAAACTTTTCAGAGGCCTCGCTGGTGACAGGGGGGACAGCAGGCAGTGACAGGCCCGGGGCTGACAGGCACCCCCTCCCCTAGTGGGCGCTCGGCTGCCACACCCAGCTGACATAGAACCTTTGTCACAATGCCCGCTACCGTGGTGAGGATGCGGGCACTCTGCAGGTGACAGGGACCCAGCAGGACTTGCTGTCAGCTCAGCAATTGCTCAGTTCCCCAAAGAAGCTGAATTCTGCAAATTGCTGCTTTTGCTCTTGAAATGATGTCATCAGGTGGGTGTTTTGGTGTAATACACTGAAAACCAGAGCAGAAATGCTGAAATATTCCCACGATATGCATGGTCTCTGCACCAAATCACCATGTCTCAGCCTATGTATGTCTGCCGCTTGTTCTTTTGTACTGACAGAAGATTGTGGAAGTACAGTATAAAAACCATCTTTATGGAGAGATCTTTCTGGTTCAGGCTTAGTCTAAGTGTCTCAAGTAGCCGGGGCTTTTGTTTGGGCCTAATCCATATGGTCTGATGGCTTTCCTCTCATCTCCAGATGAATGTGGTAGAAAATATAAATCAAAGAAACGTCCTTTGGCCTAGCCTTGCCTTGCCTTATTTCCTTCTCATCCTGTTCTCTGTCCCAGCCTCTCTCACTAAGCCCTCGTCTGGCTGCATGTCTCTTCTTTCCTCTCTCCTTTTCTCAAACTCTCCTGCTTCCTGGCTTTCCTCTTTCAATTCCTCCATTTCAGCCCTGCAGCCCCGCACCACTGTTTTCTCTTGCCTCTCTTTGGCCTGCTCCCTTGGCTTTCTCCCTCTCTTCCATATCCTTCTTCCCGACTTGTCTCTTGGAGACTTTTGGCCACTTTGGACCCAAGTCTGGGCATGTTTTGGAAACTTTTCAGAGGCCTCGCTGGTGACACGGGGGACAGCAGGCAGTGACAGGCCCGAGGCTGACAGGCTCCCCCTCCCCTAGCGGGCGCTCGGCTGCCACACCCAGCTGACATAGAGCCTTTGTCACAATGCCCGCTACCGTGGTGAGGATGCGGGCACTCTGCAGGTGACAGGGACCCAGCAGGACTTGCTGTCAGCTCAGCAATTGCTCAGTTCCCCAAAGAAGCTGAATTCTGCAAATTGCTGCTTTTGCTCTTGAAATGATGTCATCAGGTGGGTGTTTTGGTGTAATACACTGAAAACCAGAGCAGAAATGCTGAAATATTCCCATGATATGCATGGTCTCTGCACCAAACCACCATGTCTCAGCCTAAGTATGTCTGCCGCTTGTTCTTTTGTACTGCCAGCTGATTGTGGAAGTACAGTATAAAAACCATCTTTATGGAGAGATCTTTCTGGTTTAGGCTTAGTCTAAGTGTCTCAAGTAGCCGGGGCTTTTGTTTGGGCCTAATCCATATGGTCTGATGGCTTTCCTCTCATCTCAAGATGAATGTGGTAGAAAATATAAATCAAAGAAACGTCCTTTGGCCTAGCCTTGCCTTGCCTTATTTCCTTCTCATCCTGTTCTCTGTCCCAGCCTCTCTCACTAAGCCCTCGTCTGGCTGCATGTCTCTTCTTTCCTCTCTCCTTTTCTCAAACTCTCTTGCTTCCTGGCTTTCGTCTTTCAATTCCTCCATTTCAGCCCTGCAGCCCGGCACTACTTTTTTCTCTTCCCTCCCTTTGGCCTGCTCCCTTGGCTTTCTCCCTCTCTTCCATATCCTTCTTCCCGACTTGTCTCTTGGAGACTTTTGGCCACTTTGGACCCAAGTCTGGGCATGTTTTGGAAACTTTTCAGAGGCCTCGCTGGTGACACGGGGGACAGCAGGCAGTGACAGGCCCGGGGCTGACAGGCTCCCCCTCCCCTAGCGGGCGCTCGGCTGCCACACCCAGCTGACGTAGAACCTTTGTCACAATGCCCGCTACCGTGGTGAGGATGCGGGCACTCTGCAGGTGACAGGGACCCAGCAGGACTTGCTGTCAGCTCAGCAATTGCTCAGTTCCCCAAAGAAGCTGAATTCTGCAAATTGCTGCTTTTGCTCTTGAAATGATGTCATCAGGTGGGTGTTTTGGTGTAATACACTGAAAACCAGAGCAGAAATGCTGAAATATTCCCATGATATGCATGGTCTCTGCACCAAACCACCATGTCTCAGCCTAAGTATGTCTGCCGCTTGTTCTTTTGTACTGCCAGCTGATTGTGGAAGTACAGTATAAAAACCATCTTTATGGAGAGATCTTTCTGGTTTAGGCTTAGTCTAAGTGTCTCAAGTAGCCGGGGCTTTTGTTTGGGCCTAATCCATAACGTCTGATGGCTTTCCTCTCATCTCAAGATGAATGTGGTAGAAAATATAAATCAAAGAAACGTCCTTTGGCCTAGCCTTGCAATGCCTTGCCTTATTTCCTTCTCATCCTGTTCTCTGTCCCAGCCTCTCTCACTAAGCCCTCGTCTGGCTGCATGTCTCTTCTTTCCTCCCTCCTTTTCTCAAACTCTCCTGCTTCCTGGCTTTCCTCTTTCAATTCCTCCATTTCAGTCCTGCAGCCCGGCACTACTTTTTCCTCTTGCCTCCCTTTGGCCTGCTCCCTTGGCTTTCTCCCTCTCTTCCATATCCTTCTTCCCGACATGTCTCTTGGAGACTTTTGGCCACTTTGGACCCAAGTCTGGGCATGTTTTGGAAACTTTTCAGAGGCCTCGCTGGTGACACGTGGGACAGCAGGCAGTGACAGGCCCGGGGCTGACAGGCTCCCCCTCCCCTAGCGGGCGCTCGGCTGCCACACCCAGCTGACATAGAACCTTTGTCACAATGCCCGCTACTGTGGTGAGGATGCGGGCACTCTGCAGGTGACAGGGACCCAGCAGGACTTGCTGTCAGCTCAGCAATTGCTCAGTTCCCCAAAGAAGCTGAATTTTGCAAATTGCTGCTTTTGCTCTTGAAATGATGTCATCAGGTGGGTGTTTTGGTGTAATACACTGAAAACCAGAGCAGAAATACTGAAATATTCCCATGATATGCATGATCTCTGCACCAAACCACCATGTCTCAGCCTAAGTATGTCTGCCGCTTGTTCTTTTGTACTGCCAGCTGATTGTGGAAGTACAGTATAAAAACCATCTTTATGGAGAGATCTTTCTGGTTTAGGCTTAGTCTAAGTGTCTCAAGTAGCCGGGGCTTTTGTTTGGGCCTAGTCCATATGGTCTGATGGCTTTCCTCTCATCTGAAGATGAATGTGGTAGAAAATATAAATCAAAGAAACGTCCTTTGGCCTAGCCTTGCCTTGCCTTATTTCCTTCTCATCCTGTTCTCTGTCCCAGCCTCTCTCACTAAGCCCTCGTCTGGCTGCATGTCTCTTCTTTCCTCTCTCCTTTTCTCAAACTCTCTTGCTTCCTGGCTTTCGTCTTTCAATTCCTCCATTTCAGCCCTGCAGCCCGGCACTACTTTTTTCTCTTCCCTCCCTTTGGCCTGCTCCCTTGGCTTTCTCCCTCTCTTCCATATCCTTCTTCCCGACTTGTCTCTTGGAGACTTTTGGCCACTTTGGACCCAAGTCTGGGCATGTTTTGGAAACTTTTCAGAGGCCTCGCTGGTGACACGGGGGACAGCAGGCAGTGACAGGCCCGGGGCTGACAGGCTCCCCCTCCCCTAGCGGGCGCTCGGCTGCCACACCCAGCTGACGTAGAACCTTTGTCACAATGCCCGCTACCGTGGTGAGGATGCGGGCACTCTGCAGGTGACAGGGACCCAGCAGGACTTGCTGTCAGCTCAGCAATTGCTCAGTTCCCCAAAGAAGCTGAATTCTGCAAATTGCTGCTTTTGCTCTTGAAATGATGTCATCAGGTGTGTGTTTTGGTGTAATACACTGAAAACCAGAGCAGAAATGCTGAAATATTCCCATGATATGCATGGTCTCTGCACCAAACCACCATGTCTCAGCCTAAGTATGTCTGCCGCTTGTTCTTTTGTACTGCCAGCTGATTGTGGAAGTACAGTATAAAAACCATCTTTATGGAGAGATCTTTCTGGTTTAGGCTTAGTCTAAGTGTCTCAAGTAGCCGGGGCTTTTGTTTGGGCCTAATCCATAACGTCTGATGGCTTTCCTCTCATCTCAAGATGAATGTGGTAGAAAATATAAATCAAAGAAACGTCCTTTGGCCTAGCCTTGCAATGCCTTGCCTTATTTCCTTCTCATCCTGTTCTCTGTCCCAGCCTCTCTCACTAAGCCCTCGTCTGGCTGCATGTCTCTTCTTTCCTCCCTCCTTTTCTCAAACTCTCCTGCTTCCTGGCTTTCCTCTTTCAATTCCTCCATTTCAGTCCTGCAGCCCGGCACTACTTTTTCCTCTTGCCTCCCTTTGGCCTGCTCCCTTGGCTTTCTCCCTCTCTTCCATATCCTTCTTCCCGACATGTCTCTTGGAGACTTTTGGCCACTTTGGACCCAAGTCTGGGCATGTTTTGGAAACTTTTCAGAGGCCTCGCTGGTGACACGTGGGACAGCAGGCAGTGACAGGCCCGGGGCTGACAGGCTCCCCCTCCCCTAGCGGGCGCTCGGCTGCCACACCCAGCTGACATAGAACCTTTGTCTCAATGCCCGCTACTGTGGTGAGGATGCGGGCACTCTGCAGGTGACAGGGACCCAGCAGGACTTGCTGTCAGCTCAGCAATTGCTCAGTTCCCCAAAGAAGCTGAATTTTGCAAATTGCTGCTTTTGCTCTTGAAATGATGTCATCAGGTGGGTGTTTTGGTGTAATACACTGAAAACCAGAGCAGAAATGCTGAAATATTCCCATGATATGCATGGTCTCTGCACCAAACCACCATGTCTCAGCCTAAGTATGTCTGCCGCTTGTTCTTTTGTACTGACAGAATATTGTGGAAGTACAGTATAAAAACCATCTTTATGGAGAGATCTTTCTGGTTTAGGCTTAGTCTAAGTGTCTCAAGTAGCCGGGGCTTTTGTTTGGGCCTAGTCCATAAGGTCTGATGGCTTTCCTCTCATCTCAAGATGAATGTGGTAGAAAATATAAATCAAAGAAACGTCCTTTGGCCTAGCCTTGCCTTGCCTTGCCTTATTTCCTTCTCATCCTGTTCTCTGTCCCAGCCTCTCTCACTAAGCCCTCGTCTGGCTGCATGTCTCTTCTTTCCTCTCTCCTTTTCTCAAACTCTCCTGCTTCCTGGCTTTCGTCTTTCAATTCCTCCATTTCAGTCCTGCAGCCCGGCACTACTTTTTTCTCTTGCCTCCCTTGGGCCTGCTCCCTTGGCTTTCTCCCTCTCTTCCATATCCTTCTTCCCGACTTGTCTCTTGGAGACTTTTGGCCACTTTGGACCCAAGTCTGGGCATGTTTTGGAAACTTTTCAGAGGCCTCGCTGGTAACACGGGGGACAGCAGGCAGTGACAGGCCCGGGGCTGACAGGCTCCCCCTCCCCTAGCGGGCGCTCGGCTGCCACACCCAGCTGACGTAGAACCTTTGTCACAATGCCCGCTACCGTGGTGAGGATGCGGGCACTCTGCAGGTGACAGGGACCCAGCAGGACTTGCTGTCAGCTCAGCAATTGCTCAGTTCCCCAAAGAAGCTGAATTCTGCAAATTGCTGCTTTTGCTCTTGAAATGATGTCATCAGGTGGGTGTTTTTGGTGGAATACACTGAAAACCAGAGCAGAAATGCTGAAATATTCCCATGATATGCATGGTCTCTGCACCAAACCACCATGTCTCAGCCTAAGTATGTCTGCCGCTTGTTCTTTTGTACTGCCAGCTGATTGTGGAAGTACAGTATAAAAACCATCTTTATGGAGAGATCTTTCTGGTTTAGGCTTAGTCTAAGTGTCTCAAGTAGCCGGTGCTTTTGTTTGGGCCTAATCCATAACGTCTGATGGCTTTCCTCTCATCTCAAGATGAATGTGGTAGAAAATATAAATCAAAGAAACGTCCTTTGGCCTAGCATTGCCTTGCCTTGCCATATTTCCTTCTCATCCTGTTCTCTGTCCCAGCCTCTCTCACTAAGCCCTCGTCTGGCTGCATGTCTCTTCTTTCCTCTCTCCTTTTCTCAAACTCTCCTGCTTCCTGGCTTTTGTCTTTCAATTCCTCCATTTCAGTCCTGCAGCCCGGCACTACTTTTTCCTCTTGCCTCCCTTTGGCCTGCTCCCTTGGCTTTCTCCCTCTCTTCCATATCCTTCTTCCTGACTTGTCTCTTGGAGACTTTTGGCCACTTTGGACCCAAGTCTGGGGATGTTTTGGAAACTTTTCAGAGGCCTCGCTGGTGACAGGGGGGACAGCAGGCAGTGACAGGCCCGGGGCTGACAGGCACCCCCTCCCCTAGTGGGCGCTCGGCTGCCACACCCAGCTGACATAGAACCTTTGTCACAATGCCCGCTACCGTGGTGAGGATGCGGGCACTCTGCAGGTGACAGGGACCCAGCAGGACTTGCTGTCAGCTCAGCAATTGCTCAGTTCCCCAAAGAAGCTGAATTCTGCAAATTGCTGCTTTTGCTCTTGAAATGATGTCATCAGGTGGGTGTTTTGGTGTAATACACTGAAAACCAGAGCAGAAATGCTGAAATATTCCCATGATATGCATGGTCTCTGCACCAAACCACCATGTCTCAGCCTAAGTATGTCTGCCGCTTGTTCTTTTGTACTGCCAGCTGATTGTGGAAGTACAGTATAAAAACCATCTTTATGGAGAGATCTTTCTGGTTTAGGCTTAGTCTAAGTGTCTCAAGTAGCCGGGGCTTTTGTTTGGGCCTAATCCATATGGTCTGATGGCTTTCCTCTCATCTCAAGTTGATTGTGGTAGAAAATATAAATCAAAGAAACGTCCTTTGGCCTAGCATTGCCTTGCCTTGCCTTATTTCCTTCTCATCCTGTTCTCTGTCCCAGCCTCTCTCACTAAGCCCTCGTCTGGCTGCATGTCTCTTCTTTCCTCTCTCCTTTTCTCAAACTCTCCTGCTTCCTGGCTTTTGTCTTTCAATTCCTCCATTTCAGTCCTGCAGCCCGGCACTACTTTTTCCTCTTGCCTCCCTTTGGCCTGCTCCCTTGGCTTTCTCCCTCTCTTCCATATCCTTCTTCCTGACTTGTCTCTTGGAGACTTTTGGCCACTTTGGACCCAAGTCTGGGGATGTTTTGGAAACTTTTCAGAGGCCTCGCTGGTGACAGGGGGGACAGCAGGCAGTGACAGGCCCGGGGCTGACAGGCACCCCCTCCCCTAGTGGGCGCTCGGCTGCCACACCCAGCTGACATAGAACCTTTGTCACAATGCCCGCTACCGTGGTGAGGATGCAGGCACTCTGCAGGTGACAGGGACCCAGCAGGACTTGCTGTCAGCTCAGCAATTGCTCAGTTCCCCAAAGAAGCTGAATTCTGCAAATTGCTGCTTTTGCTCTTGAAATGATGTCATCAGGTGGGTGTTTTGGTGTAATACACTGAAAACCAGAGCAGAAATGCTGAAATATTCCCATGATATGCATGGTCTCTGCACCAAACCACCATGTCTCAGCCTAAGTATGTCTGCCGCTTGTTCTTTTGTACTGGCAGAAGATTGTGGAAGTACAGTATAAAAACCATCTTTATGGAGAGATCTTTCTGGTTTAGGCTTAGTCTAAGTGTCTCAAGTAGCCGGGGCTTTTGTTTGGGCCTAATCCATATGGTCTGATGGCTTTCCTCTCATCTCAAGATGAATGTGGTAGAAAATATAAATCAAAGAAACGTCCTTTGGCCTTGCCTTGCCTTGCCTTATTTCCTTCTCATCCTGTTCTCTGTCCCAGCCTCTCTCACTAAGCCCTCGTCTGGCTGCATGTCTCTTCTTTCCTCTCTCCTTTTCTCAAACTCTCCTGCTTCCTGGCTTTTGTCTTTCAATTCCTCCATTTCAGTCCTGCAGCCCGGCACTACTTTTTTCTCTTGCCTCCCTTTGGCCTGCTCCCTTGGCTTTCTCCCTCTCTTCCATATCCTTCTTCCCGACATGTCTCTTGGAGACTTTTGGCCACTTTGGAGCCAAGTCTGGGCAGGTTTTGGAAACTTTTCAGAGGCCTCGCTGGTGACACGGGGGACAGCAGGCAGTGACAGGCCCGGGGCTGACAGGCTCCCCCTCCCCTAGCGGGCGCTCGGCTGCCACACCCAGCTGACGTAGAACCTTTGTCACAATGCCCGCTACCGTGGTGAGGATGCGGGCACTCTGCGGGTGACAGGGACCCAGCAGGACTTGCTGTCAGCTCAGCAATTGCTCAGTTCCCCAAAGAAGCTGAATTCTGCAAATTGCTGCTTTTGCTCTTGAAATGATGTCATCAGGTGGGTGTTTTGGTGTAATACACTGAAAACCAGAGCAGAAATGCTGAAATATTCCCATGATATGCATGGTCTCTGCACCAAACCACCATGACTCAGCCTAAGTACATCTGCCGCTTGTTCTTTTGTACTGCCAGCTGATTGTGAAAGTACAGTATAAAAACCATCTTTATGGAGAGATCTTTCTGGTTTAGACTTAGTCTAAGTGTCTCAAGTATCCGGGGTTTTGTTTGGGCCTAATCCATAAGGTCTGATGGCTTTCCTCCTCATCTCAAGATGAATGTGGTAGAAAATATAAATCAAAGAAACGTCCTTTGGCCTAGCCTTGCCTTGCCTTATTTCCTTCTCATCCTGTTCTCTGTCCCAGCCTCTCTCACTAAGCCCTCGTCTGGCTGCATGTCTCTTCTTTCCCCTCTCCTTTTCTCAAACTCTCCTGCTTCCTGGCTTTCGTCTTTCAATTCCTCCATTTCAGTCCTGCAGCCCGGCACTACTTTTTCCTCTTGCCTCCCTTTGGCCTGCTCCCTTGGCTTTCTCCCTCTCTTCCATATTCTTCTTCCCGACTTGTCTCTTGGAGACTTTTGGCCACTTTGGAGCCAAGTCTCGGCATGTTTTGGAAACTTTTGAGAGGCCTCGCTGGTGACAGGGGGGACAGCAGGCAGTGACAGGCCCGGGGCTGACAGGCTCCCCCTCTCATAGCGGGCGCTCGGCTGCCACACCCAGCTGACGTAGAACCTTTGTCACAATGCCCGCTACCATGGTGAGGATGCGGGCACTCTGCAGGTGACAGGGACCCAGCAGGACTTGCTGTCAGCTCAGCAATTGCTCAGTTCCCCAAAGAAGTTGAATTTTGCAAATTGCTGCTTTGCTCTTGAAATGATGTCATCAGGTGGGTGTTTTGGTGTAATACACTGAAAATCAGAGCAGAAATGCTGAAATATTCCTATGATATGCATGGTCTCTGCACCAAACCACCATGTCTCAGCCTAAGTATGTCTGCCGCTTGTTCTTTTGTACTGCCAGCTGATTGTGGAAGTACAGTATAAAAACCATCTTTATGGAGAGATCTTTCTGGTTTAGGCTTAGTCTAAGTGTCTCAAGTAGCCGGGGCTTTTGTTTGGGCCTAATCCATATGGTCTGATGGCTTTCCTCTCATCTCAAGATGAATGTGGTAGAAAATATAAATCAAAGAAACGTCCTTTGGCCTAGCCTTGCCTTGCCTTATTTCCTTCTCATCCTGTTCTCTGTCCCAGCCTCTCTCACTAAGCCCTCGTCTGGCTGCATGTCTCTTCTTTCCTCTCTCCTTTTCTCAAACTCTCCTGCTTCCTGGCTTTCGTCTTTCAATTCCTCCATTTCAGTCCTGCAGCCCGGCACTACTTTTTTCTCTTGCCTCCCTTGGGCCTGCTCCCTTGGCTTTCTCCCTCTCTTCCATATCCTTCTTCCCGACTTGTCTCTTGGAGACTTTTGGCCACTTTGGAGCCAAGTCTGGGGATGTTTTGGAAACTTTTCAGAGGCCTCGCTGGTGACAGGGGGGACAGCAGGCAGTGACAGGCCCGGGGCTGACAGGCTCCCCCTCCCCTAGCGGGCGCTCGGCTGCCACACCCAGCTGACATAGAACCTTTGTCACAATGCCCGCTACTGTGGTGAGGATGCGGGCACTCTGCAGGTGACAGGGACCCAGCAGGACTTGCTGTCAGCTCAGCAATTGCTCAGTTCCCCAAAGAAGTTGAATTTTGCAAATTGCTGCTTTGCTCTTGAAATGATGTCATCAGGTGGGTGTTTTGGTGTAATACACTGAAAACCAGAGCAGAAATGCTGAAATATTCCCATGATATGCATGGTCTCTGCACCAAACCACCATGTCTCAGCCTAAGTATGTCTGCCGCTTGTTCTTTTGTACTGACAGAATATTGTGGAAGTACAGTATAAAAACCATCTTTATGGAGAGATCTTTCTGGTTTAGGCTTAGTCTAAGTGTCTCAAGTAGCCGGGGCTTTTGTTTGGGCCTAATCCATATGGTCTGATGGCTTTCCTCTCATCTCCAGATGAATGTGGTAGAAAATATAAATCAAAGAAACGTCCTTTGGCCTAGCCTTGCCTTGCCTTATTTCCTTCTCATCCTGTTCTCTGTCCCAGCCTCTCTCACTAAGCCCTCGTCTGGCTGAATGTCTCTTCTTTCCTCTCTCCTTTTCTCAAACTCTCCTGCTTCCTGGCTTTCGTCTTTCAATTCCTCCATTTCAGTCCTGCAGCCCGGCACTACTTTTTTCTCTTGCCTCCCTTGGGCCTGCTCCCTTGGCTTTCTCCCTCTCTTCCATATCCTTCTTCCCGACTTGTCTCTTGGAGACTTTTGGCCACTTTGGACCCAAGTCTGGGGATGTTTGGGAAACTTTTCAGAGGCCTCGCTGGTGACAGGGGGGACAGCAGGCAGTGACAGGCCCGGGGCTGACAGGCTCCCCCTCCCTTAGCGGGCGCTCGGCTGCCACACCCAGCTGACGTAGAACCTTTGTCACAATGCCCGCTACCGTGGTGAGGATGCGGGCACTCTGCAGGTGACAGGGACCCAGCAGGACTTGCTGTCAGCTCAGCAATTGCTCCGTTCCCCAAAGAAGCTGAATTCCTCAAATTGCTGCTTTTGCTCTTGAAATGATGTCATCAGGTGGGTGTTTTGGTGTAATACACTGAAAACCAGAGCAGAAATGCTGAAATATTCCCATGATATGCATGGTCTCTGCACCAAACCACCATGTCTCAGCCTAAGTATGTCTGCCGCTTGTTCTTTTGTACTGCCAGCTGATTGTGGAAGTACAGTATAAGAACCATCTTTATGGAGAGATCTTTCTGGTTTAGGCTTAGTCTAAGTGTCTCAAGTAGCCGGGGCTTTTGTTTGGGCCTAATCCATAACGTCTGATGGCTTTCCTCTCATCTCAAGATGAATGTGGTAGAAAATATAAATCAAAGAAACGTCCTTTGGCCTAGCCTTGCCTTGCCTTATTTCCTTCTCATCCTGTTCTCTGTCCCAGCCTCTCTCACTAAGCCCTCGTCTGGCTGCATGTCTCTTCTTTCCTCTCTCCTTTTCTCAAACTCTCCTGCTTCCTGGCTTTCGTCTTTCAATTCCTCCATTTCAATCCTGCAGCCCGGCACTACTTTTTTCTCTTGCCTCCCTTGGGACTGCTCCCTTGGCTTTCTCCCTCTCTTCCATATCCTTCTTCCCGACTTGTCTCTTGGAGACTTTTGGCCACTTTGGACCCAAGTCTGGGCATGTTTTGGAAACTTTTCAGAGGCCTTGCTGGTGACACGGGGGAGAGCAGGCAGTGACAGGCCCGGGGCTGACAGGCTCCCCCTCCCCTAGCGGGCGCTCGGCTGCCACACCCAGCTGACGTAGAACCTTTGTCACAATGCCCGCTACCGTGGTGAGGATGCGGGCACTCTGCGGGTGACAGGGACCCAGCAGGACTTGCTGTCAGCTCAGCAATTGCTCAGTTCCCCAAAGAAGCTGAATTCTGCAAATTGCTGCTTTTGCTCTTGAAATGATGTCATCAGGTGGGTGTTTTGGTGTAATACACTGAAAACCAGAGCATAAATGCTGAAATATTCCCATGATATGCATGGTCTCTGCACCAAACCACCATGTCTCAGCCTAAGTATGTCTGCCGCTTGTTCTTTTGTACTGCCAGCTGATTGTGGAAGTACAGTATAAAAACCATCTTTATGGAGAGATCTTTCTGGTTTAGGCTTAGTCTAAGTGTCTCAAGTAGCCGGGGCTTTTGTTTGGGCCTAATCCATAAGGTCTGATGGCTTTCCTCCTCATCTCAAGATGAATGTGGTAGAAAATATAAATCAAAGAAACGTCCTTTGGCCTAGCCTTGCCTTGCCTTGCCTTATTTCCTTCTCGTCCTGTTCTCTGTCCCAGCCTCTCTCACTAAGCCCTCGTCTGGCTGCATGTCTCTTCTTTCCTCTCTCCTTTTCTCAAACTCTCCTGCTTCCTGGCTTTCGTCTTTCAATTCCTCCATTTCAGTCCTGCAGCCCGGCACTACTTTTTCCTCTTGCCTCCCTTTGGCCTGCTCCCTTGGCTTTCTCCCTCTCTTCCATATCCTTTTCCCGACTTGTCTCTTGGAGACTTTTGGCCACTTTGGACCCAAGTCTGGGGATGTTTTTGAAACTTTTCAGAGGCCTCGCTGGTGACAAGGGGGACAGCAGGCAGTGCCAGGCCCGGGGCTGACAGGCTCCCCCTCCCCTAGCGGGCGCTCGGCTGCCACACCCAGCTGATGTAGAACCTTTGTCACAATGCCCGCTACCGTGGTGAGGATGCGGGCACTCTGCAGGTGACAGGGACCCAGCAGGACTTGCTGTCAGCTCAGCAATTGCTCAGTTCCCCAAAGAAGTTGAATTTTGCAAATTGCTGCTTTGCTCTTGAAATGATGTCATCAGGTGGTTGTTTTGGTGTAATACACTGAAAACCAGAGCAGAAATGCTGAAATATTCCCATGATATGCATGGTCTCTGCACCAAACCACCATGTCTCAGCCTAAGTATGTCTGCCGCTTGTTCTTTTGTACTGACAGAATATTGTGGAAGTACAGTATAAAAACCATCTTTATGGTAAGGTCTTTGTGGTTTAGACTTAGTCTAAGTGTCTCAAGTAGCCGGGGCTTTTGTTTGGGCCTAATCCATAAGGTCTGATGGCTTTCCTCCTCATCTCAAGATGAATGTGGTAGAAAATATTAATCAAAGAAACGTCCTTTGGCCTAGCCTTGCCTTGCCTTGCCTTATTTCCTTCTCATCCTGTTCTCTGTCCCAGCCTCTCTCACTAAGCCCTCGTCTGGCTGAATGTCTCTTCTTTCCTCTCTCCTTTTCTCAAACTCTCCTGCTTCCTGGCTTTCGTCTTTCAATTCCTCCATTTCAGTCCTGCAGCCCGGCACTACTTTTTTCTCTTGCCTCCCTTTGGCCTGCTCCCTTGGCTTTCTCCCTCTCTTCCATATCCTTCTTCCCGACTTGTCTCTTGGAGACTTTTGGCCACTTTGGAGCCAAGTCTGGGGATGTTTTGGAAACTTTTCAGAGGCCTCGCTGGTGACAGGGGGGACAGCAGGCAGTGACAGGCCCGGGGCTGACAGGCTCCCCCTCCCCTAGCGGGCGCTCGGCTGCCACACCCAGCTGACGTAGAACCTTTGTCACAATGCCCGCTACCGTGGTGAGGATGCGGGCACTCTGCAGGTGACAGGGACCCAGCAGGACTTGCTGTCAGCTCAGCAATTGCTCCGTTCCCCAAAGAAGCTGAATTCCTCAAATTGCTGCTTTTGCTCTTGAAATGATGTCATCAGGTGGGTGTTTTGGTGTAATACACTGAAAACCAGAGCAGAAATGCTGAAATATTCCCATGATATGCATGGTCTCTGCACCAAACCACCATGTCTCAGCCTAAGTATGTCTGCCGCTTGTTCTTTTGTACTGCCAGCTGATTGTGGAAGTACAGTATAAGAACCATCTTTATGGAGAGATCTTTCTGGTTTAGGCTTAGTCTAAGTGTCTCAAGTAGCCGGGGCTTTTGTTTGGGCCTAATCCATATGGTCTGATGGCTTTCCTCTCATCTCAAGATGAATGTGGTAGAAAATATAAATCAAAGAAACGTCCTTTGGCCTAGCCTTGCCTTGCCTTATTTCCTTCTCATCCTGTTCTCTGTCCCAGCCTCTCTCACTAAGCCCTCGTCTGGCTGCATGTCTCTTCTTTCCTCTCTCCTTTTCTCAAACTCTCCTGCTTCCTGGCTTTCGTCTTTGAATTCCTCCATTTCAATCCTGCAGCCCGGCACTACTTTTTTCTCTTGCCTCCCTTGGGACTGCTCCCTTGGCTTTCTCCCTCTCTTCCATATCCTTCTTCCCGACTTGTCTCTTGGAGACTTTTGGCCACTTTGGACCCAAGTCTGGGCATGTTTTGGAAACTTTTCAGAGGCCTTGCTGGTGACACGGGGGACAGCAGGCAGTGACAGGCCCGGGGCTGACAGGTTCCCCCTCCCCTAGCGGGCGCTCGGCTGCCACACCCAGCTGACGTAGAACCTTTGTCACAATGCCCGCTACCGTGGTGAGGATGCGGGCACTCTGCGGGTGACAGGGACCCAGCAGGACTTGCTGTCAGCTCAGCAATTGCTCAGTTCCCCAAAGAAGCTGAATTCTGCAAATTGCTGCTTTTGCTCTTGAAATGATGTCATCAGGTGGGTGTTTTGGTGTAATACACTGAAAACCAGAGCAGAAATGCTGAAATATTCCCATGATATGCATGGTCTCTGCACCAAACCACCATGTCTCAGCCTAAGTATGTCTGCCGCTTGTTTTTTTGTACTGCCAGCTGATTGTGGAAGTACAGTATAAAAACCATCTTTATGGTAAGGTCTTTGTGGTTTAGACTTAGTCTAAGTGTCTCAAGTAGCCGGGGCTTTTGTTTGGGCCTAATCCATAAGGTCTGATGGCTTTCCTCCTCATCTCAAGATGAATGTGGTAGAAAATATAAATCAAGGAAACCTCGTTTGGCCTAGCCTTGCCTTGCCTTGCCTTATTTCCTTCTCATCCTGTTCTCTGTCCCAGCCTCTCTCACTAAGCCCTCGTCTGGCTGCATGTCTCTTCTTTCCTCTCTCCTTTTCTCAAACTCTCCTGCTTCCTGGCTTTCCTCTTTCAATTCCTCCATTTCAGTCCTGCAGCCCGGCACTACTTTTTTCTCTTGCCTCCCTTTGGCCTGCTCCCTTGGCTTTCTCCCTCTCTTCCATATCCTTCTTCCTGACTTGTCTCTTGGAGACTTTTGGCCACTTTGGACCCAAGTCTGGGCATGTTTTGGAAACTTTTCAGAGGCCTCGCTGGTGACACGGGGGACAGCAGGCAGTGACAGGCCCGGGGCTGACAGGCTCCCCCTCCCCTAGCGGGCACTCGGCTGCCACACCCAGCTGACATAGAACCTTTGTCACAATGCCCGCTACTGTGGTGAGGATGCGGGCACTCTGCAGGTGACAGGGACCCAGCAGGACTTGCTGTCAGCTCAGCAATTGCTCAGTTCCCCAAAGAAGCTGAATTTTGCAAATTGCTGCTTTTGCTCTTGAAATGATGTCATCAGGTGGGTGTTTTGGTGTAATACACTGAAAACCAGAGCAGAAATACTGAAATATTCCCATGATATGCATGATCTCTGCACCAAACCACCATGTCTCAGCCTAAGTATGTCTGCCGCTTGTTCTTTTGTACTGCCAGCTGATTGTGGAAGTACAGTATAAAAACCATCTTTATGGAGAGATCTTTCTGGTTTAGGCTTAGTCTAAGTGTCTCAAGTAGCCGGGGCTTTTGTTTGGGCCTAGTCCATATGGTCTGATGGCTTTCCTCTCATCTGAAGATGAATGTGGTAGAAAATATAAATCAAAGAAACGTCCTTTGGCCTAGCCTTGCCTTGCCTTGCCTTATTTCCTTCTCATCCTGTTCTCTGTCCCAGCCTGTCTCACTAAGCCCTCGTCTGGCTGCATGTCTCTTCTTTCCTCTCTCCTTTTCTCAAACTCTCCTGCTTCCTGGCTTTCGTCTTTCAATTCCTCCATTTCAGTCCTGCAGCCCGGCACTACTTTTTTCTCTTGCCTCCCTTGGGCCTGCTCCCTTGGCTTTCTCCCTCTCTTCCATATCCTTCTTCCCGACTTGTCTCTTGGAGACTTTTGGCCACTTTGGACCCAAGTCTGGGGATGTTTGGGAAACTTTTCAGAGGCCTTGCTGGTGACACGGGGGACAGCAGGCAGTGACAGGCCCGGGGCTGACAGGCTCCCCCTCCCCTAGCGGGCGCTCGGCTGCCACACCCAGCTGACATAGAACCTTTGTCACAATGCCCGCTACCGTGGTGAGGATGCGGGCACTCTGCAGGTGACAGGGACCCAGCAGGACTTGCTGTCAGCTCAGCAATTGCTCAGTTCCCCAAAGAAGCTGAATTCTGCAAATTGCTGCTTTTGCTCTTGAAATGATGTCATCAGGTGGGTGTTTTGGTGTAATACACTGAAAACCAGAGCAGAAATGCTGAAATATTCCCATGATATGCATGGTCTCTGCACCAAACCACCATGTCTCAGCCTGAGTACATCTGCCGCTTGTTCTTTTGTACTGCCAGCTGATTGTGGAAGTACAGTATAAAAACCATCTTTATGGAGAGATCTTTCTGGTTTAGGCTTAGTCTAAGTGTCTCACGTAGCCGGGGCTTTTGTTTGGGCCTAATCCATATGGTCTGATGGCTTTCCTCTCATCTCAAGATGAATGTGGTAGAAAATATAAATCAAAGAAACGTCCTTTGGCCTAGCCTTGCCTTGCCTTGCCTTATTTCCTTCTCATCCTGTTCTCTGTCCCAGCCTCTCTCACTAAGCCCTCGTCTGGCTGCATGTCTCTTCTTTCCTCTCTCCTTTTCTCAAACTCTCCTGCTTCCTGGCTTTCGTCTTTCAATTCCTCCATTTCAGTCCTGCAGCCCAGCACTACTTTTTTCTCTTGCCTCCCTTTGGCCTGCTCCCTTGGCTTTCTCCCTCTCTTCCATATCCTTCTTCCCGACTTGTCTCTTGGAGACTTTAGGCCACTTTGGACCCAAGTCTGGGCATGTTTTGGAAATTTTCAGAGGCCTCGCTGGTGACAGGGGGGACAGCAGGCAGTGACAGGCCCGGGGCTGACAGTCTCCCCCTCCCCTAGCGGGCGCTCGGCTACCACACCCAGCTGACATAGAACCTTTGTCACAATGCCCGCTACCGTGGTGAGGATGTGGGCACTCTGCAGGTGACAGGGACCCAGCAGGACTTGGTGTCAGCTCAGCAATTGCTCAGTTCCCCAAAGAAGCTGAATTCTGCAAATTGCTGCTTTTGCTCTTGAAATGATGTCATCAGGTGGGTGTTTTGGTGTAATACTCTGAAAACCAGAGCAGAAATGCTGAAATATTCCCATGATATGCATGGTCTCTGCACCAAACCACCATGTCTCAGCCTAAGTATGTCTGACGCTTGTTCTTTTGTACTGCCAGCTGATTGTGGAAGTACAGTATAAAAACCATCTTTATGGAGAGATCTTTCTGGTTTAGGCTTAGTCTAAGTGTCTCAAGTAGCCGGGGCTTTTGTTTGGGCCTAATCCATATGGTCTGATGGCTTTCCTCTCATCTCAAGATGAATGTGGTAGAAAATATAAATCAAAGAAACGTCCTTTGGCCTAGCCTTGCCTTGCCTTATTTCCTTCTCATCCTGTTCTCTGTCCCAGCCTCTCTCACTAAGCCCTCGTCTGGCTGCATGTCTCTTCTTTCCTCTCTCCTTTTCTCAAACTCTCCTGCTTCCTGGCTTTCGTCTTTCAATTCCTCCATTTCAGTCCTGCAGCCCGGCACTACTTTTTTCTCTTGCCTCCCTTTGGCCTGCTCCCTTGGCTTTCTCCCTCTCTTCCATATCCTTCTTCCCGACTTGTCTCTTGGAGAGTTTTGGCCACTTTGGACCCAAGTCTGGACATGATTTGGAAACTTTTCAGAGGCCTCGCTGGTGACACGGGGGACAGCAGGCAGTGACAGGCCCGGGACTCACAGGCTCCCCCTCCCCTAGCAGGCGCTCGGCTGCCACACCCAGCTGACATAGAACCTTTGTCACAATGCCCGCTACCGTGGTGAGGATGCGGGCACTCTGCAGGTGACAGGGACCTAGCAGGACTTGCTGTCAGCTCAGCAATTGCTCAGTTCCTCAAAGAAGCTGAATTCTGCAAATTGCTGCTTTTGCTCTTGAAATGATGTCATCAGGTGGATGTTTTGGTGTAATACACTGAAAACCAGAGCAGAAATGCTGAAATATTCCCATGATATGCATGGTCTCTGCACCAAACCACCATGTCTCAGCCTAAGTACGTCTGCCGCTTGTTCTTTTGTACTGACAGAAGATTGTGGAAGTACAGTATAAAAACCATCTTTATGGAGAGATCTTTCTGGTTTAGGCTTAGTCTAAGTGTCTCAAGTAGCCGGGGCTTTTGTTTGGGCCTAATCCATAACGTCTGATGGCTTTCCTCTCATCGCAAGATGAATGTGGTAGAAAATATAAATCAAAGAAACATCCTTTGGCCTAGCCTTGCCTTGCCTTGCCTTATTTCCTTCTCATCCTGTTCTCTGTCCCAGCCTCTCTCACTAACCCCTCGTCTGGCTGCATGTCTCTTCTTTCCTCTCTCTTTTTCTCAAACTCTCCTGCTTCCTGGCTTTCGTCTTTCAATTCCTCCATTTCATTCCTGCAGCCCGGCACTACTTTTTCCTCTTGCCTCCCTTTGGCCTGCTCCCTTGGCTTTCTCCCTCTCTTCCATATCCTTCTTCCCGACTTGTCTCTTGGAGACTTTTGGCCACTTTGGACCCAAGTCTGGGGATGTTTTGAAACTTTTCAGAGGCCTCGCTTGTGACAGGGGGGACAGCAGGCAGTGACAGGCCCGGGGCTGACAGGCTCCCCCTCCCCTAGCGGGCGCTCGGCTGCCACACCCAGTTGACATAGAACCTTTGTCACAATGCCCGCTACCATGGTGAGGATGCGGGCACTCTGCAGGTGACAGGGACCCAGCAGGACTTGCTGTCAGCTCAGCAATTGCTCAGTTCCCCAAAGAAGCTGAATTCTGCAAATTGCTGCTTTTGCTCTTGAAATGATGTCATCAGGTGGGTGTTTTGGTGTAATACACTGAAAACCAGAGCAGAAATGCTGAAATATTCCCATGATATGCATGGTCTCTGCACCAAACCACCATGTCTCAGCCTAAGTATGTCTGCCGCTTGTTCTTTTGTACTGCCAGCTGATTGTGGAAGTACAGTATAAAAACCATCTTTATGGAGAGATCTTTCTGGTTTAGGCTTAGTCTAAGTGTCTCAAGTAGCCGGGGCTTTTGTTTGGGCCTAATCCATATGGTCTGATGGCTTTCCTCTCATCTCAAGATGAATGTGGTAGAAAATATAAATCAAAGAAACGTCCTTTGGCCTAGCCTTGCCTTGCCTTGCCTTATTTCCTTCTCATCCTGTTCTCTGTCCCAGCCTCTCTCACTAAGCCCTCGTCTGGCTGCATGTCTCTTCTTTCCTCTCTCCTTTTCTCAAACTCTCCTGCTTCCTGGCTTTCGTCTTTCAATTCCTCCATTTCAGTCCTGCAGCCCGGCACTACTTTTTCCTCTTGCCTCCCTTTGGCCTGCTCCCTTGGCTTTCTCCCTCTCTTCCATATCCTTCTTCCCGACTTGTCTCTTGGAGACTTTTGGCCACTTTGGACCCAAGTCTGGGCATGTTTTGGAAACTTTTCAGAGGCCTCGCTGGTGACAGGGGGGACAACAGGCAGTGACAGGCCCGGGGCTGACAGGCTCCCCCTCCCCTAGCGGGCGCTCGGCTGCCACACCCAGCTGACGTAGATCCTTTGTCACAATGCCCACTACCGTGGTGAGGATGCGGGCACTCTGCAGGTGACAGGGACCCAGCAGGACTTGCTGTCAGCTCAGCAATTGCTCAGTTCCCCAAAGAAGCTGAATTCTGCAAATTGCTGCTTTTGCTCTTGAAATGATGTCATCAGGTGGGTGTTTTGGTGTAATACACTGAAAACCAGAGCAGAAATGCTGAAATATTCCCATGATATGCATGGTCTCTGCACCAAACCACCATGTCTCAGCCTAAGTATGTCTGCCGCTTGTTCTTTTGTACTGACAGAATATTGTGGAAGTACAGTATAAAAACCATCTTTATGGAGAGATCTTTCTGGTTTAGGCTTAGTCTAAGTGTCTCAAGTAGCCGGGGCTTTTGTTTGGGCCTAATCCATAACGTCTGATGGCTTTCCTCTCATCGCAAGATGAATGTGGTAGAAAATATAAATCAAAGAAACATCCTTTGGCCTAGCCTTGCCTTGCCTTGCCTTATTTCCTTCTCATCCTGTTCTCTGTCCCAGCCTCTCTCACTAACCCCTCGTCTGGCTGCATGTCTCTTCTTTCCTCTCTCCTTTTCTCAAACTCTCCTGCTTCCTGGCTTTCGTCTTTCAATTCCTCCATTTCAGTCCTGCAGCCCGGCACTACTTTTTCCTCTTGCCTCCCTTTGGCCTGCTCCCTTGGCTTTCTCCCTCTCTTCCATATCCTTCTTCCCGACATGTCTCTTGGAGACTTTTGGCCAATTTGGAGCCAAGTCTGGGGATGTTTTGGAAACTTTTCAGAGGCCTCGCTGGTGACAGGGGGGACAGCAGGCAGTGACAGGCCCGGGGCTGACAGGCTCCCCCTCCCCTAGTGGGCGCTCGGCTGCCACACCCAGCTGACGTAGATCCTTTGTCACAATGCCCGCTACCGTGGTGAGGATGCGGGCACTCTGCAGGTGACAGGGACCTAGCAGGACTTGCTGTCAGCTCAGCAATTGCTCAGTTCCTCAAAGAAGCTGAATTCTGCAAATTGCTGCTTTTGCTCTTGAAATGATGTCATCAGGTGGGTGTTTTGGTGTAATACACTGAAAACCAGAGCAGAAATGCTGAAATATTCCCATGATATGCATGGTCTCTGCACCAAACCACCATGTCTCAGCCTAAGTATGTCTGCCGCTTGTTCTTTTGTACTGACAGAAGATTGTGGAAGTACAGTATAAAAACCATCTTTATGGAGAGATCTTTCTGGTTTAGGCTTAGTCTAAGTGTCTCAAGTAGCCGGGGCTTTTGTTTGGGCCTAATCCATATGGTCTGATGGCTTTCCTCTCATCTCAAGATGAATGTGGTAGAAAATATAAATCAAAGAAACGTCCTTTGGCCTAGCCTATCCTTGCCTTGCCTTATTTCCTTCTCATCCTGTTCTCTGTCCCAGCCTCTCTCACTAAGCCCTCGTCTGGCTGCATGTCTCTTCTTTCCTCTCTCCTTTTCTCAAACTCTCCTGCTTCCTGGCTTTCGTCTTTCAATTCCTCCATTTCATTCCTGGAGCCCGGCACTACTTTTTCCTCTTGCCTCCCTTTGGCCTGCTCCCTTGGCTTTCTCCCTCTCTTCCATATCCTTCTTCCCGACTTGTCTCTTGGAGACTTTTCACCACTTTGGACCCAAGTCTGGGGATGTTTTGAAACTTTTCAGAGGCCTCGCTTGTGACAGGGGGGACAGCAGGCAGTGACAGGCCCGGGGCTGACAGGCTCCCCCTCCCCTAGCGGGCGCTCGGCTGCCACACCCAGCTGACGTAGATCCTTTGTCACAATGCCCGCTACCGTGGTGAGGATGCGGGCACTCTGCAGGTGACAGGGACCTAGCAGGACTTGCTGTCAGCTCAGCAATTGCTCAGTTCCTCAAAGAAGCTGAATTCTGCAAATTGCTGCTTTTGCTCTTGAAATGATGTCATCAGGTGGGTGTTTTGGTGTAATACACTGAAAACCAGAGCAGAAATGCTGAAATATTCCCATGATATGCATGGTCTCTGCACCAAACCACCATGTCTCAGCCTAAGTATGTCTGCCGCTTGTTCTTTTGTACTGCCAGCTGATTGTGGAAGTACAGTATAAAAACCATCTTTATGGAGAGATCTTTCTGGTTTAGGCTTAGTCTAAGTGTCTCAAGTAGCCGGGGCTTTTGTTTGGGCCTAGTCCATAAGGTCTGATGGCTTTCCTCCTCATCTCAAGACGAATGTGGTAGAAAATATAAATCAAAGAAACGTCCTTTGGCCTAGCCTTGCCTTGCCTTGCCTTATTTCCTTCTCATCCTGTTCTCTGTCCCAGCCTCTCTCACTAAGCCCTCGTCTGGCTGCATGTCTCTTCTTTCCTCTCTCCTTTTCTCAAACTCTCCTGCTTCCTGGCTTTCCTCTTTCAATTCCTCCATTTCAGTCCTGCAGCCCGGCACTACTTTTTCCTCTTGCCTCCCTTTGGCCTGCTCCCTTGGCTTTCTCCCTCTCTTCCATATCCTTCTTCCCGACTTGTCTCTTGGAGACTTTTGGCCACTTTGGAGCCAAGTCTGGGCAGGTTTTGGAAACTTTTCAGAGGCCTCGCTGGTGACACGGGGGACAGCAGGCAGTGACAGGCCCGAGGCTGACAGGCTCCCCCTCCCCTAGCGGGCGCTCGGCTGCCACACCCAGCTGACGTAGAACCTTTGTCACAATGCCCGCTACCGTGGTGAGGATGCGGGCACTCTGCGGGTGACAGGGACCCAGCAGGACTTGCTGTCAGCTCAGCAATTGCTCAGTTCCCCAAAGAAGCTGAATTCTGCAAATTGCTGCTTTTGCTCTTGAAATGATGTCATCAGGTGGGTGTTTTGGTGTAATACACTGAAAACCAGAGCAGAAATGCTGAAATATTCCCATGATATGCATGGTCTCTGCACCAAACCACCATGACTCAGCCTAAGTACATCTGCCGCTTGTTCTTTTGTACTGCCAGCTGATTGTGAAAGTACAGTATAAAAACCATCTTTATGGAGAGATCTTTCTGGTTTAGACTTAGTCTAAGTGTCTCAAGTATCCGGGGTATTGTTTGGGCCTAATCCATAAGGTCTGATGGCTTTCCTCCTCATCTCAAGATGAATGTGGTAGAAAATATAAATCAAAGAAACGTCCTTTGGCCTAGCCTTGCCTTGCCTTATTTCCTTCTCATCCTGTTCTCTGTCCCAGCCTCTCTCACTAAGCCCTCGTCTGGCTGCATGTCTCTTCTTTCCCCTCTCCTTTTCTCAAACTCTCCTGCTTCCTGGCTTTCGTCTTTCAATTCCTCCATTTCATTCCTGCAGCCCGGCACTACTTTTTCCTCTTGCCTCCCTTGGGCCTGCTCCCTTGGCTTTCTCCCTCTCTTCCATATCCTTCTTCCTGACTTGTCTCTTGGAGACTTTTGGCCACTTTGGACCCAAGTCTGGGCATGTTTTGGAAACTTTTCAGAGGCCTCGCTGGTGACAGGGGGGACAGCAGGCAGTGACAGGCCCGGGGCTGACAGGCTCCCCCTCCCCTAGCGGGCGCTCGGCTGCCACACCCAGCTGACATAGAACCTTTGTCACAATGCCCGCTACCATGGTGAGGATGCGGGCACTCTGCAGGTGACAGGGACCCAGCAGGACTTGCTGTCAGCTCAGCAATTGCTCAGTTCCCCAAAGAAGTTGAATTTTGCAAATTGCTGCTTTGCTCTTGAAATGATGTCATCAGGTGGGTGTTTTGGTGTAATACACTGAAAATCAGAGCAGAAATGCTGAAATATTCCTATGATATGCATGGTCTCTGCACCAAACCACCATGTCTCAGCCTAAGTATGTCTGCCGCTTGTTCTTTTGTACTGACAGAATATTGTGGAAGTACAGTATAAAAACCATCTTTATGGAGAGATCTTTCTGGTTTAGGCTTAGTCTAAGTGTCTCAAGTAGCCGGGGCTTTTGTTTGGGCCTAATCCATATGGTCTGATGGCTTTCCTCTCATCTCAAGATGAATGTGGTAGAAAATATAAATCAAAGAAACGTCCTTTGGCCTAGCCTTGCCTTGCCTTATTTCCTTCTCATCCTGTTCTCTGTCCCAGCCTCTCTCACTAAGCCCTCGTCTGGCTGCATGTCTCTTCTTTCCTCTCTCCTTTTCTCAAACTCTCCTGCTTCCTGGCTTTCGTCTTTCAATTCCTCCATTTCAGTCCTGCAGCCCGGCACTACTTTTTTCTCTTGCCTCCCTTGGGCCTGCTCCCTTGGCTTTCTCCCTCTCTTCCATATCCTTCTTCCCGACTTGTCTCTTGGAGACTTTTGGCCACTTTGGAGCCAAGTCTGGGCATGTTTTGGAAACTTTTCAGAGGCCTCGCTGGTGACACGGGGGACAGCAGGCAGTGACAGGCCCGGGGCTGACAGGCTCCCCCTCCAATAGCGGGAGCTCGGCTGCCACACCCAACTGACGTAGAACCTTTGTCACAATGCCCGCTACCGTGGTGAGGATGCGGGCACTCTGCAGGTGACAGGGACCCAGCAGGACTTGCTGTCAGCTCAGCAATTGCTCAGTTCCCCAAAGAAGCTGAATTCTGCAAATTGCTGCTTTTGCTCTTGAAATGATGTCATCAGGTGGGTGTTTTGGTGTAATACACTGAAAACCAGAGCAGAAATGCTGAAATATTCCCATGATATGCATGGTCTCTGCACCAAACCACCATGTCTCAGCCTAAGTATGTCTGCCGCTTGTTCTTTTGTACTGCCAGCTGATTGTGGAAGTACAGTATAAAAACCATCTTTATGGAGAGATCTTTCTGGTTTAGGCTTAGTCTAAGTGTCACAAGTAGCCGGGGCTTTTGTTTGGGCCTAATCCATAACGTCTGATGGCTTTCCTCTCATCTCAAGATGAATGTGGTAGAAAATATAAACCAAAGAAACGTCCTTTGGCCTAGCCTTGCCTTGCCTTGCCTTATTTCCTTCTCATCCTGTTCTCTGTCCCAGCCTCTCTCACTAAGCCCTCGTCTGGCTGCATGTCTCTTCTTTCCTCCCTCCTTTTCTCAAACTCTCCTGCTTCCTGGCTTTCGTCTTTCAATTCCTCCATTTCAGTCCTGCAGCCCGGCACTACTTTTTCCTCTTGCCTCCCTTCGGCCTGCTCCCTTGGCTTTCTCCCTCTCTTCCATATCCTTCTTCCCGACATGTCTCTTGGAGACTTTTGGCCACTTTGGAGCCAAGTCTGGGGATGTTTTGGAAACTTTTCAGAGGCCTTGCTGGTGACAGGGGGGACAGCAGGCAGAGACAGGCCCGGGGCTGACAGGCTCCCCCTCCCCTAGCGGGCGCTCGGCTGCCACACCCAGCTGACGTAGAACCTTTGTCACAATGCCCGCTACCGTGGTGAGGATGCGGGCACTCTGCAGGTGACAGGGACCCAGCAGGACTTGCTGTCAGCTCAGCAATTGCTCAGTTCCCCAAAGAAGCTGAATTCTGCAAATTGCTGCTTTTGCTCTTGAAATGATGTCATCAGGTGGGTGTTTTGGTGTAATACACTGAAAACCAGAGCAGAAATGCTGAAATATTCCCATGATATGCATGGTCTCTGCACCAAACCACCATGACTCAGCCTAAGTATGTCTGCCGCTTGTTCTTTTGTACTGCCAGCTGATTGTGGAAGTACAGTATAAAAACCATCTTTATGGAGAGATCTTTCTGGTTTAGGCTTAGTCTAAGTGTCTCAAGTAGCCGGGGCTTTTGTTTGGGCCTAATCCATATGGTCTGATGGCTTTCCTCTCATCTCAAGATGAATGTGGTAGAAAATATAAATCAAAGAAATGTCCTTTGGCCTAGCCTTGCCTTGCCTTATTTCCTTCTCATCCTGTTCTCTGTCCCAGCCTCTCTCACTAAGCCCTCGTCTGGCTGCATGTCTCTTCTTTCCTCTCTCCTTTTCTCAAACTCTCCTGCTTCCTGGCTTTCATCTTTCAATTCCTCCATTTCAGTCCTGCAGCCCGGCACTACTTTTTTCTCTTGCCTCCCTTGGGCCTGCTCCCTTGGCTTTCTCCCTCTCTTCCATATCCTTCTTCCCGACTTGTCTCTTGGAGACTTCTGGCCACTTTGGACCCAAGTCTGGGCATGTTTTGGAAACTTTTCAGAGGCCTCGCTGGTGACACGGGGGACAGCAGGCAGTGACAGGCCCGGGTCTGACAGGCTCCCCCTCCCCTAGCGGGCGCTCGGCTGCCACACCCAGCTGACGTAGAACCTTTGTCACAATGCCCGCTACCATGGTGAGGATGCGGGCACTCTGCAGGTGACAGGGACCCAGCAGGACTTGCTGTCAGCTCAGCAATTGCTCAGTTCCCCAAAGAAGCTGAATTCTGCAAATTGCTGCTTTTGCTCTTGAAATGATGTCATCAGGTGGGTGTTTTGGTGTAATACACTGAAAACCAGAGAAGAAATGCTGAAATATTCCCATGATATGCATGGTCTCTGCACCAAACCACCATGTCAAAGTCTAAGTATGTCTGCCGCTTGTTCTTTTGTACTGCCAGCTGATTGTGGAAGTACAGTATAAAAACCATCTTTATGGAGAGATCTTTCTGGTTTAGGCTTAGTCTAAGTGTCTCAAGTAGCCGGGGCTTTTGTTTGGGCCTAATCCATATGGTCTGATGCCTTTCCTCTCATCTCAAGATGAATGTGGTAGAAAATATAAATCAAAGAAACGTCCTTTGGCCTAGCCTTGCCTTGCCTTGCCTTATTTCCTTCTCATCCTGTTCTCTGTCCCAGCCTCTCTCACTAAGCCCTCGTCTGGCTGCATGTCTCTTCTTTCCTCTCTCCTTTTCTCAAACTCTCCTGTTTCCTGGCTTTCGTCTTTCAATTCCTCCATTTCAGTCCTGCAGCCCGGCACTACTTTTTTCTCTTGCCTCCCTTGGGCCTGCTCCCTTGGCTTTCTCCCTCTCTTCCATATCCTTCTTCCCGACTTGTCTCTTGGAGACTTTTGGCCACTTTGGAGCCAAGTCTGGGCATGTTTTGGAAACTTTTCAGAGGCCTCGCTGGTGACAGTGGGGACAGCAGGCAGTGACAGGCCCGGGGCTGACAGGCTCCCCCTCCCCTAGCGGGCGCTCGGCTGCCACACCCAGCTGACGTAGAACCTTTGTCACAATGCCCGCTACCGTGGTGAGGATGCGGGCACTCTGCGGGTGACAGGGACCCAGCAGGACTTGCTGTCAGCTCAGCAATTGCTCAGTTCCCCAAAGAAGCTGAATTCTGCAAATTGCTGCTTTTGCTCTTGAAATGATGTCATCAGGTGGGTGTTTTGGTGTAATACACTGAAAACCAGAGCATAAATGCTGAAATATTCCCATGATATGCATGGTCTCTGCACCAAACCACCATGTCTCAGCCTAAGTATGTCTGCCGCTTGTTCTTTTGTACTGCCAGCTGATTGTGGAAGTACAGTATAAAAACCATCTTTATGGAGAGATCTTTCTGGTTTAGGCTTAGTCTAAGTGTCTCAAGTAGCCGGGGCTTTTATTTGGGCCTAATCCATAACGTCTGATGGCTTTCCTCCTCATCTCAAGATGAATGTGGTAGAAAATATAAATCAAAGAAACGTCCTTTGGCCTAGCCTTGCCTTGCCTTGCCTTATTTCCTTCTCATCCTGTTCTCTGTCCCAGCCTCTCTCACTAACCCCTCGTCTGGCTGCATGTCTCTTCTTTCCTCTCTCATTTTCTCAAACTCTCCTGCTTCCTGGCTTTCGTCTTTCAATTCCTCCATTTCAGTCCTGCAGCCCGGCACTACTTTTTCCTCTTGCCTCCCTTTGGCCTGCTCCCTTGGCTTTCTCCCTCTCTTCCATATCCTTTTCCCGACTTGTCTCTTGGAGACTTTTGGCCACTTTGGACCCAAGTCTGGGGATGTTTTGGAAACTTTTCAGAGGCCTCGCTGGTGACAAGGGGGACAGCAGGCAGTGACAGGCCCGGGGCTGACAGGCTCCCCCTCCCCTAGCGGGCGCTCGGCTGCCACACCCAGCTGACGTAGAACCTTTGTCACAATGCCCGCTACCGTGGTGAGGATGCGGGCACTCTGCAGGTGACAGGGACCCAGCAGGACTTGCTGTCAGCTCAGCAATTGCTCAGTTCCCCAAAGAAGTTGAATTTTGCAAATTGCTGCTTTGCTCTTGAAATGATGTCATCAGGTGGGTGTTTTGGTGTAATACACTGAAAATCAGAGCAGAAATGCTGAAATATTCCCATGATATGCATGGTCTCTGCACCAAACCACCATGTCTCAGCCTAAGTACATCTGCCGCTTGTTCTTTTGTACTGCCAGCTGATTGTGAAAGTACAGTATAAAAACCATCTTTATGGTAAGGTCTTTGTGGTTTAGACTTAGTCTAAGTGTCTCAAGTAGGCGGGGCTTTTGTTTGGGCCTAATCCATAAGGTCTGATGGCTTTCCTCCTCATCTCAAGATGAATGTGGTAGAAAATATTAATCAAAGAAACGTCCTTTGGCCTAGCCTTGCCTTGCCTTGCCTTATTTCCTTCTCATCCTGTTCTCTGTCCCAGCCTCTCTCACTAAGCCCTCGTCTGGCTGCATGTCTCTTCTTTCCTCCCTCCTTTTCTCAAACTCTCCTGCTTCCTGGCTTTCGTCTTTCAATTCCTCCATTTCAGTCCTGCAGCCCGGCACTACTTTTTTCTCTTGCCTCCCTTTGGCCTGCTCCCTTGGCTTTCTCCCTCTCTTCCATATCCTTCGTCCCGACTTGTCTCTTGGAGACTTTTGGCCACTTTGGACCCAAGTCTGGGCATGTTTTGGAAACTTTTCAGAGGCCTCGCTGGTGACACGGGGGACAGCAGGCAGTGACAGGCCCGGGGCTGACAGGCTCCCCCTCCCCTAGCGGGCGCTCGGCTGCCACACCCAGCTGACGTAGAACCTTTGTCACAATGCCCGCTACCATGGTGAGGATGCGGGCACTCTGCAGGTGACAGGGACCCAGCAGGACTTGCTGTCAGCTCAGCAATTGCTCAGTTCCCCAAAGAAGTTGAATTTTGCAAATTGCTGCTTTGCTCTTGAAATGATGTCATCAGGTGGGTGTTTTGGTGTAATACACTGAAAACCAGAGCAGAAATGCTGAAATATTCCCATGATATGCATGGTCTCTGCACCAAACCACCATGTCTCAGCCTAAGTATGTCTGCCGCTTGTTCTTTTGTACTGACAGAATATTGTGGAAGTACAGTATAAAAACCATCTTTATGGAGAGATCTTTCTGGTTTAGGCTTAGTCTAAGTGTCTCAAGTAGCCGGGGCTTTTGTTTGGGCCTAATCCATAAGGTCTGATGGCTTTCCTCCTCATCTCAAGATGAATGTGGTAGAAAATATAAATCAAGGAAACCTCGTTTGGCCTAGCCTTGCCTTGCCTTGCCTTATTTCCTTCTCATCCTGTTCTCTGTCCCAGCCTCTCTCACTAAGCCCTCGTCTGGCTGCATGTCTCTTCTTTCCTCTCTCCTTTTCTCAAACTCTCCTGCTTCCTGGCTTTCCTCTTTCAATTCCTCCATTTCAGTCCTGCAGCCCGGCGCTACTTTTTTCTCTTGCCTCCCTTTGGCCTGCTCCCTTGGCTTTCTCCCTCTCTTCCATATCCTTCTTCCTGACTTGTCTCTTGGAGACTTTTGGCCACTTTGGACCCAAGTCTGGGCATGTTTTGGAAACTTTTCAGAGGCCTCGCTGGTGAAACGGGGGACAGCAGGCAGTGACAGGCCCGGGGCTGACAGGCTCCCCCTCCCCTAGCGGGCGCTCGGCTGCCACACCCAGCTGACATAGAACCTTTGTCACAATGCCCGCTACTGTGGTGAGGATGCGGGCACTCTGCAGGTGACAGGGACCCAGCAGGACTTGCTGTCAGCTCAGCAATTGCTCAGTTCCCCAAAGAAGCTGAATTTTGCAAATTGCTGCTTTTGCTCTTGAAATGATGTCATCAGGTGGGTGTTTTGGTGTAATACACTGAAAACCAGAGCAGAAATACTGAAATATTCCCATGATATGCGTGATCTCTGCACCAAACCACCATGTCTCAGCCTAAGTATGTCTGCCGCTTGTTCTTTTGTACTGCCAGCTGATTGTGGAAGTACAGTATAAAAACCATCTTTATGGAGAGATCTTTCTGGTTTAGGCTTAGTCTAAGTGTCTCAAGTAGCCGGGGCTTTTGTTTGGGCCTAGTCCATATGGTCTGATTGCTTTCCTCTCATCTGAAGATGAATGTGGTAGAAAATATAAATCAAAGAAACGTCCTTTGGCCTAGCCTTGCCTTGCCTTGCCTTATTTCCTTCTCATCCTGTTCTCTGTCCCAGCCTGTCTCACTAAGCCCTCGTCTGGCTGCATGTCTCTTCTTTCCTCTCTCCTTTTCTCAAACTCTCCTGCTTCCTGGCTTTCGTCTTTCAATTCCTCCATTTCAGTCCTGCAGCCCGGCACTACTTTTTTCTCTTGCCTCCCTTGGGCCTGCTCCCTTGGCTTTCTCCCTCTCTTCCATATCCTTCTTCCCGACTTGTCTCTTGGAGACTTTTGGCCACTTTGGACCCAAGTCTGGGGATGTTTTGGAAACTTTTCAGAGGCCTTGCTGGTGACACGGGGGACAGCAGGCAGTGACAGGCCCGGGGCTGACAGGCTCCCCCTCCCCAGGCGGGCGCTCGGCTGCCACACCCAGCTGACATAGAACCTTTGTCACAATGCCCGCTACCGTGGTGAGGATGCGGGCACTCTGCAGGTGACAGGGACCCAGCAGGACTTGCTGTCAGCTCAGCAATTGCTCAGTTCCCCAAAGAAGCTGAATTCTGCAAATTGCTGCTTTTGCTCTTGAAATGATGTCATCAGGTGGGTGTTTTGGTGTAATACACTGAAAACCAGAGCAGAAATGCTGAAATATTCCCATGATATGCATGGTCTCTGCACCAAACCACCATGTCTCAGCCTGAGTACATCTGCCGCTTGTTCTTTTGTACTGCCAGCTGATTGTGGAAGTACAGTATAAAAACCATCTTTATGGAGAGATCTTTCTGGTTTAGGCTTAGTCTAAGTGTCTCACGTAGCCGGGGCTTTTGTTTGGGCCTAATCCATATGGTCTGATGGCTTTCCTCTCATCTCAAGATGAATGTGGTAGAAAATATAAATCAAAGAAACGTCCTTTGGCCTAGCCTTGCCTTGCCTTGCCTTATTTCCTTCTCATCCTGTTCTCTGTCCCAGCCTCTCTCACTAAGCCCTCGTCTGGCTGCATGTCTCTTCTTTCCTCTCTCCTTTTCTCAAACTCTCCTGCTTCCTGGCTTTCGTCTTTGAATTCCTCCATTTCAGTCCTGCAGCCCAGCACTACTTTTTTCTCTTGCCTCCCTTTGGCCTGCTCCCTTGGCTTTCTCCCTCTCTTCCATATCCTTCTTCCCGACTTGTCTCTTGGAGACTTTAGGCCACTTTGGACCCAAGTCTGGGCATGTTTTGGAAACTTTTCAGAGGCCTCGCTGGTGACAGGGGGGACAGCAGGCAGTGACAGGCCCGGGGCTGACAGTCTCCCCCTCCCCTAGCGGGCGCTTGGCTACCACACCCAGCTGACATAGAACCTTTGTCACAATGCCCGCTACCGTGGTGAGGATGCGGGCACTCTGCAGGTGACAGGGACCCAGCAGGACTTGGTGTCAGCTCAGCAATTGCTCAGTTCCCCAAAGAATCTGAATTCTGCAAATTGCTGCTTTTGCTCTTGAAATGATGTCATCAGGTGCGAGTTTTGGTGTAATACTCTGAAAACCAGAGCAGAAATGCTGAAATATTCCCATGATATGCATGGTCTCTGCACCAAACCACCATGACTCAGCCTAAGTATGTCTGCCGCTTGTTCTTTTGTACTGCCAGCTGATTGTGGAAGTACAGTATAAAAACCATCTTTATGGAGAGATCTTTCTGGTTTAGGCTTAGTCTAAGTGTCTCAAGTAGCCGGGGCTTTTGTTTGGGCCTAATCCATAACGTCTGATGCCTTTCCTCTCATCTCAAGATGAATGTGGTAGAAAATATAAATCAAAGAAACGTCCTTTGGCCTAGCCTTGCCTTGCCTTGCCTTATTTCCTTCTCATCCTGTTCTCTGTCCCAGCCTCTCTCACTAAGCCCTCGTCTGGCTGCATGTCTCTTCTTTCCTCTCTCCTTTTCTCAAACTCTCCTGCTTCCTGGCTTTCGTCTTTCAATTCCTCCATTTCAGTCCTGCAGCCCGGCACTACTTTTTTCTCTTGCCTCCCTTGGGCCTGCTCCCTTGGCTTTCTCCCTCTCTTCCATATCCTTCTTCCCGACTTGTCTCTTGGAGACTTTTGGCCACTTTGGACCCAAGTCTGGGTATGTTTTGGAAACTTTTCAGAGGCCTCGCTGGTGACAGGGGGGACAGCAGGCAGTGACAGGCCCGGGGCTGACAGGCTCCCCCTCCCCTAGCGGGCGCTCGGCTGCCACACCCAGCTGACGTAGAACCTTTGTCACAATGCCCGCTACCATGGTGAGGATGCGGGCACTCTGCAGGTGACAGGGACCCAGCAGGACTTGCTGTCAGCTCAGCAATTGCTCAGTTTCCCAAAGAAGTTGAATTTTGCAAATTGCTGCTTTGCTCTTGAAATGATGTCATCAGGTGGGTGTTTTGGTGTAATACACTGAAAACCAGAGCAGAAATGCTGAAATATTCCCATGATATGCATGGTCTCTGCACCAAACCACCATGTCTCAGCCTAAGTATGTCTGCCGCTTGTTCTTTTGTACTGCCAGCTGATTGTGGAAGTACAGTATAAGAACCATCTTTATGGAGAGATCTTTCTGGTTTAGGCTTAGTCTAAGTGTCTCAAGTAGCCGGGGCTTTTGTTTGGGCCTAATCCATATGGTCTGATGGCTTTCCTCTCATCTCAAGATGAATGTGGTAGAAAATATAAATCAAAGAAACGTCCTTTGGCCTAGCCTTGCCTTGCCTTATTTCCTTCTCATCCTGTTCTCTGTCCCAGCCTCTCTCACTAAGCCCTCGTCTGGCTGCATGTCTCTTCTTTCCTCTCTCCTTTTCTCAAACTCTCCTGCTTCCTGGCTTTTGTCTTTCAATTCCTCCATTTCAATCCTGCAGCCCGGCACTACTTTTTTCTCTTGCCTCCCTTGGGACTGCTCCCTTGGCTTTCTCCCTCTCTTCCATATCCTTCTTCCCGACTTGTCTCTTGGAGACTTTTGGCCACTTTGGACCCAAGTCTGGGCATGTTTTGGAAACTTTTCAGAGGCCTTGCTGGTGACACGGGGGACAGCAGGCAGTGACAGGCCCGGGGCTGACAGGCTCCCCCTCCCCTAGCGGGCGCTCGGCTGCCACACCCAGCTGACGTAGAACCTTTGTCACAATGCCCGCTACCGTGGTGAGGATGCGGGCACTCTGCGGGTGACAGGGACCCAGCAGGACTTGCTGTCAGCTCAGCAATTGCTCAGTTCCCCAAAGAAGCTGAATTCTGCAAATTGCTGCTTTTGCTCTTGAAATGATGTCATCAGGTGGGTGTTTTGGTGTAATACACTGAAAACCAGAGCATAAATGCTGAAATATTCCCATGATATGCATGGTCTCTGCACCAAACCACCATGTCTCAGCCTAAGTATGTCTGCCGCTTGTTCTTTTGTACTGCCAGCTGATTGTGGAAGTACAGTATAAAAACCATCTTTATGGAGAGATCTTTCTGGTTTAGGCTTAGTCTAAGTGTCTCAAGTAGCCGGGGCTTTTGTTTGGGCCTAATCCATAAGGTCTGATGGCTTTCCTCCTCATCTCAAGATGAATGTGGTAGAAAATATAAATCAAAGAAACGTCCTTTGGCCTAGCCTTGCCTTGCCTTGCCTTATTTCCTTCTCGTCCTGTTCTCTGTCCCAGCCTCTCTCACTAAGCCCTCGTCTGGCTGCATGTCTCTTCTTTCCTCTCTCCTTTTCTCAAACTCTCCTGCTTCCTGGCTTTCGTCTTTCAATTCCTCCATTTCAGTCCTGCAGCCCGGCACTACTTTTTCCTCTTGCCTCCCTTTGGCCTGCTCCCTTGGCTTTCTCCCTCTCTTCCATATCCTTTTCCCGACTTGTCTCTTGGAGACTTTTGGCCACTTTGGACCCAAGTCTGGGGATGTTTTGGAAACTTTTCAGAGGCCTCGCTGGTGACAAGGGGGACAGCAGGCAGTGACAGGCCCGGGGCTGACAGGCTCCCCCTCCCCTAGCGGGCGCTCGGCTGCCACACCCAGCTGATGTAGAACCTTTGTCACAATGCCCGCTACCGTGGTGAGGATGCGGGCACTCTGCAGGTGACAGGGACCCAGCAGGACTTGCTGTCAGCTCAGCAATTGCTCAGTTCCCCAAAGAAGTTGAATTTTGCAAATTGCTGCTTTGCTCTTGAAATGATGTCATCAGGTGGGTGTTTTGGTGTAATACACTGAAAATCAGAGCAGAAATGCTGAAATATTCCCATGATATGCATGGTCTCTGCACCAAACCACCATGTCTCAGCCTAAGTACATCTGCCGCTTGTTCTTTTGTACTGCCAGCTGATTGTGAAAGTACAGTATAAAAACCATCTTTATGGTAAGGTCTTTGTGGTTTAGACTTAGTCTAAGTGTCTCAAGTAGGCGGGGCTTTTGTTTGGGCCTAATCCATAAGGTCTGATGGCTTTCCTCCTCATCTCAAGATGAATGTGGTAGAAAATATTAATCAAAGAAACGTCCTTTGGCCTAGCCTTGCCTCGCCTTGCCTTATTTCCTTCTCATCCTGTTCTCTGTCCCAGCCTCTCTCACTAAGCCCTCGTCTGGCTGCATGTCTCTTCTTTCCTCCCTCCTTTTCTCAAACTCTCCTGCTTCCTGGCTTTCGTCTTTCAATTCCTCCATTTCAGTCCTGCAGCCCGGCACTACTTTTTTCTCTTGCCTCCCTTTGGCCTGCTCCCTTGGCTTTCTCCCTCTCTTCCATATCCTTCTTCCTGACTTGTCTCTTGGAGACTTTTGGCCACTTTGGAGCCATGTCTGGGGATGTTTTGGAAACTTTTCAGAGGCCTCGCTGGTGACAGGGGGGACAGCAGGCAGTGACAGGCCCGGGGCTGACAGGCTCCACATCCCCTAGCGGGCGCTCGGCTGCCACACCCAGCTGACATAGAACCTTTGTCACAATGCCCGCTACTGTGGTGAGGATGCGGGCACTCTGCAGGTGACAGGGACCCAGCAGGACTTGCTGTCAGCTCAGCAATTGCTCAGTTCCCCAAAGAAGTTGAATTTTGCAAATTGCTGCTTTTGCTCTTGAAATGATGTCATCAGGTGGGTGTTTTGGTGTAATACACTGAAAACCAGAGCAGAAATGCTGAAATATTCCCATGATATGCATGATCTCTGCACCAAACCACCATGTCTCAGCCTCAGTATGTCTGCCGCTTGTTCTTTTGTACTGCCAGCTGATTGTGGAAGTACAGTATAAAAACCATCTTTATGGAGAGATCTTTCTGGTTTAGGCTTAGTCTAAGTGTCTCAAGTAGCCCGGGCTTTTGTTTGGGCCTAAACCATATGGTCTGATGGCTTTCCTCTCATCTCAAGATTAATGTGGCAGAAAATATAAATCAAAGAAACGTCCTTTGGCCTAGCCTTGCCTTGCCTTATTTCGTTCTCATCCTGTTCTCTTTCCCAGCCTCTCTCACTAAGCCCTCGTCTGGCTGCATGTCTCTTCCTTCCTCTCTCCTTTTCTCAAACTCTCCTGCTTCCTGGCTTTCGTCTTTCAATTCCTCCATTTCAGTCCTGCAGCCCGGCACTACTTTTTTCTCTTGCCTCCCTTGGGCCTGCTCCCTTGGCTTTCTCCCTCTCTTCCATATCCTTCGTCCCGACATGTCTCTTGGAGACTTTTGGCCACTTTGGACCCAAGTCTGGGCATGTTTTGGAAACTTTTCAGAGGCCTCGCTGGTGACACGGGGGACAGCAGGCAGTGACAGGCCCGGGGCTGACAGGCTCCTCCTCCCCTAGCGGGCGCTCGGCTGCCACACCCAGCTGACGTAGAACCTTTGTCACAATGCCCGCTACCATGGTGAGGATGCGGGCACTCTGCAGGTGACAGGGACCCAGCAGGACTTGCTGTCAGCTCAGCAATTGCTCAGTTCCCCAAAGAAGTTGAATTTTGCAAATTGCTGCTTTGCTCTTGAAATGATGTCATCAGGTGGGTGTTTTGGTGTAATACACTGAAAACCAGAGCAGAAATGCTGAAATATTCCCATGATATGCATGGTCTCTGCACCAAACCACCATGTCTCAGCCTAAGTATGTCTGCCGCTTGTTCTTTTGTACTGACAGAATATTGTGGAAGTACAGTATAAAAACCATCTTTATGGAGAGATCTTTCTGGTTTAGGCTTAGTCTAAGTGTCTCAAGTAGCCGGGGCTTTTGTTTGGGCCTAATCCATAAGGTCTGATGGCTTTCCTCCTCATCTCAAGATGAATGTGGTAGAAAATATAAATCAAGGAAACCTCGTTTGCCCTAGCTTTGCCTTGCCTTGCCTTATTTCCTTCTCATCCTGTTCTCTGTCCCAGCCTCTCTCACTAAGCCCTCGTCTGGCTGCATGTCTCTTCTTTCCTCTCTCCTTTTCTCAAACTCTCCTGCTTCCTGGCTTTCCTCTTTCATTTCCTCCATTTCAGTCCTGCAGCCCGGCGCTACTTTTTTCTCTTGCCTCCCTTTGGCCTGCTCCCTTGGCTTTCTCCCTCTCTTCCATATCCTTCTTCCTGACTTGTCTCTTGGAGACTTTTGGCCACTTTGGACCCAAGTCTGGGCATGTTTTGGAAACTTTTCAGAGGCCTCGCTGGTGAAACGGGGGACAGCAGGCAGTGACAGGCCCGGGGCTGACAGGCTCCCCCTCCCCTAGCGGGCGCTCGGCTGCCACACCCAGCTGACATAGAACCTTTGTCACAATGCCCGCTACTGTGGTGAGGATGCGGGCACTCTGCAGGTGACAGGGACCCAGCAGGACTTGCTGTCAGCTCAGCAATTGCTCAGTTCCCCAAAGAAGCTGAATTTTGCAAATTGCTGCTTTTGCTCTTGAAATGATGTCATCAGGTGGGTGTTTTGGTGTAATACACTGAAAACCAGAGCAGAAATACTGAAATATTCCCATGATATGCATGATCTCTGCACCAAACCACCATGTCTCAGCCTAAGTATGTCTGCCGCTTGTTCTTTTGTACTGCCAGCTGATTGTGGAAGTACAGTATAAAAACCATCTTTATGGAGAGATCTTTCTGGTTTAGGCTTAGTCTAAGTGTCTCAAGTAGCCGGGGCTTTTGTTTGGGCCTAGTCCATATGGTCTGATTGCTTTCCTCTCATCTGAAGATGAATGTGGTAGAAAATATAAATCAAAGAAACGTCCTTTGGCCTAGCCTTGCCTTGCCTTGCCTTATTTCCTTCTCATCCTGTTCTCTGTCCCAGCCTGTCTCACTAAGCCCTCGTCTGGCTGCATGTCTCTTCTTTCCTCTCTCCTTTTCTCAAACTCTCCTGCTTCCTGGCTTTCGTCTTTCAATTCCTCCATTTCAGTCCTGCAGCCCGGCACTACTTTTTTCTCTTGCCTCCCTTGGGCCTGCTCCCTTGGCTTTCTCCCTCTCTTCCATATCCTTCTTCCCGACTTGTCTCTTGGAGACTTTTGGCCACTTTGGACCCAAGTCTGGGGATGTTTTGGAAACTTTTCAGAGGCCTTGCTGGTGACACGGGGGACAGCAGGCAGTGACAGGCCCGGGGCTGACAGGCTCCCCCTCCCCTAGCGGGCGCTCGGCTGCCACACCCAGCTGACATAGAACCTTTGTCACAATGCCCGCTACCGTGGTGAGGATGCGGGCACTCTGCAGGTGACAGGGACCCAGCAGGACTTGCTGTCAGCTCAGCAATTGCTCAGTTCCCCAAAGAAGCTGAATTCTGCAAATTGCTGCTTTTGCTCTTGAAATGATGTCATCAGGTGGGTGTTTTGGTGTAATACACTGAAAACCAGAGCAGAAATGCTGAAATATTCCCATGATATGCATGGTCTCTGCACCAAACCACCATGTCTCAGCCTGAGTACATCTGCCGCTTGTTCTTTTGTACTGCCAGCTGATTGTGGAAGTACAGTATAAAAACCATCTTTATGGAGAGATCTTTCTGGTTTAGGCTTAGTCTAAGTGTCTCACGTAGCCGGGGCTTTTGTTTGGGCCTAATCCATATGGTCTGATGGCTTTCCTCTCATCTCAAGATGAATGTGGTAGAAAATATAAATCAAAGAAACGTCCTTTGGCCTAGCCTTGCCTTGCCTTATTTCCTTCTCATCCTGTTCTCTGTCCCAGCCTCTCTCACTAAGCCCTCGTCTGGCTGCATGTCTCTTCTTTCCTCTCTCCTTTTCTCAAACTCTCCTGCTTCCTGGCTTTCGTCTTTCAATTCCTCCATTTCAGTCCTGCAGCCCGGCACTACTTTTTTCTCTTGCCTCCCTTTGGCCTGCTCCCTTGGCTTTCTCCCTCTCTTCCATATCCTTCTTCCCGACTTGTCTCTTGGAGAGTTTTGGCCACTTTGGACCCAAGTCTGGGGATGTTTTGGAAACTTTTCAGAGGCCTCGCTGGTGACACGGGGGACAGCAGGCAGTGACAGGCCCGGGACTGACAGGCTCCCCCTCCCCTAGCAGGCGCTCGGCTGCCACACCCAGCTGACATAGAACCTTTGTCACAATGCCCGCTACTGTGGTGAGGATGCGGGCACTCTGCAGGTGACAGGGACCCAGCAGGACTTGCTGTCAGCTCAGCAATTGCTCAGTTCCCCAAAGAAGTTGAATTTTGCAAATTGCTGCTTTGCTCTTGAAATGATGTCATCAGGTGGGTGTTTTGGTGTAATACAGTGAAAACCAGAGCAGAAATGCTGAAATATTCCCATGATATGCATGGTCTCTGCACCAAACCACCATGACTCAGCCTAAGTACATCTGCCGCTTGTTCTTTTGTACTGCCAGCTGATTGTGAAAGTACAGTATAAAAACCATCTTTATGGTAAGATCTTTGTGGTTTAGACTTAATCTAAGTGTCTCAAGTAGCCGGGGCTTTTGTTTGGGCCTAATCCATAAGGTCTGATGGCTTTCCTCTCATCTCAAGATGAATGTGGTAGAAAATATAAATCAAAGAAACGTCCTTTGGCCTAGCCTTGCCTTGCCTTATTTCCTTCTCATCCTGTTCTCTGTCCCAGCCTCTCTCACTAAGCCCTCGTCTGGCTGCATGTCTCTTCTTTCCTCTCTCCTTTTCTCAAACTCTCCTGCTTCCTGGCTTTCCTCTTTCATTTCCTCCATTTCAGTCCTGCAGCCCGGCGCTACTTTTTTCTCTTGCCTCCCTTTGGCCTGCTCCCTTGGCTTTCTCCCTCTCTTCCATATCCTTCTTCCTGACTTGTCTCTTGGAGACTTTTGGCCACTTTGGACCCAAGTCTGGGCATGTTTTGGAAACTTTTCAGAGGCCTCGCTGGTGAAACGGGGGACAGCAGGCAGTGACAGGCCCGGGGCTGACAGGCTCCCCCTCCCCTAGCGGGCGCTCGGCTGCCACACCCAGCTGACATAGAACCTTTGTCACAATGCCCGCTACTGTGGTGAGGATGCGGGCACTCTGCAGGTGACAGGGACCCAGCAGGACTTGCTGTCAGCTCAGCAATTGCTCAGTTCCCCAAAGAAGCTGAATTTTGCAAATTGCTGCTTTTGCTCTTGAAATGATGTCATCAGGTGGGTGTTTTGGTGTAATACACTGAAAACCAGAGCAGAAATACTGAAATATTCCCATGATATGCATGATCTCTGCACCAAACCACCATGTCTCAGCCTAAGTATGTCTGCCGCTTGTTCTTTTGTACTGCCAGCTGATTGTGGAAGTACAGTATAAAAACCATCTTTATGGAGAGATCTTTCTGGTTTAGGCTTAGTCTAAGTGTCTCAAGTAGCCGGGGCTTTTGTTTGGGCCTAGTCCATATGGTCTGATTGCTTTCCTCTCATCTGAAGATGAATGTGGTAGAAAATATAAATCAAAGAAACGTCCTTTGGCCTAGCCTTGCCTTGCCTTGCCTTATTTCCTTCTCATCCTGTTCTCTGTCCCAGCCTGTCTCACTAAGCCCTCGTCTGGCTGCATGTCTCTTCTTTCCTCTCTCCTTTTCTCAAACTCTCCTGCTTCCTGGCTTTCGTCTTTCAATTCCTCCATTTCAGTCCTGCAGCCCGGCACTACTTTTTTCTCTTGCCTCCCTTGGGCCTGCTCCCTTGGCTTTCTCCCTCTCTTCCATATCCTTCTTCCCGACTTGTCTCTTGGAGACTTTTGGCCACTTTGGACCCAAGTCTGGGGATGTTTTGGAAACTTTTCAGAGGCCTTGCTGGTGACACGGGGGACAGCAGGCAGTGACAGGCCCGGGGCTGACAGGCTCCCCCTCCCCTAGCGGGCGCTCGGCTGCCACACCCAGCTGACATAGAACCTTTGTCACAATGCCCGCTACCGTGGTGAGGATGCGGGCACTCTGCAGGTGACAGGGACCCAGCAGGACTTGCTGTCAGCTCAGCAATTGCTCAGTTCCCCAAAGAAGCTGAATTCTGCAAATTGCTGCTTTTGCTCTTGAAATGATGTCATCAGGTGGGTGTTTTGGTGTAATACACTGAAAACCAGAGCAGAAATGCTGAAATATTCCCATGATATGCATGGTCTCTGCACCAAACCACCATGTCTCAGCCTGAGTACATCTGCCGCTTGTTCTTTTGTACTGCCAGCTGATTGTGGAAGTACAGTATAAAAACCATCTTTATGGAGAGATCTTTCTGGTTTAGGCTTAGTCTAAGTGTCTCACGTAGCCGGGGCTTTTGTTTGGGCCTAATCCATATGGTCTGATGGCTTTCCTCTCATCTCAAGATGAATGTGGTAGAAAATATAAATCAAAGAAACGTCCTTTGGCCTAGCCTTGCCTTGCCTTATTTCCTTCTCATCCTGTTCTCTGTCCCAGCCTCTCTCACTAAGCCCTCGTCTGGCTGCATGTCTCTTCTTTCCTCTCTCCTTTTCTCAAACTCTCCTGCTTCCTGGCTTTCGTCTTTCAATTCCTCCATTTCAGTCCTGCAGCCCGGCACTACTTTTTTCTCTTGCCTCCCTTTGGCCTGCTCCCTTGGCTTTCTCCCTCTCTTCCATATCCTTCTTCCCGACTTGTCTCTTGGAGAGTTTTGGCCACTTTGGACCCAAGTCTGGGGATGTTTTGGAAACTTTTCAGAGGCCTCGCTGGTGACACGGGGGACAGCAGGCAGTGACAGGCCCGGGACTGACAGGCTCCCCCTCCCCTAGCAGGCGCTCGGCTGCCACACCCAGCTGACATAGAACCTTTGTCACAATGCCCGCTACTGTGGTGAGGATGCGGGCACTCTGCAGGTGACAGGGACCCAGCAGGACTTGCTGTCAGCTCAGCAATTGCTCAGTTCCCCAAAGAAGTTGAATTTTGCAAATTGCTGCTTTGCTCTTGAAATGATGTCATCAGGTGGGTGTTTTGGTGTAATACACTGAAAACCAGAGCAGAAATGCTGAAATATTCCCATGATATGCATGGTCTCTGCACCAAACCACCATGACTCAGCCTAAGTACATCTGCCGCTTGTTCTTTTGTACTGCCAGCTGATTGTGAAAGTACAGTATAAAAACCATCTTTATGGTAAGATCTTTGTGGTTTAGACTTAATCTAAGTGTCTCAAGTAGCCGGGGCTTTTGTTTGGGCCTAATCCATAAGGTCTGATGGCTTTCCTCTCATCTCAAGATGAATGTGGTAGAAAATATAAATCAAAGAAACGTCCTTTGGCCTAGCCTTGCCTTGCCTTATTTCCTTCTCATCCTGTTCTCTGTCCCAGCCTCTCTCACTAAGCCCTCGTCTGGCTGCATGTCTCTTCTTTCCTCTCTCCTTTTCTCAAACTCTCCTGCTTCCTGGCTTTCGTCTTTCAATTCCTCCATTTCAGTCCTGCAGCCCGGCACTACTTTTTTCTCTTGCCTCCCTTGGGCCTGCTCCCTTGGCTTTCTCCCTCTCTTCCATATCCTTCTTCCCGACTTGTCTCTTGGAGACTTCTGGCCACTTTGGACCCAAGTCTGGGCATGTTTTGGAAACTTTTCAGAGGCCTCGCTGGTGACACGGGGGACAGCAGGCAGTGACAGGCCCGGGGCTGACAGGCTCCCCCTCCCCTAGCGGGCGCTCGGCTGCCACACCCAGCTGACATAGAACCTTTGTCACAATGCCCGCTACCGTGGTGAGGATGCGGGCACTCTGCAGGTGACAGGGACCCAGCAGGACTTGCTGTCAGCTCAGCAATTGCTCAGTTCCCCAAAGAAGCTGAATTCTGCAAATTGCTGCTTTTGCTCTTGAAATGATGTCATCAGGTGGGTGTTTTGGTGTAATACACTGAAAACCAGAGCAGAAATGCTGAAATATTCCCATGATATGCATGGTCTCTGCACCAAACCACCATGTCTCAGCCTAAGTATGTCTGCCGCTTGTTCTTTTGTACTGCCAGCTGATTGTGGAAGTACAGTATAAAAACCATCTTTATGGAGAGATCTTTCTGGTTTAGGCTTAGTCTAAGTGTCTCACGTAGCCGGGGCTTTTGTTTGGGCCTAATCCATATGGTCTGATGGCTTTCCTCTCATCTCAAGATGAATGTGGTAGAAAATATAAATCAAAGAAACGTCCTTTGGCCTAGCCTTGCCTTGCCTTATTTCCTTCTCATCCTGTTCTCTGTCCCAGCCTCTCTCACTAAGCCCTCGTCTGGCTGCATGTCTCTTCTTTCCTCTCTCCTTTTCTCAAACTCTCCTGCTTCCTGGCTTTCGTCTTTCAATTCCTCCATTTCAGTCCTGCAGCCCGGCACTACTTTTTTCTCTTGCCTCCCTTTGGCCTGCTCCCTTGGCTTTCTCCCTCTCTTCCATATCCTTCTTCCCGACTTGTCTCTTGGAGACTTTTGGCCACTTTGGAGCCAAGTCTGGGCATGTTTTGGAAACTTTTCAGAGGCCTCGCTGGTGACACGGGGGACAGCAGGCAGTGACAGGCCCGGGGTTGACAGGCTCCCCCTCCCCTAGCGGGCGCTCGGCTGCCACACCCAGCTGACATAGAACCTTTGTCACAATGCCCGCTACCGTAGTGAGGATGCGGGCACTCTGCAGGTGACAGGGACCCAGCAGGACTTGCTGTCAGCTCAGCAATTGCTCAGTTCCCCAAAGAAGCTGAATTCTGCAAATTGCTGCTTTTGCTCTTGAAATGATGTCATCAGGTGGGTGTTTTGGTGTAATACACTGAAAACCAGAGCAGAAATGCTGAAATATTCCCATGATATGCATGGTCTCTGCACCAAACCACCATGTCTCAGCCTAAGTATGTCTGCCGCTTGTTCTTTTGTACTGCCAGCTGATTGTGGAAGTACAGTATAAAAACCATCTTTATGGAGAGATCTTTCTGGTTTAGGCTTAGTCTAAGTGTCTCAAGTAGCCGGGGCTTTTGTTTGGGCCTAATCCATAACGTCTGATGGCTTTCCTCTCATCGCAAGATGAATGTGGTAGAAAATATAAATCAAAGAAACATCCTTTGGCCTAGCCTTGCCTTGCCTTGCCTTATTTCCTTCTCATCCTGTTCTCTTTCCCAGCCTCTCTCACTAAGCCCTCGTCTGGCTGCATGTCTCTTCTTTCCTCTCTCCTTTTCTCAAACTCTCCTGCTTCCTGGCTTTCGTCTTTCAATTCCTCCATTTCAGTCCTGCAGCCCGGCACTACTTTTTCCTCTTGCCTCCCTTTGGCCTGCTCCCTTGGCTTTCTCCCTCTCTTCCATATCCTTCTTCCCGACATGTCTCTTGGAGACTTTTGGCCACTTTGGACCCAAGTCTGGGCATGTTTTGGAAACTTTTCAGAGGCCTCGCTGGTGACAAGGGGGACAGCAGGCAGTGACAGGCCCGGGGCTGACAGGCTCCTCCTCCCCTAGCGGGCGCTCGGCTGCCACACCCAGCTGACGTAGAACCTTTGTCACAATGCCCGCTACCGTGGTGAGGATGCGGGCACTCTGCAGGTGACAGGGACCCAGCAGGACTTGCTGTCAGCTCAGCAATTGCTCAGTTCCCCAAAGAAGCTGAATTCTGCAAATTGCTGCTTTTGCTCTTGAAATGATGTCATCAGGTGGGTGTTTTGGTGTAATACACTGAAAACCAGAGCAGAAATGCTGAAATATTCCCATGATATGCATGGTCTCTGCACCAAACCACCATGTCTCAGCCTAAGTATGTCTGCCGCTTGTTCTTTTGTACTGACAGAATATTGTGGAAGTACAGTATAAAAACCATCTTTATGGAGAGATCTTTCTGGTTTAGGCTTAGTCTAAGTGTCTCAAGTAGCCGGGGCTTTTGTTTGGGCCTAGTCCATAAGGTCTGATGGCTTTCCTCTCATCGCAAGATGAATGTGGTAGAAAATATAAATCAAAGAAACGTCCTTTGGCCTAGCCTTGCCTTGCCTTATTTCCTTCTCATCCTGTTCTCTGTCCCAGCCTCTCTCACTAAGCCCTCGTCTGGCTGCATGTCTCTTCTTTCCTCTCTCCTTTTCTCAAACTCTCCTGCTTCCTGGCTTTCGTCTTTCAATTCCTCCATTCAGTCCTGCAGCCCGGCACTACTTTTTTCTCTTGCCTCCCTTGGGCCTGCTCCCTTGGCTTTCTCCCTCTCTTCCATATCCTTCTTCCCGACTTGTCTCTTGGAGACTTTTGGCCACTTTGGAGCCAAGTCTGGGCATGTTTTGGAAACTTTTCAGAGGCCTCGCTGGTGACACGGGGGACAGCAGGCAGTGACAGGCCCGGGGCTGACAGGCTCCCCCTCCCCTAGTGGGCGCTCGGCTGCCACACCCAGCTGACATAGAACCTTTGTCACAATGCCCGCTACCGTAGTGAGGATGCGGGCACTCTGCAGGTGACAGGGACCCAGCAGGACTTGCTGTCAGCTCAGCAATTGCTCAGTTCCCCAAAGAAGCTGAATTCTGCAAATTGCTGCTTTTGCTCTTGAAATTATGTCATCAGGTGGGTGTTTTGGTGTAATACACTGAAAACCAGAGCAGAAATGCTGAAATATTCCCATGATATGCATGGTCTCTGCACCAAACCACCATGTCTCAGCCTAAGTATGTCTGCCGCTTGTTCTTTTGTACTGCCAGCTGATTGTGGAAGTACAGTATAAAAACCATCTTTATGGAGAGATCTTTCTGGTTTAGGCTTAGTCTAAGTGTCTCAAGTAGCCGGGGCTTTTGTTTGGGCCTAATCCATAACGTCTGATGGCTTTCCTCTCATCGCAAGATGAATGTGGTAGAAAATATAAATCAAAGAAACATCCTTTGGCCTAGCCTTTCCTTGCCTTGCCTTATTTCCTTCTCATCCTGTTCTCTTTCCCAGCCTCTCTCACTAAGCCCTCGTCTGGCTGCATGTCTCTTCTTTCCTCTCTCCTTTTCTCAAACTCTCCTGCTTCCTGGCTTTCGTCTTTCAATTCCTCCATTTCAGTCCTGCAGCCCGGCACTACTTTTTCCTCTTGCCTCCCTTTGGCCTGCTCCCTTGGCTTTCTCCCTCTCTTCCATATCCTTCTTCCCGACATGTCTCTTGGAGACTTTTGGCCACTTTGGAGCCAAGTCTGGGCATGTTTTGGAAACTTTTCAGAGGCCTCGCTGGTGACAAGGGGGACAGCAGGCAGTGACAGGCCCGGGGCTGACAGGCTCCCCCTCCCCTAGCGGGCGCTCGGCTGCCACACCCAGCTGACGTAGAACCTTTGTCACAATGCCCGCTACCGTGGTGAGGATGCGGGCACTCTGCAGGTGACAGGGACCCAGCAGGACTTGCTGTCAGCTCAGCAATTGCTCAGTTCCCCAAAGAAGCTGAATTCTGCAAATTGCTGCTTTTGCTCTTGAAATGATGTCATCAGGTGGGTGTTTTGGTGTAATACACTGAAAACCAGAGCAGAAATGCTGAAATATTCCCATGATATGCATGGTCTCTGCACCAAACCACCATGTCTCAGCCTAAGTATGTCTGCCGCTTGTTCTTTTGTACTGCCAGCTGATTGTGGAAGTACAGTATAAAAACCATCTTTATGGAGAGATCTTTCTGGTTTAGGCTTAGTCTAAGTGTCTCAAGTAGCCGGGGCTTTTGTTTGGGCCTAGTCCATAAGGTCTGATGGCTTTCCTCTCATCGCAAGATGAATGTGGTAGAAAATATAAATAAAAGAAACGTCCTTTGGCCTAGCCTTGCCTTGCCTTATTTCCTTCTCATCCTGTTCTCTGTCCCAGCCTCTCTCACTAAGCCCTCGTCTGGCTGCATGTCTCTTCTTTCCTCTCTCCTTTTCTCAAACTCTCCTGCTTCCTGGCTTTCGTCTTTCAATTCCTCCACTTCAGTCCTGCAGCCCGGCACTACTTTTTTCTCTTCCCTCCCTTTGGCCTGCTCCCTTGGCTTTCTCCCTCTCTTCCATATCCTTCTTCCCGACTTGTCTCTTGGAGACTTTTGGACACTTTGGACCCAAGTCTGGGCATGTTTTGGAAACTTTTCAGAGGCCTCGCTGGTGAACACGGGGGACAGCAGGCAGTGACAGGCCCGCGGCTGACAGGCTCCCCCTCCCCTAGCGGGCGCTCGGCTGCCACACCCAGCTGACGTAGAACCTTTGTCACAATGCCCGCTACCGTGGTGAGGATGCGGGCACTCTGCAGGTGACAGGGACCCAGCAGGACTTGCTGTCAGCTCAGCAATTGCTCAGTTCCCCAAAGAAGCTGAATTCTGCAATTTGCTGCTTTTGCTCTTGAAATGATGTCATCAGGTGGGTGTTTTGGTGTAATACACTGAAAACCAGAGCAGAAATGCTGAAATATTCCCATGATATGCATGGTCTCTGCACCAAACCACCATGTCTCAGCCTAAGTATGTCTGCCGCTTGTTCTTTTGTACTGCCAGCTGATTGTGGAAGTACAGTATAAAAACCATCTTTATGGAGAGATCTTTCTGGTTTAGGCTTAGTCTAAGTGTCTCAAGTAGCCGGGGCTTTTGTTTGGGCCTAATCCATAACGTCTGATGGCTTTCCTCTCATCGCAAGATGAATGTGGTAGAAAATATAAATCAAAGAAACATCCTTTGGCCTAGCCTTGCCTTGCCTTGCCTTATTTCCTTCTCATCCTGTTCTCTTTCCCAGCCTCTCTCACTAAGCCCTCGTCTGGCTGCATGTCTCTTCTTTCCTCTCTCCTTTTCTCAAACTCTCCTGCTTCCTGGCTTTCGTCTTTCAATTCCTCCATTTCAGTCCTGCAGCCCGGCACTACTTTTTCCTCTTGCCTCCCTTTGGCCTGCTCCCTTGGCTTTCTCCCTCTCTTCCATATCCTTCTTCCCGACATGTCTCTTGGAGACTTTTGGCCACTTTGGACCCAAGTCTGGGCATGTTTTGGAAACTTTTCAGAGGCCTCGCTGGTGACAAGGGGGACAGCAGGCAGTGACAGGCCCGGGGCTGACAGGCTCCCCCTCCCCTAGCGGGCGCTCGGCTGCCACACCCAGCTGACGTAGAACCTTTGTCACAATGCCCGCTACCGTGGTGAGGATGCGGGCACTCTGCAGGTGACAGGGACCCAGCAGGACTTGCTGTCAGCTCAGCAATTGCTCAGTTCCCCAAAGAAGCTGAATTCTGCAAATTGCTGCTTTTGCTCTTGAAATGATGTCATCAGGTGGGTGTTTTGGTGTAATACACGGAAAACCAGAGCAGAAATGCTGAAATATTCCCATGATATGCATGGTCTCTGCAGCAAACCACCATGTCTCAGCCTAAGTATGTCTGCCGCTTGTTCTTTTGTACTGCCAGCTGATTGTGGAAGTACAGTATAAAAACCATCTTTATGGAGAGATCTTTCTGGTTTAGGCTTAGTCTAAGTGTCTCAAGTAGCCGGGGCTTTTGTTTGGGCCTAATCCATAACGTCTGATGGCTTTCCTCTCATCGCAAGATGAATGTGGTAGAAAATATAAATCAAAGAAACATCCTTTGGCCTAGCCTTGCCTTGCCTTGCCTTATTTCCTTCTCATCCTGTTCTCTTTCCCAGCCTCTCTCACTAAGCCCTCGTCTGGCTGCATGTCTCTTCTTTCCTCTCTCCTTTTCTCAAACTCTCCTGCTTCCTGGCTTTCGTCTTTCAATTCCTCCATTTCAGTCCTGCAGCCCGGCACTACTTTTTTCTCTTGCCTCCCTTTGGCCTGCTCCCTTGGCTTTCTCCCTCTCTTCCATATCCTTCTTCCCGACATGTCTCTTGGAGACTTTTGGCCACTTTGGACCCAAGTCTGGGCATGTTTTGGAAACTTTTCAGAGGCCTCGCTGGTGACAAGGGGGACAGCAGGCAGTGACAGGCCCGGGGCTGACAGGCTCCCCCTCCCCTAGCGGGCGCTCGGCTGCCACACCCAGCTGACGTAGAAACTTTGTCACAATGCCCGCTACCGTGGTGAGGATGCGGGCACTCTGCAGGTGACAGGGACCCAGCAGGACTTGCTGTCAGCTCAGCAATTGCTCAGTTCCCCAAAGAAGCTGAATTCTGCAAATTGCTGCTTTTGCTCTTGAAATGATGTCATCAGGTGGGTGTTTTGGTGTAATACACTGAAAACCAGAGCAGAAATGCTGAAATATTCCCATGATATGCATGGTCTCTGCACCAAACCACCATGTCTCAGCCTAAGTATGTCTGCCGCTTGTTCTTTTGTACTGCCAGCTGATTGTGGAAGTACAGTATAAAAACCATCTTTATGGAGAGATCTTTCTGGTTTAGGCTTAGTCTAAGTGTCTCAAGTAGCCGGGGCTTTTGTTTGGGCCTAGTCCATAAGGTCTGATGGCTTTCCTCTCATCGCAAGATGAATGTGGTAGAAAATATAAATAAAAGAAACGTCCTTTAGCCTAGCCTTGCCTTGCCTTATTTCCTTCTCATCCTGTTCTCTGTCCCAGCCTCTCTCACTAAGCCCTCGTCTGGCTGCATGTCTCTTCTTTCCTCTCTCCTTTTCTCAAACTCTCCTGCTTCCTGGCTTTCGTCTTTCAATTCCTCCATTTCAGTCCTGCAGCCCGGCACTACTTTTTTCTCTTGCCTCCCTTTGGCCTGCTCCCTTGGCTTTCTCCCTCTCTTCCATATCCTTCTTCCCGACTTGTCTCTTGGAGACTTTTGGCCACTTTGGACCCAAGTCTGGGCGTGTTTTGGAAACTTTTCAGAGGCCTCGCTGGTGACAGGGGGGACAGCAGGCAGTGACAGGCCCGCGGCTGACAGGCTCCCCCTCCCCTAGCGGGCGCTCGGCTGCCACACCCAGCTGACGTAGAACCTTTGTCACAATGCCCGCTACCGTGGTGAGGATGCGGGCACTCTGCAGGTGACAGGGACCCAGCAGGACTTGCTGTCAGCTCAGCAATTGCTCAGTTCTCCAAAGAAGCTGAATTCTGCAATTTGCTGCTTTTGCTCTTGAAATGATGTCATCAGGTGGGTGTTTTGGTGTAATACACTGAAAACCAGAGCAGAAATGCTGAAATATTCCCATGATATGCATGGTCTCTGCACCAAACCACCATGTCTCAGCCTAAGTATGTCTGCCGCTTGTTCTTTTGTACTGACAGAATATTGTGGAAGTACAGTATAAAAACCATCTTTATGGAGAGATCTTTCTGGTTTAGGCTTAGTCTAAGTGTCTCAAGTAGCCGGGGCTTTTGTTTGGGCCTAGTCCATAAGGTCTGATGGCTTTCCTCTCATCGCAAGATGAATGTGGTAGAAAATATAAATCAAAGAAACATCCTTTGGCCTAGCCTTGCCTTGCCTTGCCTTATTTCCTTCTCATCCTGTTCTCTGTCCCAGCCTCTCTCACTAAGCCCTCGTCTGGCTGCATGTCTCTTCTTTCCTCTCTCCTTTTCTCAAACTCTCCTGCTTCCTGGCTTTCGTCTTTCAATTCCTCCACTTCAGTCCTGCAGCCCGGCACTAATTTTTTCTCTTCCCTCCCTTTGGCCTGCTCCCTTGGCTTTCTCCCTCTCTTCCATATCCTTCTTCCCGACTTGTCTCTTGGAGACTTTTGGACACTTTGGACCCAAGTCTGGGCATGTTTTGGAAACTTTTCAGAGGCCTCGCTGGTGACACGGGGGACAGCAGGCAGTGACAGGCCCGGGGCTGACAGGCTCCCCCTCCAATAGCGGGAGCTCGGCTGCCACACCCAGCTGACGTAGAACCTTTGTCACAATGCCCGCTACCGTGGTGAGGATGCGGGCACTCTGCAGGTGACAGGGACCCAGCAGGACTTGCTGTCAGCTCAGCAATTGCTCAGTTCCCCAAAGAAGCTGAATTCTGCAATTTGCTGCTTTTGCTCTTGAAATGATGTCATCAGGTGGGTGTTTTGGTGTAATACACTGAAAACCAGAGCAGAAATGCTGAAATATTCCCATGATATGCATGGTCTCTGCACCAAACCACCATGTCTCAGCCTAAGTATGTCTGCCGCTTGTTCTTTTGTACTGACAGAATATTGTGGAAGTACAGTATAAAAACCATCTTTATGGAGAGATCTTTCTGGTTTAGGCTTAGTCTAAGTGTCTCAAGTAGCCGCGGCTTTTGTTTGGGCCTAGTCCATAAGGTCTGATGGCTTTCCTCTCATCGCAAGATGAATGTGGTAGAAAATATAAATCAAAGAAACGTCCTTTGGCCTAGCCTTGCCTTGCCTTATTTCCTTCTCATCCTGTTCTCTGTCCCAGCCTCTCTCACTAAGCCCTCGTCTGGCTGCATGTCTCTTCTTTCCTCTCTCCTTTTCTCAAACTCTCCTGCTTCCTGGCTTTCGTCTTTCAATTCCTCCATTCAGTCCTGCAGCCCGGCACTACTTTTTTCTCTTGCCTCCCTTGGGCCTGCTCCCTTGGCTTTCTCCCTCTCTTCCATATCCTTCTTCCCGACTTGTCTCTTGGAGACTTTTGGACACTTTGGACCCAAGTCTGGGCATGTTTTGGAAACTTTTCAGAGGCCTCGCTGGTGACACGGGGGACAGCAGGCAGTGACAGGCCCGGGGCTGATAGGCTCCCCCTCCCCTAGTGGGCGCTCGGCTGCCACACCCAGCTGACATAGAACCTTTGTCACAATGCCCGCTACCGTAGTGAGGATGCGGGCACTCTGCAGGTGACAGGGACCCAGCAGGACTTGCTGTCAGCTCAGCAATTGCTCAGTTCCCCAAAGAAGCTGAATTCTGCAAATTGCTGCTTTTGCTCTTGAAATGATGTCATCAGGTGGGTGTTTTGGTGTAATACACTGAAAACCAGAGCAGAAATGCTGAAATATTCCCATGATATGCATGGTCTCTGCAGCAAACCACCATGTCTCAGCCTAAGTATGTCTGCCGCTTGTTCTTTTGTACTGCCAGCTGATTGTGGAAGTACAGTATAAAAACCATCTTTATGGAGAGATCTTTCTGGTTTAGGCTTAGTCTAAGTGTCTCAAGTAGCCGGGGGTTTTGTTTGGGCCTAATCCATAACGTCTGATGGCTTTCCTCTCATCGCAAGATGAATGTGGTAGAAAATATAAATCAAAGAAACATCCTTTGGCCTAGCCTTGCCTTGCCTTGCCTTATTTCCTTCTCATCCTGTTCTCTGTCCCAGCCTCTCTCACTAAGCCCTCGTCTGGCTGCATGTCTCTTCTTTCCTCTCTCCTTTTCTCAAACTCTCCTGCTTCCTGGCTTTCGTCTTTCAATTCCTCCATTTCAGTCCTGCAGCCCGGCACTACTTTTTCCTCTTGCCTCCCTTTGGCCTGCTCCCTTGGCTTTCTCCCTCTCTTCCATATCCTTCTTCCCGACATGTCTCTTGGAGACTTTTGGCCACTTTGGACCCAAGTCTGGGCATGTTTTGGAAACTTTTCAGAGGCCTCGCTGGTGACAAGGGGGACAGCAGGCAGTGACAGGCCCGGGGCTGACAGGCTCCCCCTCCCCTAGCGGGCGCTCGGCTGCCACACCCAGCTGACGTAGAAACTTTGTCACAATGCCCGCTACCGTGGTGAGGATGCGGGCACTCTGCAGGTGACAGGGACCCAGCAGGACTTGCTGTCAGCTCAGCAATTGCTCAGTTCCCCAAAGAAGCTAAATTCTGCAAATTGCTGCTTTTGCTCTTGAAATGATGTCATCAGGTGGGTGTTTTGGTGTAATACACTGAAAACCAGAGCAGAAATGCTGAAATATTCCCATGATATGCATGGTCTCTGCACCAAACCACCATGTCTCAGCCTAAGTATGTCTGCCGCTTGTTCTTTTGTACTGCCAGCTGATTGTGGAAGTACAGTATAAAAACCATCTTTATGGAGAGATCTTTCTGGTTTAGGCTTAGTCTAAGTGTCTCAAGTAGCCGGGGCTTTTGTTTGGGCCTAGTCCATAAGGTCTGATGGCTTTCCTCTCATCGCAAGATGAATGTGGTAGAAAATATAAATAAAAGAAACGTCCTTTGGCCTAGCCTTGCCTTGCCTTATTTCCTTCTCATCCTGTTCTCTGTCCCAGCCTCTCTCACTAAGCCCTCGTCTGGCTGCATGTCTCTTCTTTCCTCTCTCCTTTTCTCAAACTCTCCTGCTTCCTGGCTTTCGTCTTTCAATTCCTCCATTTCAGTCCTGCAGCCCGGCACTACTTTTTTCTCTTGCCTCCCTTTGGCCTGCTCCCTTGGCTTTCTCCCTCTCTTCCATATCCTTCTTCCCGACTTGTCTCTTGGAGACTTTTGGCCACTTTGGACCCAAGTCTGGGCGTGTTTTGGAAACTTTTCAGAGGCCTCGCTGGTGACAGGGGGGACAGCAGGCAGTGACAGGCCCGCGGCTGACAGGCTCCCCCTCCCCTAGCGGGCGCTCGGCTGCCACACCCAGCTGACGTAGAACCTTTGTCACAATGCCCGCTACCGTGGTGAGGATGCGGGCACTCTGCAGGTGACAGGGACCCAGCAGGACTTGCTGTCAGCTCAGCAATTGCTCAGTTCTCCAAAGAAGCTGAATTCTGCAATTTGCTGCTTTTGCTCTTGAAATGATGTCATCAGGTGGGTGTTTTGGTGTAATACACTGAAAACCAGAGCAGAAATGCTGAAATATTCCCATGATATGCATGGTCTCTGCACCAAACCACCATGTCTCAGCCTAAGTATGTCTGCCGCTTGTTCTTTTGTACTGCCAGCTGATTGTGGAAGTACAGTATAAAAACCATCTTTATGGAGAGATCTTTCTGGTTTAGGCTTAGTCTAAGTGTCTCAAGTAGCCGGGGCTTTTGTTTGGGCCTAATCCATAACGTCTGATGGCTTTCCTCTCATCGCAAGATGAATGTGGTAGAAAATATAAATCAAAGAAACATCCTTTGGCCTAGCCTTGCCTTGCCTTGCCTTATTTCCTTCTCATCCTGTTCTCTGTCCCAGCCTCTCTCACTAAGCCCTCGTCTGGCTGCATGTCTCTTCTTTCCTCTCTCCTTTTCTCAAACTCTCCTGCTTCCTGGCTTTCGTCTTTCAATTCCTCCATTTCAGTCCTGCAGCCCGGCACTACTTTTTCCTCTTGCCTCCCTTTGGCCTGCTCCCTTGGCTTTCTCCCTCTCTTCCATATCCTTCTTCCCGACATGTCTCTTGGAGACTTTTGGCCACTTTGGACCCAAGTCTGGGCATGTTTTGGAAACTTTTCAGAGGCCTCGCTGGTGACAAGGGGGACAGCAGGCAGTGACAGGCCCGGGGCTGACAGGCTCCCCCTCCCCTAGCGGGCGCTCGGCTGCCACACCCAGCTGACGTAGAACCTTTGTCACAATGCCCGCTACCGTGGTGAGGATGCAGGCACTCTGCAGGTGACAGGGACCCAGCAGGACTTGCTGTCAGCTCAGCAATTGCTCAGTTCCCCAAAGAAGCTGAATTCTGCAAATTGCTGCTTTTGCTCTTGAAATGATGTCATCAGGTGGGTGTTTTGGTGTAATACACTGAAAACCAGAGCAGAAATGCTGAAATAATCCCATGATATGCATGGTCTCTGCACCAAACCACCATGTCTCAGCCTAAGTATGTCTGCCGCTTGTTCTTTTGTACTGCCAGCTGATTGTGGAAGTACAGTATAAAAACCATCTTTATGGAGAGATCTTTCTGGTTTAGGCTTAGTCTAAGTGTCTCAAGTAGCCGGGGCTTTTGTTTGGGCCTAGTCCATAAGGTCTGATGGCTTTCCTCTCATCTTAAGATGAATGTGGTAGAAAATATAAATCAAAGAAACGTCCTTTGGCCTAGCCTTGCCTTGCCTTATTTCCTTCTCATCCTGTTCTCTGTCCCAGCCTCTCTCACTAAGCCCTCGTCTGGCTGCATGTCTCTTCTTTCCTCTCTCCTTTTCTCAAACTCTCCTGCTTCCTGGCTTTCGTCTTTCAATTCCTCCATTTCAGTCCTGCAGCCCGGCACTACTTTTTTCTCTTCCCTCCCTTTGGCCTGCTCCCTTGGCTTTCTCCCTCTCTTCCATATCCTTCTTACCGACTTGTCTCTTGGAGACTTTTGGCCGATTTGGACCCAAGTCTGGGCATGTTTTTGAAACTTTTCAGAGGCCTCGCTGGTGACAGGGGGGACAGCAGGCAGTGACAGGCCCGGGGTTGACAGGCTCCCCCTCCCCTAGCGGGCGCTCGGCTGCCACACCCAGCTGACATAGAACCTTTGTCACAATGCCCGCTACCGTGGTGAGGATGCGGGCACTCTGCAGGTGACAGGGACCCAGCAGGACTTGCTGTCAGCTCAGCAATTGCTCAGTTCCCCAAAGAAGCTGAATTCTGCAAATTGCTGCTTTTGCTCTTGAAATGATGTCATCAGGTGGGTGTTTTGGTGTAATACACTGAAAACCAGAGCAGAAATGCTGAAATATTCCCATGATATGCATGGTCTCTGCACCAAACCACCATGTCTCAGCCTAAGTATGTCTGCCGCTTGTTCTTTTGTACTGCCAGCTGATTGTGGAAGTACAGTATAAAAACCATCTTTATGGAGAGATCTTTCTGGTTTAGGCTTAGTCTAAGTGTCTCAAGTAGCCGGGGCTTTTGTTTGGGCCTAATCCATATGGTCTGATGGCTTTCCTCTCATCTCAAGATGAATGTGGTAGAAAATATAAATCAAAGAAACGTCCTTTGGCCTAGCCTTGCCTTGCCTTATTTCCTTCTCATCCTGTTCTCTGTCCCAGCCTCTCTCACTAAGCCCTCGTCTGGCTGCATGTCTCTTCTTTCCTCTCTCCTTTTCTCAAACTCTCCTGCTTCCTGGCTTTCGTCTTTCAATTCCTCCATTTCAGTCCTGCAGCCCGGCACTACTTTTTCCTCTTGCCTCCCTTTGGCCTGCTCCCTTGGCTTTCTCCCTCTCTTCCATATCCTTCTTCCCGACATGTCTCTTGGAGACTTTTGGCCACTTTGCACCCAAGTCTGGGGATGTTTTGGAAACTTTTCAGAGGCCTCGCTGGTGACAGGGGGGACAGCAGGCAGTGACAGGCCCGCGGCTGACAGGCTCCCCCTCCCCTAGCGGGCGCTCGGCTGCCACACCCAGCTGACGTAGAACCTTTGTCACAATGCCCGCTACCGTGGTGAGGATGCGGGCACTCTGCAGGTGACAGGGACCCAGCAGGACTTGCTGTCAGCTCAGCAATTGCTCAGTTCTCCAAAGAAGCTGAATTCTGCAATTTGCTGCTTTTGCTCTTGAAATGATGTCATCAGGTGGGTGTTTTGGTGTAATACACTGAAAACCAGAGCAGAAATGCTGAAATATTCCCATGATATGCATGGTCTCTGCACCAAACCACCATGTCTCAGCCTAAGTATGTCTGCCGCTTGTTCTTTTGTACTGCCAGCTGATTGTGGAAGTACAGTATAAAAACCATCTTTATGGAGAGATCTTTCTGGTTTAGGCTTAGTCTAAGTGTCTCAAGTAGCCGGGGCTTTTGTTTGGGCCTAATCCATATGGTCTGATGGCTTTCCTCTCATCGCAAGATGAATGTGGGAGAAAATATAAATCAAAGAAACGTCCTTTGGCCTAGCCTTGCCTTGCCTTATTTCCTTCTCATCCTGTTCTCTGTCCCAGCCTCTCTCACTAAGCCCTCGTCTGGCTGCATGTCTCTTCTTTCCTCTCTCCTTTTCTCAAACTCTCCTGCTTCCTGTCTTTCGTCTTTCAATTCCTCCATTTCAGTCCTGCAGCCCGGCACTACTTTTTTCTCTTCCCTCCCTTTGGCCTGCTCCCTTGGCTTTCTCCCTCTCTTCCATATCCTTCTTCCCGACTTGTCTCTTGGAGACTTTTGGCCACTTTGGAGCCAAGTCTGGGCATGTTTTGGAAACTTTTCAGAGGCCTCGCTGGTGACACGGGGGACAGCAGGCAGTGACAGGCCCGGGGTTGACAGGCTCCCCCTCCCCTAGCGGGCGCTCTGCTGCCACACCCAGCTGACATAGAACCTTTGTCACAATGCCCGCTACCGTGGTGAGGATGCGGGCACTCTGCAGGTGACAGGGACCCAGCAGGACTTGCTGTCAGCTCAGCAATTGCTCAGTTCCCCAAAGAAGCTGAATTCTGCAAATTGCTGCTTTTGCTCTTGAAATGATGTCATCAGGTGGGTGTTTTGGTGTAATACACTGAAAACCAGAGCAGAAATGCTGAAATATTCCCATGATATGCATGGTCTCTGCACCAAACCACCATGTCTCAGCCTAAGTATGTCTGCCGCTTGTTCTTTTGTACTGCCAGCTGATTGTGGAAGTACAGTATAAAAACCATCTTTATGGAGAGATCTTTCTGGTTTAGGCTTAGTCTAAGTGTCTCAAGTAGCCGGGGCTTTTGTTTGGGCCTAGTCCATAAGGTCTGATGGCTTTCCTCTCATCTCAAGATGAATGTGGTAGAAAATATAAATCAAAGAAACGTCCTTTGGCCTAGCCTTGCCTTGCCTTATTTCCTTCTCATCCTGTTCTCTGTCCCAGCCTCTCTCACTAAGCCCTCGTCTGGCTGCATGTCTCTTCTTTCCTCTCTCCTTTTCTCAAACTCTCCTACTTCCTGGCTTTCGTCTTTCAATTCCTCCACTTCAGTCCTGCAGCCCGGCACTACTTTTTTCTCTTGCCTCCCTTTGGCCTGCTCCCTTGGCTTTCTCCCTCTCTTCCATATCCTTCTTCCCGACTTGTCTCTTGGAGACTTTTGGCCACTTTGGACCCAAGTCTGGGCGTGTTTTGGAAACTTTTCAGAGGCCTCGCTGGTGACAGGGGGGACAGCAGGCAGTGACAGGCCCGCGGCTGACAGGCTCCCCCTCCCCTAGCGGGCGCTCGGCTGCCACACCCAGCTGACGTAGAACCTTTGTCACAATGCCCGCTACCGTGGTGAGGATGCGGGCACTCTGCAGGTGACAGGGACCCAGCAGGACTTGCTGTCAGCTCAGCAATTGCTCAGTTCTCCAAAGAAGCTGAATTCTGCAATTTGCTGCTTTTGCTCTTGAAATGATGTCATCAGGTGGGTGTTTTGGTGTAATACACTGAAAACCAGAGCAGAAATGCTGAAATATTCCCATGATATGCATGGTCTCTGCACCAAACCACCATGTCTCAGCCTAAGTATGTCTGCCGCTTGTTCTTTTGTACTGCCAGCTGATTGTGGAAGTACAGTATAAAAACCATCTTTATGGAGAGATCTTTCTGGTTTAGGCTTAGTCTAAGTGTCTCAAGTAGCCGGGGCTTTTGTTTGGGCCTAATCCATAACGTCTGATGGCTTTCCTCTCATCGCAAGATGAATGTGGTAGAAAATATAAATCAAAGAAACATCCTTTGGCCTAGCCTTGCCTTGCCTTGCCTTATTTCCTTCTCATCCTGTTCTCTGTCCCAGCCTCTCTCACTAAGCCCTCGTCTGGCTGCATGTCTCTTCTTTCCTCTCTCCTTTTCTCAAACTCTCCTGCTTCCTGGCTTTCGTCTTTCAATTCCTCCATTTCAGTCCTGCAGCCCGGCACTACTTTTTCCTCTTGCCTCCCTTTGGCCTGCTCCCTTGGCTTTCTCCCTCTCTTCCATATCCTTCTTCCCGACATGTCTCTTGGAGACTTTTGGCCACTTTGGACCCAAGTCTGGGCATGTTTTGGAAACTTTTCAGAGGCCTCGCTGGTGACAGGGGGGACAGCAGGCAGTGACAGGCCCGGGGTTGACAGGCTCCCCCTCCCCTAGCGGGCGCTCGGCTGCCACACCCAGCTGACATAGAACCTTTGTCACAATGCCCGCTACCGTGGTGAGGATGCGGGCACTCTGCAGGTGACAGGGACCCAGCAGGACTTGCTGTCAGCTCAGCAATTGCTCAGTTCCCCAAAGAAGCTGAATTCTGCAAATTGCTGCTTTTGCTCTTGAAATGATGTCATCAGGTGGGTGTTTTGGTGTAATACACTGAAAACCAGAGCAGAAATGCTGAAATATTCCCATGATATGCATGGTCTCTGCACCAAACCACCATGTCTCAGCCTAAGTATGTCTGCCGCTTGTTCTTTTGTACTGCCAGCTGATTGTGGAAGTACAGTATAAAAACCATCTTTATGGAGAGATCTTTCTGGTTTAGGCTTAGTCTAAGTGTCTCAAGTAGCCGGGGCTTTTGTTTGGGCCTAATCCATATGGTCTGATGGCTTTCCTCTCATCTCAAGATGAATGTGGTAGAAAATATAAATCAAAGAAACGTCCTTTGGCCTAGCCTTGCCTTGCCTTATTTCCTTCTCATCCTGTTCTCTGTCCCAGCCTCTCTCACTAAGCCCTCGTCTGGCTGCATGTCTCTTCTTTCCTCTCTCCTTTTCTCAAACTCTCCTGCTTCCTGGCTTTCGTCTTTCAATTCCTCCATTTCAGTCCTGCAGCCCGGCACTACTTTTTCCTCTTGCCTCCCTTTGGCCTGCTCCCTTGGCTTTCTCCCTCTCTTCCATATCCTTCTTCCCGACATGTCTCTTGGAGACTTTTGGCCACTTTGCACCCAAGTCTGGGGATGTTTTGGAAACTTTTCAGAGGCCTCGCTGGTGACAGGGGGGACAGCAGGCAGTGACAGGCCCGCGGCTGACAGGCTCCCCCTCCCCTAGCGGGCGCTCGGCTGCCACACCCAGCTGACGTAGAACCTTTGTCACAATGCCCGCTACCGTGGTGAGGATGCGGGCACTCTGCAGGTGACAGGGACCCAGCAGGACTTGCTGTCAGCTCAGCAATTGCTCAGTTCTCCAAAGAAGCTGAATTCTGCAATTTGCTGCTTTTGCTCTTGAAATGATGTCATCAGGTGGGTGTTTTGGTGTAATACACTGAAAACCAGAGCAGAAATGCTGAAATATTCCCATGATATGCATGGTCTCTGCACCAAACCACCATGTCTCAGCCTAAGTATGTCTGCCGCTTGTTCTTTTGTACTGCCAGCTGATTGTGGAAGTACAGTATAAAAACCATCTTTATGGAGAGATCTTTCTGGTTTAGGCTTAGTCTAAGTGTCTCAAGTAGCCGGGGCTTTTGTTTGGGCCTAATCCATATGGTCTGATGGCTTTCCTCTCATCGCAAGATGAATGTGGGAGAAAATATAAATCAAAGAAACGTCCTTTGGCCTAGCCTTGCCTTGCCTTATTTCCTTCTCATCCTGTTCTCTGTCCCAGCCTCTCTCACTAAGCCCTCGTCTGGCTGCATGTCTCTTCTTTCCTCTCTCCTTTTCTCAAACTCTCCTGCTTCCTGTCTTTCGTCTTTCAATTCCTCCATTTCAGTCCTGCAGCCCGGCACTACTTTTTTCTCTTCCCTCCCTTTGGCCTGCTCCCTTGGCTTTCTCCCTCTCTTCCATATCCTTCTTCCCGACTTGTCTCTTGGAGACTTTTGGCCACTTTGGAGCCAAGTCTGGGCATGTTTTGGAAACTTTTCAGAGGCCTCGCTGGTGACACGGGGGACAGCAGGCAGTGACAGGCCCGGGGTTGACAGGCTCCCCCTCCCCTAGCGGGCGCTCTGCTGCCACACCCAGCTGACATAGAACCTTTGTCACAATGCCCGCTACCGTGGTGAGGATGCGGGCACTCTGCAGGTGACAGGGACCCAGCAGGACTTGCTGTCAGCTCAGCAATTGCTCAGTTCCCCAAAGAAGCTGAATTCTGCAAATTGCTGCTTTTGCTCTTGAAATGATGTCATCAGGTGGGTGTTTTGGTGTAATACACTGAAAACCAGAGCAGAAATGCTGAAATATTCCCATGATATGCATGGTCTCTGCACCAAACCACCATGTCTCAGCCTAAGTATGTCTGCCGCTTGTTCTTTTGTACTGCCAGCTGATTGTGGAAGTACAGTATAAAAACCATCTTTATGGAGAGATCTTTCTGGTTTAGGCTTAGTCTAAGTGTCTCAAGTAGCCGGGGCTTTTGTTTGGGCCTAGTCCATAAGGTCTGATGGCTTTCCTCTCATCTCAAGATGAATGTGGTAGAAAATATAAATCAAAGAAACGTCCTTTGGCCTAGCCTTGCCTTGCCTTATTTCCTTCTCATCCTGTTCTCTGTCCCAGCCTCTCTCACTAAGCCCTCGTCTGGCTGCATGTCTCTTCTTTCCTCTCTCCTTTTCTCAAACTCTCCTGCTTCCTGGCTTTCGTCTTTCAATTCCTCCACTTCAGTCCTGCAGCCCGGCACTACTTTTTTCTCTTGCCTCCCTTTGGCCTGCTCCCTTGGCTTTCTCCCTCTCTTCCATATCCTTCTTCCCGACTTGTCTCTTGGAGACTTTTGGCCACTTTGGACCCAAGTCTGGGCGTGTTTTGGAAACTTTTCAGAGGCCTCGCTGGTGACAGGGGGGACAGCAGGCAGTGACAGGCCCGCGGCTGACAGGCTCCCCCTCCCCTAGCGGGCGCTCGGCTGCCACACCCAGCTGACGTAGAACCTTTGTCACAATGCCCGCTACCGTGGTGAGGATGCGGGCACTCTGCAGGTGACAGGGACCCAGCAGGACTTGCTGTCAGCTCAGCAATTGCTCAGTTCTCCAAAGAAGCTGAATTCTGCAATTTGCTGCTTTTGCTCTTGAAATGATGTCATCAGGTGGGTGTTTTGGTGTAATACACTGAAAACCAGAGCAGAAATGCTGAAATATTCCCATGATATGCATGGTCTCTGCACCAAACCACCATGTCTCAGCCTAAGTATGTCTGCCGCTTGTTCTTTTGTACTGCCAGCTGATTGTGGAAGTACAGTATAAAAACCATCTTTATGGAGAGATCTTTCTGGTTTAGGCTTAGTCTAAGTGTCTCAAGTAGCCGGGGCTTTTGTTTGGGCCTAATCCATAACGTCTGATGGCTTTCCTCTCATCGCAAGATGAATGTGGTAGAAAATATAAATCAAAGAAACATCCTTTGGCCTAGCCTTGCCTTGCCTTGCCTTATTTCCTTCTCATCCTGTTCTCTGTCCCAGCCTCTCTCACTAAGCCCTCGTCTGGCTGCATGTCTCTTCTTTCCTCTCTCCTTTTCTCAAACTCTCCTGCTTCCTGGCTTTCGTCTTTCAATTCCTCCATTTCAGTCCTGCAGCCCGGCACTACTTTTTCCTCTTGCCTCCCTTTGGCCTGCTCCCTTGGCTTTCTCCCTCTCTTCCATATCCTTCTTCCCGACATGTCTCTTGGAGACTTTTGGCCACTTTGGACCCAAGTCTGGGCATGTTTTGGAAACTTTTCAGAGGCCTCGCTGGTGACAAGGGGGACAGCAGGCAGTGACAGGCCCGGGGCTGACAGGCTCCCCCTCCCCTAGCGGGCGCTCGGCTGCCACACCCAGCTGACGTAGAACCTTTGTCACAATGCCCGCTACCGTGGTGAGGATGCAGGCACTCTGCAGGTGACAGGGACCCAGCAGGACTTGCTGTCAGCTCAGCAATTGCTCAGTTCCCCAAAGAAGCTGAATTCTGCAAATTGCTGCTTTTGCTCTTGAAATGATGTCATCAGGTGGGTGTTTTGGTGTAATACACTGAAAACCAGAGCAGAAATGCTGAAATATTCCCATGATATGCATGGTCTCTGCACCAAACCACCATGTCTCAGCCTAAGTATGTCTGCCGCTTGTTCTTTTGTACTGCCAGCTGATTGTGGAAGTACAGTATAAAAACCATCTTTATGGAGAGATCTTTCTGGTTTAGGCTTAGTCTAAGTGTCTCAAGTAGCCGGGGCTTTTGTTTGGGCCTAGTCCATAAGGTCTGATGGCTTTCCTCTCATCTTAAGATGAATGTGGTAGAAAATATAAATCAAAGAAACGTCCTTTGGCCTAGCCTTGCCTTGCCTTATTTCCTTCTCATCCTGTTCTCTGTCCCAGCCTCTCTCACTAAGCCCTCGTCTGGCTGCATGTCTCTTCTTTCCTCTCTCCTTTTCTCAAACTCTCCTGCTTCCTGGCTTTCGTCTTTCAATTCCTCCATTTCAGTCCTGCAGCCCGGCACTACTTTTTTCTCTTCCCTCCCTTTGGCCTGCTCCCTTGGCTTTCTCCCTCTCTTCCATATCCTTCTTACCGACTTGTCTCTTGGAGACTTTTGGCCGATTTGGACCCAAGTCTGGGCATGTTTTTGAAACTTTTCAGAGGCCTCGCTGGTGACAGGGGGGACAGCAGGCAGTGACAGGCCCGGGGTTGACAGGCTCCCCCTCCCCTAGCGGGCGCTCGGCTGCCACACCCAGCTGACATAGAACCTTTGTCACAATGCCCGCTACCGTGGTGAGGATGCGGGCACTCTGCAGGTGACAGGGACCCAGCAGGACTTGCTGTCAGCTCAGCAATTGCTCAGTTCCCCAAAGAAGCTGAATTCTGCAAATTGCTGCTTTTGCTCTTGAAATGATGTCATCAGGTGGGTGTTTTGGTGTAATACACTGAAAACCAGAGCAGAAATGCTGAAATATTCCCATGATATGCATGGTCTCTGCACCAAACCACCATGTCTCAGCCTAAGTATGTCTGCCGCTTGTTCTTTTGTACTGCCAGCTGATTGTGGAAGTACAGTATAAAAACCATCTTTATGGAGAGATCTTTCTGGTTTAGGCTTAGTCTAAGTGTCTCAAGTAGCCGGGGCTTTTGTTTGGGCCTAATCCATATGGTCTGATGGCTTTCCTCTCATCTCAAGATGAATGTGGTAGAAAATATAAATCAAAGAAACGTCCTTTGGCCTAGCCTTGCCTTGCCTTATTTCCTTCTCATCCTGTTCTCTGTCCCAGCCTCTCTCACTAAGCCCTCGTCTGGCTGCATGTCTCTTCTTTCCTCTCTCCTTTTCTCAAACTCTCCTGCTTCCTGGCTTTCGTCTTTCAATTCCTCCATTTCAGTCCTGCAGCCCGGCACTACTTTTTCCTCTTGCCTCCCTTTGGCCTGCTCCCTTGGCTTTCTCCCTCTCTTCCATATCCTTCTTCCCGACATGTCTCTTGGAGACTTTTGGCCACTTTGCACCCAAGTCTGGGGATGTTTTGGAAACTTTTCAGAGGCCTCGCTGGTGACAGGGGGGACAGCAGGCAGTGACAGGCCCGCGGCTGACAGGCTCCCCCTCCCCTAGCGGGCGCTCGGCTGCCACACCCAGCTGACGTAGAACCTTTGTCACAATGCCCGCTACCGTGGTGAGGATGCGGGCACTCTGCAGGTGACAGGGACCCAGCAGGACTTGCTGTCAGCTCAGCAATTGCTCAGTTCTCCAAAGAAGCTGAATTCTGCAATTTGCTGCTTTTGCTCTTGAAATGATGTCATCAGGTGGGTGTTTTGGTGTAATACACTGAAAACCAGAGCAGAAATGCTGAAATATTCCCATGATATGCATGGTCTCTGCACCAAACCACCATGTCTCAGCCTAAGTATGTCTGCCGCTTGTTCTTTTGTACTGCCAGCTGATTGTGGAAGTACAGTATAAAAACCATCTTTATGGAGAGATCTTTCTGGTTTAGGCTTAGTCTAAGTGTCTCAAGTAGCCGGGGCTTTTGTTTGGGCCTAATCCATATGGTCTGATGGCTTTCCTCTCATCGCAAGATGAATGTGGGAGAAAATATAAATCAAAGAAACGTCCTTTGGCCTAGCCTTGCCTTGCCTTATTTCCTTCTCATCCTGTTCTCTGTCCCAGCCTCTCTCACTAAGCCCTCGTCTGGCTGCATGTCTCTTCTTTCCTCTCTCCTTTTCTCAAACTCTCCTGCTTCCTGTCTTTCGTCTTTCAATTCCTCCATTTCAGTCCTGCAGCCCGGCACTACTTTTTTCTCTTCCCTCCCTTTGGCCTGCTCCCTTGGCTTTCTCCCTCTCTTCCATATCCTTCTTCCCGACTTGTCTCTTGGAGACTTTTGGCCACTTTGGAGCCAAGTCTGGGCATGTTTTGGAAACTTTTCAGAGGCCTCGCTGGTGACACGGGGGACAGCAGGCAGTGACAGGCCCGGGGTTGACAGGCTCCCCCTCCCCTAGCGGGCGCTCTGCTGCCACACCCAGCTGACATAGAACCTTTGTCACAATGCCCGCTACCGTGGTGAGGATGCGGGCACTCTGCAGGTGACAGGGACCCAGCAGGACTTGCTGTCAGCTCAGCAATTGCTCAGTTCCCCAAAGAAGCTGAATTCTGCAAATTGCTGCTTTTGCTCTTGAAATGATGTCATCAGGTGGGTGTTTTGGTGTAATACACTGAAAACCAGAGCAGAAATGCTGAAATATTCCCATGATATGCATGGTCTCTGCACCAAACCACCATGTCTCAGCCTAAGTATGTCTGCCGCTTGTTCTTTTGTACTGCCAGCTGATTGTGGAAGTACAGTATAAAAACCATCTTTATGGAGAGATCTTTCTGGTTTAGGCTTAGTCTAAGTGTCTCAAGTAGCCGGGGCTTTTGTTTGGGCCTAGTCCATAAGGTCTGATGGCTTTCCTCTCATCTCAAGATGAATGTGGTAGAAAATATAAATCAAAGAAACGTCCTTTGGCCTAGCCTTGCCTTGCCTTATTTCCTTCTCATCCTGTTCTCTGTCCCAGCCTCTCTCACTAAGCCCTCGTCTGGCTGCATGTCTCTTCTTTCCTCTCTCCTTTTCTCAAACTCTCCTGCTTCCTGGCTTTCGTCTTTCAATTCCTCCACTTCAGTCCTGCAGCCCGGCACTACTTTTTTCTCTTCCCTCCCTTTGGCCTGCTCCCTTGGCTTTCTCCCTCTCTTCCATATCCTTCTTCCCGACTTGTCTCTTGGAGACTTTTGGCCACTTTGGACCCAAGTCTGGGCATGTTTTGGAAACTTTTCAGAGGCCTCGCTGGTGACACGGGGGACAGCAGGCAGTGACAGGCCTGGGGCTGACAGGCTCCCCCTCCCCTAGTGGGCGCTCGGCTGCCACACCCAGCTGACGTAGAACCTTTGTCACAATGCCCGCTACCGTGGTGAGGATGCGGGCACTCTGCAGGTGACAGGGACCCAGCAGGACTTGCTGTCAGCTCAGCAATTGCTCAGTTCCCCAAAGAAGCTGAATTCTGCAAATTGCTGCTTTTGCTCTTGAAATGATGTCATCAGGTGGGTGTTTTGGTGTAATACACTGAAAACCAGAGCAGAAATGCTGAAATATTCCCATGATATGCATGGTCTCTGCACCAAACCACCATGTCTCAGCCTAAGTATGTCTGCCGCTTGTTCTTTTGTACTGCCAGCTGATTGTGGAAGTACAGTATAAAAACCATCTTTATGGAGAGATCTTTCTGGTTTAGGCTTAGTCTAAGTGTCTCAAGTAGCCGGGGCTTTTGTTTGGGCCTAATCCATATGGTCTGATGGCTTTCCTCTCATCTCAAGATGAATGTGGTAGAAAATATAAATCAAAGAAACGTCCTTTGGCCTAGCCTTGCCTTGCCTTATTTCCTTCTCATCCTGTTCTCTGTCCCAGCCTCTCTCACTAAGCCCTCGTCTGGCTGCATGTCTCTTCTTTCCTCTCTCCTTTTCTCAAACTCTCCTGCTTCCTGGCTTTCGTCTTTCAATTCCTCCATTTCAGTCCTGCAGCCCGGCACTACTTTTTCCTCTTGCCTCCCTTTGGCCTGCTCCCTTGGCTTTCTCCCTCTCTTCCATATCCTTCTTCCCGACATGTCTCTTGGAGACTTTTGGCCACTTTGCACCCAAGTCTGGGGATGTTTTGGAAACTTTTCAGAGGCCTCGCTGGTGACAGGGGGGACAGCAGGCAGTGACAGGCCCGCGGCTGACAGGCTCCCCCTCCCCTAGCGGGCGCTCGGCTGCCACACCCAGCTGACGTAGAACCTTTGTCACAATGCCCGCTACCGTGGTGAGGATGCGGGCACTCTGCAGGTGACAGGGACCCAGCAGGACTTGCTGTCAGCTCAGCAATTGCTCAGTTCCCCAAAGAAGCTGAATTCTGCAAATTGCTGCTTTTGCTCTTGAAATGATGTCATCAGGTGGGTGTTTTGGTGTAATACACTGAAAACCAGAGCAGAAATGCTGAAATATTCCCATGATATGCATGGTCTCTGCACCAAACCACCATGTCTCAGCCTAAGTATGTCTGCCGCTTGTTCTTTTGTACTGCCAGCTGATTGTGGAAGTACAGTATAAAAACCATCTTTATGGAGAGATCTTTCTGGTTTAGGCTTAGTCTAAGTGTCTCAAGTAGCCGGGGCTTTTGTTTGGGCCTAATCCATATGGTCTGATGGCTTTCCTCTCATCGCAAGATGAATGTGGGAGAAAATATAAATCAAAGAAACGTCCTTTGGCCTAGCCTTGCCTTGCCTTATTTCCTTCTCATCCTGTTCTCTGTCCCAGCCTCTCTCACTAAGCCCTCGTCTGGCTGCATGTCTCTTCTTTCCTCTCTCCTTTTCTCAAACTCTCCTGCTTCCTGTCTTTCGTCTTTCAATTCCTCCATTTCAGTCCTGCAGCCCGGCACTACTTTTTTCTCTTCCCTCCCTTTGGCCTGCTCCCTTGGCTTTCTCCCTCTCTTCCATATCCTTCTTCCCGACTTGTCTCTTGGAGACTTTTGGCCACTTTGGAGCCAAGTCTGGGCATGTTTTGGAAACTTTTCAGAGGCCTCGCTGGTGACACGGGGGACAGCAGGCAGTGACAGGCCCGGGGTTGACAGGCTCCCCCTCCCCTAGCGGGCGCTCTGCTGCCACACCCAGCTGACATAGAACCTTTGTCACAATGCCCGCTACCGTGGTGAGGATGCGGGCACTCTGCAGGTGACAGGGACCCAGCAGGACTTGCTGTCAGCTCAGCAATTGCTCAGTTCCCCAAAGAAGCTGAATTCTGCAAATTGCTGCTTTTGCTCTTGAAATGATGTCATCAGGTGGGTGTTTTGGTGTAATACACTGAAAACCAGAGCAGAAATGCTGAAATATTCCCATGATATGCATGGTCTCTGCACCAAACCACCATGTCTCAGCCTAAGTATGTCTGCCGCTTGTTCTTTTGTACTGCCAGCTGATTGTGGAAGTACAGTATAAAAACCATCTTTATGGAGAGATCTTTCTGGTTTAGGCTTAGTCTAAGTGTCTCAAGTAGCCGGGGCTTTTGTTTGGGCCTAGTCCATAAGGTCTGATGGCTTTCCTCTCATCTCAAGATGAATGTGGTAGAAAATATAAATCAAAGAAACGTCCTTTGGCCTAGCCTTGCCTTGCCTTATTTCCTTCTCATCCTGTTCTCTGTCCCAGCCTCTCTCACTAAGCCCTCGTCTGGCTGCATGTCTCTTCTTTCCTCTCTCCTTTTCTCAAACTCTCCTGCTTCCTGGCTTTCGTCTTTCAATTCCTCCACTTCAGTCCTGCAGCCCGGCACTACTTTTTTCTCTTCCCTCCCTTTGGCCTGCTCCCTTGGCTTTCTCCCTCTCTTCCATATCCTTCTTCCCGACTTGTCTCTTGGAGACTTTTGGCCACTTTGGACCCAAGTCTGGGCATGTTTTGGAAACTTTTCAGAGGCCTCGCTGGTGACACGGGGGACAGCAGGCAGTGACAGGCCTGGGGCTGACAGGCTCCCCCTCCCCTAGTGGGCGCTCGGCTGCCACACCCAGCTGACGTAGAACCTTTGTCACAATGCCCGCTACCGTGGTGAGGATGCGGGCACTCTGCAGGTGACAGGGACCCAGCAGGACTTGCTGTCAGCTCAGCAATTGCTCAGTTCCCCAAAGAAGCTGAATTCTGCAAATTGCTGCTTTTGCTCTTGAAATGATGTCATCAGGTGGGTGTTTTGGTGTAATACACTGAAAACCAGAGCAGAAATGCTGAAATATTCCCATGATATGCATGGTCTCTGCACCAAACCACCATGTCTCAGCCTAAGTATGTCTGCCGCTTGTTCTTTTGTACTGCCAGCTGATTGTGGAAGTACAGTATAAAAACCATCTTTATGGAGAGATCTTTCTGGTTTAGGCTTAGTCTAAGTGTCTCAAGTAGCCGGGGCTTTTGTTTGGGCCTAATCCATATGGTCTGATGGCTTTCCTCTCATCTCAAGATGAATGTGGTAGAAAATATAAATCAAAGAAACGTCCTTTGGCCTAGCCTTGCCTTGCCTTATTTCCTTCTCATCCTGTTCTCTGTCCCAGCCTCTCTCACTAAGCCCTCGTCTGGCTGCATGTCTCTTCTTTCCTCTCTCCTTTTCTCAAACTCTCCTGCTTCCTGGCTTTCGTCTTTCAATTCCTCCATTTCAGTCCTGCAGCCCGGCACTACTTTTTTCTCTTGCCTCCCTTGGGCCTGCTCCCTTGGCTTTCTCCCTCTCTTCCATATCCTTCTTACCGACTTGTCTCTTGGAGACTTTTGGCCACTTTGGACCCAAGTCTGGGCATGTTTTGGAAACTTTTCAGAGGCCTCGCTGGTGACAGGGGGGACAGCAGGCAGTGACAGGCCCGGGGTTGACAGGCTCCCCCTCCCCTAGCGGGCGCTCGGCTGCCACACCCAGCTGACATAGAACCTTTGTCACAATGCCCGCTACCGTGGTGAGGATGCGGGCACTCTGCAGGTGACAGCGACCCAGCAGGACTTGCTGTCAGCTCAGCAATTGCTCAGTTCCCCAAAGAAGCTGAATTCTGCAAATTGCTGCTTTTGCTCTTGAAATGATGTCATCAGGTGGGTGTTTTGGTGTAATACACTGAAAACCAGAGCAGAAATGCTGAAATATTCCCATGATATGCATGGTCTCTGCACCAAACAACCATGTCTCAGCCTAAGTATGTCTGCCGCTTGTTCTTTTGTACTGCCAGCTGATTGTGGAAGTACAGTATAAAAACCATCTTTATGGAGAGATCTTTCTGGTTTAGGCTTAGTCTAAGTGTCTCAAGTAGCCGGGGCTTTTTTTTGGGCCTAGTCCATAAGGTCTGATGGCTTTCCTCTCATCTCAAGATGAATGTGGTAGAAAATATAAATCAAAGAAACGTCCTTTGGCCTAGCCTTGCCTTGCCTTATTTCCTTCTCATCCTGTTCTCTGTCCCAGCCTCTCTCACTAAGCCCTCGTCTGGCTGCATGTCTCTTCTTTCCTCTCTCCTTTTCTCAAACTCTCCTGCTTCCTGGCTTTCGTCTTTCAATTCCTCCACTTCAGTCCTGCAGCCCGGCACTACTTTTTTCTCTTCCCTCCCTTTGGCCTGCTCCCTTGGCTTTCTCCCTCTCTTCCATATCCTTCTTCCCGACTTGTCTCTTGGAGACTTTTGGACACTTTGGACCCAAGTCTGGGCATGTTTTGGAAACTTTTCAGAGGCCTCGCTGGTGACACGGGGGACAGCAGGCAGTGACAGGCCCGGGGCTGACAGGCTCCCCCTCCCCTAGTGGGCGCTCGGCTGCCACACCCAGCTGACGTAGAACCTTTGTCACAATGCCCGCTACCGTGGTGAGGATGCGGGCACTCTGCAGGTGACAGGGACCCAGCAGGACTTGCTGTCATCTCAGCAATTGCTCAGTTCCCCAAAGAAGCTGAATTCTGCAAATTGCTGCTTTTGCTCTTGAAATGATGTCATCAGGTGGGTGTTTTGGTGTAATACACTGAAAACCAGAGCAGAAATGCTGAAATATTCCCATGATATGCATGGTCTCTGCACCAAACCACCATGTCTCAGCCTAAGTATGTCTGCCGCTTGTTCTTTTGTACTGCCAGCTGATTGTGGAAGTACAGTATAAAAACCATCTTTATGGAGAGATCTTTCTGGTTTAGGCTTAGTCTAAGTGTCTCAAGTAGCCGGGGCTTTTGTTTGGGCCTAATCCATATGGTCTGATGGCTTTCCTCTCATCTCAAGATGAATGTGGTAGAAAATATAAATCAAAGAAACGTCCTTTGGCCTAGCCTTGCCTTGCCTTATTTCCTTCTCATCCTGTTCTCTGTCCCAGCCTCTCTCACTAAGCCCTCGTCTGGCTGCATGTCTCTTCTTTCCTCTCTCCTTTTCTCAAACTCTCCTGCTTCCTGGCTTTCGTCTTTCAATTCCTCCATTTCAGTCCTGCAGCCCGGCACTACTTTTTTCTCTTCCCTCCCTTTGGCCTGCTCCCTTGGCTTTCTCCCTCTCTTCCATATCCTTCTTACCGACTTGTCTCTTGGAGACTTTTGGCCACTTTGGACCCAAGTCTGGGCATGTTTTTGAAACTTTTCAGAGGCCTCGCTGGTGACAGGGGGGACAGCAGGCAGTGACAGGCCCGGGGTTGACAGGCTCCCCCTCCCCTAGCGGGCGCTCGGCTGCCACACCCAGCTGACGTAGAACCTTTGTCACAATGCCCGCTACCGTGGTGAGGATGCGGGCACTCTGCAGGTGACAGGGACCCAGCAGGACTTGCTGTCATCTCAGCAATTGCTCAGTTCCCCAAAGAAGCTGAATTCTGCAAATTGCTGCTTTTGCTCTTGAAATGATGTCATCAGGTGGGTGTTTTGGTGTAATACACTGAAAACCAGAGCAGAAATGCTGAAATATTCCCATGATATGCATGGTCTCTGCACCAAACCACCATGTCTCAGCCTAAGTATGTCTGCCGCTTGTTCTTTTGTACTGCCAGCTGATTGTGGAAGTACAGTATAAAAACCATCTTTATGGAGAGATCTTTCTGGTTTAGGCTTAGTCTAAGTGTCTCAAGTAGCCGGGGCTTTTGTTTGGGCCTAATCCATATGGTCTGATGGCTTTCCTCTCATCTCAAGATGAATGTGGTAGAAAATATAAATCAAAGAAACGTCCTTTGGCCTAGCCTTGCCTTGCCTTATTTCCTTCTCATCCTGTTCTCTGTCCCAGCCTCTCTCACTAAGCCCTCGTCTGGCTGCATGTCTCTTCTTTCCTCTCTCCTTTTCTCAAACTCTCCTGCTTCCTGGCTTTCGTCTTTCAATTCCTCCATTTCAGTCCTGCAGCCCGGCACTACTTTTTTCTCTTGCCTCCCTTGGGCCTGCTCCCTTGGCTTTCTCCCTCTCTTCCATATCCTTCTTACCGACTTGTCTCTTGGAGACTTTTGGCCACTTTGGACCCAAGTCTGGGCATGTTTTGGAAACTTTTCAGAGGCCTCGCTGGTGACAGGGGGGACAGCAGGCAGTGACAGGCCCGGGGTTGACAGGCTCCCCCTCCCCTAGCGGGCGCTCGGCTGCCACACCCAGCTGACATAGAACCTTTGTCACAATGCCCGCTACCGTGGTGAGGATGCGGGCACTCTGCAGGTGACAGCGACCCAGCAGGACTTGCTGTCAGCTCAGCAATTGCTCAGTTCCCCAAAGAAGCTGAATTCTGCAAATTGCTGCTTTTGCTCTTGAAATGATGTCATCAGGTGGGTGTTTTGGTGTAATACACTGAAAACCAGAGCAGAAATGCTGAAATATTCCCATGATATGCATGGTCTCTGCACCAAACAACCATGTCTCAGCCTAAGTATGTCTGCCGCTTGTTCTTTTGTACTGCCAGCTGATTGTGGAAGTACAGTATAAAAACCATCTTTATGGAGAGATCTTTCTGGTTTAGGCTTAGTCTAAGTGTCTCAAGTAGCCGGGGCTTTTTTTTGGGCCTAGTCCATAAGGTCTGATGGCTTTCCTCTCATCTCAAGATGAATGTGGTAGAAAATATAAATCAAAGAAACGTCCTTTGGCCTAGCCTTGCCTTGCCTTATTTCCTTCTCATCCTGTTCTCTGTCCCAGCCTCTCTCACTAAGCCCTCGTCTGGCTGCATGTCTCTTCTTTCCTCTCTCCTTTTCTCAAACTCTCCTGCTTCCTGGCTTTCGTCTTTCAATTCCTCCACTTCAGTCCTGCAGCCCGGCACTACTTTTTTCTCTTCCCTCCCTTTGGCCTGCTCCCTTGGCTTTCTCCCTCTCTTCCATATCCTTCTTCCCGACTTGTCTCTTGGAGACTTTTGGACACTTTGGACCCAAGTCTGGGCATGTTTTGGAAACTTTTCAGAGGCCTCGCTGGTGACACGGGGGACAGCAGGCAGTGACAGGCCCGGGGCTGACAGGCTCCCCCTCCCCTAGTGGGCGCTCGGCTGCCACACCCAGCTGACGTAGAACCTTTGTCACAATGCCCGCTACCGTGGTGAGGATGCGGGCACTCTGCAGGTGACAGGGACCCAGCAGGACTTGCTGTCATCTCAGCAATTGCTCAGTTCCCCAAAGAAGCTGAATTCTGCAAATTGCTGCTTTTGCTCTTGAAATGATGTCATCAGGTGGGTGTTTTGGTGTAATACACTGAAAACCAGAGCAGAAATGCTGAAATATTCCCATGATATGCATGGTCTCTGCACCAAACCACCATGTCTCAGCCTAAGTATGTCTGCCGCTTGTTCTTTTGTACTGCCAGCTGATTGTGGAAGTACAGTATAAAAACCATCTTTATGGAGAGATCTTTCTGGTTTAGGCTTAGTCTAAGTGTCTCAAGTAGCCGGGGCTTTTGTTTGGGCCTAATCCATAACGTCTGATGGCTTTCCTCTCATCGCAAGATGAATGTGGTAGAAAATATAAATCAAAGAAACATCCTTTGGCCTAGCCTTGCCTTGCCTTGCCTTATTTCCTTCTCATCCTGTTCTCTGTCCCAGCCTCTCTCACTAAGCCCTCGTCTGGCTGCATGTCTCTTCTTTCCTCTCTCCTTTTCTCAAACTCTCCTGCTTCCTGGCTTTCGTCTTTCAATTCCTCCATTTCAGTCCTGCAGCCCGACACTACTTTTTCCTCTTGCCTCCCTTTGGCCTGCTCCCTTGGCTTTCTCCCTCTCTTCCATATCCTTCTTCCCGACATGTCTCTTGGAGACTTTTGGCCACTTTGGACCCAAGTCTGGGGATGTTTTGGAAACTTTTCAGAGGCCTCGCTGGTGACAGGGGGGACAGCAGGCAGTGACAGGCCCGGGGCTGACAGGCTCCCCCTCCCCTAGCGGGCGCTCGGCTGCCACACCCAGCTGACATAGATCCTTTGTCACAATGCCCGCTACCGTGGTGAGGATGCGGGCACTCTGCAGGTGACAGGGACCCAGCAGGACTTGCTGTCAGCTCAGCAATTGCTCAGTTCCCCAAAGAAGTTGAATTTTGCAAATTGCTGCTTTGCTCTTGAAATGATGTCATCAGGTGGGTGTTTTGGTGTAATACACTGAAAACCAGAGCAGAAATGCTGAAATATTCCCATGATATGCATGATCTCTGCACCAAACCACCATGTCTCAGCCTAAGTATGTCTGCCGCTTGTTCTTTTGTACTGCCAGCTGATTGTGGAAGTACAGTATAAAAACCATCTTTATGGAGAGATCTTTCTGGTTTAGGCTTAGTCTAAGTGTCTCAAGTAGCCGGGGCTTTTGTTTGGGCCTAATCCATAACGTCTGATGGCTTTCCTCTCATCGCAAGATGAATGTGGTAGAAAATATAAATCAAAGAAACATCCTTTGGCCTAGCCTTGCCTTGCCTTGCCTTATTTCCTTCTCATCCTGTTCTCTGTCCCAGCCTCTCTCACTAAACCCTCGTCTGGCTGCATGTCTCTTCTTTCCTCTCTCCTTTTCTCAAACTCTCCTGCTTCCTGGCTTTCGTCTTTCAATTCCTCCATTTCAGTCCTGCAGCCCGGCACTACTTTTTCCTCTTGCCTCCCTTTGGCCTGCTCCCTTGCCTTTCTCCCTCTGTTCCATACCCTTCTTCCCGACATGTCTCTTGGAGACTTTTGGCCACTTTGGACCCAGCTCTGGGGATGTTTTGGAAACTTTTCAGAGGCCTCGCTGGTGACAAGGGGGACAGCAGGCAGTGACAGGCCCGGGGCTGACAGGCTCCCCCTCCCCTAGCGGGTGCTCGGCTGCCACACCCAGCTGACGTAGAACCTTTGTCACAATGCCCGCTACCGTGGTGAGGATGCGGGCACTCTGCAGGTGACAGGGACCCAGCAGGACTTGCTGTCAGCTCAGCAATTGCTCAGTTCCCCAAAGAAGCTGAATTCTGCAAATTGCTGATTTTGCTCTTGAAATGATGTCATCAGGTGGGTGTTTTGGTGTAATACACTGAAAACCAGAGCAGAAATGCTGAAATATTCCCATGATATGCATGGTCTCTGCACCAAACCACCATGTCTCAGCCTAGGTATGTCTGCCGCTTGTTCTTTTGTACTGCCAGCTGATTGTGGAAGTACAGTATAAAAACCATCTTTATGGAGAGATCTTTCTGGTTTAGGCTTAGTCTAAGTGTCTCAAGTAGCCGGGGCTTTTGTTTGGGCCTAATCCATAACGTCTGATGGCTTTCCTCTCATCTCAAGATGAATGTGGTAGAAAATATAAATCAAAGAAACGTCCTTTGGCCTAGCCTTGCCTTGCCTTGCCTTATTTCCTTCTCATCCTGTTCTCTGTCCCAGCCTCTCTCACTAAGCCCTCGTCTGGCTGCATGTCTCTTCTTTCCTCTCTCCTTTTCTCAAACTCTCCTGCTTCCTGGCTTTCGTCTTTCAATTCCTCCATTTCAGTCCTGCAGCCCGGCACTACTTTTTCCTCTTGCCTCCCTTTGGCCTGCTCCCTTGGCTTTCTCCCTCTCTTCCATATCCTTCTTCCCGACATGTCTCTTGGAGACTTTTGGCCACTTTGGACCCAAGTCTGGGGATGTTTTCGAAACTTTTCAGAGGCCTCGCTGGTGACAGGGGGGACAGCAGGCAGTGACAGGCCCGGAACTGACAGGCTCCCCCTCCCCTAGCGGGCGCTCGGCTGCCACACCCAGCTGACGTAGAACCTTTGTCACAATGCCCGCTACCGTGGTGAGGATGCGGGCACTCTGCAGGTGACAGGGACCCAGCAGGACTTGCTGTCAGCTCAGCAATTGCTCAGTTCCCCAAAGAAGCTGAATTTTGCAAATTGCTGCTTTGCTCTTGAAATGATGTCATCAGGTGGGTGTTTTGGTGTAATACACTGAAAACCAGAGCAGAAATGCTGAAATATTCCCATGATATGCATGATCTCTGCACCAAACCACCATGTCTCAGCCTAAGTATGTCTGCCGCTTGTTCTTTTGTACTGCCAGCTGATTGTGGAAGTACAGTATAAAAACCATCTTTATGGAGAGATCTTTCTGGTTTAGGCTTAGTCTAAGTGTCTCAAGTAGCCGGGGCTTTTGTTTGGGCCTAATCCATATGGTCTGATGGCTTTCCTCTCATCTCAAGATGAATGTGGTAGAAAATATAAATCAAAGAAACGTCCTTTGGCCTAGCCTTGCCTTGCCTTATTTCCTTCTCATCCTGTTCTCTGTCCCAGCCTCTCTCACTAAGCCCTCGTCTGGCTGCATGTCTCTTCTTTCCTCTCTCCTTTTCTCAAACTCTCCTGCTTCCTGGCTTTCGTCTTTCAATTCCTCCATTTCAGTCCTGCAGCCCGGCACTACTTTTTCCTCTTGCCTCCCTTTGGCCTGCTCCCTTGGCTTTCTCCCTCTCTTCCATATCCTTCTTCCCGACTTGTCTCTTGGAGACTTTTGGCCACTTTGGACCCAAGTCTGGGGATGTTTTGGAAACTTTTCAGAGGCCTCGCTGGTGACAGGGGGGACAGCAGGCAGTGACAGGCCCGGGGCTGACAGGCTCCCCCTCCCCTAGCGGGCGCTCGGCTGCCACACCCAGCTGATGTAGAACCTTTGTCACAATGCCCGCTACCGTGGGGAGGATGCGGGCACTCTGCAGGTGACAGGGACCCAGCAGGACTTGCTGTCAGCTCAGCAATTGCTCAGTTCCCCAAAGAAGTTGAATTTTGCAAATTGCTGCTTTGCTCTTGAAATGATGTCATCAGGTGGGTGTTTTGGTGTAATACACTGAAAACCAGAGCAGAAATGCTGAAATATTCCCATGATATGCATGGTCTCTGCACCAAACCACCATGTCTCAGCCTAAGTATGTCTGCCACTTGTTCTTTTGTACTGCCAGCTGATTGTGGAAGTACAGTATAAAAACCATCTTTATGGAGAGATCTTTCTGGTTTAGGCTTAGTCTAAGTGTCTCAAGTAGCCGGGGCTTTTGTTTGGGCCTAATCCATATGGTCTGATGGCTTTCCTCTCATCTCAAGATGAATGTGGTAGAAAATATAAATCAAAGAAACGTCCTTTGGCCTAGCCTTGCCTTGCCTTATTTCCTTCTCATCCTGTTCTCTGTCCCAGCCTCTCTCACTAAGCCCTCGTCTGGCTGCATGTCTCTTCTTTCCTCTCTCCTTTTCTCAAACTCTCCTGCTTCCTGGCTTTCGTCTTTCAATTCCTCCATTTCAGTCCTGCAGCCCGGCACTACTTTTTCCTCTTGCCTCCCTTTGGCCTGCTCCCTTGGCTTTCTCCCTCTCTTCCATATCCTTCTTCCCGACTTGTCTCTTGGAGACTTTTGGCCACTTTGGACCCAAGTCTGGGGATGTTTTGGAAACTTTTCAGAGGCCTCGCTGGTGACAGGGGGGACAGCAGGCAGTGACAGGCCCGGGGCTGACAGGCTCCCCCTCCCCTAGCGGGCGCTCGGCTGCCACACCCAGCTGACATAGAACCTTTGTCACAATGCCCGCTACCGTGGTGAGGATGCGGGCACTCTGCAGGTGACAGGGACCCAGCAGGACTTGCTGTCAGCTCAGCAATTGCTCAGTTCCCCAAAGAAGTTGAATTTTGCAAATTGCTGCTTTGCTCTTGAAATGATGTCATCAGGTGGGTGTTTTGGTGTAATACACTGAAAACCAGAGCAGAAATGCTGAAATATTCCCATGATATGCATGGTCTCTGCACCAAACCACCATGTCTCAGCCTAAGTATGTCTGCCGCTTGTTCTTTTGTACTGCCAGCTGATTGTGGAAGTACAGTATAAAAACCATCTTTATGGAGAGATCTTTCTGGTTTAGGCTTAGTCTAAGTGTCTCAAGTAGCCGGGGCTTTTGTTTGGGCCTAATCCATATGGTCTGATGGCTTTCCTCTCATCTCAAGATGAATGTGGTAGAAAATATAAATCAAAGAAACGTCCTTTGGCCTAGCCTTGCCTTGCCTTATTTCCTTCTCATCCTGTTCTCTGTCCCAGCCTCTCTCACTAAGCCCTCGTCTGGCTGCATGTCTCTTCTTTCCTCTCTCCTTTTCTCAAACTCTCCTGCTTCCTGGCTTTCGTCTTTCAATTCCTCCATTTCAGTCCTGCAGCCCGGCACTACTTTTTCCTCTTGCCTCCCTTTGGCCTGCTCCCTTGGCTTTCTCCCTCTCTTCCATATCCTTCTTCCCGACTTGTCTCTTGGAGACTTTTGGCCACTTTGGACCCAAGTCTGGGGATGTTTTGGAAACTTTTCAGAGGCCTCGCTGGTGACAGGGGGGACAGCAGGCAGTGACAGGCCCGGGGCTGACAGGCTCCCCCTCCCCTAGCGGGCGCTCGGCTGCCACACCCAGCTGACATAGAACCTTTGTCACAATGCCCGCTACCGTGGTGAGGATGCGGGCACTCTGCAGGTGACAGGGACCCAGCAGGACTTGCTGTCAGCTCAGCAATTGCTCAGTTCCCCAAAGAAGTTGAATTTTGCAAATTGCTGCTTTGCTCTTGAAATGATGTCATCAGGTGGGTGTTTTGGTGTAATACACTGAAAACCAGAGCAGAAATGCTGAAATATTCCCATGATATGCATGGTCTCTGCACCAAACCACCATGTCTCAGCCTAAGTATGTCTGCCGCTTGTTCTTTTGTACTGCCAGCTGATTGTGGAAGTACAGTATAAAAACCATCTTTATGGAGAGATCTTTCTGGTTTAGGCTTAGTCTAAGTGTCTCAAGTAGCCGGGGCTTTTGTTTGGGCCTAATCCATATGGTCTGATGGCTTTCCTCTCATCTCAAGATGAATGTGGTAGAAAATATAAATCAAAGAAACGTCCTTTGGCCTAGCCTTGCCTTGCCTTATTTCCTTCTCATCCTGTTCTCTGTCCCAGCCTCTCTCACTAAGCCCTCGTCTGGCTGCATGTCTCTTCTTTCCTCTCTCCTTTTCTCAAACTCTCCTGCTTCCTGGCTTTCGTCTTTCAATTCCTCCATTTCAGTCCTGCAGCCCGGCACTACTTTTTCCTCTTGCCTCCCTTTGGCCTGCTCCCTTGGCTTTCTCCCTCTCTTCCATATCCTTCTTCCCGACTTGTCTCTTGGAGACGTTTGGCCACTTTGGACCCAAGTCTGGGGATGTTTTGGAAACTTTTCAGAGGCCTCGCTGGTGACAGGGGGGACAGCAGGCAGTGACAGGCCCAGGGCTGACAGGCTCCCCCTCCCCTAGCGGGCGCTCGGCTGCCACACCCAGCTGACATAGAACCTTTGTCACAATGCCCGCTACCGTGGTGAGGATGCGGGCACTCTGCAGGTGACAGGGACCCAGCAGGACTTGCTGTCAGCTCAGCAATTGCTCAGTTCCCCAAAGAAGTTGAATTTTGCAAATTGCTGCTTTGCTCTTGAAATGATGTCATCAGGTGGGTGTTTTGGTGTAATACACTGAAAACCAGAGCAGAAATGCTGAAATATTCCCATGATATGCATGGTCTCTGCACCAAACCACCATGTCTCAGCCTAAGTATGTCTGCCGCTTGTTCTTTTGTACTGCCAGCTGATTGTGGAAGTACAGTATAAAAACCATCTTTATGGAGAGATCTTTCTGGTTTAGGCTTAGTCTAAGTGTCTCAAGTAGCCGGGGCTTTTGTTTGGGCCTAATCCATATGGTCTGATGGCTTTCCTCTCATCTCAAGATGAATGTGGTAGAAAATATAAATCAAAGAAACGTCCTTTGGCCTAGCCTTGCCTTGCCTTATTTCCTTCTCATCCTGTTCTCTGTCCCAGCCTCTCTCACTAAGCCCTCGTCTGGCTGCATGTCTCTTCTTTCCTCTCTCCTTTTCTCAAACTCTCCTGCTTCCTGGCTTTCGTCTTTCAATTCCTCCATTTCAGTCCTGCAGCCCGGCACTACTTTTTTCTCTTGCCTCCCTTTGGCCTCCTCCCTTGGCTTTCTCCCTCTCTTCCATATCCTTCTTCCCGACTTGTCTCTTGGAGACTTTTGGCCACTTTGGAGCCAAGTCTGGGGATGTTTTGGAAACTTTTCAGAGGCCTCGCTGGTGACAGGGGGGACAGCAGGCAGTGACAGGCCCGGGGCTGACAGGCTCCCCCTCCCCTAGCGGGCGCTCGGCTGCCACACCCAGCTGACATAGAACCTTTGTCACAATGCCCGCTACCGTGGTGAGGATGCGGGCACTCTGCAGGTGACAGGGACCCAGCAGGACTTGCTGTCAGCTCAGCAATTGCTCAGTTCCCCAAAGAAGTTGAATTTTGCAAATTGCTGCTTTGCTCTTGAAATGATGTCATCAGGTGGGTGTTTTGGTGTAATACACTGAAAACCAGAGCAGAAATGCTGAAATATTCCCATGATATGCATGGTCTCTGCACCAAACCACCATGTCTCAGCCTAAGTATGTCTGCCGCTTGTTCTTTTGTACTGCCAGCTGATTGTGGAAGTACAGTATAAAAACCATCTTTATGGAGAGATCTTTCTGGTTTAGGCTTAGTCTAAGTGTCTCAAGTAGCCGGGGCTTTTGTTTGGGCCTAATCCATAACGTCTGATGGCTTTCCTCTCATCGCAAGATGAATGTGGTAGAAAATATAAATCAAAGAAACGTCCTTTGGCCTAGCCTTGCCTTGCCTTGCCTTATTTCCTTCTCATCCTGTTCTCTGTCCCAGCCTCTCTCACTAAGCCCTCGTCTGGCTGCATGTCTCTTCTTTCCTCTCTCCTTTTCTCAAACTCTCCTGCTTCCTGGCTTTCCTCTTTCAATTCCTCCATTTCAGTCCTGCAGCCCGGCACTACTTTTTCCTCTTGCCTCCCTTTGGCCTGCTCCCTTGGCTTTCTCCCTCTCTTCCATATCCTTCTTCCCGACATGTCTCTTGGAGACTTTTGGCCACTTTGGAGCCAAGTCTGGGGATGTTTTGGAAACTTTTCAGAGGCCTCGCTGGTGACACGGGGGACAGCAGGCAGTGACAGGCCCGGGGCTGACAGGCTCCCCATCCCCTAGCGGGTGCTCGGCTGCCACTCCCAGCTGACGTAGAACCTTTGTCACAATGCCCGCTACCGTGGTGAGGATGCGGGCACTCTGCAGGTGACAGGGACCCAGCAGGACTTGCTGTCAGCTCAGCAATTGCTCAGTTCCCCAAAGAAGTTGAATTTTGCAAATTGCTGCTTTGCTCTTGAAATGATGTCATCAGGTGGGTGTTTTGGTGTAATACACTGAAAACCAGAGCAGAAATGCTGAAATATTCCCATGATATGCATGGTCTCTGCACCAAACCACCATGTCTCAGCCTAAGTATGTCTGCCGCTTGTTCTTTTGTACTGCCAGCTGATTGTGGAAGTACAGTATAAAAACCATCTTTATGGAGAGATCTTTCTGGTTTAGGCTTAGTCTAAGTGTCTCAAGTAGCCGGGGCTTTTGTTTGGGCCTAATCCATAACGTCTGATGGCTTTCCTCCTCATCGCAAGATGAATGTGGTAGAAAATATAAATCAAAGAAACGTCCTTTGGCCTAGCCTTGCCTTGCCTTATTTCCTTCTCATCCTGTTCTCTGTCCCAGCCTCTCTCACTAAGCCCTCGTCTGGCTGCATGTCTCTTCTTTCCTCTCTCCTTTTCTCAAACTCTCCTGCTTCCTGGCTTTCGTCTTTCAATTCCTCCATTTCAGTCCTGCAGCCCGGCACTACTTTTTTCTCTTGCCTCCCTTTGGCCTCCTCCCTTGGCTTTCTCCCTCTCTTCCATATCCTTCTTCCCGACTTGTCTCTTGGAGACTTTTGGCCACTTTGGACCCAAGTCTGGGGATGTTTTGGAAACTTTTCAGAGGCCTCGCTGGTGACAGGGGGGACAGCAGGCAGTGACAGGCCCGGGGCTGACAGGCTCCCCCTCCCCTAGCGGGCGCTCGGCTGCCACACCCAGCTGACATAGAACCTTTGTCATAATGCCCGCTACCGTGGTGAGGATGCGGGCACTCTGCAGGTGACAGGGACCCAGCAGGACTTGCTGTCAGCTCAGCAATTGCTCAGTTCCCCAAAGAAGTTGAATTTTGCAAATTGCTGCTTTGCTCTTGAAATGATGTCATCAGGTGGGTGTTTTGGTGTAATACACTGAAAACCAGAGCAGAAATGCTGAAATATTCCCATGATATGCATGGTCTCTGCACCAAACCACCATGTCTCAGCCTAAGTATGTCTGCCGCTTGTTCTTTTGTACTGCCAGCTGATTGTGGAAGTACAGTATAAAAACCATCTTTATGGAGAGATCTTTCTGGTTTAGGCTTAGTCTAAGTGTCTCAAGTAGCCGGGGCTTTTGTTTGGGCCTAATCCATAACGTCTGATGGCTTTCCTCTCATCGCAAGATGAATGTGGTAGAAAATATAAATCAAAGAAACGTCCTTTGGCCTAGCCTTGCCTTGCCTTGCCTTATTTCCTTCTCATCCTGTTCTCTGTCCCAGCCTCTCTCACTAAGCCCTCGTCTGGCTGCATGTCTCTTCTTTCCTCTCTCCTTTTCTCAAACTCTCCTGCTTCCTGGCTTTCGTCTTTCAATTCCTCCATTTCAGTCCTGCAGCCCGGCACTACTTTTTCCTCTTGCCTCCCTTTGGCCTGCTCCCTTGGCTTTCTCCCTCTCTTCCATATCCTTCTTCCCGACTTGTCTCTTGGAGACTTTTGGCCACTTTGGACCCAAGTCTGGGGATGTTTTGGAAACTTTTCAGAGGCCTCGCTGGTGACAGGGGGGACAGCAGGCAGTGACAGGCCCGGGGCTGACAGGCTCCCCCTCCACTAGCGGGCGCTCGGCTGCCACACCCAGCTGACATAGAACCTTTGTCACAATGCCCGCTACCGTGGTGAGGATGCGGGCACTCTGCAGGTGACAGGGACCCAGCAGGACTTGCTGTCAGCTCAGCAATTGCTCAGTTCCCCAAAGAAGTTGAATTTTGCAAATTGCTGCTTTGCTCTTGAAATGATGTCATCAGGTGGGTGTTTTGGTGTAATACACTGAAAACCAGAGCAGAAATGCTGAAATATTCCCATGATATGCATGGTCTCTGCACCAAACCACCATGTCTCAGCCTAAGTATGTCTGCCGCTTGTTCTTTTGTACTGCCAGCTGATTGTGGAAGTACAGTATAAAAACCATCTTTATGGAGAGATCTTTCTGGTTTAGGCTTAGTCTAAGTGTCTCAAGTAGCCGGGGCTTTTGTTTGGGCCTAATCCATAACGTCTGATGGCTTTCCTCTCATCTCAAGATGAATGTGGTAGAAAATATAAATCAAAGAAACGTCCTTTGGCCTAGCCTTGCCTTGCCTTATTTCCTTCTCATCCTGTTCTCTGTCCCAGCCTGTCTCACTAAGCCCTCGTCTGGCTGCATGTCTCTTCTTTCCTCTCTCCTTTTCTCAAACTCTCCTGCTTCCTGGCTTTCGTCTTTCAATTCCTCCATTTCAGTCCTGCAGCCCGGCACTACTTTTTCCTCTTGCCTCCCTTTGGCCTGCTCCCTTGGCTTTCTCCCTCTCTTCCATATCCTTCTTCCCGACTTGTCTCTTGGAGACTTTTGGCCACTTTGGACCCAAGTCTGGGGATGTTTTGGAAACTTTTCAGAGGCCTCGCTGGTGACAGTGGGGACAGCAGGCAGTGACAGGCCCGGGGCTGACAGGCTCCCCCTCCCCTAGCGGGCGCTCGGCTGCCACACCCAGCTGACATAGAACCTTTGTCACAATGTCCGCTACCGTGGTGAGGATGCGGGCACTCTGCAGGTGACAGGGACCCAGCAGGACTTGCTGTCAGCTCAGCAATTGCTCAGTTCCCCAAAGAAGTTGAATTTTGCAAATTGCTGCTTTGCTCTTGAAATGATGTCATCAGGTGGGTGTTTTGGTGTAATACACTGAAAACCAGAGCAGAAATGCTGAAATATTCCCATGATATGCATGGTCTCTGCACCAAACCACCATGTCTCAGCCTAAGTAGTCTGCCGCTTGTTCTTTTGTACTGCCAGCTGATTGTGGAAGTACAGTATAAAAACCATCTTTATGGAGAGATCTTTCTGGTTTAGGCTTAGTCTAAGTGTCTCAAGTAGCCGGGGCTTTTGTTTGGGCCTAATCCATATGGTCTGATGGCTTTCCTCTCATCTCAAGATGAATGTGGTAGAAAATATAAATCAAAGAAACGTCCTTTGGCCTAGCCTTGCCTTGCCTTGCCTTATTTCCTTCTCATCCTGTTCTCTGTCCCAGCCTCTCTCACTAAGCCCTCGTCTGGCTGCATGTCTCTTCTTTCCTCTCTCCTTTTCTCAAACTCTCCTGCTTCCTGGCTTTCGTCTTTCAATTCCTCCATTTCAGTCCTGCAGCCCCGCACTACTTTTTCCTCTTGCCTCCCTTTGGACTGCTCCCTTGGCTTTCTCCCTCTCTTCCATATCCTTCTTCCCGACATGTCTCTTGGAGACTTTTGGCCACTTTGGACCCCAGTCTGGGCATGTTTTGGAAACTTTTCAGAGGCCTCGCTGGTGACACGGGGGACAGCAGGCAGTGACAGGCCCGGGGCTGACAGGCTCCCCATCCCCTAGCGGGTGCTCGGCCGCCACACCCAGCTGACGTAGAACCTTTGTCACAATGCCCGCTACCGTGGGGAGGATGCGGGCACTCTGCAGGTGACAGGGACCCAGCAGGACTTGCTGTCAGCTCAGCAATTGCTCAGTTCCCCAAAGAAGTTGAATTTTGCAAATTGCTGCTTTGCTCTTGAAATGATGTCATCAGGTGGGTGTTTTGGTGTAATACACTGAAAACCAGAGCAGAAATGCTGAAATATTCCCATGATATGCATGGTCTCTGCACCAAACCACCATGTCTCAGCCTAAGTATGTCTGCCGCTTATTCTTTTGTACTGCCAGCTGATTGTGGAAGTACAGTATAAAAACCATCTTTATGGAGAGATCTTTCTGGTTTAGGCTTAGTCTAAGTGTCTCAAGTAGCCGGGGCTTTTGTTTGGGCCTAGTCCATAAGGTCTGATGGCTTTCCTCTCATCTCAAGATGAATGTGGTAGAAAATATAAATCAAAGAAACGTCCTTTGGCCTAGCCTTGCCTTGCCTTATTTCCTTCTCATCCTGTTCTCTGTCCCAGCCTGTCTCACTAAGCCCTCGTCTGGCTGCATGTCTCTTCTTTCCTCTCTCCTTTTCTCAAACTCTCCTGCTTCCTGGCTTTCGTCTTTCAATTCCTCCATTTCAGTCCTGCAGCCCGGCACTACTTTTTCCTCTTGCCTCCCTTTGGCCTGCTCCCTTGGCTTTCTCCCTCTCTTCCATATCCTCCTTCCCGACATGTCTCTTGGAGACTTTTGGCCACTTTGGACCCAAGTCTGGGGATGTTTTGGAAACTTTTCAGAGGCCTCGCTGGTGACAGGGGGGACAGCAGGCAGTGACAGGCCCGGGGCTGACAGGCTCCCCCTCCCCTAGCGGGCGCTCGGCTGCCACACCCAGCTGACGTAGAACCTTTGTCACAATGCCCGCTACCGTGGGGAGGATGCGGGCACTCTGCAGGTGACAGGGACCCAGCAGGACTTGCTGTCATCTCAGCAATTGCTCAGTTCCCCAAAGAAGCTGAATTCTGCAAATTGCTGCTTTTGCTCTTGAAATGATGTCATCAGGTGGGTGTTTTGGTGTAATACACTGAAAACCAGAGCAGAAATGCTGAAATATTCCCATGATATGCATGGTCTCTGCACCAAACCACCATGTCTCAGCCTAAGTATGTCTGCCGCTTGTTCTTTTGTACTGCCAGCTGATTGTGGAAGTACAGTATAAAAACCATCTTTATGGAGAGATCTTTCTGGTTTAGGCTTAGTCTAAGTGTCTCAAGTAGCCGGGGCTTTTGTTTGGGCCTAATCCATAACGTCTGATGGCTTTCCTCTCATCTCAAGATGAATGTGGTAGAAAATATAAATCAAAGAAACGTCCTTTGGCCTAGCCTTGCCTTGCCTTGCCTTATTTCCTTCTCATCCTGTTCTCTGTCCCAGCCTCTCTCACTAACCCCTCGTCTGGCTGCATGTCTCTTCTTTCCTCTCTCCTTTTCTCAAACTCTCCTGCTTCCTGGCTTTCGTCTTTCAATTCCTCCATTTCAGTCCTGCAGCCCGGCACTACTTTTTCCTCTTGCCTCCCTTTGGCCTGCTCCCTTGGCTTTCTCCCTCTCTTCCATATCCTTCTTCCCGACTTGTCTCTTGGAGACTTTTGGCCACTTTGGACCCAAGTCTGGGCATGTTTTGGAAACTTTTCAGAGGCCTCGCTGGTGACAGTGGGGACAGCAGGCAGTGACAGGCCCGGGGCTGACAGGCTCCCCCTCCCCTAGCGGGCGCTCGGCTGCCACACCCAGCTGACATAGAACCTTTGTCACAATGCCCGCTACCGTGGTGAGGATGCGGGCACTCTGCAGGTGACAGGGACCCAGCAGGACTTGCTGTCAGCTCAGCAATTGCTCAGTTCCTCAAAGAAGTTGAATTTTGCAAATTGCTGCTTTGCTCTTGAAATGATGTCATCAGGTGGGTGTTTTGGTGTAATACACTGAAAACCAGAGCAGAAATGCTGAAATATTCCCATGATATGCATGGTCTCTGCACCAAACCACCATGTCTCAGCCTAAGTAGTCTGCCGCTTGTTCTTTTGTACTGCCAGCTGATTGTGGAAGTACAGTATAAAAACCATCTTTATGGAGAGATCTTTCTGGTTTAGGCTTAGTCTAAGTGTCTCAAGTAGCCGGGGCTTTTGTTTGGGCCTAATCCATATGGTCTGATGGCTTTCCTCTCATCTCAAGATGAATGTGGTAGAAAATATAAATCAAAGAAACGTCCTTTGGCCTAGCCTTGCCTTGCCTTGCCTTATTTCCTTCTCATCCTGTTCTCTGTCCCAGCCTCTCTCACTAAGCCCTCGTCTGGCTGCATGTCTCTTCTTTCCTCTCTCCTTTTCTCAAACTCTCCTGCTTCCTGGCTTTCGTCTTTCAATTCCTCCATTTCAGTCCTGCAGCCCCGCACTACTTTTTCCTCTTGCCTCCCTTTGGACTGCTCCCTTGGCTTTCTCCCTCTCTTCCATATCCTTCTTCCCGACATGTCTCTTGGAGACTTTTGGCCACTTTGCACCCAAGTCTGGGGATGTTTTGGAAACTTTTCAGAGGCCTCGCTGGTGACAGGGGGGACAGCAGGCAGTGACAGGCCCGCGGCTGACAGGCTCCCCCTCCCCTAGCGGGCGCTCGGCTGCCACACCCAGCTGACGTAGAACCTTTGTCACAATGCCCGCTACCGTGGTGAGGATGCGGGCACTCTGCAGGTGACAGGGACCCAGCAGGACTTGCTGTCAGCTCAGCAATTGCTCAGTTCTCCAAAGAAGCTGAATTCTGCAATTTGCTGCTTTTGCTCTTGAAATGATGTCATCAGGTGGGTGTTTTGGTGTAATACACTGAAAACCAGAGCAGAAATGCTGAAATATTCCCATGATATGCATGGTCTCTGCACCAAACCACCATGTCTCAGCCTAAGTATGTCTGCCGCTTGTTCTTTTGTACTGCCAGCTGATTGTGGAAGTACAGTATAAAAACCATCTTTATGGAGAGATCTTTCTGGTTTAGGCTTAGTCTAAGTGTCTCAAGTAGCCGGGGCTTTTGTTTGGGCCTAATCCATATGGTCTGATGGCTTTCCTCTCATCGCAAGATGAATGTGGGAGAAAATATAAATCAAAGAAACGTCCTTTGGCCTAGCCTTGCCTTGCCTTATTTCCTTCTCATCCTGTTCTCTGTCCCAGCCTCTCTCACTAAGCCCTCGTCTGGCTGCATGTCTCTTCTTTCCTCTCTCCTTTTCTCAAACTCTCCTGCTTCCTGTCTTTCGTCTTTCAATTCCTCCATTTCAGTCCTGCAGCCCGGCACTACTTTTTTCTCTTCCCTCCCTTTGGCCTGCTCCCTTGGCTTTCTCCCTCTCTTCCATATCCTTCTTCCCGACTTGTCTCTTGGAGACTTTTGGCCACTTTGGAGCCAAGTCTGGGCATGTTTTGGAAACTTTTCAGAGGCCTCGCTGGTGACACGGGGGACAGCAGGCAGTGACAGGCCCGGGGTTGACAGGCTCCCCCTCCCCTAGCGGGCGCTCTGCTGCCACACCCAGCTGACATAGAACCTTTGTCACAATGCCCGCTACCGTGGTGAGGATGCGGGCACTCTGCAGGTGACAGGGACCCAGCAGGACTTGCTGTCAGCTCAGCAATTGCTCAGTTCCCCAAAGAAGCTGAATTCTGCAAATTGCTGCTTTTGCTCTTGAAATGATGTCATCAGGTGGGTGTTTTGGTGTAATACACTGAAAACCAGAGCAGAAATGCTGAAATATTCCCATGATATGCATGGTCTCTGCACCAAACCACCATGTCTCAGCCTAAGTATGTCTGCCGCTTGTTCTTTTGTACTGCCAGCTGATTGTGGAAGTACAGTATAAAAACCATCTTTATGGAGAGATCTTTCTGGTTTAGGCTTAGTCTAAGTGTCTCAAGTAGCCGGGGCTTTTGTTTGGGCCTAGTCCATAAGGTCTGATGGCTTTCCTCTCATCTCAAGATGAATGTGGTAGAAAATATAAATCAAAGAAACGTCCTTTGGCCTAGCCTTGCCTTGCCTTATTTCCTTCTCATCCTGTTCTCTGTCCCAGCCTCTCTCACTAAGCCCTCGTCTGGCTGCATGTCTCTTCTTTCCTCTCTCCTTTTCTCAAACTCTCCTGCTTCCTGGCTTTCGTCTTTCAATTCCTCCACTTCAGTCCTGCAGCCCGGCACTACTTTTTTCTCTTCCCTCCCTTTGGCCTGCTCCCTTGGCTTTCTCCCTCTCTTCCATATCCTTCTTCCCGACTTGTCTCTTGGAGACTTTTGGCCACTTTGGACCCAAGTCTGGGCATGTTTTGGAAACTTTTCAGAGGCCTCGCTGGTGACACGGGGGACAGCAGGCAGTGACAGGCCTGGGGCTGACAGGCTCCCCCTCCCCTAGTGGGCGCTCGGCTGCCACACCCAGCTGACGTAGAACCTTTGTCACAATGCCCGCTACCGTGGTGAGGATGCGGGCACTCTGCAGGTGACAGGGACCCAGCAGGACTTGCTGTCATCTCAGCAATTGCTCAGTTCCCCAAAGAAGCTGAATTCTGCAAATTGCTGCTTTTGCTCTTGAAATGATGTCATCAGGTGGGTGTTTTGGTGTAATACACTGAAAACCAGAGCAGAAATGCTGAAATATTCCCATGATATGCATGGTCTCTGCACCAAACCACCATGTCTCAGCCTAAGTATGTCTGCCGCTTGTTCTTTTGTACTGCCAGCTGATTGTGGAAGTACAGTATAAAAACCATCTTTATGGAGAGATCTTTCTGGTTTAGGCTTAGTCTAAGTGTCTCAAGCAGCCGGGGCTTTTGTTTGGGCCTAATCCATATGGTCTGATGGCTTTCCTCTCATCTCAAGATGAATGTGGTAGAAAATATAAATCAAAGAAACGTCCTTTGGCCTAGCCTTGCCTTGCCTTATTTCCTTCTCATCCTGTTCTCTGTCCCAGCCTCTCTCACTAAGCCCTCGTCTGGCTGCATGTCTCTTCTTTCCTCTCTCCTTTTCTCAAACTCTCCTGCTTCCTGGCTTTCGTCTTTCAATTCCTCCATTTCAGTCCTGCAGCCCGGCACTACTTTTTTCTCTTGCCTCCCTTGGGCCTGCTCCCTTGGCTTTCTCCCTCTCTTCCATATCCTTCTTACCGACTTGTCTCTTGGAGACTTTTGGCCACTTTGGACCCAAGTCTGGGCATGTTTTGGAAACTTTTCAGAGGCCTCGCTGGTGACAGGGGGGACAGCAGGCAGTGACAGGCCCGGGGTTGACAGGCTCCCCCTCCCCTAGCGGGCGCTCGGCTGCCACACCCAGCTGACATAGAACCTTTGTCACAATGCCCGCTACCGTGGTGAGGATGCGGGCACTCTGCAGGTGACAGCGACCCAGCAGGACTTGCTGTCAGCTCAGCAATTGCTCAGTTCCCCAAAGAAGCTGAATTCTGCAAATTGCTGCTTTTGCTCTTGAAATGATGTCATCAGGTGGGTGTTTTGGTGTAATACACTGAAAACCAGAGCAGAAATGCTGAAATATTCCCATGATATGCATGGTCTCTGCACCAAACAACCATGTCTCAGCCTAAGTATGTCTGCCGCTTGTTCTTTTGTACTGCCAGCTGATTGTGGAAGTACAGTATAAAAACCATCTTTATGGAGAGATCTTTCTGGTTTAGGCTTAGTCTAAGTGTCTCAAGTAGCCGGGGCTTTTTTTTGGGCCTAGTCCATAAGGTCTGATGGCTTTCCTCTCATCTCAAGATGAATGTGGTAGAAAATATAAATCAAAGAAACGTCCTTTGGCCTAGCCTTGCCTTGCCTTATTTCCTTCTCATCCTGTTCTCTGTCCCAGCCTCTCTCACTAAGCCCTCGTCTGGCTGCATGTCTCTTCTTTCCTCTCTCCTTTTCTCAAACTCTCCTGCTTCCTGGCTTTCGTCTTTCAATTCCTCCACTTCAGTCCTGCAGCCCGGCACTACTTTTTTCTCTTCCCTCCCTTTGGCCTGCTCCCTTGGCTTTCTCCCTCTCTTCCATATCCTTCTTCCCGACTTGTCTCTTGGAGACTTTTGGACACTTTGGACCCAAGTCTGGGCATGTTTTGGAAACTTTTCAGAGGCCTCGCTGGTGACACGGGGGACAGCAGGCAGTGACAGGCCCGGGGCTGACAGGCTCCCCCTCCCCTAGTGGGCGCTCGGCTGCCACACCCAGCTGACGTAGAACCTTTGTCACAATGCCCGCTACCGTGGTGAGGATGCGGGCACTCTGCAGGTGACAGGGACCCAGCAGGACTTGCTGTCATCTCAGCAATTGCTCAGTTCCCCAAAGAAGCTGAATTCTGCAAATTGCTGCTTTTGCTCTTGAAATGATGTCATCAGGTGGGTGTTTTGGTGTAATACACTGAAAACCAGAGCAGAAATGCTGAAATATTCCCATGATATGCATGGTCTCTGCACCAAACCACCATGTCTCAGCCTAAGTATGTCTGCCGCTTGTTCTTTTGTACTGCCAGCTGATTGTGGAAGTACAGTATAAAAACCATCTTTATGGAGAGATCTTTCTGGTTTAGGCTTAGTCTAAGTGTCTCAAGTAGCCGGGGCTTTTGTTTGGGCCTAATCCATATGGTCTGATGGCTTTCCTCTCATCTCAAGATGAATGTGGTAGAAAATATAAATCAAAGAAACGTCCTTTGGCCTAGCCTTGCCTTGCCTTATTTCCTTCTCATCCTGTTCTCTGTCCCAGCCTCTCTCACTAAGCCCTCGTCTGGCTGCATGTCTCTTCTTTCCTCTCTCCTTTTCTCAAACTCTCCTGCTTCCTGGCTTTCGTCTTTCAATTCCTCCATTTCAGTCCTGCAGCCCGGCACTACTTTTTTCTCTTCCCTCCCTTTGGCCTGCTCCCTTGGCTTTCTCCCTCTCTTCCATATCCTTCTTACCGACTTGTCTCTTGGAGACTTTTGGCCACTTTGGACCCAAGTCTGGGCATGTTTTTGAAACTTTTCAGAGGCCTCGCTGGTGACAGGGGGGACAGCAGGCAGTGACAGGCCCGGGGTTGACAGGCTCCCCCTCCCCTAGCGGGCGCTCGGCTGCCACACCCAGCTGACGTAGAACCTTTGTCACAATGCCCGCTACCGTGGTGAGGATGCGGGCACTCTGCAGGTGACAGGGACCCAGCAGGACTTGCTGTCATCTCAGCAATTGCTCAGTTCCCCAAAGAAGCTGAATTCTGCAAATTGCTGCTTTTGCTCTTGAAATGATGTCATCAGGTGGGTGTTTTGGTGTAATACACTGAAAACCAGAGCAGAAATGCTGAAATATTCCCATGATATGCATGGTCTCTGCACCAAACCACCATGTCTCAGCCTAAGTATGTCTGCCGCTTGTTCTTTTGTACTGCCAGCTGATTGTGGAAGTACAGTATAAAAACCATCTTTATGGAGAGATCTTTCTGGTTTAGGCTTAGTCTAAGTGTCTCAAGTAGCCGGGGCTTTTGTTTGGGCCTAATCCATATGGTCTGATGGCTTTCCTCTCATCTCAAGATGAATGTGGTAGAAAATATAAATCAAAGAAACGTCCTTTGGCCTAGCCTTGCCTTGCCTAATTTCCTTCTCATCCTGTTCTCTGTCCCAGCCTCTCTCACTAAGCCCTCGTCTGGCTGCATGTCTCTTCTTTCCTCTCTCCTTTTCTCAAACTCTCCTGCTTCCTGGCTTTCGTCTTTCAATTCCTCCATTTCAGTCCTGCAGCCCGGCACTACTTTTTTCTCTTGCCTCCCTTGGGCCTGCTCCCTTGGCTTTCTCCCTCTCTTCCATATCCTTCTTACCGACTTGTCTCTTGGAGACTTTTGGCCACTTTGGACCCAAGTCTGGGCATGTTTTGGAAACTTTTCAGAGGCCTCGCTGGTGACAGGGGGGACAGCAGGCAGTGACAGGCCCGGGGTTGACAGGCTCCCCCTCCCCTAGCGGGCGCTCGGCTGCCACACCCAGCTGACATAGAACCTTTGTCACAATGCCCGCTACCGTGGTGAGGATGCGGGCACTCTGCAGGTGACAGCGACCCAGCAGGACTTGCTGTCAGCTCAGCAATTGCTCAGTTCCCCAAAGAAGCTGAATTCTGCAAATTGCTGCTTTTGCTCTTGAAATGATGTCATCAGGTGGGTGTTTTGGTGTAATACACTGAAAACCAGAGCAGAAATGCTGAAATATTCCCATGATATGCATGGTCTCTGCACCAAACAACCATGTCTCAGCCTAAGTATGTCTGCCGCTTGTTCTTTTGTACTGCCAGCTGATTGTGGAAGTACAGTATAAAAACCATCTTTATGGAGAGATCTTTCTGGTTTAGGCTTAGTCTAAGTGTCTCAAGTAGCCGGGGCTTTTTTTTGGGCCTAGTCCATAAGGTCTGATGGCTTTCCTCTCATCTCAAGATGAATGTGGTAGAAAATATAAATCAAAGAAACGTCCTTTGGCCTAGCCTTGCCTTGCCTTATTTCCTTCTCATCCTGTTCTCTGTCCCAGCCTCTCTCACTAAGCCCTCGTCTGGCTGCATGTCTCTTCTTTCCTCTCTCCTTTTCTCAAACTCTCCTGCTTCCTGGCTTTCGTCTTTCAATTCCTCCACTTCAGTCCTGCAGCCCGGCACTACTTTTTTCTCTTCCCTCCCTTTGGCCTGCTCCCTTGGCTTTCTCCCTCTCTTCCATATCCTTCTTCCCGACTTGTCTCTTGGAGACTTTTGGACACTTTGGACCCAAGTCTGGGCATGTTTTGGAAACTTTTCAGAGGCCTCGCTGGTGACACGGGGGACAGCAGGCAGTGACAGGCCCGGGGCTGACAGGCTCCCCCTCCCCTAGTGGGCGCTCGGCTGCCACACCCAGCTGACGTAGAACCTTTGTCACAATGCCCGCTACCGTGGTGAGGATGCGGGCACTCTGCAGGTGACAGGGACCCAGCAGGACTTGCTGTCATCTCAGCAATTGCTCAGTTCCCCAAAGAAGCTGAATTCTGCAAATTGCTGCTTTTGCTCTTGAAATGATGTCATCAGGTGGGTGTTTTGGTGTAATACACTGAAAACCAGAGCAGAAATGCTGAAATATTCCCATGATATGCATGGTCTCTGCACCAAACCACCATGTCTCAGCCTAAGTATGTCTGCCGCTTGTTCTTTTGTACTGCCAGCTGATTGTGGAAGTACAGTATAAAAACCATCTTTATGGAGAGATCTTTCTGGTTTAGGCTTAGTCTAAGTGTCTCAAGTAGCCGGGGCTTTTGTTTGGGCCTAATCCATAACGTCTGATGGCTTTCCTCTCATCGCAAGATGAATGTGGTAGAAAATATAAATCAAAGAAACATCCTTTGGCCTAGCCTTGCCTTGCCTTGCCTTATTTCCTTCTCATCCTGTTCTCTGTCCCAGCCTCTCTCACTAAGCCCTCGTCTGGCTGCATGTCTCTTCTTTCCTCTCTCCTTTTCTCAAACTCTCCTGCTTCCTGGCTTTCGTCTTTCAATTCCTCCATTTCAGTCCTGCAGCCCGACACTACTTTTTCCTCTTGCCTCCCTTTGGCCTGCTCCCTTGGCTTTCTCCCTCTCTTCCATATCCTTCTTCCCGACATGTCTCTTGGAGACTTTTGGCCACTTTGGACCCAAGTCTGGGGATGTTTTGGAAACTTTTCAGAGGCCTCGCTGGTGACAGGGGGGACAGCAGGCAGTGACAGGCCCGGGGCTGACAGGCTCCCCCTCCCCTAGCGGGCGCTCGGCTGCCACACCCAGCTGACATAGATCCTTTGTCACAATGCCCGCTACCGTGGTGAGGATGCGGGCACTCTGCAGGTGACAGGGACCCAGCAGGACTTGCTGTCAGCTCAGCAATTGCTCAGTTCCCCAAAGAAGTTGAATTTTGCAAATTGCTGCTTTGCTCTTGAAATGATGTCATCAGGTGGGTGTTTTGGTGTAATACACTGAAAACCAGAGCAGAAATGCTGAAATATTCCCATGATATGCATGATCTCTGCACCAAACCACCATGTCTCAGCCTAAGTATGTCTGCCGCTTGTTCTTTTGTACTGCCAGCTGATTGTGGAAGTACAGTATAAAAACCATCTTTATGGAGAGATCTTTCTGGTTTAGGCTTAGTCTAAGTGTCTCAAGTAGCCGGGGCTTTTGTTTGGGCCTAATCCATAACGTCTGATGGCTTTCCTCTCATCGCAAGATGAATGTGGTAGAAAATATAAATCAAAGAAACATCCTTTGGCCTAGCCTTGCCTTGCCTTGCCTTATTTCCTTCTCATCCTGTTCTCTGTCCCAGCCTCTCTCACTAAACCCTCGTCTGGCTGCATGTCTCTTCTTTCCTCTCTCCTTTTCTCAAACTCTCCTGCTTCCTGGCTTTCGTCTTTCAATTCCTCCATTTCAGTCCTGCAGCCCGGCACTACTTTTTCCTCTTGCCTCCCTTTGGCCTGCTCCCTTGCCTTTCTCCCTCTGTTCCATACCCTTCTTCCCGACATGTCTCTTGGAGACTTTTGGCCACTTTGGACCCAGCTCTGGGGATGTTTTGGAAACTTTTCAGAGGCCTCGCTGGTGACAAGGGGGACAGCAGGCAGTGACAGGCCCGGGGCTGACAGGCTCCCCCTCCCCTAGCGGGTGCTCGGCTGCCACACCCAGCTGACGTAGAACCTTTGTCACAATGCCCGCTACCGTGGTGAGGATGCGGGCACTCTGCAGGTGACAGGGACCCAGCAGGACTTGCTGTCAGCTCAGCAATTGCTCAGTTCCCCAAAGAAGCTGAATTCTGCAAATTGCTGATTTTGCTCTTGAAATGATGTCATCAGGTGGGTGTTTTGGTGTAATACACTGAAAACCAGAGCAGAAATGCTGAAATATTCCCATGATATGCATGGTCTCTGCACCAAACCACCATGTCTCAGCCTAGGTATGTCTGCCGCTTGTTCTTTTGTACTGCCAGCTGATTGTGGAAGTACAGTATAAAAACCATCTTTATGGAGAGATCTTTCTGGTTTAGGCTTAGTCTAAGTGTCTCAAGTAGCCGGGGCTTTTGTTTGGGCCTAATCCATAACGTCTGATGGCTTTCCTCTCATCTCAAGATGAATGTGGTAGAAAATATAAATCAAAGAAACGTCCTTTGGCCTAGCCTTGCCTTGCCTTGCCTTATTTCCTTCTCATCCTGTTCTCTGTCCCAGCCTCTCTCACTAAGCCCTCGTCTGGCTGCATGTCTCTTCTTTCCTCTCTCCTTTTCTCAAACTCTCCTGCTTCCTGGCTTTCGTCTTTCAATTCCTCCATTTCAGTCCTGCAGCCCGGCACTACTTTTTCCTCTTGCCTCCCTTTGGCCTGCTCCCTTGGCTTTCTCCCTCTCTTCCATATCCTTCTTCCCGACATGTCTCTTGGAGACTTTTGGCCACTTTGGACCCAAGTCTGGGGATGTTTTCGAAACTTTTCAGAGGCCTCGCTGGTGACAGGGGGGACAGCAGGCAGTGACAGGCCCGGAACTGACAGGCTCCCCCTCCCCTAGCGGGCGCTCGGCTGCCACACCCAGCTGACGTAGAACCTTTGTCACAATGCCCGCTACCGTGGTGAGGATGCGGGCACTCTGCAGGTGACAGGGACCCAGCAGGACTTGCTGTCAGCTCAGCAATTGCTCAGTTCCCCAAAGAAGTTGAATTTTGCAAATTGCTGCTTTGCTCTTGAAATGATGTCATCAGGTGGGTGTTTTGGTGTAATACACTGAAAACCAGAGCAGAAATGCTGAAATATTCCCATGATATGCATGATCTCTGCACCAAACCACCATGTCTCAGCCTAAGTATGTCTGCCGCTTGTTCTTTTGTACTGCCAGCTGATTGTGGAAGTACAGTATAAAAACCATCTTTATGGAGAGATCTTTCTGGTTTAGGCTTAGTCTAAGTGTCTCAAGTAGCCGGGGCTTTTGTTTGGGCCTAATCCATATGGTCTGATGGCTTTCCTCTCATCTCAAGATGAATGTGGTAGAAAATATAAATCAAAGAAACGTCCTTTGGCCTAGCCTTGCCTTGCCTTATTTCCTTCTCATCCTGTTCTCTGTCCCAGCCTCTCTCACTAAGCCCTCGTCTGGCTGCATGTCTCTTCTTTCCTCTCTCCTTTTCTCAAACTCTCCTGCTTCCTGGCTTTCGTCTTTCAATTCCTCCATTTCAGTCCTGCAGCCCGGCACTACTTTTTCCTCTTGCCTCCCTTTGGCCTGCTCCCTTGGCTTTCTCCCTCTCTTCCATATCCTTCTTCCCGACTTGTCTCTTGGAGACTTTTGGCCACTTTGGACCCAAGTCTGGGGATGTTTTGGAAACTTTTCAGAGGCCTCGCTGGTGACAGGGGGGACAGCAGGCAGTGACAGGCCCGGGGCTGACAGGCTCCCCCTCCCCTAGCGGGCGCTCGGCTGCCACACCCAGCTGATGTAGAACCTTTGTCACAATGCCCGCTACCGTGGGGAGGATGCGGGCACTCTGCAGGTGACAGGGACCCAGCAGGACTTGCTGTCAGCTCAGCAATTGCTCAGTTCCCCAAAGAAGTTGAATTTTGCAAATTGCTGCTTTGCTCTTGAAATGATGTCATCAGGTGGGTGTTTTGGTGTAATACACTGAAAACCAGAGCAGAAATGCTGAAATATTCCCATGATATGCATGGTCTCTGCACCAAACCACCATGTCTCAGCCTAAGTATGTCTGCCACTTGTTCTTTTGTACTGCCAGCTGATTGTGGAAGTACAGTATAAAAACCATCTTTATGGAGAGATCTTTCTGGTTTAGGCTTAGTCTAAGTGTCTCAAGTAGCCGGGGCTTTTGTTTGGGCCTAATCCATATGGTCTGATGGCTTTCCTCTCATCTCAAGATGAATGTGGTAGAAAATATAAATCAAAGAAACGTCCTTTGGCCTAGCCTTGCCTTGCCTTATTTCCTTCTCATCCTGTTCTCTGTCCCAGCCTCTCTCACTAAGCCCTCGTCTGGCTGCATGTCTCTTCTTTCCTCTCTCCTTTTCTCAAACTCTCCTGCTTCCTGGCTTTCGTCTTTCAATTCCTCCATTTCAGTCCTGCAGCCCGGCACTACTTTTTCCTCTTGCCTCCCTTTGGCCTGCTCCCTTGGCTTTCTCCCTCTCTTCCATATCCTTCTTCCCGACTTGTCTCTTGGAGACTTTTGGCCACTTTGGACCCAAGTCTGGGGATGTTTTGGAAACTTTTCAGAGGCCTCGCTGGTGACAGGGGGGACAGCAGGCAGTGACAGGCCCGGGGCTGACAGGCTCCCCCTCCCCTAGCGGGCGCTCGGCTGCCACACCCAGCTGACATAGAACCTTTGTCACAATGCCCGCTACCGTGGTGAGGATGCGGGCACTCTGCAGGTGACAGGGACCCAGCAGGACTTGCTGTCAGCTCAGCAATTGCTCAGTTCCCCAAAGAAGTTGAATTTTGCAAATTGCTGCTTTGCTCTTGAAATGATGTCATCAGGTGGGTGTTTTGGTGTAATACACTGAAAACCAGAGCAGAAATGCTGAAATATTCCCATGATATGCATGGTCTCTGCACCAAACCACCATGTCTCAGCCTAAGTATGTCTGCCGCTTGTTCTTTTGTACTGCCAGCTGATTGTGGAAGTACAGTATAAAAACCATCTTTATGGAGAGATCTTTCTGGTTTAGGCTTAGTCTAAGTGTCTCAAGTAGCCGGGGCTTTTGTTTGGGCCTAATCCATATGGTCTGATGGCTTTCCTCTCATCTCAAGATGAATGTGGTAGAAAATATAAATCAAAGAAACGTCCTTTGGCCTAGCCTTGCCTTGCCTTATTTCCTTCTCATCCTGTTCTCTGTCCCAGCCTCTCTCACTAAGCCCTCGTCTGGCTGCATGTCTCTTCTTTCCTCTCTCCTTTTCTCAAACTCTCCTGCTTCCTGGCTTTCGTCTTTCAATTCCTCCATTTCAGTCCTGCAGCCCGGCACTACTTTTTCCTCTTGCCTCCCTTTGGCCTGCTCCCTTGGCTTTCTCCCTCTCTTCCATATCCTTCTTCCCGACTTGTCTCTTGGAGACTTTTGGCCACTTTGGACCCAAGTCTGGGGATGTTTTGGAAACTTTTCAGAGGCCTCGCTGGTGACAGGGGGGACAGCAGGCAGTGACAGGCCCGGGGCTGACAGGCTCCCCCTCCCCTAGCGGGCGCTCGGCTGCCACACCCAGCTGACATAGAACCTTTGTCACAATGCCCGCTACCGTGGTGAGGATGCGGGCACTCTGCAGGTGACAGGGACCCAGCAGGACTTGCTGTCAGCTCAGCAATTGCTCAGTTCCCCAAAGAAGTTGAATTTTGCAAATTGCTGCTTTGCTCTTGAAATGATGTCATCAGGTGGGTGTTTTGGTGTAATACACTGAAAACCAGAGCAGAAATGCTGAAATATTCCCATGATATGCATGGTCTCTGCACCAAACCACCATGTCTCAGCCTAAGTATGTCTGCCGCTTGTTCTTTTGTACTGCCAGCTGATTGTGGAAGTACAGTATAAAAACCATCTTTATGGAGAGATCTTTCTGGTTTAGGCTTAGTCTAAGTGTCTCAAGTAGCCGGGGCTTTTGTTTGGGCCTAATCCATATGGTCTGATGGCTTTCCTCTCATCTCAAGATGAATGTGGTAGAAAATATAAATCAAAGAAACGTCCTTTGGCCTAGCCTTGCCTTGCCTTATTTCCTTCTCATCCTGTTCTCTGTCCCAGCCTCTCTCACTAAGCCCTCGTCTGGCTGCATGTCTCTTCTTTCCTCTCTCCTTTTCTCAAACTCTCCTGCTTCCTGGCTTTCGTCTTTCAATTCCTCCATTTCAGTCCTGCAGCCCGGCACTACTTTTTCCTCTTGCCTCCCTTTGGCCTGCTCCCTTGGCTTTCTCCCTCTCTTCCATATCCTTCTTCCCGACTTGTCTCTTGGAGACGTTTGGCCACTTTGGACCCAAGTCTGGGGATGTTTTGGAAACTTTTCAGAGGCCTCGCTGGTGACAGGGGGGACAGCAGGCAGTGACAGGCCCAGGGCTGACAGGCTCCCCCTCCCCTAGCGGGCGCTCGGCTGCCACACCCAGCTGACATAGAACCTTTGTCACAATGCCCGCTACCGTGGTGAGGATGCGGGCACTCTGCAGGTGACAGGGACCCAGCAGGACTTGCTGTCAGCTCAGCAATTGCTCAGTTCCCCAAAGAAGTTGAATTTTGCAAATTGCTGCTTTGCTCTTGAAATGATGTCATCAGGTGGGTGTTTTGGTGTAATACACTGAAAACCAGAGCAGAAATGCTGAAATATTCCCATGATATGCATGGTCTCTGCACCAAACCACCATGTCTCAGCCTAAGTATGTCTGCCGCTTGTTCTTTTGTACTGCCAGCTGATTGTGGAAGTACAGTATAAAAACCATCTTTATGGAGAGATCTTTCTGGTTTAGGCTTAGTCTAAGTGTCTCAAGTAGCCGGGGCTTTTGTTTGGGCCTAATCCATAACGTCTGATGGCTTTCCTCTCATCGCAAGATGAATGTGGTAGAAAATATAAATCAAAGAAACGTCCTTTGGCCTAGCCTTGCCTTGCCTTGCCTTATTTCCTTCTCATCCTGTTCTCTGTCCCAGCCTCTCTCACTAAGCCCTCGTCTGGCTGCATGTCTCTTCTTTCCTCTCTCCTTTTCTCAAACTCTCCTGCTTCCTGGCTTTCCTCTTTCAATTCCTCCATTTCAGTCCTGCAGCCCGGCACTACTTTTTCCTCTTGCCTCCCTTTGGCCTGCTCCCTTGGCTTTCTCCCTCTCTTCCATATCCTTCTTCCCGACTTGTCTCTTGGAGACTTTTGGCCACTTTGGAGCCAAGTCTGGGGATGTTTTGGAAACTTTTCAGAGGCCTCGCTGGTGACAGGGGGGACAGCAGGCAGTGACAGGCCCGGGGCTGACAGGCTCCCCCTCCCCTAGCGGGCGCTCGGCTGCCACACCCAGCTGACATAGAACCTTTGTCACAATGCCCGCTACCGTGGTGAGGATGCGGGCACTCTGCAGGTGACAGGGACCCAGCAGGACTTGCTGTCAGCTCAGCAATTGCTCAGTTCCCCAAAGAAGTTGAATTTTGCAAATTGCTGCTTTGCTCTTGAAATGATGTCATCAGGTGGGTGTTTTGGTGTAATACACTGAAAACCAGAGCAGAAATGCTGAAATATTCCCATGATATGCATGGTCTCTGCACCAAACCACCATGTCTCAGCCTAAGTATGTCTGCCGCTTGTTCTTTTGTACTGCCAGCTGATTGTGGAAGTACAGTATAAAAACCATCTTTATGGAGAGATCTTTCTGGTTTAGGCTTAGTCTAAGTGTCTCAAGTAGCCGGGGCTTTTGTTTGGGCCTAATCCATAACGTCTGATGGCTTTCCTCTCATCGCAAGATGAATGTGGTAGAAAATATAAATCAAAGAAACGTCCTTTGGCCTAGCCTTGCCTTGGCTTATTTCCTTCTCATCCTGTTCTCTGTCCCAGCCTCTCTCACTAAGCCCTCGTCTGGCTGCATGTCTCTTCTTTCCTCTCTCCTTTTCTCAAACTCTCCTGCTTCCTGGCTTTCGTCTTTCAATTCCTCCATTTCAGTCCTGCAGCCCGGCACTACTTTTTTCTCTTGCCTCCCTTTGGCCTCCTCCCTTGGCTTTCTCCCTCTCTTCCATATCCTTCTTCCCGACTTGTCTCTTGGAGACTTTTGGCCACTTTGGACCCAAGTCTGGGGATGTTTTGGAAACTTTTCAGAGGCCTCGCTGGTGACAGGGGGGACAGCAGGCAGTGACAGGCCCGGGGCTGACAGGCTCCCCCTCCCCTAGCGGGCGCTCGGCTGCCACACCCAGCTGACATAGAACCTTTGTCATAATGCCCGCTACCGTGGTGAGGATGCGGGCACTCTGCAGGTGACAGGGACCCAGCAGGACTTGCTGTCAGCTCAGCAATTGCTCAGTTCCCCAAAGAAGTTGAATTTTGCAAATTGCTGCTTTGCTCTTGAAATGATGTCATCAGGTGGGTGTTTTGGTGTAATACACTGAAAACCAGAGCAGAAATGCTGAAATATTCCCATGATATGCATGGTCTCTGCACCAAACCACCATGTCTCAGCCTAAGTATGTCTGCCGCTTGTTCTTTTGTACTGCCAGCTGATTGTGGAAGTACAGTATAAAAACCATCTTTATGGAGAGATCTTTCTGGTTTAGGCTTAGTCTAAGTGTCTCAAGTAGCCGGGGCTTTTGTTTGGGCCTAATCCATAACGTCTGATGGCTTTCCTCTCATCGCAAGATGAATGTGGTAGAAAATATAAATCAAAGAAACGTCCTTTGGCCTAGCCTTGCCTTGCCTTGCCTTATTTCCTTCTCATCCTGTTCTCTGTCCCAGCCTCTCTCACTAAGCCCTCGTCTGGCTGCATGTCTCTTCTTTCCTCTCTCCTTTTCTCAAACTCTCCTGCTTCCTGGCTTTCGTCTTTCAATTCCTCCATTTCAGTCCTGCAGCCCGGCACTACTTTTTCCTCTTGCCTCCCTTTGGCCTGCTCCCTTGGCTTTCTCCCTCTCTTCCCTATCCTTCTTCCCGACATGTCTCTTGGAGACTTTTGGCCACTTTGGAGACAAGTCTGGGGATGTTTTGGAAACTTTTCAGAGGCCTCGCTGGTGACACGGGGGACAGCAGGCAGTGACAGGCCCGGGGCTGACAGGCTCCCCATCCCCTAGCGGGTGCTCGGCTGCCACTCCCAGCTGACGTAGAACCTTTGTCACAATGCCCGCTACCGTGGTGAGGATGCGGGCACTCTGCAGGTGACAGGGACCCAGCAGGACTTGCTGTCAGCTCAGCAATTGCTCAGTTCCCCAAAGAAGTTGAATTTTGCAAATTGCTGCTTTGCTCTTGAAATGATGTCATCAGGTGGGTGTTTTGGTGTAATACACTGAAAACCAGAGCAGAAATGCTGAAATATTCCCATGATATGCATGGTCTCTGCACCAAACCACCATGTCTCAGCCTAAGTATGTCTGCCGCTTGTTCTTTTGTACTGCCAGCTGATTGTGGAAGTACAGTATAAAAACCATCTTTATGGAGAGATCTTTCTGGTTTAGGCTTAGTCTAAGTGTCTCAAGTAGCCGGGGCTTTTGTTTGGGCCTAATCCATATGGTCTGATGGCTTTCCTCTCATCTCAAGATGAATGTGGTAGAAAATATAAATCAAAGAAACGTCCTTTGGCCTAGCCTTGCCTTGCCTTATTTCCTTCTCATCCTGTTCTCTGTCCCAGCCTCTCTCACTAAGCCCTCGTCTGGCTGCATGTCTCTTCTTTCCTCTCTCCTTTTCTCAAACTCTCCTGCTTCCTGGCTTTCGTCTTTCAATTCCTCCATTTCAGTCCTGCAGCCCGGCACTACTTTTTTCTCTTGCCTCCCTTTGGCCTCCTCCCTTGGCTTTCTCCCTCTCTTCCATATCCTTCTTCCCGACTTGTCTCTTGGAGACTTTTGGCCACTTTGGAGCCAAGTCTGGGGATGTTTTGGAAACTTTTCAGAGGCCTCGCTGGTGACAGGGGGGACAGCAGGCAGTGACAGGCCCGGGGCTGACAGGCTCCCCCTCCCCTAGCGGGCGCTCGGCTGCCACACCCAGCTGACATAGAACCTTTGTCACAATGCCCGCTACCGTGGTGAGGATGCGGGCACTCTGCAGGTGACAGGGACCCAGCAGGACTTGCTGTCAGCTCAGCAATTGCTCAGTTCCCCAAAGAAGTTGAATTTTGCAAATTGCTGCTTTGCTCTTGAAATGATGTCATCAGGTGGGTGTTTTGGTGTAATACACTGAAAACCAGAGCAGAAATGCTGAAATATTCCCATGATATGCATGGTCTCTGCACCAAACCACCATGTCTCAGCCTAAGTATGTCTGCCGCTTGTTCTTTTGTACTGCCAGCTGATTGTGGAAGTACAGTATAAAAACCATCTTTATGGAGAGATCTTTCTGGTTTAGGCTTAGTCTAAGTGTCTCAAGTAGCCGGGGCTTTTGTTTGGGCCTAATCCATAACGTCTGATGGCTTTCCTCTCATCGCAAGATGAATGTGGTAGAAAATATAAATCAAAGAAACGTCCTTTGGCCTAGCCTTGCCTTGCCTTGCCTTATTTCCTTCTCATCCTGTTCTCTGTCCCAGCCTCTCTCACTAAGCCCTCGTCTGGCTGCATGTCTCTTCTTTCCTCTCTCCTTTTCTCAAACTCTCCTGCTTCCTGGCTTTCGTCTTTCAATTCCTCCATTTCAGTCCTGCAGCCCGGCACTACTTTTTCCTCTTGCCTCCCTTTGGCCTGCTCCCTTGGCTTTCTCCCTCTCTTCCATATCCTTCTTCCCGACTTGTCTCTTGGAGACTTTTGGCCACTTTGGACCCAAGTCTGGGGATGTTTTGGAAACTTTTCAGAGGCCTCGCTGGTGACAGGGGGGACAGCAGGCAGTGACAGGCCCGGGGCTGACAGGCTCCCCCTCCACTAGCGGGCGCTCGGCTGCCACACCCAGCTGACATAGAACCTTTGTCACAATGCCCGCTACCGTGGTGAGGATGCGGGCACTCTGCAGGTGACAGGGACCCAGCAGGACTTGCTGTCAGCTCAGCAATTGCTCAGTTCCCCAAAGAAGTTGAATTTTGCAAATTGCTGCTTTGCTCTTGAAATGATGTCATCAGGTGGGTGTTTTGGTGTAATACACTGAAAACCAGAGCAGAAATGCTGAAATATTCCCATGATATGCATGGTCTCTGCACCAAACCACCATGTCTCAGCCTAAGTATGTCTGCCGCTTGTTCTTTTGTACTGCCAGCTGATTGTGGAAGTACAGTATAAAAACCATCTTTATGGAGAGATCTTTCTGGTTTAGGCTTAGTCTAAGTGTCTCAAGTAGCCGGGGCTTTTGTTTGGGCCTAATCCATAACGTCTGATGGCTTTCCTCTCATCTCAAGATGAATGTGGTAGAAAATATAAATCAAAGAAACGTCCTTTGGCCTAGCCTTGCCTTGCCTTATTTCCTTCTCATCCTGTTCTCTGTCCCAGCCTGTCTCACTAAGCCCTCGTCTGGCTGCATGTCTCTTCTTTCCTCTCTCCTTTTCTCAAACTCTCCTGCTTCCTGGCTTTCGTCTTTCAATTCCTCCATTTCAGTCCTGCAGCCCGGCACTACTTTTTCCTCTTGCCTCCCTTTGGCCTGCTCCCTTGGCTTTCTCCCTCTCTTCCATATCCTTCTTCCCGACTTGTCTCTTGGAGACTTTTGGCCACTTTGGACCCAAGTCTGGGGATGTTTTGGAAACTTTTCAGAGGCCTCGCTGGTGACAGTGGGGACAGCAGGCAGTGACAGGCCCGGGGCTGACAGGCTCCCCCTCCCCTAGCGGGCGCTCGGCTGCCACACCCAGCTGACATAGAACCTTTGTCACAATGTCCGCTACCGTGGTGAGGATGCGGGCACTCTGCAGGTGACAGGGACCCAGCAGGACTTGCTGTCAGCTCAGCAATTGCTCAGTTCCCCAAAGAAGTTGAATTTTGCAAATTGCTGCTTTGCTCTTGAAATGATGTCATCAGGTGGGTGTTTTGGTGTAATACACTGAAAACCAGAGCAGAAATGCTGAAATATTCCCATGATATGCATGGTCTCTGCACCAAACCACCATGTCTCAGCCTAAGTAGTCTGCCGCTTGTTCTTTTGTACTGCCAGCTGATTGTGGAAGTACAGTATAAAAACCATCTTTATGGAGAGATCTTTCTGGTTTAGGCTTAGTCTAAGTGTCTCAAGTAGCCGGGGCTTTTGTTTGGGCCTAATCCATATGGTCTGATGGCTTTCCTCTCATCTCAAGATGAATGTGGTAGAAAATATAAATCAAAGAAACGTCCTTTGGCCTAGCCTTGCCTTGCCTTGCCTTATTTCCTTCTCATCCTGTTCTCTGTCCCAGCCTCTCTCACTAAGCCCTCGTCTGGCTGCATGTCTCTTCTTTCCTCTCTCCTTTTCTCAAACTCTCCTGCTTCCTGGCTTTCGTCTTTCAATTCCTCCATTTCAGTCCTGCAGCCCCGCACTACTTTTTCCTCTTGCCTCCCTTTGGACTGCTCCCTTGGCTTTCTCCCTCTCTTCCATATCCTTCTTCCCGACATGTCTCTTGGAGACTTTTGGCCACTTTGGACCCCAGTCTGGGCATGTTTTGGAAACTTTTCAGAGGCCTCGCTGGTGACACGGGGGACAGCAGGCAGTGACAGGCCCGGGGCTGACAGGCTCCCCATCCCCTAGCGGGTGCTCGGCCGCCACACCCAGCTGACGTAGAACCTTTGTCACAATGCCCGCTACCGTGGGGAGGATGCGGGCACTCTGCAGGTGACAGGGACCCAGCAGGACTTGCTGTCAGCTCAGCAATTGCTCAGTTCCCCAAAGAAGTTGAATTTTGCAAATTGCTGCTTTGCTCTTGAAATGATGTCATCAGGTGGGTGTTTTGGTGTAATACACTGAAAACCAGAGCAGAAATGCTGAAATATTCCCATGATATGCATGGTCTCTGCACCAAACCACCATGTCTCAGCCTAAGTATGTCTGCCGCTTATTCTTTTGTACTGCCAGCTGATTGTGGAAGTACAGTATAAAAACCATCTTTATGGAGAGATCTTTCTGGTTTAGGCTTAGTCTAAGTGTCTCAAGTAGCCGGGGCTTTTGTTTGGGCCTAGTCCATAAGGTCTGATGGCTTTCCTCTCATCTCAAGATGAATGTGGTAGAAAATATAAATCAAAGAAACGTCCTTTGGCCTAGCCTTGCCTTGCCTTATTTCCTTCTCATCCTGTTCTCTGTCCCAGCCTGTCTCACTAAGCCCTCGTCTGGCTGCATGTCTCTTCTTTCCTCTCTCCTTTTCTCAAACTCTCCTGCTTCCTGGCTTTCGTCTTTCAATTCCTCCATTTCAGTCCTGCAGCCCGGCACTACTTTTTCCTCTTGCCTCCCTTTGGCCTGCTCCCTTGGCTTTCTCCCTCTCTTCCATATCCTCCTTCCCGACATGTCTCTTGGAGACTTTTGGCCACTTTGGACCCAAGTCTGGGGATGTTTTGGAAACTTTTCAGAGGCCTCGCTGGTGACAGGGGGGACAGCAGGCAGTGACAGGCCCGGGGCTGACAGGCTCCCCCTCCCCTAGCGGGCGCTCGGCTGCCACACCCAGCTGACGTAGAACCTTTGTCACAATGCCCGCTACCGTGGGGAGGATGCGGGCACTCTGCAGGTGACAGGGACCCAGCAGGACTTGCTGTCATCTCAGCAATTGCTCAGTTCCCCAAAGAAGCTGAATTCTGCAAATTGCTGCTTTTGCTCTTGAAATGATGTCATCAGGTGGGTGTTTTGGTGTAATACACTGAAAACCAGAGCAGAAATGCTGAAATATTCCCATGATATGCATGGTCTCTGCACCAAACCACCATGTCTCAGCCTAAGTATGTCTGCCGCTTGTTCTTTTGTACTGCCAGCTGATTGTGGAAGTACAGTATAAAAACCATCTTTATGGAGAGATCTTTCTGGTTTAGGCTTAGTCTAAGTGTCTCAAGTAGCCGGGGCTTTTGTTTGGGCCTAATCCATAACGTCTGATGGCTTTCCTCTCATCTCAAGATGAATGTGGTAGAAAATATAAATCAAAGAAACGTCCTTTGGCCTAGCCTTGCCTTGCCTTGCCTTATTTCCTTCTCATCCTGTTCTCTGTCCCAGCCTCTCTCACTAACCCCTCGTCTGGCTGCATGTCTCTTCTTTCCTCTCTCCTTTTCTCAAACTCTCCTGCTTCCTGGCTTTCGTCTTTCAATTCCTCCATTTCAGTCCTGCAGCCCGGCACTACTTTTTCCTCTTGCCTCCCTTTGGCCTGCTCCCTTGGCTTTCTCCCTCTCTTCCATATCCTTCTTCCCGACTTGTCTCTTGGAGACTTTTGGCCACTTTGGACCCAAGTCTGGGCATGTTTTGGAAACTTTTCAGAGGCCTCGCTGGTGACAGTGGGGACAGCAGGCAGTGACAGGCCCGGGGCTGACAGGCTCCCCCTCCCCTAGCGGGCGCTCGGCTGCCACACCCAGCTGACATAGAACCTTTGTCACAATGCCCGCTACCGTGGTGAGGATGCGGGCACTCTGCAGGTGACAGGGACCCAGCAGGACTTGCTGTCAGCTCAGCAATTGCTCAGTTCCCCAAAGAAGTTGAATTTTGCAAATTGCTGCTTTGCTCTTGAAATGATGTCATCAGGTGGGTGTTTTGGTGTAATACACTGAAAACCAGAGCAGAAATGCTGAAATATTCCCATGATATGCATGGTCTCTGCACCAAACCACCATGTCTCAGCCTAAGTAGTCTGCCGCTTGTTCTTTTGTACTGCCAGCTGATTGTGGAAGTACAGTATAAAAACCATCTTTATGGAGAGATCTTTCTGGTTTAGGCTTAGTCTAAGTGTCTCAAGTAGCCGGGGCTTTTGTTTGGGCCTAATCCATATGGTCTGATGGCTTTCCTCTCATCTCAAGATGAATGTGGTAGAAAATATAAATCAAAGAAACGTCCTTTGGCCTAGCCTTGCCTTGCCTTGCCTTATTTCCTTCTCATCCTGTTCTCTGTCCCAGCCTCTCTCACTAAGCCCTCGTCTGGCTGCATGTCTCTTCTTTCCTCTCTCCTTTTCTCAAACTCTCCTGCTTCCTGGCTTTCGTCTTTCAATTCCTCCATTTCAGTCCTGCAGCCCCGCACTACTTTTTCCTCTTGCCTCCCTTTGGACTGCTCCCTTGGCTTTCTCCCTCTCTTCCATATCCTTCTTCCCGACATGTCTCTTGGAGACTTTTGGCCACTTTGGACCCCAGTCTGGGCATGTTTTGGAAACTTTTCAGAGGCCTCGCTGGTGACACGGGGGACAGCAGGCAGTGACAGGCCCGGGGCTGACAGGCTCCCCATCCCCTAGCGGGTGCTCGGCTGCCACACCCAGCTGACGTAGAACCTTTGTCACAATGCCCGCTACCGTGGGGAGGATGCGGGCACTCTGCAGGTGACAGGGACCCAGCAGGACTTGCTGTCAGCTCAGCAATTGCTCAGTTCCCCAAAGAAGTTGAATTTTGCAAATTGCTGCTTTGCTCTTGAAATGATGTCATCAGGTGGGTGTTTTGGTGTAATACACTGAAAACCAGAGCAGAAATGCTGAAATATTCCCATGATATGCATGGTCTCTGCACCAAACCACCATGTCTCAGCCTAAGTATGTCTGCCGCTTATTCTTTTGTACTGCCAGCTGATTGTGGAAGTACAGTATAAAAACCATCTTTATGGAGAGATCTTTCTGGTTTAGGCTTAGTCTAAGTGTCTCAAGTAGCCGGGGCTTTTGTTTGGGCCTAGTCCATAAGGTCTGATGGCTTTCCTCTCATCTCAAGATGAATGTGGTAGAAAATATAAATCAAAGAAACGTCCTTTGGCCTAGCCTTGCCTTGCCTTATTTCCTTCTCATCCTGTTCTCTGTCCCAGCCTGTCTCACTAAGCCCTCGTCTGGCTGCATGTCTCTTCTTTCCTCTCTCCTTTTCTCAAACTCTCCTGCTTCCTGGCTTTCGTCTTTCAATTCCTCCATTTCAGTCCTGCAGCCCGGCACTACTTTTTCCTCTTGCCTCCCTTTGGCCTGCTCCCTTGGCTTTCTCCCTCTCTTCCATATCCTCCTTCCCGACATGTCTCTTGGAGACTTTTGGCCACTTTGGACCCAAGTCTGGGGATGTTTTGGAAACTTTTCAGAGGCCTCGCTGGTGACAGGGGGGACAGCAGGCAGTGACAGGCCCGCGGCTGACAGGCTCCCCCTCCCCTAGCGGGCGCTCGGCTGCCACACCCAGCTGACGTAGAACCTTTGTCACAATGCCCGCTACCGTGGGGAGGATGCGGGCACTCTGCAGGTGACAGGGACCCAGCAGGACTTGCTGTCATCTCAGCAATTGCTCAGTTCCCCAAAGAAGCTGAATTCTGCAAATTGCTGCTTTTGCTCTTGAAATGATGTCATCAGGTGGGTGTTTTGGTGTAATACACTGAAAACCAGAGCAGAAATGCTGAAATATTCCCATGATATGCATGGTCTCTGCACCAAACCACCATGTCTCAGCCTAAGTATGTCTGCCGCTTGTTCTTTTGTACTGCCAGCTGATTGTGGAAGTACAGTATAAAAACCATCTTTATGGAGAGATCTTTCTGGTTTAGGCTTAGTCTAAGTGTCTCAAGTAGCCGGGGCTTTTGTTTGGGCCTAATCCATAACGTCTGATGGCTTTCCTCTCATCTCAAGATGAATGTGGTAGAAAATATAAATCAAAGAAACGTCCTTTGGCCTAGCCTTGCCTTGCCTTGCCTTATTTCCTTCTCATCCTGTTCTCTGTCCCAGCCTCTCTCACTAACCCCTCGTCTGGCTGCATGTCTCTTCTTTCCTCTCTCCTTTTCTCAAACTCTCCTGCTTCCTGGCTTTCGTCTTTCAATTCCTCCATTTCAGTCCTGCAGCCCGGCACTACTTTTTCCTCTTGCCTCCCTTTGGCCTGCTCCCTTGGCTTTCTCCCTCTCTTCCATATCCTTCTTCCCGACTTGTCTCTTGGAGACTTTTGGCCACTTTGGACCCAAGTCTGGGCATGTTTTGGAAACTTTTCAGAGGCCTCGCTGGTGACAGTGGGGACAGCAGGCAGTGACAGGCCCGGGGCTGACAGGCTCCCCCTCCCCTAGCGGGCGCTCGGCTGCCACACCCAGCTGACATAGAACCTTTGTCACAATGCCCGCTACCGTGGTGAGGATGCGGGCACTCTGCAGGTGACAGGGACCCAGCAGGACTTGCTGTCAGCTCAGCAATTGCTCAGTTCCCCAAAGAAGTTGAATTTTGCAAATTGCTGCTTTGCTCTTGAAATGATGTCATCAGGTGGGTGTTTTGGTGTAATACACTGAAAACCAGAGCAGAAATGCTGAAATATTCCCATGATATGCATGGTCTCTGCACCAAACCACCATGTCTCAGCCTAAGTAGTCTGCCGCTTGTTCTTTTGTACTGCCAGCTGATTGTGGAAGTACAGTATAAAAACCATCTTTATGGAGAGATCTTTCTGGTTTAGGCTTAGTCTAAGTGTCTCAAGTAGCCGGGGCTTTTGTTTGGGCCTAATCCATATGGTCTGATGGCTTTCCTCTCATCTCAAGATGAATGTGGTAGAAAATATAAATCAAAGAAACGTCCTTTGGCCTAGCCTTGCCTTGCCTTGCCTTATTTCCTTCTCATCCTGTTCTCTGTCCCAGCCTCTCTCACTAAGCCCTCGTCTGGCTGCATGTCTCTTCTTTCCTCTCTCCTTTTCTCAAACTCTCCTGCTTCCTGGCTTTCGTCTTTCAATTCCTCCATTTCAGTCCTGCAGCCCCGCACTACTTTTTCCTCTTGCCTCCCTTTGGACTGCTCCCTTGGCTTTCTCCCTCTCTTCCATATCCTTCTTCCCGACATGTCTCTTGGAGACTTTTGGCCACTTTGGACCCCAGTCTGGGCATGTTTTGGAAACTTTTCAGAGGCCTCGCTGGTGACACGGGGGACAGCAGGCAGTGACAGGCCCGGGGCTGACAGGCTCCCCATCCCCTAGCGGGTGCTCGGCTGCCACACCCAGCTGACGTAGAACCTTTGTCACAATGCCCGCTACCGTGGGGAGGATGCGGGCACTCTGCAGGTGACAGGGACCCAGCAGGACTTGCTGTCAGCTCAGCAATTGCTCAGTTCCCCAAAGAAGTTGAATTTTGCAAATTGCTGCTTTGCTCTTGAAATGATGTCATCAGGTGGGTGTTTTGGTGTAATACACTGAAAACCAGAGCAGAAATGCTGAAATATTCCCATGATATGCATGGTCTCTGCACCAAACCACCATGTCTCAGCCTAAGTATGTCTGCCGCTTATTCTTTTGTACTGCCAGCTGATTGTGGAAGTACAGTATAAAAACCATCTTTATGGAGAGATCTTTCTGGTTTAGGCTTAGTCTAAGTGTCTCAAGTAGCCGGGGCTTTTGTTTGGGCCTAGTCCATAAGGTCTGATGGCTTTCCTCTCATCTCAAGATGAATGTGGTAGAAAATATAAATCAAAGAAACGTCCTTTGGCCTAGCCTTGCCTTGCCTTATTTCCTTCTCATCCTGTTCTCTGTCCCAGCCTGTCTCACTAAGCCCTCGTCTGGCTGCATGTCTCTTCTTTCCTCTCTCCTTTTCTCAAACTCTCCTGCTTCCTGGCTTTCGTCTTTCAATTCCTCCATTTCAGTCCTGCAGCCCGGCACTACTTTTTCCTCTTGCCTCCCTTTGGCCTGCTCCCTTGGCTTTCTCCCTCTCTTCCATATCCTCCTTCCCGACATGTCTCTTGGAGACTTTTGGCCACTTTGGACCCAAGTCTGGGGATGTTTTGGAAACTTTTCAGAGGCCTCGCTGGTGACAGGGGGGACAGCAGGCAGTGACAGGCCCGCGGCTGACAGGCTCCCCCTCCCCTAGCGGGCGCTCGGCTGCCACACCCAGCTGACGTAGAACCTTTGTCACAATGCCCGCTACCGTGGGGAGGATGCGGGCACTCTGCAGGTGACAGGGACCCAGCAGGACTTGCTGTCAGCTCAGCAATTGCTCAGTTCCCCAAAGAAGCTGAATTCTGCAAATTGCTGCTTTTGCTCTTGAAATGATGTCATCAGGTGGGTGTTTTGGTGTAATACACTGAAAACCAGAGCAGAAATGCTGAAATATTCCCATGATATGCATGGTCTCTGCACCAAACCACCATGTCTCAGCCTAAGTATGTCTGCCGCTTGTTCTTTTGTACTGCCAGCTGATTGTGGAAGTACAGTATAAAAACCATCTTTATGGAGAGATCTTTCTGGTTTAGGCTTAGTCTAAGTGTCTCAAGTAGCCGGGGCTTTTGTTTGGGCCTAATCCATAACGTCTGATGGCTTTCCTCTCATCTCAAGATGAATGTGGTAGAAAATATAAATCAAAGAAACGTCCTTTGGCCTAGCCTTGCCTTGCCTTGCCTTATTTCCTTCTCATCCTGTTCTCTGTCCCAGCCTCTCTCACTAAGCCCTCGTCTGGCTGCATGTCTCTTCTTTCCTCTCTCCTTTTCTCAAACTCTCCTGCTTCCTGGCTTTCGTCTTTCAATTCCTCCATTTCAGTCCTGCAGCCCGGCACTACTTTTTCCTCTTGCCTCCCTTTGGCCTGCTCCCTTGGCTTTCTCCCTCTCTTCCATATCCTTCTTCCCGACTTGTCTCTTGGAGACTTTTGGCCACTTTGGACCCAAGTCTGGGCATGTTTTGGAAACTTTTCAGAGGCCTCGCTGGTGACAGTGGGGACAGCAGGCAGTGACAGGCCCGGGGCTGACAGGCTCCCCCTCCCCTAGCGGGCGCTCGGCTGCCACACCCAGCTGACATAGAACCTTTGTCACAATGCCCGCTACCGTGGTGAGGATGCGGGCACTCTGCAGGTGACAGGGACCCAGCAGGACTTGCTGTCAGCTCAGCAATTGCTCAGTTCCCCAAAGAAGTTGAATTTTGCAAATTGCTGCTTTGCTCTTGAAATGATGTCATCAGGTGGGTGTTTTGGTGTAATACACTGAAAACCAGAGCAGAAATGCTGAAATATTCCCATGATATGCATGGTCTCTGCACCAAACCACCATGTCTCAGCCTAAGTAGTCTGCCGCTTGTTCTTTTGTACTGCCAGCTGATTGTGGAAGTACAGTATAAAAACCATCTTTATGGAGAGATCTTTCTGGTTTAGGCTTAGTCTAAGTGTCTCAAGTAGCCGGGGCTTTTGTTTGGGCCTAATCCATATGGTCTGATGGCTTTCCTCTCATCTCAAGATGAATGTGGTAGAAAATATAAATCAAAGAAACGTCCTTTGGCCTAGCCTTGCCTTGCCTTGCCTTATTTCCTTCTCATCCTGTTCTCTGTCCCAGCCTCTCTCACTAAGCCCTCGTCTGGCTGCATGTCTCTTCTTTCCTCTCTCCTTTTCTCAAACTCTCCTGCTTCCTGGCTTTCGTCTTTCAATTCCTCCATTTCAGTCCTGCAGCCCCGCACTACTTTTTCCTCTTGCCTCCCTTTGGACTGCTCCCTTGGCTTTCTCCCTCTCTTCCATATCCTTCTTCCCGACATGTCTCTTGGAGACTTTTGGCCACTTTGGACCCCAGTCTGGGCATGTTTTGGAAACTTTTCAGAGGCCTCGCTGGTGACACGGGGGACAGCAGGCAGTGACAGGCCCGGGGCTGACAGGCTCCCCATCCCCTAGCGGGTGCTCGGCTGCCACACCCAGCTGACGTAGAACCTTTGTCACAATGCCCGCTACCGTGGGGAGGATGCGGGCACTCTGCAGGTGACAGGGACCCAGCAGGACTTGCTGTCAGCTCAGCAATTGCTCAGTTCCCCAAAGAAGTTGAATTTTGCAAATTGCTGCTTTGCTCTTGAAATGATGTCATCAGGTGGGTGTTTTGGTGTAATACACTGAAAACCAGAGCAGAAATGCTGAAATATTCCCATGATATGCATGGTCTCTGCACCAAACCACCATGTCTCAGCCTAAGTATGTCTGCCGCTTATTCTTTTGTACTGCCAGCTGATTGTGGAAGTACAGTATAAAAACCATCTTTATGGAGAGATCTTTCTGGTTTAGGCTTAGTCTAAGTGTCTCAAGTAGCCGGGGCTTTTGTTTGGGCCTAGTCCATAAGGTCTGATGGCTTTCCTCTCATCTCAAGATGAATGTGGTAGAAAATATAAATCAAAGAAACGTCCTTTGGCCTAGCCTTGCCTTGCCTTATTTCCTTCTCATCCTGTTCTCTGTCCCAGCCTGTCTCACTAAGCCCTCGTCTGGCTGCATGTCTCTTCTTTCCTCTCTCCTTTTCTCAAACTCTCCTGCTTCCTGGCTTTTGTCTTTCAATTCCTCCATTTCAGTCCTGCAGCCCGGCACTACTTTTTCCTCTTGCCTCCCTTTGGCCTGCTCCCTTGGCTTTCTCCCTCTCTTCCATATCCTTCTTCCCGACATGTCTCTTGGAGACTTTTGGCCACTTTGGACCCAAGTCTGGGGATGTTTTGGAAACTTTTCAGAGGCCTCGCTGGTGACAGGGGGGACAGCAGGCAGTGACAGGCCCGGGGCTGACAGGCTCCCCCTCCCCTAGCGGGCGCTCGGCTGCCACACCCAGCTGACGTAGAACCTTTGTCACAATGCCCGCTACCGTGGTGAGGATGCGGGCACTCTGCAGGTGACAGGGACCCAGCAGGACTTGCTGTCAGCTCAGCAATTGCTCAGTTCCCCAAAGAAGCTGAATTCTGCAAATTGCTGCTTTTGCTCTTGAAATGATGTCATCAGGTGGGTGTTTTTGTGTAATACACTGAAAACCAGAGCAGAAATGCTGAAATATTCCCATGATATGCATGGTCTCTGCACCAAACCACCATGTCTCAGCCTAAGTATGTCTGCCGCTTGTTCTTTTGTACTGCCAGCTGATTGTGGAAGTACAGTATAAAAACCATCTTCATGGAGAGATCTTTCTGGTTTAGGCTTAGTCTAAGTGTCTCAAGTAGCCGGGGCTTTTGTTTGGGCCTAATCCATAACGTCTGATGGCTTTCCTCTCATCTCAAGATGAATGTGGTAGAAAATATAAATCAAAGAAACGTCCTTTGGCCTAGCCTTGCCTTGCCTTGCCTTATTTCCTTCTCATCCTGTTCTCTGTCCCAGCCTCTCTCACTAACCCCTCGTCTGGCTGCATGTCTCTTCTTTCCTCTCTCCTTTTCTCAAACTCTCCTGCTTCCTGGCTTTCGTCTTTCAATTCCTCCATTTCAGTCCTGCAGCCCGGCACTACTTTTTCCTCTTGTCTCCCTTTGGCCTGCTCCCTTGGCTTTCTCCCTCTCTTCCATATCCTTCTTCCCGACTTGTCTCTTGGAGACTTTTGGCCACTTTGGACCCAAGTCTGGGCATGTTTTGGAAACTTTTCAGAGGCCTCGCTGGTGACAGGGGGGACAGCAGGCAGTGACAGGCCCGGGGCTGACAGGCTCCCCCTCCCCTAGCGGGCGCTCGGCTGCCACACCCAGCTGACATAGAACCTTTGTCACAATGTCCGCTACCGTGGTGAGGATGCGGGCACTCTGCAGGTGACAGGGACCCAGCAGGACTTGCTGTCAGCTCAGCAATTGCTCAGTTCCCCAAAGAAGTTGAATTTTGCAAATTGCTGCTTTGCTCTTGAAATGATGTCATCAGGTGGGTGTTTTGGTGTAATACACTGAAAACCAGAGCAGAAATGCTGAAATATTCCCATGATATGCATGGTCTCTGCACCAAACCACCATGTCTCAGCCTAAGTATGTCTGCCGCTTGTTCTTTTGTACTGCCAGCTGATTGTGGAAGTACAGTATAAAAACCATCTTTATGGAGAGATCTTTCTGGTTTAGGCTTAGTCTAAGTGTCTCAAGTAGCCGGGGCTTTTGTTTGGGCCTAATCCATAACGTCTGATGGCTTTCCTCTCATCTCAAGATGAATGTGGTAGAAAATATAAATCAAAGAAACGTCCTTTGGCCTAGCCTTGCCTTGCCTTGCCTTATTTCCTTCTCATCCTGTTCTCTGTCCCAGCCTCTCTCACTAACCCCTCGTCTGGCTGCATGTCTCTTCTTTCCTCTCTCCTTTTCTCAAACTCTCCTGCTTCCTGGCTTTCGTCTTTCAATTCCTCCATTTCAGTCCTGCAGCCCGGCACTACTTTTTCCTCTTGCCTCCCTTTGGCCTGCTCCCTTGGCTTTCTCCCTCTCTTCCATATCCTTCTTCCCGACTTGTCTCTTGGAGACTTTTGGCCACTTTGGACCCAAGTCTGGGCATGTTTTGGAAACTTTTCAGAGGCCTCGCTGGTGACAGGGGGGACAGCAGGCAGTGACAGGCCCGGGGCTGACAGGCTCCCCCTCCCCTAGCGGGCGCTCGGCTGCCACACCCAGCTGACATAGAACCTTTGTCACAATGCCCGCTACCGTGGGGAGGATGCGGGCACTCTGCAGGTGACAGGGACCCAGCAGGACTTGCTGTCAGCTCAGCAATTGCTCAGTTCCCCAAAGAAGTTGAATTTTGCAAATTGCTGCTTTGCTCTTGAAATGATGTCATCAGGTGGGTGTTTTGGTGTAATACACTGAAAACCAGAGCAGAAATGCTGAAATATTCCCATGATATGCATGGTCTCTGCACCAAACCACCATGTCTCAGCCTAAGTAGTCTGCCGCTTGTTCTTTTGTACTGCCAGCTGATTGTGGAAGTACAGTATAAAAACCATCTTTATGGAGAGATCTTTCTGGTTTAGGCTTAGTCTAAGTGTCTCAAGTAGCCGGGGCTTTTGTTTGGGCCTAATCCATATGGTCTGATGGCTTTCCTCTCATCTCAAGATGAATGTGGTAGAAAATATAAATCAAAGAAACGTCCTTTGGCCTAGCCTTGCCTTGCCTTGCCTTATTTCCTTCTCATCCTGTTCTCTGTCCCAGCCTCTCTCACTAAGCCCTCGTCTGGCTGCATGTCTCTTCTTTCCTCTCTCCTTTTCTCAAACTCTCCTGCTTCCTGGCTTTCGTCTTTCAATTCCTCCATTTCAGTCCTGCAGCCCCGCACTACTTTTTCCTCTTGCCTCCCTTTGGACTGCTCCCTTGGCTTTCTCCCTCTCTTCCATATCCTTCTTCCCGACATGTCTCTTGGAGACTTTTGGCCACTTTGGACCCCAGTCTGGGCATGTTTTGGAAACTTTTCAGAGGCCTCGCTGGTGACACGGGGGACAGCAGGCAGTGACAGGCCCGGGGCTGACAGGCTCCCCATCCCCTAGCGGGTGCTCGGCTGCCACACCCAGCTGACGTAGAACCTTTGTCACAATGCCCGCTACCGTGGGGAGGATGCGGGCACTCTGCAGGTGACAGGGACCCAGCAGGACTTGCTGTCAGCTCAGCAATTGCTCAGTTCCCCAAAGAAGTTGAATTTTGCAAATTGCTGCTTTGCTCTTGAAATGATGTCATCAGGTGGGTGTTTTGGTGTAATACACTGAAAACCAGAGCAGAAATGCTGAAATATTCCCATGATATGCATGGTCTCTGCACCAAACCACCATGTCTCAGCCTAAGTATGTCTGCCGCTTATTCTTTTGTACTGCCAGCTGATTGTGGAAGTACAGTATAAAAACCATCTTTATGGAGAGATCTTTCTGGTTTAGGCTTAGTCTAAGTGTCTCAAGTAGCCGGGGCTTTTGTTTGGGCCTAGTCCATAAGGTCTGATGGCTTTCCTCTCATCTCAAGATGAATGTGGTAGAAAATATAAATCAAAGAAACGTCCTTTGGCCTAGCCTTGCCTTGCCTTATTTCCTTCTCATCCTGTTCTCTGTCCCAGCCTGTCTCACTAAGCCCTCGTCTGGCTGCATGTCTCTTCTTTCCTCTCTCCTTTTCTCAAACTCTCCTGCTTCCTGGCTTTCGTCTTTCAATTCCTCCATTTCAGTCCTGCAGCCCGGCACTACTTTTTCCTCTTGCCTCCCTTTGGCCTGCTCCCTTGGCTTTCTCCCTCTCTTCCATATCCTTCTTCCCGACATGTCTCTTGGAGACTTTTGGCCACTTTGGACCCAAGTCTGGGGATGTTTTGGAAACTTTTCAGAGGCCTCGCTGGTGACAGGGGGGACAGCAGGCAGTGACAGGCCCGGGGCTGACAGGCTCCCCCTCCCCTAGCGGGCGCTCGGCTGCCACACCCAGCTGACGTAGAACCTTTGTCACAATGCCCGCTACCGTGGTGAGGATGCGGGCACTCTGCAGGTGACAGGGACCCAGCAGGACTTGCTGTCAGCTCAGCAATTGCTCAGTTCCCCAAAGAAGCTGAATTCTGCAAATTGCTGCTTTTGCTCTTGAAATGATGTCATCAGGTGGGTGTTTTGGTGTAATACACTGAAAACCAGAGCAGAAATGCTGAAATATTCCCATGATATGCATGGTCTCTGCACCAAACCACCATGTCTCAGCCTAAGTATGTCTGCCGCTTGTTCTTTTGTACTGCCAGCTGATTGTGGAAGTACAGTATAAAAACCATCTTCATGGAGAGATCTTTCTGGTTTAGGCTTAGTCTAAGTGTCTCAAGTAGCCGGGGCTTTTGTTTGGGCCTAATCCATAACGTCTGATGGCTTTCCTCTCATCTCAAGATGAATGTGGTAGAAAATATAAATCAAAGAAACGTCCTTTGGCCTAGCCTTGCCTTGCCTTGCCTTATTTCCTTCTCATCCTGTTCTCTGTCCCAGCCTCTCTCACTAACCCCTCGTCTGGCTGCATGTCTCTTCTTTCCTCTCTCCTTTTCTCAAACTCTCCTGCTTCCTGGCTTTCGTCTTTCAATTCCTCCATTTCAGTCCTGCAGCCCGGCACTACTTTTTCCTCTTGCCTCCCTTTGGCCTGCTCCCTTGGCTTTCTCCCTCTCTTCCATATCCTTCTTCCCGACTTGTCTCTTGGAGACTTTTGGCCACTTTGGACCCAAGTCTGGGCATGTTTTGGAAACTTTTCAGAGGCCTCGCTGGTGACAGGGGGGACAGCAGGCAGTGACAGGCCCGGGGCTGACAGGCTCCCCCTCCCCTAGCGGGTGCTCGGCTGCCACACCCAGCTGACATAGATCCTTTGTCACAATGCCCGCTACCGTGGTGAGGATGCGGGCACTCTGCAGGTGACAGGGACCCAGCAGGACTTGCTGTCAGCTCAGCAATTGCTCAGTTCCCCAAAGAAGTTGAATTTTGCAAATTGCTGCTTTGCTCTTGAAATGATGTCATCAGGTGGGTGTTTTGGTGTAATACACTGAAAACCAGAGCAGAAATGCTGAAATATTCCCATGATATGCATGGTCTCTGCACCAAACCACCATGTCTCAGCCTAAGTATGTCTGCCGCTTGTTCTTTTGTACTGCCAGCTGATTGTGGAAGTACAGTATAAAAACCATCTTTATGGAGAGATCTTTCTGGTTTAGGCTTAGTCTAAGTGTCTCAAGTAGCCGGGGCTTTTGTTTGGGCCTAATCCATAAGGTCTGATGGCTTTCCTCTCATCTCAAGATGAATGTGGTAGAAAATATAAATCAAAGAAACGTTCTTTGGCCTAGCCTTGCCTTGCCTTATTTCCTTCTCATCCTGTTCTCTGTCCCAACCTCTCTCACTAACCCCTCGTCTGGCTGCATGTCTCTTCTTTCCTCTCTCCTTTTCTCAAACTCTCCTGCTTCCTGGCTTTCGTCTTTCAATTCCTCCATTTCAGTCCTGCAGCCCGGCACTACTTTTTCCTCTTGCCTCCCTTTGGCCTGCTCCCTTGGCTTTCTCCCTCTCTTCCATATCCTTCTTCCCGACTTGTCTCTTGGAGACTTTTGGCCACTTTGGACCCACGTCTGGGCATGTTTTGGAAACTTTTCAGAGGCCTCGCTGGTGACAGGGGGGACAGCAGGCAGTGACAGGCCCGGGGCTGACAGGCTCCCCCTCCCCTAGCGGGCGCTCGGCTGCCACACCCAGCTGACATAGAACCTTTGTCACAATGTCCGCTACCGTGGTGAGGATGCGGGCACTCTGCAGGTGACAGGGACCCAGCAGGACTTGCTGTCAGCTCAGCAATTGCTCAGTTCCCCAAAGAAGTTGAATTTTGCAAATTGCTGCTTTGCTCTTGAAATGATGTCATCAGGTGGGTGTTTTGGTGTAATACACTGAAAACCAGAGCAGAAATGCTGAAATATTCCCATGATATGCATGGTCTCTGCACCAAACCACCATGTCTCAGCCTAAGTATGTCTGCCGCTTGTTCTTTTGTACTGCCAGCTGATTGTGGAAGTACAGTATAAAAACCATCTTTATGGAGAGATCTTTCTGGTTTAGGCTTAGTCTAAGTGTCTCAAGTAGCCGGGGCTTTTGTTTGGGCCTAATCCATAACGTCTGATGGCTTTCCTCTCATCGCAAGATGAATGTGGTAGAAAATATAAATCAAAGAAACGTCCTTTGGCCTAGCCTTGCCTTGCCTTATTTCCTTCTCATCCTGTTCTCTGTCCCAGCCTCTCTCACTAACCCCTCGTCTGGCTGCATGTCTCTTCTTTCCTCTCTCCTTTTCTCAAACTCTCCTGCTTCCTGGCTTTCATCTTTCAATTCCTCCATTTCAGTCCTGCAGCCCGGCACTACTTTTTCCTCTTGCCTCCCTTTGGCCTGCTCCCTTGGCTTTCTCCCTCTCTTCCATATCCTTCTTCCCGACTTGTCTCTTGGAGACTTTTGGCCACTTTGGACCCAAGTCTGGGCATGTTTTGGAAACATTTCAGAGGCCTCGCTGGTGACAGGGGGGACAGCAGGCAGTGACAGGCCCGGGGCTGACAGGCTCCCCCTCCCCTAGCGGGCGCTCGGCTGCCACACCCAGCTGACATAGAACCTTTGTCACAATGCCCGCTACCGTGGTATGATGCGGGCACTCTGCAGGTGACAGGGACCCAGCAGGACTTGCTGTCAGCTCAGCAATTGCTCAGTTCCCCAAAGAAGTTGAATTTTGCAAATTGCTGCTTTGCTCTTGAAATGATGTCATCAGGTGGGTGTTTTGGTGTAATACACTGAAAACCAGAGCAGAAATGCTGAAATATTCCCATGATATGCATGGTCTCTGCACCAAACCACCATGTCTCAGCCTAAGTATGTCTGCCGCTTGTTCTTTTGTACTGCCAGCTGATTGTGGAAGTACAGTATAAAAACCATCTTTATGGAGAGATCTTTCTGGTTTAGGCTTAGTCTAAGTGTCTCAAGTAGCCGGGGCTTTTGTTTGGGCCTAATCCATATGGTCTGATGGCTTTCCTCTCATCTCAAGATGAATGTGGTAGAAAATATAAATCAAAGAAACGTCCTTTGGCCTAGCCTTGCCTTGCCTTATTTCCTTCTCATCCTGTTCTCTGTCCCAGCCTCTCTCACTAAGCCCTCGTCTGGCTGCATGTCTCTTCTTTCCTCTCTCCTTTTCTCAAACTCTCCTGCTTCCTGGCTTTCGTCTTTCAATTCCTCCATTTCAGTCCTGCAGCCCGGCACTACTTTTTCCTCTTGCCTCCCTTTGGCCTGCTCCCTTGGCTTTCTCCCTCTCTTCCATATCCTTCTTCCCGACATGTCTCTTGGAGACTTTTGGCCACTTTGGACCCAAGTCTGGGGATGTTTTGGAAACTTTTCAGAGGCCTCGCTGGTGACACGGGGGACAGCAGGCAGTGACAGGCCCGGGGCTGACAGGCTCCCCCTCCCCTAGCGGGCGCTCGGCTGCCACACCCAGCTGACATAGATCCTTTGTCACAATGCCCGCTACCGTGGTGAGGATGCGGGCACTCTGCGGGTGACAGGGACCCAGCAGGACTTGCTGTCAGCTCAGCAATTGCTCAGTTCCCCAAAGAAGTTGAATTTTGCAAATTGCTGCTTTGCTCTTGAAATGATGTCATCAGGTGGGTGTTTTGGTGTAATACACTGAAAACCAGAGCAGAAATGCTGAAATATTCCCATGATATGCATGGTCTCTGCACCAAACCACCATGTCTCAGCCTAAGTATGTCTGCCGCTTGTTCTTTTGTACTGCCAGCTGATTGTGGAAGTACAGTATAAAAACCATCTTTATGGAGAGATCTTTGTGGTTTAGGCTTAGTCTAAGTGTCTCAAGTAGCCGGGGCTTTTGTTTGGGCCTAGTCCATAAGGTCTGATGGCTTTCCTCTCATCGCAAGATGAATGTGGTAGAAAATATAAATCAAAGAAACGTCCTTTGGCCTAGCCTTGCCTTGCCTTATTTCCTTCTCATCCTGTTCTCTGTCCCAGCCTCTCTCACTAAGCCCTCGTCTGGCTGCATGTCTCTTCTTTCCTCTCTCCTTTTCTCAAACTCTCCTGCTTCCTGGCTTTCGTCTTTCAATTCCTCCATTTCAGTCCTGCAGCCCGGCACTACTTTTTTCTCTTGCCTCCCTTTGGCCTGCTCCCTTGGCTTTCTCCCTCTCTTCCATATCCTTCTTCCCGACTTGTCTCTTGGAGACTTTTGGCCACTTTGGACCCAAGTCTGGGCATGTTTTGGAAACTTTTCAGAGGCCTCGCTGGTGACAGGGGGGACAGCAGGCAGTGACAGGCCCGGGGCTGACAGGCTCCCCCTCCCCTAGCGGGTGTTCGACTGCCACACCCAGCTGACATAGATCCTTTGTCACAATGCCCGCTACCGTGGTGAGGATGCGGGCACTCTGCAGGTGACAGGGACCCAGCAGGACTTGCTGTCAGCTCAGCAATTGCTCAGTTCCCCAAAGAAGTTGAATTTTGCAAATTGCTGCTTTGCTCTTGAAATGATGTCATCAGGTGGGTGTTTTGGTGTAATACACTGAAAACCAGAGCAGAAATGCTGAAATATTCCCATGATATGCATGGTCTCTGCACCAAACCACCATGTCTCAGCCTAAGTATGTCTGCCGCTTGTTCTTTTGTACTGCCAGCTGATTGTGGAAGTACAGTATAAAAACCATCTTTATGGAGAGATCTTTCTGGTTTAGGCTTAGTCTAAGTGTCTCAAGTAGCCGGGGCTTTTGTTTGGGCCTAATCCATATGGTCTGATGGCTTTCCTCTCATCTCAAGATGAATGTGGTAGAAAATATAAATCAAAGAAACGTCCTTTGGCCTAGCCTTGCCTTGCCTTATTTCCTTCTCATCCTGTTCTCTGTCCCAGCCTCTCTCACTAAGCCCTCGTCTGGCTGCATGTCTCTTCTTTCCTCTCTCCTTTTCTCAAACTCTCCTGCTTCCTGGCTTTCGTCTTTCAATTCCTCCATTTCAGTCCTGCAGCCCGGCACTACTTTTTCCTCTTGCCTCCCTTTGGCCTGCTCCCTTGGCTTTCTCCCTCTCTTCCATATCCTTCTTCCCGACTTGTCTCTTGGAGACTTTTGGCCACTTGGGACCCAAGTCTGGGGATGTTTTGGAAACTTTTCAGAGGGCTCGCTGGTGACAGGGGGGACAGCAGGCAGTGACAGGCCCGGGGCTGACAGGCTCCCCCTCCCCTAGCGGGCGCTCGGCTGCCACACCCAGCTGACGTAGAACCTTTGTCACAATGCCCGCTACCGTGGTGAGGATGCGGGCACTCTGCAGGTGACAGGGACCCAGCAGGACTTGCTGTCAGCTCAGCAATTGCTCAGTTCCCCAAAGAAGCTGAATTCTGCAAATTGCTGCTTTTGCTCTTGAAATGATGTCATCAGGTGGGTGTTTTGGTGTAATACACTGAAAACCAGAGCAGAAATGCTGAAAAATTCCCATGATATGCATGGTCTCTGCACCAAACCACCATGACTCAGCCTACGTACATCTGCCGCTTGTTCTTCTGTACTGACAGCAGATTGTGGAGGTACAGTATAAAAACCATCTTTATGGAGAGATCTTTGTGGTTTAGGCTTAGTCTAAGTGTCTCAAGTAGCCGGGGCTTTTGTTTGGGCCTAATCCATAAGGTGTGATGGCTTTCCTCCTCCTCTCAAGATGAATGTGGTAGAAAATGTAAATCAAAGAAACGTCCTTTGGCCTAGCCTTGCCTTGCCTTGCCTTATTTCCTTCTCATCCTGTTCTCTGTCCCAGCCTCTCTCACTAACCCCTCGTCTGGCTGCATGTCTCTTCTTCCTCTCTCCTTTTCTCAAACTCTCCTGCTTCCTGGCTTTCGTCTTTCAATTCCTCCATTTCAGTCCTGCAGCCCCGCACTACTTTTTCCTCTTGCCTCCCTTTGGCCTGCTCCCTTGGCTTTCTCCCTCTCTTCCATATCCTTCTTCCCGACTTGTCTCTTGGAGACTTTTGGCCACTTGGGAGCCAAGTCTGGGGATGTTTTGGAAACTTTTCAGAGGCCTCGCTGGTGACAGGGGGGACAGCAGGCAGTGACAGGCCCGGGGCTGACAGGCTCCCCCTCCCCTAGCGGGCGCTCGGCTGCCACACCCAGCTGACATAGAACCTTTGTCACAATGCCCGCTACCGTGGGGAGGATGCGGGCACTCTGCAGGTGACAGGGACCCAGCAGGACTTGCTGTCAGCTCAGCAATTGCTCAGTTCCCCAAAGAAGCTGAATTCTGCAAATTGCTGCTTTTGCTCTTGAAATGATGTCATCAGGTGGGTGTTTTGGTGTAATACACTGAAAACCAGAGCAGAAATGCTGAAATATTCCCATGATATGCATGGTCTCTGCACCAAACCACCATGACTCAGCCTACGTACATCTGCCGCTTGTTCTTCTGTACTGACAGCAGATTGTGGAGGTACAGTATAAAAACCATCTTTATGGAGGGATATTTGTGGTTTAGGCTTAGTCTAAGTGTCTCAAGTAGCCGGGGCTTTTGTTTGGGCCTAATCCATAAGGTCTGATGGCTTTCCTCCTCATCTCAAGATGAATGTGGTAGAAAATATAAATCAAAGAAACGTCCTTTGGCCTAGCCTTGCCTTGCCTTGCCTTATTTCCTTCTCATCCTGTTCTCTGTCCCAGCCTCTCTCACTAACCCCTCGTCTGGCTGCATGTCTCTTCTTTCCTCTCTCCTTTTCTCAAACTCTCCTGCTTCCTGGCTTTCATCTTTCAATTCCTCCATTTCAGTCCTGCAGCCCCGCACTACTTTTTCCTCTTGCCTCCCTTTGGCCTGCTCCCTTGGCTTTCTCCCTCTGTTCCATATCCTTCTTCCCGACTTGTCTCTTGGAGACTTTTGGCCACTTTGCACCCAAGTCTGGGGATGTTTTGGAAACTTTTCAGAGGCCTCGCTGGTGACAGGGGGGACAGCAGGCAGTGACAGGCCCGGGGCTGACAGTCTCACCCTCCCCTAGCGGGCGCTCGGCTGCCACACCCAGCTGACATAGAACCTTTGTCACAATGCCCGCTACCGTGGGGAGGATGCGGGCACTCTGCAGGTGACAGGGACCCAGCAGGACTTGCTGTCAGCTCAGCAATTGCTCAGTTCCCCAAAGAAGCTGAATTCTGCAAATTGCTGCTTTTGCTCTTGAAATGATGTCATCAGGTGGGTGTTTTGGTGTAATACACTGAAAACCAGAGCAGAAATGCTGAAATATTCCCATGATATGCATGGTCTCTGCACCAAACCACCATGACTCAGCCTACGTACATCTGCCGCTTGTTCTTCTGTACTGATAGCAGATTGTGGAGGTACAGTATAAAAAACATCTTTATGGAGAGATCTTTGTGGTTTAGGCTTAGTCTAAGTGTCTCAAGTAGCTGGGGCTTTTGTTTGGGCCTAATCCATAAGGTCTGATGGCTTTCCTCCTCCTCTCAAGATGAATGTGGTAGAAAATATAAATCAAAGAAACGTCCTTTGGCCTAGCCTTGCCTTGCCTTGCCTTATTTCCTTCTCATCCTGTTCTCTGTCCCAGCCTCTCTCACTAACCCCTCGTCTGGCTGCATGTCTCTTCTTTCCTCTCTCCTTTTCTCAAACTCTCCTGCTTCCTGGCTTTCGTCTTTCAATTCCTCCATTTCAGTCCTGCAGCCCCGCACTACTTTTTCCTCTTGCCTCCCTTTGGCCTGCTCCCTTGGCTTTCTCCCTCTGTTCCATATCCTTCTTCCCGACTTGTCTCTTGGAGACTTTTGGCCACTTGGGAGCCAAGTCTGGGCATGTTTTGGAAACTTTTCAGAGGCCTCGCTGGTGACAGGGGGGACAGCAGGCAGTGACAGGCCCGGGGCTGACAGGCTCCCCCTCCCCTAGCGGGCGCTCGGCTGCCACACCCAGCTGACATAGAACCTTTGTCACAATGCCCGCTACCGTGGGGAGGATGCGGGCACTCTGCAGGTGACAGGGACCCAGCAGGAATTGCTGTCAGCTCAGCAACTGCTCAGTTCCCCAAAGAAGCTGAATTCTGCAAATTGCTGCTTTTGCTCTTGAAATGATGTCATCAGGTGGGTGTTTTGGTGTAATACACTGAAAACCAGAGCAGAAATGCTGAAATATTCCCATGATATGCATGGTCTCTGCACCAAACCACCATGTCTCAGCCTAAGTATGTCTGCCGCTTGTTCTTTTGTACTGCCAGCTGATTGTGGAAGTACAGTATAAAAACCATCTTTATGGAGAGATCTTTCTGGTTTAGGCTTAGTCTAAGTGTCTCAAGTAGCCGGGGCTTTTGTTTGGGCCTAATCCATAAGGTCTGATGGCTTTCCTCTCATCTCAAGATGAATGTGGTAGAAAATATAAATCAAAGAAACGTCCTTTGGCCTAGCCTTGCCTTGCCTTATTTCCTTCTCATCCTGTTCTCTGTCCCAACCTCTCTCACTAACCCCTCGTCTGGCTGCATGTCTTTTCTTTCCTCTCTCCTTTTCTCAAACTCTCCTGCTTCCTGGCTTTCGTCTTTCAATTCCTCCATTTCAGTCCTGCAGCCCGGCACTACTTTTTCCTCTTGCCTCCCTTTGGCCTGCTCCCTTGGCTTTCTCCCTCTCTTCCATATCCTTCTTCCCGACTTGTCTCTTGGAGACTTTTGGCCACTTTGGACCCAAGTCTGGGGATGTTTTGGAAACTTTTCAGAGGCCTCGCTGGTGACAGGGGGGACAGCAGGCAGTGACAGGCCCGGGGCTGACAGGCTCCCCCTCCCCTAGCGGGCGCTCGGCTGCCACACCCAGCTGACATAGAACCTTTGTCACAATGCCCGCTACCGTGGTGAGGATGCGGGCACTCTGCAGGTGACAGGGACCCAGCAGGACTTGCTGTCAGCTCAGCAATTGCTCAGTTCCCCAAAGAAGTTGAATTTTGCAAATTGCTGCTTTGCTCTTGAAATGATGTCATCAGGTGGGTGTTTTGGTGTAATACACTGAAAACCAGAGCAGAAATGCTGAAATATTCCCATGATATGCATGGTCTCTGCACCAAACCACCATGTCTCAGCCTAAGTATGTCTGCCGCTTGTTCTTTTGTACTGCCAGCTGATTGTGGAAGTACAGTATAAAAACCATCTTTATGGAGAGATCTTTCTGGTTTAGGCTTAGTCTAAGTGTCTCAAGTAGCCGGGGCTTTTGTTTGGGCCTAATCCATAACGTCTGATGGCTTTCCTCTCATCGCAAGATGAATGTGGTAGAAAATATAAATCAAAGAAACGTCCTTTGGCCTAGCCTTGCCTTGCCTTATTTCCTTCTCATCCTGTTCTCTGTCCCAGCCTCTCTCACTAAACCCTCGTCTGGCTGCATGTCTCTTCTTTCCTCTCTCCTTTTCTCAAACTCTCCTGCTTCCTGGCTTTCATCTTTCAATTCCTCCATTTCAGTCCTGCAGCCCGGCACTACTTTTTCCTCTTGCCTCCCTTTGGCCTGCTCCCTTGGCTTTCTCCCTCTCTTCCATATCCTTCTTCCCGACTTGTCTCTTGGAGACTTTTGGCCACTTTGGACCCAAGTCTGGGCATGTTTTGGAAACATTTCAGAGGCCTCGCTGGTGACAGGGGGGACAGCAGGCAGTGACAGGCCCGGAGCTGACAGGCTCCCCCTCCCCTAGCGGGCGCTCGGCTGCCACACCCAGCTGACGTAGAACCTTTGTCACAATGCCCGCTACCGTGGTGAGGATGCGGGCACTCTGCAGGTGACAGGGACCCAGCAGGACTTGCTGTCAGCTCAGCAATTGCTCAGTTCCCCAAAGAAGTTGAATTTTGCAAATTGCTGCTTTGCTCTTGAAATGATGTCATCAGGTGGGTGTTTTGGTGTAATACACTGAAAACCAGAGCAGAAATGCTGAAATATTCCCATGATATGCATGGTCTCTGCACCAAACCACCATGTCTCAGCCTAAGTATGTCTGCCGCTTGTTCTTTTGTACTGCCAGCTGATTGTGGAAGTACAGTATAAAAACCATCTTTATGGAGAGATCTTTCTGGTTTAGGCTTAGTCTAAGTGTCTCAAGTAGCCGGGGCTTTTGTTTGGGCCTAATCCATATGGTCTGATGGCTTTCCTCTCATCTCAAGATGAATGTGGTAGAAAATATAAATCAAAGAAACGTCCTTTGGCCTAGCCTTGCCTTGCCTTGCCTTATTTCCTTCTCATCCTGTTCTCTGTCCCAGCCTCTCTCACTAAGCCCTCGTCTGGCTGCATGTCTCTTCTTTCCTCTCTCCTTTTCTCAAACTCTCCTGCTTCCTGGCTTTCGTCTTTCAATTCCTCCATTTCAGTCCTGCAGCCCGGCACTACTTTTTTCTCTTCCCTCCCTTTGGCCTGCTCCCTTGGCTTTCTCCCTCTCTTCCATATCCTTCTTCCCGACTTGTCTCTTGGAGACTTTTGGCCACTTTGGACCCAAGTCTGGGGATGTTTTGGAAACTTTTCAGAGGCCTCGCTGGTGACAGGGGGGACAGCAGGCAGTGACAGGCCCGGGGCTGACAGGCTCCCCCTCCCCTAGCGGGCGCTCGGCTGCCACACCCAGCTGACATAGATCCTTTGTCACAATGCCCGCTACCGTGGTGAGGATGCGGGCACTCTGCAGGTGACAGGGACCCAGCAGGACTTGCTGTCAGCTCAGCAATTGCTCAGTTCCCCAAAGAAGCTGAATTCTGCAAATTGCTGCTTTTGCTCTTGAAATGATGTCATCAGGTGGGTGTTTTGGTGTAATACACTGAAAACCAGAGCAGAAATGCTGAAAAATTCCCATGATATGCATGGTCTCTGCACCAAACCACCATGACTCAGCCTACGTACATCTGCCGCTTGTTCTTCTGTACTGACAGCAGATTGTGGAGGTACAGTATAAAAACCATCTTTATGGAGAGATCTTTGTGGTTTAGGCTTAGTCTAAGTGTCTCAAGTAGCCGGGGCTTTTGTTTGGGCCTAATCCATAAGGTGTGATGGCTTTCCTCCTCCTCTCAAGATGAATGTGGTAGAAAATGTAAATCAAAGAAACGTCCTTTGGCCTAGCCTTGCCTTGCCTTGCCTTATTTCCTTCTCATCCTGTTCTCTGTCCCAGCCTCTCTCACTAACCCCTCGTCTGGCTGCATGTCTCTTCTTCCTCTCTCCTTTTCTCAAACTCTCCTGCTTCCTGGCTTTCGTCTTTCAATTCCTCCATTTCAGTCCTGCAGCCCCGCACTACTTTTTCCTCTTGCCTCCCTTTGGCCTGCTCCCTTGGCTTTCTCCTTCTCTTCCATATCCTTCTTCCCGACTTGTCTCTTGGAGACTTTTGGCCACTTGGGAGCCAAGTCTGGGGATGTTTTGGAAACTTTTCAGAGGCCTCGCTGGTGACAGGGGGGACAGCAGGCAGTGACAGGCCCGGGGCTGACAGGCTCCCCCTCCCCTAGCGGGCGCTCGGCTGCCACACCCAGCTGACATAGAACCTTTGTCACAATGCCCGCTACCGTGGGGAGGATGCGGGCACTCTGCAGGTGACAGGGACCCAGCAGGACTTGCTGTCAGCTCAGCAATTGCTCAGTTCCCCAAAGAAGCTGAATTCTGCAAATTGCTGCTTTTGCTCTTGAAATGATGTCATCAGGTGGGTGTTTTGGTGTAATACACTGAAAACCAGAGCAGAAATGCTGAAATATTCCCATGATATGCATGGTCTCTGCACCAAACCACCATGACTCAGCCTACGTACATCTGCCGCTTGTTCTTCTGTACTGACAGCAGATTGTGGAGGTACAGTATAAAAACCATCTTTATGGAGAGATCTTTGTGGTTTAGGCTTAGTCTAAGTGTCTCAAGTAGCCGGGGCTTTTGTTTGGGCCTAATCCATAAGGTCTGATGGCTTTCCTCCTCATCTCAAGATGAATGTGGTAGAAAATATAAATCAAAGAAACGTCCTTTGGCCTAGCCTTGCCTTGCCTTGCCTTATTTCCTTCTCATCCTGTTCTCTGTCCCAGCCTCTCTCACTAACCCCTCGTCTGGCTGCATGTCTCTTCTTTCCTCTCTCCTTTTCTCAAACTCTCCTGCTTCCTGGCTTTCGTCTTTCAATTCCTCCATTTCAGTCCTGCAGCCCCGCACTACTTTTTCCTCTTGCCTCCCTTTGGCCTGCTCCCTTGGCTTTCTCCCTCTGTTCCATATCCTTCTTCCCGACTTGTCTCTTGGAGACTTTTGGCCACTTGGGAGCCAAGTCTGGGCATGTTTTGGAAACTTTTCAGAGGCCTCGCTGGTGACAGGGGGGACAGCAGGCAGTGACAGGCCCGGGGCTGACAGGCTCCCCCTCCCCTAGCGGGCGCTCGGCTGCCACACCCAGCTGACATAGAACCTTTGTCACAATGCCCGCTACCGTGGGGAGGATGCGGGCACTCTGCAGGTGACAGGGACCCAGCAGGACTTGCTGTCAGCTCAGCAACTGCTCAGTTCCCCAAAGAAGCTGAATTCTGCAAATTGCTGCTTTTGCTCTTGAAATGATGTCATCAGGTGGGTGTTTTGGTGTAATACACTGAAAACCAGAGCAGAAATGCTGAAATATTCCCATGATATGCATGGTCTCTGCACCAAACCACCATGACTCAGCCTACGTACATCTGCCGCTTGTTCTTCTGTACTGACAGCAGATTGTGGAGGTACAGTATAAAAAACATCTTTATGGAGAGATCTTGCTGGTTTAGGCTTAGTCTAAGTGTCTCAAGTAGCCGGGGCTTTTGTTTGGGCCTAATCCATAAGGTCTGATGGCTTTCCTCCTCATCTCAAGATGAATGTGGTAGAAAATATAAATCAAAGAAACGTCCTTTGGCCTAGCCTTGCCTTGCCTTGCCTTATTTCCTTCTCATCCTGTTCTCTGTCCCAGCCTCTCTCACTAACCCCTCGTCTGGCTGCATGTCTCTTCTTTCCTCTCTCCTTTTCTCAAACTCTCCTGCTTCCTGGCTTTCCTCTTTCAATTCCTCCATTTCAGTCCTGCAGCCCCGCACTACTTTTTCCTCTTGCCTCCCTTTGGCCTGCTCCCTTGGCTTTCTCCCTCTCTTCCATATCCTTCTTCCCGACTTGTCTCTTGGAGACTTTTGGCCACTTTGCACCCAAGTCTGGGGATGTTTTGGAAACTTTTCAGAGGCCTCGCTGGTGACAGGGGGGACAGCAGGCAGTGACAGGCCCGGGGCTGACAGTCTCACCCTCCCCTAGCGGGCGCTCGGCTGCCACACCCAGCTGACATAGAACCTTTGTCACAATGCCCGCTACCGTGGGGAGGATGCGGGCACTCTGCAGGTGACAGGGACCCAGCAGGACTTGCTGTCAGCTCAGCAATTGCTCAGTTCCCCAAAGAAGCTGAATTCTGCAAATTGCTGCTTTTGCTCTTGAAATGATGTCATCAGGTGGGTGTTTTGGTGTAATACACTGAAAACCAGAGCAGAAATGCTGAAATATTCCCATGATATGCATGGTCTCTGCACCAAACCACCATAACTCAGCCTACGTACATCTGCCGCTTGTTCTTCTGTACTGACAGCAGATTGTGGAGGTACAGTATAAAAACCATCTTTATGGAGAGATCTTTGTGGTTTAGGCTTAGTCTAAGTGTCTCAAGTAGCCGGGGCTTTTGTTTGGGCCTAATCCATAAGGTCTGATGGCTTTCCTCCTCATCTCAAGATGAATGTGGTAGAAAATATAAATCAAAGAAACGTCCTTTCGCCTAGCCTTGCCTTGCCTTGCCTTATTTCCTTCTCATCCTGTTCTCTGTCCCAGCCTCTCTCACTAACCCCTCGTCTGGCTGCATGTCTCTTCTTTCCTCTCTCCTTTTCTCAAACTCTCCTGCTTCCTGGCTTTCCTCTTTCAATTCCTCCATTTCAGTCCTGCAGCCCCGCACTACTTTTTCCTCTTGCCTCCCTTTGGCCTGCTCCCTTGGCTTTCTCCCTCTGTTCCATATCCTTCTTCCCGACTTGTCTCTTGGAGACTTTTGGCCACTTGGGAGCCAAGTCTGGGCATGTTTTGGAAACTTTTCAGAGGCCTCGCTGGTGACAGGGGGGACAGCAGGCAGTGACAGGCCCGGGGCTGACAGGCTCCCCCTCCCCTAGCGGGCGCTCGGCTGCCACACCCAGCTGACATAGAACCTTTGTCACAATGCCCGCTACCGTGGGGAGGATGCGGGCACTCTGCAGGTGACAGGGACCCAGCAGGACTTGCTGTCAGCTCAGCAACTGCTCAGTTCCCCAAAGAAGCTGAATTCTGCAAATTGCTGCTTTTGCTCTTGAAATGATGTCATCAGGTGGGTGTTTTGGTGTAATACACTGAAAACCAGAGCAGAAATGCTGAAATATTCCCATGATATGCATGGTCTCTGCACCAAACCACCATGACTCAGCCTACGTACATCTGCCGCTTGTTCTTCTGTACTGACAGCAGATTGTGGAGGTACAGTATAAAAAACATCTTTATGGAGAGATCTTGCTGGTTTAGGCTTAGTCTAAGTGTCTCAAGTAGCCGGGGCTTTTGTTTGGGCCTAATCCATAAGGTCTGATGGCTTTCCTCCTCATCTCAAGATGAATGTGGTAGAAAATATAAATCAAAGAAACGTCCTTTGGCCTAGCCTTGCCTTGCCTTGCCTTATTTCCTTCTCATCCTGTTCTCTGTCCCAGCCTCTCTCACTAACCCCTCGTCTGGCTGCATGTCTCTTCTTTCCTCTCTCCTTTTCTCAAACTCTCCTGCTTCCTGGCTTTCCTCTTTCAATTCCTCCATTTCAGTCCTGCAGCCCCGCACTACTTTTTCCTCTTGCCTCCCTCTGGCCTGCTCCCTTGGCTTTCTCCCTCTGTTCCATATCCTTCTTCCCGACTTGTCTCTTGGAGACTTTTGGCCACTTTGCACCCAAGTCTGGGGATGTTTTGGAAACTTTTCAGAGGCCTCGCTGGTGACAGGGGGGACAGCAGGCAGTGACAGGCCCGGGGCTGACAGTCTCACCCTCCCCTAGCGGGCGCTCGGCTGCCACACCCAGCTGACATAGAACCTTTGTCACAATGCCCGCTACCGTGGGGAGGATGCGGGCACTCTGCAGGTGACAGGGACCCAGCAGGACTTGCTGTCAGCTCAGCAATTGCTCAGTTCCCCAAAGAAGCTGAATTCTGCAAATTGCTGCTTTTGCTCTTGAAATGATGTCATCAGGTGGGTGTTTTGGTGTAATACACTGAAAACCAGAGCAGAAATGCTGAAATATTCCCATGATATGCATGGTCTCTGCACCAAACCACCATGACTCAGCCTACGTACATCTGCCGCTTGTTCTTCTGTACTGACAGCAGATTGTGGAGGTACAGTATAAAAAACATCTTTATGGAGAGATCTTTGTGGTTTAGGCTTAGTCTAAGTGTCTCAAGTAGCTGGGGCTTTTGTTTGGGCCTAATCCATAAGGTCTGATGGCTTTCCTCCTCCTCTCAAGATGAATGTGGTAGAAAATATAAATCAAAGAAACGTCCTTTGGCCTAGCCTTGCCTTGCCTTGCCTTATTTCCTTCTCATCCTGTTCTCTGTCCCAGCCTCTCTCACTAAGACCTCGTCTGGCTGCATGTCTCTTCTTTCCTCTCTCCTTTTCTCAAACTCTCCTGCTTCCTGGCTTTCGTCTTTCAATTCCTCCATTTCAGTCCTGCAGCCCCGCACTACTTTTTCCTCTTGCCTCCCTTTGGCCTGCTCCCTTGGCTTTCTCCCTCTGTTCCATATCCTTCTTCCCGACTTGTCTCTTGGAGACTTTTGGCCACTTGGGAGCCAAGTCTGGGCATGTTTTGGAAACTTTTCAGAGGCCTCGCTGGTGACAGGGTGGACAGCAGGCAGTGACAGGCCCGGGGCTGACAGGCTCCCCCTCCCCTAGCGGGCGCTCGGCTGCCACACCCAGCTGACATAGAACCTTTGTCACAATGCCCGCTACCGTGGGGAGGATGCGGGCACTCTGCAGGTGACAGGGACCCAGCAGGACTTGCTGTCAGCTCAGCAACTGCTCAGTTCCCCAAAGAAGCTGAATTCTGCAAATTGCTGCTTTTGCTCTTGAAATGATGTCATCAGGTGGGTGTTTTGGTGTAATACACTGAAAACCAGAGCAGAAATGCTGAAATATTCCCATGATATGCATGGTCTCTGCACCAAACCACCATGACTCAGCCTACGTACATCTGCCGCTTGTTCTTCTGTACTGACAGCAGATTGTGGAGGTACAGTATAAAAACCATCTTTATGGAGAGATCTTTGTGGTTTAGGCTTAGTCTAAGTGTCTCAAGTAGCCGGGGCTTTTGTTTGGGCCTAATCCATAAGGTCTGATGGCTTTCCTCCTCCTCTCAAGATGAATGTGGTAGAAAATATAAATCAAAGAAACGTCCTTTGGCCTAGCCTTGCCTTGCCTTGCCTTATTTCCTTCTCATCCTGTTCTCTGTCCCAGCCTCTCTCACTAACCCCTCGTCTGGCTGCATGTCTCTTCTTTCCTCTCTCCTTTTCTCAAACTCTCCTGCTTCCTGGCTTTCCTCTTTCAATTCCTCCATTTCAGTCCTGCAGCCCCGCACTACTTTTTCCTCTTGCCTCCCTTTGGCCTGCTCCCTTGGCTTTCTCCCTCTCTTCCATATCCTTCTTCCCGACTTGTCTCTTGGAGACTTTTGGCCACTTTGCACCCAAGTCTGGGGATGTTTTGGAAACTTTTCAGAGGCCTCGCTGGTGACAGGGGGGACAGCAGGCAGTGACAGGCCCGGGGCTGACAGTCTCACCCTCCCCTAGCGGGCGCTCGGCTGCCACACCCAGCTGACATAGAACCTTTGTCACAATGCCCGCTACCGTGGGGAGGATGCGGGCACTCTGCAGGTGACAGGGACCCAGCAGGACTTGCTGTCAGCTCAGCAATTGCTCAGTTCCCCAAAGAAGCTGAATTCTGCAAATTGCTGCTTTTGCTCTTGAAATGATGTCATCAGGTGGGTGTTTTGGTGTAATACACTGAAAACCAGAGCAGAAATGCTGAAATATTCCCATGATATGCATGGTCTCTGCACCAAACCACCATGACTCAGCCTACGTACATCTGCCGCTTGTTCTTCTGTACTGACAGCAGATTGTGGAGGTACAGTATAAAAACCATCTTTATGGAGAGATCTTTCTGGTTTAGGCTTAGTCTAAGTGTCTCAAGTAGCCGGGGCTTTTGTTTGGGCCTAATCCATAAGGTCTGATGGCTTTCCTCCTCATCTCAAGATGAATGTGGTAGAAAATATAAATCAAAGAAACGTCCTTTGGCCTAGCCTTGCCTTGCCTTGCCTTATTTCCTTCTCATCCTGTTCTCTGTCCCAGCCTCTCTCACTAACCCCTCGTCTGGCTGCATGTCTCTTCTTTCCTCTCTCCTTTTCTCAAACTCTCCTGCTTCCTGGCTTTCGTCTTTCAATTCCTCCATTTCAGTCCTGCAGCCCCGCACTACTTTTTCCTCTTGCCTCCCTTTGGCCTGCTCCCTTGGCTTTCTCCCTCTGTTCCATATCCTTCTTCCCGACTTGTCTCTTGGAGACTTTTGGCCACTTGGGAGCCAAGTCTGGGCATGTTTTGGAAACTTTTCAGAGGCCTCGCTGGTGACAGGGGGGACAGCAGGCAGTGACAGGCCCGGGGCTGACAGGCTCCCCCTCCCCTAGCGGGCGCTCGGCTGCCACACCCAGCTGACATAGAACCTTTGTCACAATGCCCGCTACCGTGGGGAGGATGCGGGCACTCTGCAGGTGACAGGGACCCAGCAGGACTTGCTGTCAGCTCAGCAACTGCTCAGTTCCCCAAAGAAGCTGAATTCTGCAAATTGCTGCTTTTGCTCTTGAAATGATGTCATCAGGTGGGTGTTTTGGTGTAATACACTGAAAACCAGAGCAGAAATGCTGAAATATTCCCATGATATGCATGGTCTCTGCACCAAACCACCATGACTCAGCCTACGTACATCTGCCGCTTGTTCTTCTGTACTGACAGCAGATTGTGGAGGTACAGTATAAAAAACATCTTTATGGAGAGATCTTGCTGGTTTAGGCTTAGTCTAAGTGTCTCAAGTAGCCGGGGCTTTTGTTTGGGCCTAATCCATAAGGTCTGATGGCTTTCCTCCTCATCTCAAGATGAATGTGGTAGAAAATATAAATCAAAGAAACGTCCTTTGGCCTAGCCTTGCCTTGCCTTGCCTTATTTCCTTCTCATCCTGTTCTCTGTCCCAGCCTCTCTCACTAACCCCTCGTCTGGCTGCATGTCTCTTCTTTCCTCTCTCCTTTTCTCAAACTCTCCTGCTTCCTGGCTTTCCTCTTTCAATTCCTCCATTTCAGTCCTGCAGCCCCGCACTACTTTTTCCTCTTGCCTCCCTCTGGCCTGCTCCCTTGGCTTTCTCCCTCTGTTCCATATCCTTCTTCCCGACTTGTCTCTTGGAGACTTTTGGCCACTTTGCACCCAAGTCTGGGGATGTTTTGGAAACTTTTCAGAGGCCTCGCTGGTGACAGGGGGGACAGCAGGCAGTGACAGGCCCGGGGCTGACAGTCTCACCCTCCCCTAGTGGGCGCTCGGCTGCCACACCCAGCTGACATAGAACCTTTGTCACAATGCCCGCTACCGTGGGGAGGATGCGGGCACTCTGCAGGTGACAGGGACCCAGCAGGACTTGCTGTCAGCTCAGCAATTGCTCAGTTCCCCAAAGAAGCTGAATTCTGCAAATTGCTGCTTTTGCTCTTGAAATGATGTCATCAGGTGGGTGTTTTGGTGTAATACACTGAAAACCAGAGCAGAAATGCTGAAATATTCCCATGATATGCATGGTCTCTGCACCAAACCACCATGACTCAGCCTACGTACATCTGCCGCTTGTTCTTCTGTACTGACAGCAGATTGTGGAGGTACAGTATAAAAAACATCTTTATGGAGAGATCTTTGTGGTTTAGGCTTAGTCTAAGTGTCTCAAGTAGCTGGGGCTTTTGTTTGGGCCTAATCCATAAGGTCTGATGGCTTTCCTCCTCCTCTCAAGATGAATGTGGTAGAAAATATAAATCAAAGAAACGTCCTTTGGCCTAGCCTTGCCTTGCCTTGCCTTATTTCCTTCTCATCCTGTTCTCTGTCCCAGCCTCTCTCACTAACCCCTCGTCTGGCTGCATGTCTCTTCTTTCCTCTCTCCTTTTCTCAAACTCTCCTGCTTCCTGGCTTTCGTCTTTCAATTCCTCCATTTCAGTCCTGCAGCCCCGCACTACTTTTTCCTCTTGCCTCCCTTTGGCCTGCTCCCTTGGCTTTCTCCCTCTGTTCCATATCCTTCTTCCCGACTTGTCTCTTGGAGACTTTTGGCCACTTGGGAGCCAAGTCTGGGCATGTTTTGGAAACTTTTCAGAGGCCTCGCTGGTGACACGGGGGACAGCAGGCAGTGACAGGCCCGGGGCTGACAGGCTCCCCCTCCCCTAGCGGGCGCTCGGCTGCCACACCCAGCTGACATAGAACCTTTGTCACAATGCCCGCTACCGTGGGGAGGATGCGGGCACTCTGCAGGTGACAGGGACCCAGCAGGACTTGCTGTCAGCTCAGCAACTGCTCAGTTCCCCAAAGAAGCTGAATTCTGCAAATTGCTGCTTTTGCTCTTGAAATGATGTCATCAGGTGGGTGTTTTGGTGTAATACACTGAAAACCAGAGCAGAAATGCTGAAATATTCCCATGATATGCATGGTCTCTGCACCAAACCACCATGACTCAGCCTACGTACATCTGCCGCTTGTTCTTCTGTACTGACAGCAGATTGTGGAGGTACAGTATAAAAACCATCTTTATGGAGAGATCTTTGTGGTTTAGGCTTAGTCTAAGTGTCTCAAGTAGCCGGGGCTTTTGTTTGGGCCTAATCCATAAGGTCTGATGGCTTTCCTCCTCCTCTCAAGATGAATGTGGTAGAAAATATAAATCAAAGAAACGTCCTTTGGCCTAGCCTTGCCTTGCCTTGCCTTATTTCCTTCTCATCCTGTTCTCTGTCCCAGCCTCTCTCACTAACCCCTCGTCTGGCTGCATGTCTCTTCTTTCCTCTCTCCTTTTCTCAAACTCTCCTGCTTCCTGGCTTTCGTCTTTCAATTCCTCCATTTCAGTCCTGCAGCCCCGCACTACTTTTTCCTCTTGCCTCCCTTTGGCCTGCTCCCTTGGCTTTCTCCCTCTGTTCCATATCCTTCTTCCCGACTTGTCTCTTGGAGACTTTTGGCCACTTGGGAGCCAAGTCTGGGCATGTTTTGGAAACTTTTCAGAGGCCTCGCTGGTGACAGGGGGGACAGCAGGCAGTGACAGGCCCGGGGCTGACAGGCTCCCCCTCACCTAGCGAGCGCTCGGCTGCCACACCCAGCTGACATAGAACCTTTGTCACAATGCCCGCTACCGTGGTGAGGATGCGGGAACTCTGCAGGTGACAGGGACCCAGCAGGACTTGCTGTCATCTCAGCAACTGCTCAGTTCCCCAAAGAAGCTGAATTCTGCAAATTGCTGCTTTTGCTCTTGAAATGATGTCATCAGGTGGGTGTTTTGGTGTAATACACTGAAAACCAGAGCAGAAATGCTGAAATATTCCCATGATATGCATGGTCTCTGCACCAAACCACCATGACTCAGCCTACGTACATCTGCCGCTTGTTCTTCTGTACTGACAGCAGATTGTGGAGGTACAGTATAAAAAACATCTTTATGGAGAGATCTTGCTGGTTTAGGCTTAGTCTAAGTGTCTCAAGTAGCCGGGGCTTTTGTTTGGGCCTAATCCATAAGGTCTGATGGCTTTCCTCCTCATCTCAAGATGAATGTGGTAGAAAATATAAATCAAAGAAACGTCCTTTGGCCTAGCCTTGCCTTGCCTTGCCTTATTTCCTTCTCATCCTGTTCTCTGTCCCAGCCTCTCTCACTAACCCCTCGTCTGGCTGCATGTCTCTTCTTTCCTCTCTCCTTTTCTCAAACTCTCCTGCTTCCTGGCTTTCGTCTTTCAATTCCTCCATTTCAGTCCTGCAGCCCCGCACTACTTTTTCCTCTTGCCTCCCTTTGGCCTGCTCCCTTGGCTTTCTCCCTCTGTTCCATATCCTTCTTCCCGACTTGTCTCTTGGAGACTTTTGGCCACTTTGCACCCAATTCTGGGGATGTTTTGGAAACTTTTCAGAGGGCTCGCTGGTGACAGGGGGGACAGCAGGCAGTGACAGGCCCGGGGCTGACAGTCTCACCCTCCCCTAGCGGGCGCTCGGCTGCCACACCCAGCTGACATAGAACCTTTGTCACAATGCCCGCTACCGTGGGGAGGATGCGGGCACTCTGCAGGTGACAGGGACCCAGCAGGACTTGCTGTCAGCTCAGCAATTGCTCAGTTCCCCAAAGAAGCTGAATTCTGCAAATTGCTGCTTTTGCTCTTGAAATGATGTCATCAGGTGGGTGTTTTGGTGTAATACACTGAAAACCAGAGCAGAAATGCTGAAATATTCCCATGATATGCATGGTCTCTGCACCAAACCACCATGACTCAGCCTACGTACATCTGCCGCTTGTTCTTCTGTACTGACAGCAGATTGTTGAGGTACAGTATAAAAAACATCTTTATGGAGAGATCTTTGTGGTTTAGGCTTAGTCTAAGTGTCTCAAGTAGCTGGGGCTTTTGTTTGGGCCTAATCCATAAGGTCTGATGGCTTTCCTCCTCCTCTCAAGATGAATGTGGTAGAAAATGTAAATCAAAGAAACGTCCTTTGGCCTAGCCTTGCCTTGCCTTGCCTTATTTCCTTCTCATCCTGTTCTCTGTCCCAGCCTCTCTCACTAACCCCTCGTCTGGCTGCATGTCTCTTCTTTCCTCTCTCCTTTTCTCAAACTCTCCTGCTTCCTGGCTTTCGTCTTTCAATTCCTCCATTTCAGTCCTGCAGCCATGCACTACTTTTTCCTCTTGCCTCCCTTTGGCCTGCTCCCTTGGCTTTCTCCCTCTCTTCCATATCCTTCTTCTCGACTTGTCTCTTGGAGACTTTTGGCCACTTGGGAGCCAAGTCTGGGCATGTTTTGGAAACTTTTCAGAGGCCTCGCTGGTGACAGGGGGGACAGCAGGCAGTGACAGGCCCGGGGCTGACAGGCTCCCCCTCACCTAGCGAGCGCTCGGCTGCCACACCCAGCTGACATAGAACCTTTGTCACAATGCCCGCTACCGTGGGGAGGATGCGGGCACTCTGCAGGTGACAGGGACCCAGCAGGACTTGCTGTCATCTCAGCAACTGCTCAGTTCCCCAAAGAAGCTGAATTCTGCAAATTGCTGCTTTTGCTCTTGAAATGATGTCATCAGGTGGGTGTTTTGGTGTAATACACTGAAAACCAGAGCAGAAATGCTGAAATATTCCCATGATATGCATGGTCTCTGCACCAAACCACCATGACTCAGCCTACGTACATCTGCCGCTTGTTCTTCTGTACTGACAGCAGATTGTGGAGGTACAGTATAAAAAACATCTTTATGGAGAGATCTTTGTGGTTTAGGCTTAGTCTAAGTGTCTCAAGTAGCTGGGGCTTTTGTTTGGGCCTAATCCATAAGGTCTGATGGCTTTCCTCCTCCTCTCAAGATGAATGTGGTAGAAAATATAAATCAAAGAAACGTCCTTTGGCCTAGCCTTGCCTTGCCTTGCCTTATTTCCTTCTCATCCTGTTCTCTGTCCCAGCCTCTCTCACTAACCCCTCGTCTGGCTGCATGTCTCTTCTTTCCTCTCTCCTTTTCTCAAACTCTCCTGCTTCCTGGCTTTCGTCTTTCAATTCCTCCATTTCAGTCCTGCAGCCCCGCACTACTTTTTCCTCTTGCCTCCCTTTGGCCTGCTCCCTTGGCTTTCTCCCTCTGTTCCATATCCTTCTTCCCGACTTGTCTCTTGGAGACTTTTGGCCACTTGGGAGCCAAGTCTGGGCATGTTTTGGAAACTTTTCAGAGGCCTCGCTGGTGACAGGGGGGACAGCAGGCAGTGACAGGCCCGGGGCTGACAGTCTCACCCTCCCCTAGCGGGCGCTCGGCTGCCACACCCAGCTGACATAGAACCTTTGTCACAATGCCCGCTACCGTGGGGAGGATGCGGGCACTCTGCAGGTGACAGGGACCCAGCAGGACTTGCTGTCAGCTCAGCAATTGCTCAGTTCCCCAAAGAAGCTGAATTCTGCAAATTGCTGCTTTTGCTCTTGAAATGATGTCATCAGGTGGGTGTTTTGGTGTAATACACTGAAAACCAGAGCAGAAATGCTGAAATATTCCCATGATATGCATGGTCTCTGCACCAAACCACCATGACTCAGCCTACGTACATCTGCCGCTTGTTCTTCTGTACTGACAGCAGATTGTGGAGGTACAGTATAAAAAACATCTTTATGGAGAGATCTTGCTGGTTTAGGCTTAGTCTAAGTGTCTCAAGTAGCCGGGGCTTTTGTTTGGGCCTAATCCATAAGGTCTGATGGCTTTCCTCCTCATCTCAAGATGAATGTGGTAGAAAATATAAATCAAAGAAACGTCCTTTGGCCTAGCCTTGCCTTGCCTTGCCTTATTTCCTTCTCATCCTGTTCTCTGTCCCAGCCTCTCTCACTAACCCCTCGTCTGGCTGCATGTCTCTTCTTTCCTCTCTCCTTTTCTCAAACTCTCCTGCTTCCTGGCTTTCGTCTTTCAATTCCTCCATTTCAGTCCTGCAGCCCCGCACTACTTTTTCCTCTTGCCTCCCTTGGGCCTGCTCCCTTGGCTTTCTCCCTCTCTTCCATATCCTTCTTCCCGACTTGTCTCTTGGAGACTTTTGGCCACTTGGGAGCCAAGTCTGGGGACGTTTTGGAAACTTTTCAGAGGCCTCGCTGGTGACAGGGGGGACAGCAGGCAGTGACAGGCCCGGGGCTGACAGGCTCCCCCTCACCTAGCGAGCGCTCGGCTGTCACACCCAGATGACATAGAACCTTTGTCACAATGCCCGCTACCGTGGTGATGATGCGGGCACTCTGCAGGTGACAGGGACCCAGCAGGAATTGCTGTCATCTCAGCAACTGCTCAGTTCCCCAAAGAAGCTGAATTCTGCAAATTGCTGCTTTTGCTCTTGAAATGATGTCATCAGGTGGGTGTTTTGGTGTAATACACTGAAAACCAGAGCAGAAATGCTGAAATATTCCCATGATATGCATGGTCTCTGCACCAAACCACCATGACTCAGCCTACGTACATCTGCCGCTTGTTCTTCTGTACTGAAAGCAGATTGTGGAGGTACAGTATAAAAAACATCTTTATGGAGAGATCTTTGTGGTTTAGGCTTAGTCTAAGTGTCTCAAGTAGCTGGGGCTTTTGTTTGGGCGTAATCCATAAGGTCTGATGGCTTTCCTCCTCATCTCAAGATGAATGTGGTAGAAAATATAAATCAAAGAAACGTCCTTTGGCCTAGCCTTGCCTTGCCTTGCCTTATTTCCTTCTCATCCTGTTCTCTGTCCCAGCCTCTCTCACTAACCCCTCGTCTGGCTGCATGTCTCTTCTTTCCTCTCTCCTTTTCTCAAACTCTCCTGCTTCCTGGCTTTCCTCTTTCAATTCCTCCATTTCAGTCCTGCAGCCCCGCACTACTTTTTCCTCTTGCCTCCCTCTGGCCTGCTCCCTTGGCTTTCTCCCTCTCTTCCATATCCTTCTTCCCGACTTGTCTCTTGGATACTTTTGGCCACTTTGCACCCAAGTCTGGGGATGTTTTGGAAACTTTTCAGAGGCCTCGCTGGTGACAGGGGGGACAGCAGGCAGTGACAGGCCCGGGGCTGACAGTCTCACCCTCCCCTAGCGGGCGCTCGGCTGCCACACCCAGCTGACATAGAACCTTTGTCACAATGCCCGCTACCGTGGGGAGGATGCGGGCACTCTGCAGGTGACAGGGACCCAGCAGGACTTGCTGTCAGCTCAGCAATTGCTCAGTTCCCCAAAGAAGCTGAATTCTGCAAATTGCTGCTTTTGCTCTTGAAATGATGTCATCAGGTGGGTGTTTTGGTGTAATACACTGAAAACCAGAGCAGAAATGCTGAAATATTCCCATGATATGCATGGTCTCTGCACCAAACCACCATGACTCAGCCTACGTACATCTGCCGCTTGTTCTTCTGTACTGACAGCAGATTGTGGAGGTACAGTATAAAAAACATCTTTATGGAGAGATCTTTGTGGTTTAGGCTTAGTCTAAGTGTCTCAAGTAGCTGGGGCTTTTGTTTGGGCCTAATCCATAAGGTCTGATGGCTTTCCTCCTCCTCTCAAGATGAATGTGGTAGAAAATATAAATCAAAGAAACGTCCTTTGGCCTAGCCTTGCCTTGCCTTGCCTTATTTCCTTCTCATCCTGTTCTCTGTCCCAGCCTCTCTCACTAAGCCCTCGTCTGGCTGCATGTCTCTTCTTTCCTCTCTCCTTTTCTCAAACTCTCCTGCTTCCTGGCTTTCGTCTTTCAATTCCTCCATTTCAGTCCTGCAGCCATGCACTAATTTTTCCTCTTGCCTCCCTTTGGCCTGCTCCCTTGGCTTTCTCCCTCTCTTCCATATCCTTCTTCCCGACTTGTCTCTTGGAGACTTTTGGCCACTTGGGAGCCAAGTCTGGGGACGTTTTGGAAACTTTTCAGAGGCCTCGCTGGTGACAGGGGGGACAGCAGGCAGTGACAGGCCCGGGGCTGACAGGCTCCCCCTCCCCTAGCGGGCGCTCGGCTGCCACACCCAGCTGACATAGAACCTTTGTCACAATGCCCGCTACCGTGGGGAGGATGCGGGCACTCTGCAGGTGACAGGGACCCAGCAGGACTTGCTGTCAGCTCAGCAACTGCTCAGTTCCCCAAAGAAGCTGAATTCTGCAAATTGCTGCTTTTGCTCTTGAAATGATGTCATCAGGTGGGTGTTTTGGTGTAATACACTGAAAACCAGAGCAGAAATGCTGAAATATTCCCATGATATGCATGGTCTCTGCACCAAACCACCATGACTCAGCCTACGTACATCTGCCGCTTGTTCTTCTGTACTGACAGCAGATTGTGGAGGTACAGTATAAAAAACATCTTTATGGAGAGATCTTTGTGGTTTAGGCTTAGTCTAAGTGTCTCAAGTAGCTGGGGCTTTTGTTTGGGCCTAATCCATAAGGTCTGATGGCTTTCCTCCTCCTCTCAAGATGAATGTGGTAGAAAATATAAATCAAAGAAACGTCCTTTGGCCTAGCCTTGCCTTGCCTTGCCTTATTTCCTTCTCATCCTGTTCTCTGTCCCAGCCTCTCTCACTAACCCCTCGTCTGGCTGCATGTCTCTTCTTTCCTCTCTCCTTTTCTCAAACTCTCCTGCTTCCTGGCTTTCGTCTTTCAATTCCTCCATTTCAGTCCTGCAGCCCCGCACTACTTTTTCCTCTTGCCTCCCTTGGGCCTGCTCCCTTGGCTTTTTCCCTCTCTTCCATATCCTTCTTCCCGACTTGTCTCTTGGAGACTTTTGGCCACTTGGGAGCCAAGTCTGGGGACGTTTTGGAAACTTTTCAGAGGCCTCGCTGGTGACAGGGGGGACAGCAGGCAGTGACAGGCCCGGGGCTGACAGGCTCCCCCTCCCCTAGCGGGCGCTCGGCTGCCACACCCAGCTGACATAGAACCTTTGTCACAATGCCCGCTACCGTGGGGAGGATGCGGGCACTCTGCAGGTGACAGGGACCCAGCAGGACTTGCTGTCAGCTCAGCAATTGCTCAGTTCCCCAAAGAAGCTGAATTCTGCAAATTGCTGCTTTTGCTCTTGAAATGATGTCATCAGGTGGGTGTTTTGGTGTAATACACTGAAAACCAGAGCAGAAATGCTGAAATATTCCCATGATATGCATGGTCTCTGCAGCAAACCACCATGACTCAGCCTACGTACATCTGCCGCTTGTTCTTCTGTACTGACAGCAGATTGTGGAGGTACAGTACAAAAAACATCTTTATGGAGAGATCTTTGTGGTTTAGGCTTAGTCTAAGTGTCTCAAGTAGCTGGGGCTTTTGTTTGGGCCTAATCCATAAGGTCTGATGGCTTTCCTCCTCCTCTCAAGATGAATGTGGTAGAAAATATAAATCAAAGAAACGTCCTTTGGCCTAGCCTTGCCTTGCCTTGCCTTATTTCCTTCTCATCCTGTTCTCTGTCCCAGCCTCTCTCACTAACCCCTCGTCTGGCTGCATGTCTCTTCTTTCCTCTCTCCTTTTCTCAAACTCTCCTGCTTCCTGGCTTTCGTCTTTCAATTCCTCCATTTCAGTCCTGCAGCCCCGCACTACTTTTTCCTCTTGCCTCCCTTTGGCCTGCTCCCTTGGCTTTCTCCCTCTGTTCCATATCCTTCTTCCCGACTTGTCTCTTGGAGACTTTTGGCCACTTTGGAGCCAAGTCTGGGGATGTTTTGGAAACTTTTCAGAGGCCTCGCTGGTGACAGGGGGGACAGCAGGCAGTGACAGGCCCGGGGCTGACAGGCTCCCCCTCCCCTAGCGGGCGCTCGGCTGCCACACCCAGCTGATATAGAACCTTTGTCACAATGCCCGCTACCGTGGGGAGGATGCGGGCACTCTGCAGGTGACAGGGACCCAGCAGGACTTGCTGTCAGCTCAGCAATTGCTCAGTTCCCCAAAGAAGCTGAATTCTGCAAATTGCTGCTTTTGCTCTTGAAATGATGTCATCAGGTGGGTGTTTTGGTGTAATACACTGAAAACCAGAGCAGAAATGCTGAAATATTCCCATGATATGCATGGTCTCTGCACCAAACCACCATGACTCAGCCTACGTACATCTGCCGCTTGTTCTTCTGTACTGACAGCAGATTGTGGAGGTACAGTATAAAAAACATCTTTATGGAGAGATCTTGCTGGTTTAGGCTTAGTCTAAGTGTCTCAAGTAGCCGGGGCTTTTGTTTAGGCCTAATCCATAAGGTCTGATGGCTTTCCTCCTCATCTCAAGATGAATGTGGTAGAAAATATAAATCAAAGAAACGTGCTTTGGCCTAGCCTTGCCTTGCGTTGCCTTATTTCCTTCTCATCCTGTTCTCTGTCCCAGCCTCTCTCACTAAGCCCTCGTCTGGCTGCATGTCTCTTCTTTCCTCTCTCCTTTTCTCAAACTCTCCTGCTTCCTGGCTTTCGTCTTTCAATTCCTCCATTTCAGTCCTGCAGCCCCGCACTACTTTTTCCTCTTGCCTCCCTTTGGCCTGCTCCCTTGGCTTTCTCCCTCTGTTCCATATCCTTCTTCCCGACTTGTCTCTTGGAGACTTTTGGCCACTTGGGAGCCAAGTCTGGGCATGTTTTGGAAACTTTTCAGAGGCCTCGCTGGTGACAGGGGGGACAGCAGGCAGTGACAGGCCCGGGGCTGACAGGCTCCCCCTCACCTAGCGAGCGCTCGGCTGCCACACCCAGCTGACATAGAACCTTTGTCACAATGCCCGCTACCGTGGGGAGGATGCGGGCACTCTGCAGGTGACAGGGACCCAGCAGGACTTGCTGTCATCTCAGCAACTGCTCAGTTCCCCAAAGAAGCTGAATTCTGCAAATTGCTGCTTTTGCTCTTGAAATGATGTCATCAGGTGGGTGTTTTGGTGTAATACACTGAAAACCAGAGCAGAAATGCTGAAATATTCCCATGATATGCATGGTCTCTGCACCAAACCACCATGACTCAGCCTACGTACATCTGCCGCTTGTTCTTCTGTACTGACAGCAGATTGTGGAGGTACAGTATAAAAAACATCTTTATGGAGAGATCTTTGTGGTTTAGGCTTAGTCTAAGTGTCTCAAGTAGCTGGGGCTTTTGTTTGGGCCTAATCCATAAGGTCTGATGGCTTTCCTCCTCATCTCAAGATGAATGTGGTAGAAAATATAAATCAAAGAAACGTCCTTTGGCCTAGCCTTGCCTTGCCTTGCCTTATTTCCTTCTCATCCTGTTCTCTGTCCCAGCCTCTCTCACTAACCCCTCGTCTGGCTGCATGTCTCTTCTTTCCTCTCTCCTTTTCTCAAACTCTCCTGCTTCCTGGCTTTCGTCTTTCAATTCCTCCATTTCAGTCCTGCAGCCCCGCACTACTTTTTCCTCTTGCCTCCCTTGGGCCTGCTCCCTTGGCTTTCTCCCTCTCTTCCATATCCTTCTTCCCGACTTGTCTCTTGGAGACTTTTGGCCACTTGGGAGCCAAGTCTGGGGACGTTTTGGAAACTTTTCAGAGGCCTCGCTGGTGACAGGGGCGACAGCAGGCAGTGACAGGCCCGGCGCTGACAGGCTCCCCCTCCCCTAGCGGGCGCTCGGCTGCCACACCCAGCTGACATAGAACCTTTGTCACAATGCCCGCTACCGTGGGGAGGATGCGGGCACTCTGCAGGTGACAGGGACCCAGCAGGACTTGCTGTCAGCTCAGCAATTGCTCAGTTCCCCAAAGAAGCTGAATTCTGCAAATTGCTGCTTTTGCTCTTGAAATGATGTCATCAGGTGGGTGTTTTGGTGTAATACACTGAAAACCAGAGCAGAAATGCTGAAATATTCCCATGATATGCATGGTCTCTGCAGCAAACCACCATGACTCAGCCTACGTACATCTGCCGCTTGTTCTTCTGTACTGACAGCAGATTGTGGAGGTACAGTATAAAAAACATCTTTATGGAGAGATCTTGCTGGTTTAGGCTTAGTCTAAGTGTCTCAAGTAGCTGGGGCTTTTGTTTTGGCCTAATCCATAAGGTCTGATGGCTTTCCTCCTCCTCTCAAGATGAATGTGGTAGAAAATATAAATCAAAGAAACGTCCTTTGGCCTAGCCTTGCCTTGCCTTGCCTTATTTCCTTCTCATCCTGTTCTCTGTCCCAGCCTCTCTCACTAAGACCTCGTCTGGCTGCATGTCTCTTCTTTCCTCTCTCCTTTTCTCAAACTCTCCTGCTTCCTGGCTTTCGTCTTTCAATTCCTCCATTTCAGTCCTGCAGCCCCGCACTACTTTTTCCTCTTGCCTCCCTTGGGCCTGCTCCCTTGGCTTTCTCCCTCTCTTCCATATCCTTCTTCCCGACTTGTCTCTTGGAGACTTTTGGCCACTTGGGAGCCAAGTCTGGGGACGTTTTGGAAACTTTTCAGAGGCCTCGCTGGTGACAGGGGGGACAGCAGGCAGTGACAGGCCCGGGGCTGACAGTCTCACCCTCCCCTAGCGGGCGCTCGGCTGCCACACCCAGCTGACATAGAACCTTTGTCACAATGCCCGCTACCGTGGGGAGGATGCGGGCACTCTGCAGGTAACAGGGACCCAGCAGGACTTGCTGTCAGCTCAGCAACTGCTCAGTTCCCCAAAGAAGCTGAATTCTGCAAATTGCTGCTTTTGCTCTTGAAATGATGTCATCAGGTGGGTGTTTTGGTGTAATACACTGAAAACCAGAGCAGAAATGCTGAAATATTCCCATGATATGCATGGTCTCTGCACCAAACCACCATGACTCAGCCTACGTACATCTGCCGCTTGTTCTTCTGTACTGACAGCAGATTGTGGAGGTACAGTATAAAAAACATCTTTATGGAGAGATCTTTGTAGTTTAGGCTTAGTCTAAGTGTCTCAAGTAGCTGGGGCTTTTGTTTGGGCCTAATCCATAAGGTCTGATGGCTTTCCCCCTCCTCTCAAGATGAATGTGGTAGAAAATATAAATCAAAGAAACGTCCTTTGGCCTAGCCTTGCCTTGCCTTGCCTTATTTCCTTCTCATCCTGTTCTCTGTCCCAGCCTCTCTCACTAACCCCTCGTCTGGCTGCATGTCTCTTCTTTCCTCTCTCCTTTTCTCAAACTCTCCTGCTTCCTGGCTTTCGTCTTTCAATTCCTCCATTTCAGTCCTGCAGCCCCGCACTACTTTTTCCTCTTGCCTCCCTTTGGCCTGCTCCCTTGGCTTTCTCCCTCTGTTCCATATCCTTCTTCCCGACTTGTCTCTTGGAGACTTTTGGCCACTTTGCACCCAATTCTGGGGATGTTTTGGAAACTTTTCAGAGGCCTCGCTGGTGACAGGGGGGACAGCAGGCAGTGACAGGCCCGGGGCTGACAGGCTCCCCCTCCCCTAGCGGGCGCTCGGCTGCCACACCCAGCTGACATAGAACCTTTGTCACAATGCCCGCTACCGTGGGGAGGATGCGGGCACTCTGCAGGTGACAGGGACCCAGCAGGACTTGCTGTCAGCTCAGCAATTGCTCAGTTCCCCAAAGAAGCTGAATTCTGCAAATTGCTGCTTTTGCTCTTGAAATGATGTCATCAGGTGGGTGTTTTGGTGTAATACACTGAAAACCAGAGCAGAAATGCTGAAATATTCCCATGATATGCATGGTCTCTGCACCAAACCACCATGACTCAGCCTACGTACATCTGCCGCTTGTTCTTCTGTACTGACAGCAGATTGTGGAGGTACAGTATAAAAAACATCTTTATGGAGAGATCTTGCTGGTTTAGGCTTAGTCTAAGTGTCTCAAGTAGCCGGGGCTTTTGTTTGGGCCTAATCCATAAGGTCTGATGGCTTTCCTCCTCATCTCAAGATGAATGTGGTAGAAAATATAAATCAAAGAAACGTGCTTTGGCCTAGCCTTGCCTTGCCTTGCCTTATTTCCTTCTCATCCTGTTCTCTGTCCCAGCCTCTCTCACTAAGCCCTCGTCTGGCTGCATGTCTCTTCTTTCCTCTCTCCTTTTCTCAAACTCTCCTGCTTCCTGGCTTTCGTCTTTCAATTCCTCCATTTCAGTCCTGCAGCCCCGCACTACTTTTTCCTCTTGCCTCCCTTTGGCCTGCTCCCTTGGCTTTCTCCCTCTGTTCCATATCCTTCTTCCCGACTTGTCTCTTGGAGACTTTTGGCCACTTGGGAGCCAAGTCTGGGCATGTTTTGGAAACTTTTCAGAGGCCTCGCTGGTGACACGGGGGACAGCAGGCAGTGACAGGCCCGGGGCTGACAGGCTCCCCCTCACCTAGCGAGCGCTCGGCTGCCACACCCAGCTGACATAGAACCTTTGTCACAATGCCCGCTACCGTGGGGAGGATGCGGGCACTCTGCAGGTGACAGGGACCCAGCAGGACTTGCTGTCAGCTCAGCAACTGCTCAGTTCCCCAAAGAAGCTGAATTCTGCAAATTGCTGCTTTTGCTCTTGAAATGATGTCATCAGGTGGGTGTTTTGGTGTAATACACTGAAAACCAGAGCAGAAATGCTGAAATATTCCCATAATATGCATGGTCTCTGCACCAAACCACCATGACTCAGCCTACGTACATCTGCCGCTTGTTCTTCTGTACTGACAGCAGATTGTGGAGGTACAGTATAAAAAACATCTTTATGGAGAGATCTTTGTGGTTTAGGCTTAGTCTAAGTGTCTCAAGTAGCCGGGGCTTTTGTTTGGGCCTAATCCATAAGGTCTGATGGCTTTCCTCCTCCTCTCAAGATGAATGTGGTAGAAAATATAAATCAAAGAAACGTCCTTTGGCCTAGCCTTGCCTTGCCTTGCCTTATTTCCTTCTCATCCTGTTCTCTGTCCCAGCCTCTCTCACTAACCCCTCGTCTGGCTGCATGTCTCTTCTTTCCTCTCTCCTTTTCTCAAACTCTCCTGCTTCCTGGCTTTCGTCTTTCAATTCCTCCATTTCAGTCCTGCAGCCCCGCACTACTTTTTCCTCTTGCCGCCCTTTGGCCTGCTCCCTTGGCTTTCTCCCTCTGTTCCATATCCTTCTTCCCGACTTGTCTCTTGGAGACTTTTGGCCACTTGGGAGCCAAGTCTGGGGATGTTTTGGAAACTTTTCAGAGGCCTCGCTGGTGACAGGGGGGACAGCAGGCAGTGACAGGCCCGGGGCTGACAGGCTCCCCCTCCCCTAGCGGGCGCTCGGCTGCCACACCCAGCTGACATAGAACCTTTGTCACAATGCCCGCTACCGTGGGGAGGATGCGGGCACTCTGCAGGTGACAGGGACCCAGCAGGACTTGCTGTCAGCTCAGCAATTGCTCAGTTCCCCAAAGAAGCTGAATTCTGCAAATTGCTGCTTTTGCTCTTGAAATGATGTCATCAGGTGGGTGTTTTGGTGTAATACACTGAAAACCAGAGCAGAAATGCTGAAATATTCCCATGATATGCATGGTCTCTGCACCAAACCACCATGACTCAGCCTACGTACATCTGCCGCTTGTTCTTCTGTACTGACAGCAGATTGTGGAGGTACAGTATAAAAAACATCTTTATGGAGAGATCTTGCTGGTTTAGGCTTAGTCTAAGTGTCTCAAGTAGCCGGGGCTTTTGTTTGGGCCTAATCCATAAGGTCTGATGGCTTTCCTCCTCATCTCAAGATGAATGTGGTAGAAAATATAAATCAAAGAAACGTGCTTTGGCCTAGCCTTGCCTTGCCTTGCCTTGCCTTATTTCTTTCTCATCCTGTTCTCTGTCCCAGCCTCTCTCACTAAGCCCTCGTCTGGCTGCATGTCTCTTCTTTCCTCTCTCCTTTTCTCAAACTCTCCTGCTTCCTGGCTTTCGTCTTTCAATTCCTCCATTTCAGTCCTGCAGCCCCGCACTACTTTTTCCTCTTGCCTCCCTTTGGCCTGCTCCCTTGGCTTTCTCCCTCTCTTCCATATCCTTCTTCCCGACTTGTCTCTTGGAGAATTTGGCCACTTGGGAGCCAAGTCTGGGCATGTTTTGGAAACTTTTCAGAGGCCTCGCTGGTGACAGGGGGGACAGCAGGCAGTGACAGGCCCGGGGCTGACAGGCTCCCCCTCACCTAGCGAGCGCTCGGCTGCCACACCCAGCTGACATAGAACCTTTGTCACAATGCCCGCTACCGTGGGGAGGATGCGGGCACTCTGCAGGTGACAGGGACCCAGCAGGACTTGCTGTCATCTCAGCAACTGCTCAGTTCCCCAAAAAAGCTGAATTCTGCAAATTGCTGCTTTTGCTCTTGAAATGATGTCATCAGGTGGGTGTTTTGGTGTAATACACTGAAAACCAGAGCAGAAATGCTGAAATATTCCCATGATATGCATGGTCTCTGCACCAAACCACCATGACTCAGCTTACGTACATCTGCCGCTTGTTCTTCTGTACTGACAGCAGATTGTGGAGGTACAGTATAAAAAACATCTTTATGGAGAGATCTTTGTGGTTTAGGCTTAGTCTAAGTGTCTCAAGTAGCTGGGGCTTTTGTTTGGGCCTAATCCATAAGGTCTGATGGCTTTCCTCCTCATCTCAAGATGAATGTGGTAGAAAATATAAATCAAAGAAACGTCCTTTGGCCTAGCCTTGCCTTGCCTTGCCTTATTTCCTTCTCATCCTGTTCTCTGTCCCAGCCTCTCTCACTAACCCCTCGTCTGGCTGCATGTCTCTTCTTTCCTCTCTCCTTTTCTCAAACTCTCCTGCTTCCTGGCTTTCGTCTTTCAATTCCTCCATTTCAGTCCTGCAGCCCCGCACTACTTTTTCCTCTTGCCTCCCTTTGGCCTGCTCCCTTGGCTTTCTCCCTCTGTTCCATATCCTTCTTCCCGACTTGTCTCTTGGAGACTTTTGGCCACTTGGGAGCCAAGTCTGGGCATGTTTTGGAAACTTTTCAGAGGCCTCGCTGGTGACAGGGGGGACAGCAGGCAGTGACAGGCCCGGGGCTGACAGTCTCACCCTCCCCTAGCGGGCGCTCGGCTGCCACACCCAGCTGACATAGAACCTTTGTCACAATGCCCGCTACCGTGGGGAGGATGCGGGCACTCTGCAGGTGACAGGGACCCAGCAGGACTTGCTGTCAGCTCAGCAATTGCTCAGTTCCCCAAAGAAGCTGAATTCTGCAAATTGCTGCTTTTGCTCTTGAAATGATGTCATCAGGTGGGTGTTTTGGTGTAATACACTGAAAACCAGAGCAGAAATGCTGAAATATTCCCATGATATGCATGGTCTCTGCACCAAACCACCATGACTCAGCCTACGTACATCTGCCGCTTGTTCTTCTGTACTGACAGCAGATTGTGGAGGTACAGTATAAAAAACATCTTTATGGAGAGATCTTTGTGGTTTAGGCTTAGTCTAAGTGTCTCAAGTAGCTGGGGCTTTTGTTTGGGCCTAATCCATAAGGTCTGATGGCTTTCCTCCTCCTCTCAAGATGAATGTGGTAGAAAATATAAATCAAAGAAACGTCCTTTGGCCTAGCCTTGCCTTGCCTTGCCTTATTTCCTTCTCATCCTGTTCTCTGTCCCAGCCTCTCTCACTAACCCCTCGTCTGGCTGCATGTCTCTTCTTTCCTCTCTCCTTTTCTCAAACTCTCCTGCTTCCTGGCTTTCCTCTTTCAATTCCTCCATTTCAGTCCTGCATCCCCGCACTACTTTTTCCTCTTGCCTCCCTCTGGCCTGCTCCCTTGGCTTTCTCCCTCTCTTCCATATCCTTCTTCCCGACTTGTCTCTTGGAGACTTTTGGCCACTTTGCACCCAAGTCTGGGGATGTTTTGGAAACTTTTCAGAGGCCTCGCTGGTGACAGGGGGGACAGCAGGCAGTGACAGGCCCGGGGCTGACAGTCTCACCCTCCCCTAGCGGGCGCTCGGCTGCCACACCCAGCTGACATAGAACCTTTGTCACAATGCCCGCTACCGTGGGGAGGATGCGGGCACTCTGCAGGTGACAGGGACCCAGCAGGACTTGCTGTCAGCTCAGCAATTGCTCAGTTCCCCAAAGAAGCTGAATTCTGCAAATTGCTGCTTTTGCTCTTGAAATGATGTCATCAGGTGGGTGTTTTGGTGTAATACACTGAAAACCAGAGCAGAAATGCTGAAATATTCCCATGATATGCATGGTCTCTGCACCAAACCACCATGACTCAGCCTACGTACATCTGCCGCTTGTTCTTCTGTACTGACAGCAGATTGTGGAGGTACAGTATAAAAAACATCTTTATGGAGAGATCTTTGTGGTTTAGGCTTAGTCTAAGTGTCTCAAGTAGCTGGGGCTTTTGTTTGGGCCTAATCCATAAGGTCTGATGGCTTTCCTCCTCCTCTCAAGATGAATGTGGTAGAAAATATAAATCAAAGAAACGTCCTTTGGCCTAGCCTTGCCTTGCCTTGCCTTATTTCCTTCTCATCCTGTTCTCTGTCCCAGCCTCTCTCACTAAGCCCTCGTCTGGCTGCATGTCTCTTCTTTCCTCTCTCCTTTTCTCAAACTCTCCTGCTTCCTGGCTTTCCTCTTTCAATTCCTCCATTTCAGTCCTGCAGCCCCGCACTACTTTTTCCTCTTGCCTCCCTTTGGCCTGCTCCCTTGGCTTTCTTCCTCTGTTCCATATCCTTCTTCCCGACTTGTCTCTTGGAGACTTTTGGCCACTTGGGAGCCAAGTCTGGGCATGTTTTGGAAACTTTTCAGAGGCCTCGCTGCTGACAGGGGGGACAGCAGGCAGTGACAGGCCCGGGGCTGACAGTCTCCCCCTCACCTAGCGAGCGCTCGGCTGCCACACCCAGCTGACATAGAACCTTTGTCACAATGCCCGCTACCGTGGGGAGGATGCGGGCACTCTGCAGGTGACAGGGACCCAGCAGGACTTGCTGTCAGCTCAGCAATTGCTCAGTTCCCCAAAGAAGCTGAATTCTGCAAATTGCTGCTTTTGCTCTTGAAATGATGTCATCAGGTGGGTGTTTTGGTGTAATACACTGAAAACCAGAGCAGAAATGCTGAAATATTCCCATGATATGCATGGTCTCTGCACCAAACCACCATGACTCAGCCTACGTACATCTGCCGCTTGTTCTTCTGTACTGACAGCAGATTGTGGAGGTACAGTATAAAAAACATCTTTATGGAGAGATCTTTGTGGTTTAGGCTTAGTCTAAGTGTCTCAAGTAGCTGGGGCTTTTGTTTGGGCCTAATCCATAAGGTCTGATGGCTTTCCTCCTCCTCTCAAGATGAATGTGGTAGAAAATATAAATCAAAGAAACGTCCTTTGGCCTAGCCTTGCCTTGCCTTGCCTTATTTCCTTCTCATCCTGTTCTCTGTCCCAGCCTCTCTCACTAAGCCCTCGTCTGGCTGCATGTCTCTTCTTTCCTCTCTCCTTTTCTCAAACTCTCCTGCTTCCTGGCTTTCCTCTTTCAATTCCTCCATTTCAGTCCTGCAGCCCCGCACTACTTTTTCCTCTTGCCTCCCTTTGGCCTGCTCCCTTGGCTTTCTCCCTCTGTTCCATATCCTTCTTCCCGACTTGTCTCTTGGAGACTTTTGGCCACTTGGGAGCCAAGTCTGGGGATGTTTTGGAAACTTTTCAGAGGCCTCGCTGGTGACAGGGGGGACAGCAGGCAGTGACAGGCCCGGGGCTGACAGGCTCCCCCTCACCTAGCGAGCGCTCGGCTGCCACACCCAGCTGACATAGAACCTTTGTCACAATGCCCGCTACCGTGGTGAGGATGCGGGCACTCTGCAGGTGACAGGGACCCAGCAGGACTTGCTGTCATCTCAGCAACTGCTCAGTTCCCCAAAGAAGCTGAATTCTGCAAATTGCTGCTTTTGCTCTTGAAATGATGTCATCAGGTGGGTGTTTTGGTGTAATACACTGAAAACCAGAGCAGAAATGCTGAAATATTCCCATGATATGCATGGTCTCTGCACCAAACCACCATGACTCAGCCTACGTACATCTGCCGCTTGTTCTTCTGTACTGACAGCAGATTGTGGAGGTACAGTATAAAAAACATCTTTATGGAGAGATCTTGCTGGTTTAGGCTTAGTCTAAGTGTCTCAAGTAGCTGGGGCTTTTGTTTGGGCCTAATCCATAAGGTCTGATGGCTTTCCTCCTCATCTCAAGATGAATGTGGTAGAAAATATAAATCAAAGAAACGTCCTTTGGCCTAGCCTTGCCTTGCCTTGCCTTATTTCCTTCTCATCCTGTTCTCTGTCCCAGCCTCTCTCACTAACCCCTCGTCTGGCTGCATGTCTCTTCTTTCCTCTCTCCTTTTCTCAAACTCTCCTGCTTCCTGGCTTTCGTCTTTCAATTCCTCCATTTCAGTCCTGCAGCCCCGCACTACTTTTTCCTCTTGCCTCCCTTTGGCCTGCTCCCTTGGCTTTCTCCCTCTGTTCCATATCCTTCTTCCCGACTTGTCTCTTGGAGACTTTTGGCCACTTGGGAGCCAAGTCTGGGCATGTTTTGGAAACTTTTCAGAGGCCTCGCTGGTGACAGGGGGGACAGCAGGCAGTGACAGGCCCGGGGCTGACAGTCTCACCCTCCCCTAGCGGGCGCTCGGCTGCCACACCCAGCTGACATAGAACCTTTGTCACAATGCCCGCTACCGTGGGGAGGATGCGGGCACTCTGCAGGTGACAGGGACCCAGCAGGACTTGCTGTCAGCTCAGCAATTGCTCAGTTCCCCAAAGAAGCTGAATTCTGCAAATTGCTGCTTTTGCTCTTGAAATGATGTCATCAGGTGGGTGTTTTGGTGTAATACACTGAAAACCAGAGCAGAAATGCTGAAATATTCCCATGATATGCATGGTCTCTGCACCAAACCACCATGACTCAGCCTACGTACATCTGCCGCTTGTTCTTCTGTACTGACAGCAGATTGTGGAGGTACAGTATAAAAACCATCTTTATGGAGAGATCTTTGTGGTTTAGGCTTAGTCTAAGTGTCTCAAGTAGCTGGGGCTTTTGTTTGGGCCTAATCCATAAGGTCTGATGGCTTTCCTCCTCCTCTCAAGATGAATGTGGTAGAAAATATAAATCAAAGAAACGTCCTTTGGCCTAGCCTTGCCTTGCCTTGCCTTATTTCCTTCTCATCCTGTTTTCTGTCCCAGCCTCTCTCACTAAGCCCTCGTCTGGCTGCATGTCTCTTCTTTCCTCTCTCCTTTTCTCAAACTCTCCTGCTTCCTGGCTTTCGTCTTTCAATTCCTCCATTTCAGTCCTGCACCCCGCACTACTTTTTCCTCTTGCCTCCCTTTGGCCTGCTCCCTTGGCTTTCTCCCTCTGTTCCATATCCTTCTTCCCGACTTGTCTCTTGGAGACTTTTGGCCACTTGGGAGCCAAGTCTGGGGATGTTTTGGAAACTTTTCAGAGGCCTCGCTGGTGACAGGGGGGACAGCAGGCAGTGACAGGCCCGGGGCTGACAGGCTCCCCCTTCCGTAGCGGGCGCTGGGCTGCCACACCCAGCTGACATAGAACCTTTGTCACAATGCCCGCTACCGTGGGGAGGATGCGGGCACTCTGCAGGTGACTGGTACCCAGCAGGACTTGCTGTCAGGTCAGCAATTGCTCAGTTCCCCAAAGAAGCTGAATTCTGCAAATTGCTGCTTTTGCTCTTGAAATGATGTCATCAGGTGGGTGTTTTGGTGTAATACACTGAAAACCAGAGCACAAATGCTGAAATATTCCCATGATATGCATGGTCTCTGCACCAAACCACCATGACTCAGCCTACGTACATCTGCCGCTTGTTCTTCTGTACTGACAGCAGATTGTGGAGGTACAGTATAAAAACCATCTTTATGGAGAGATCTTTGTGGTTTAGGCTTAGTCTAAGTGTCTCAAGTAGCTGGGGCTTTTGTTTGGGCCTAATCCATAAGGTCTGATGGCTTTCCTCCTCATCTCAAGATGAATGTGGTAGAAAATATAAATCAAAGAAACGTCCTTTGGCCTAGCCTTGCCTTGCCTTGCCTTATTTCCTTCTCATCCTGTTCTCTGTCCCAGCCTCTCTCACTAAGCCCTCGTCTGGCTGCATGTCTCTTCTTTCCTCTCTCCTTTTCTCAAACTCTCCTGCTTCCTGGCTTTCCTCTTTCAATTCCTCCATTTCAGTCCTGCAGCCCGGCACTACTTTTTCCTCTTGCCTCCCTTTGGCCTGCTCCCTTCGCTTTCTCCCTCTGTTCCATATCCTTCTTCCCGACTTGTCTCTTGGAGACTTTTGGCCACTTGGGAGCCAAGTCTGGGGATGTTTTGGTAACTTTTCAGAGGCCTCGCTGGTGACAGGGGGGACAGCAGGCAGTGACAGGCCCGGGGCTGACAGGCTCCCCCTCCCCTAGCGGGCACTCGGCTGCCATACCCAGCTGACATAGAACCTTTGTCACAATGCCCGCTACCGTGGTGAGGATGCGGGCACTCTGCAGGTGACAGGGACCCAGCAGGACTTGCTGTCAGCTCAGCAATTGCTGAGTTCCCCAAAGAAGCTGAATTCTGCAAATTGCTGCTTTTGCTCTTGAAATGATGTCATCAGGTGGGTGTTTTGTTGTAAAACACTGAAAACCAGAGCAGAAATGCTGAAATATTCTCATGATATGCATGGTCTCTGCACCAAACCACCATGACTCAGCCTAAGTACATCTGCCGCTTGTTCTTCTGTACTGACAGAAGATTGTGGAGGTACAGTATAGAAACCATCTTTATGGAGAGATCTTGCTGGTTTAGGCTTGGTCTAAGTGTCTCAAGTAGCCGGGGCTTTTGTTTGGGCCTAATCCATAAGGTCTGATGGCTTTCCTCCTCATCTCAAGATGAATGTGGTAGAAAATATAAATCAAAGAAACGTCCTTTGGCCTAGCCTTGCCTTGCCTTGCCTTATTTCCTTCTCATCCTGTTCTCTGTCCCAGCCTCTCTCACTAACCCCTCGTCTGGTTGCATGTCTCTTTTTTCCTCTCTCCTTTTCTCAAACTCTCCTGCTCCCTGGCTTTCGTCTTTCAATTCCTCCATTTCAGTCCTGCAGCCCGGCACTACTTTTTCCTCTTGCCTCCCTTTGGCCTGCTCCCTTGGCTTTCTCCCTCTCTTCCATATTCTTCTTCCCGACTTGTCTCTTGGAGACTTTTGGCCACTTGGGAGCCAAGTCTGGGGATGTTTTGGAAACTTTTCAGAGGCCTCGCTGGTGACAGGGGGGACAGCAGGCAGTGACAGGCCCGGGGCTGACAGGCTCCCCCTTCCCTAGCGGGCGCTGGGCTGCCACACCCAGCTGACATAGAACCTTTGTCACAATGCCCGCTACCGTGGGGAGGATGCGGGCACTCTGCAGGTGACAGGGACCCAGCAGGACTTGCTGTCAGCTCAGCAATTGCTCAGTTCCCCAAAGAAGCTGAATTCTGCAAATTGCTGCTTTTGCTCTTGAAATGATGTCATCAGGTGGGTGTTTTGGTGTAATACACTGAAAACCAGAGCACAAATGCTGAAATATTCCCATGATATGCATGGTCTCTGCACCAAACCACCATGACTCAGCCTAAGTACATCTGCCGCTTGTTCTTCTGTACTGACAGCAGATTGTGGAGGTACAGTATAAAAACCATCTTTATGGAGAGATCTTTGTGGTTTAGGCTTAGTCTAAGTGTCTCAAGTAGCTGGGGCTTTTGTTTGGGCCTAATCCATAAGGTCTGATGGCTTTCCTCCTCATCTCAAGATGAATGTGGTAGAAAATATAAATCAAAGAAACGTCCTTTGGCCTAGCCTTGCCTTGCCTTGCCTTATTTCCTTCTCATCCTGTTCTCTGTCCCAGCCTCTCTCACTAAGCCCTCGTCTGGCTGCATGTCTCTTCTTTCCTCTCTCCTTTTCTCAAACTCTCCTGCTTCCTGGCTTTCCTCTTTCAATTCCTCCATTTCAGTCCTGCAGCCCCGCACTACTTTTTCCTCTTGCCTTTCTTTGGCCTGCTCCCTTCACTTTCTCCCTCTGTTCCATATCCTTCTTCCCGACTTGTCTCTTGGAGACTTTTCGCCACTTTGCACCCAAGTCTGGGGATGTTTTGGAAACTTTTCAGAGGCCTCGCTGGTGACAGGGGGGACAGCAGGCAGTGACAGGCCCGGGGCTGACAGGCTCCCCCTTTCCTAGCGGGCGCTCGGCTGCCACACCCAGCTGACATAGAACCTTTGTCACAATGCCCGCTACCGTGGGGAGGATACGGGCACTGTGCAGGTGACAGGGACCCAGCAGGACTTGCTGTCAGCTCAGCAATTGCTCAGTTCCCCAAAGAAGCTGAATTCTGCAAATTGCTGCTTTTGCTCTTGAAATGATGTCATCAGGTGGGTGTTTTGGTGTAATACACTGAAAACCAGAGCAGAAATGCTGAAGTATTCCCATGATATGCATGGTCTCTGCACCAAACCACCATGACTCAGCCTACGTACATCTGCCACTTGTTTTTCTGTACTGACAGCAGATTGTGGAGGTAACAGTATAGAAACCATCTTTATGGAGACATCTTTCTGGTTTAGGCTTAGTCTAAGTGTCTCAAGTAGCCGGGGCTTTTGTTTGGGCCTAATCCATAAGGTCTGATGGCTTTCCTCCTCATCTCAAGATGAATGTGGTAGAAAATATAAATCAAAGAAACGTCCTTTGGCCTAGCCTTGCCTTGCCTTGCCTTATTTCCTTCTCATCCTGTTCTCTGTCCCAGCCTCTCTCACTAAGCCCTCGTCTGGCTGCATGTCTCTTCTTTCCTCTCTCCTTTTCTCAAACTCTCCTGCTTCCTGGCTTTCGTCTTTCAATTCCTCCATTTCAGTCCTTCAGCCCGGCACTACTTTTTCCTCTTGCCTCCCTTTGGCCTGCTCCCTTGGCTTTCTCCCTCTCTTCCATATCCTTCTTCCCGACTTGTCTCTTGGAGACTTTTGGCCACTTGGGAGCCAAGTCTCGGGATGTTTTGGTAACTTTTCAGAGGCCTCGCTGGTGACAGGGGGGACAGCAGGCAGTGACAGGCCCGGGGCTGACAGGCTCCCCCTCCCCTAGCGGGCACTCGGCTGCCACACCCAGCTGACATAGAACCTTTGTCACAATGCCCGCTACCGTGGTGAGGATGCGGGCACTCTGCAGGTGACAGGGACCCAGCAGGACTTGCTGTCAGCTCAGCAATTGCTCAGTTCCCCAAAGAAGCTGAATTCTGCAAATTGCTGCTTTTGCTCTTGAAATGATGTCATCAGGTGGGTGTTTTGGTGTAAAACACTGAAAACCAGAGCAGAAATGCTGAAATATTCCCATGATATGCATGGTCTCTGCACCAAACCACCATGACTCAGCCTAAGTACATCTGCCGCTTGTTCTTCTGTACTGACAGAAGATTGTGGAGGTACAGTATAGAAACCATCTTTATGGAGAGATCTTGCTGGTTTAGGCTTGGTCTAAGTGTCTCAAGTAGCCGGGGCTTTTGTTTGGGCCTAATCCATAAGGTCTGATGGCTTTCCTCCTCATCTCAAGATGAATGTGGTAGAAAATATAAATCAAAGAAACGTCCTTTGGCCTAGCCTTGCCTTGCCTTGCCTTATTTCCTTCTCATCCTGTTCTCTGTCCCAGCCTCTCTCACTAACCCCTCGTCTGGCTGCATGTCTCTTCTTTCCTCTCTCCTTTTCTCAAACTCTCCTGCTTCCTGGCTTTCCTCTTTCAATTCCTCCATTTCAGTCCTGCAGCCCGGCACTACTTTTTCCTCTTGCCTCCCTTTGGCCTGCTCCCTTGGCTTTCTCCCTCTGTTCCATATCCTTCTTCCCGACTTGTCTCTTGGAGACTTTTAGCCACTTGGGAGCCAAGTCTGGGGACGTTTTGGAAACTTTTCAGAGGCCTCGCTGGTGACAGGGGGGACAGCAGGCAGTGACAGGCCTGGGGCTGACAGGCTCCCCCTCCCCTAGCGGGCGCTCGGCTGCCACACCCAGCTGACATAGAACCTTTGTCACAATGCCCGCTACCGTGGGGAGGATGCGGGCACTCTGCAGGTGACAGGGACCCAGCAGGACTTGCTGTCAGCTCAGCAATTGCTCAGTTCCCCAAAGAAGCTGAATTCTGCAAATTGCTGCTTTTGCTCTTGAAATGATGTCATCAGGTGGGTGTTTTGGTGTAATACACTGAAAACCAGAGCAGAAATGCTGAAATAGTCCCATGATATGCATGGTCTCTGCAGCAAAACACCATGACTCAGCCTAAGTACATCTGCCGCTTGTTCTTCTGTACTGACAGCAGATTGTGGAGGTACAGTATAAAAACCATCTTTATGGAGAGATCTTTGTGGTTTAGGCTTAGTCTAAGTGTCTCAAGTAGCTGGGGCTTTTGTTTGGGCCTAATCCATAAGGTCTGATGGCTTTCCTCCTCCTCTCAAGATGAATGTGGTAGAAAATATAAATCAAAGAAACGTCCTTTGGCCTAGCCTTGCCTTGCCTTGCCTTATTTCCTTCTCATCCTGTTCTCTGTCCCAGCCTCTCTCACTAAGCCCTCGTCTGGCTGCATGTCTCTTCTTTCCTCTCTCCTTTTCTCAAACTCTCCTGCTTCCTGGCTTTCCTCTTTCAATTCCTCCATTTCAGTCCTGCAGCCCGGCACTACTTTTTCCTCTTGCCTCCCTTTGGCCTGCTCCCTTGGCTTTCTCCCTCTGTTCCATATCCTTCTTCCCGACTTGTCTCTTGGAGACTTTTGGCCACTTGGGAGCCAAGTCTGGGGACGTTTTGGAAACTTTTCAGAGGCCTCGCTGGTGACAGGGGGGACAGCAGGCAGTGACAGGCCTGGGGCTGACAGGCTCCCCCTCCCCTAGCGGGCGCTCGGCTGCCACACCCAGCTGACATAGAACCTTTGTCACAATGCCCGCTACCGTGGGGAGGATGCGGGCACTGTGCAGGTGACAGGGACCCAGCAGGACTTGCTGTCAGCTCAGCAATTGCTCAGTTCCCCAAAGAAGCTGAATTCTGCAAATTGCTGCTTTTGCTCTTGAAATGATGTCATCAGGTGGGTGTTTTGGTGTAAAACACTGAAAACCAGAGCACAAATGCTGAAATATTCCCATGATATGCATGGTCTCTGCACCAAACCACCATGACTCAGCCTAAGTACATCTGCCGCTTGTTCTTCTGTACTGACAGCAGATTGTGGAGGTACAGTATAAAAACCATCTTTATGGAGAGATCTTTGTGGTTTAGGCTTAGTCTAAGTGTCTCAAGTAGCTGGGGCTTTTGTTTGGGCCTAATCCATAAGGTCTGATGGCTTTCCTCCTCATCTCAAGATGAATGTGGTAGAAAATATAAATCAAAGAAACGTCCTTTGGCCTAGCCTTGCCTTGCCTTGCCTTATTTCCTTCTCATCCTGTTCTCTGTCCCAGCCTCTCTCACTAAGCCCTCGTCTGGCTGCATGTCTCTTCTTTCCTCTCTCCTTTTCTCAAACTCTCCTGCTTCCTGGCTTTCCTCTTTCAATTCCTCCATTTCAGTCCTGCAGCCCGGCACTACTTTTTCCTCTTGCCTCCCTTTGGCCTGCTCCCTTCGCTTTCTCCCTCTGTTCCATATCCTTCTTCCCGACTTGTCTCTTGGAGACTTTTGGCCACTTGGGAGCCAAGTCTGGGGATGTTTTGGTAACTTTTCAGAGGCCTCGCTGGTGACAGGGGGGACAGCAGGCAGTGACAGGCCCGGGGCTGACAGGCTCCCCCTCCCCTAGCGGGCACTCGGCTGCCATACCCAGCTGACATAGAACCTTTGTCACAATGTCCGCTACCGTGGTGAGGATGCGGGCACTCTGCAGGTGACAGGGACCCAGCAGGACTTGCTGTCAGCTCAGCAATTGCTGAGTTCCCCAAAGAAGCTGAATTCTGCAAATTGCTGCTTTTGCTCTTGAAATGATGTCATCAGGTGGGTGTTTTGTTGTAAAACACTGAAAACCAGAGCAGAAATGCTGAAATATTCTCATGATATGCATGGTCTCTGCACCAAACCACCATGACTCAGCCTAAGTACATCTGCCGCTTGTTCTTCTGTACTGACAGAAGATTGTGGAGGTACAGTATAGAAACCATCTTTATGGAGAGATCTTGCTGGTTTAGGCTTGGTCTAAGTGTCTCAAGTAGCCGGGGCTTTTGTTTGGGCCTAATCCATAAGGTCTGATGGCTTTCCTCCTCATCTCAAGATGAATGTGGTAGAAAATATAAATCAAAGAAACGTCCTTTGGCCTAGCCTTGCCTTGCCTTGCCTTATTTCCTTCTCATCCTGTTCTCTGTCCCAGCCTCTCTCACTAACCCCTCGTCTGGTTGCATGTCTCTTTTTTCCTCTCTCCTTTTCTCAAACTCTCCTGCTCCCTGGCTTTCGTCTTTCAATTCCTCCATTTCAGTCCTGCAGCCCGGCACTACTTTTTCCTCTTGCCTCCCTTTGGCCTGCTCCCTTGGCTTTCTCCCTCTCTTCCATATTCTTCTTCCCGACTTGTCTCTTGGAGACTTTTGGCCACTTGGGAGCCAAGTCTGGGGATGTTTTGGAAACTTTTCAGAGGCCTCGCTGGTGACAGGGGGGACAGCAGGCAGTGACAGGCCCGGGGCTGACAGGCTCCCCCTTCCCTAGCGGGCGCTGGGCTGCCACACCCAGCTGACATAGAACCTTTGTCACAATGCCCGCTACCGTGGGGAGGATGCGGGCACTCTGCAGGTGACAGGGACCCAGCAGGACTTGCTGTCAGCTCAGCAATTGCTCAGTTCCCCAAAGAAGCTGAATTCTGCAAATTGCTGCTTTTGCTCTTGAAATGATGTCATCAGGTGGGTGTTTTGGTGTAATACACTGAAAACCAGAGCACAAATGCTGAAATATTCCCATGATATGCATGGTCTCTGCACCAAACCACCATGACTCAGCCTACGTACATCTGCCGCTTGTTCTTCTGTACTGACAGCAGATTGTGGAGGTACAGTATAAAAACCATCTTTATGGAGAGATCTTTGTGGTTTAGGCTTAGTCTAAGTGTCTCAAGTAGCTGGGGCTTTTGTTTGGGCCTAATCCATAAGGTCTGATGGCTTTCCTCCTCATCTCAAGATGAATGTGGTAGAAAATATAAATCAAAGAAACGTCCTTTGGCCTAGCCTTGCCTTGCCTTGCCTTATTTCCTTCTCATCCTGTTCTCTGTCCCAGCCTCTCTCACTAAGCCCTCGTCTGGCTGCATGTCTCTTCTTTCCTCTCTCCTTTTCTCAAACTCTCCTGCTTCCTGGCTTTCCTCTTTCAATTCCTCCATTTCAGTCCTGCAGCCCCGCACTACTTTTTCCTCTTGCCTTTCTTTGGCCTGCTCCCTTCACTTTCTCCCTCTGTTCCATATCCTTCTTCCCGACTTGTCTCTTGGAGACTTTTGGCCACTTTGCACCCAAGTCTGGGGATGTTTTGGAAACTTTTCAGAGGCCTCGCTGGTGACAGGGGGGACAGCAGGCAGTGACAGGCCCGGGGCTGACAGGCTCCCCCTTTCCTAGCGGGCGCTCGGCTGCCACACCCAGCTGACATAGAACCTTTGTCACAATGCCCGCTACCGTGGGGAGGATACGGGCACTGTGCAGGTGACAGGGACCCAGCAGGACTTGCTGTCAGCTCAGCAATTGCTCAGTTCCCCAAAGAAGCTGAATTCTGCAAATTGCTGCTTTTGCTCTTGAAATGATGTCATCAGGTGGGTGTTTTGGTGTAATACACTGAAAACCAGAGCAGAAATGCTGAAATATTCCCATGATATGCATGGTCTCTGCACCAAACCACCATGACTCAGCCTACGTACATCTGCCACTTGTTTTTCTGTACTGACAGCAGATTGTGGAGGTAACAGTATAGAAACCATCTTTATGGAGACATCTTTCTGGTTTAGGCTTAGTCTAAGTGTCTCAAGTAGCCAGGGCTTTTGTTTGGGCCTAATCCATAAGGTCTGATGGCTTTCCTCCTCATCTCAAGATGAATGTGGTAGAAAATATAAATCAAAGAAACGTCCTTTGGCCTAGCCTTGCCTTGCCTTGCCTTATTTCCTTCTCATCCTGTTCTCTGTCCCAGCCTCTCTCACTAAGCCCTCGTCTGGCTGCATGTCTCTTCTTTCCTCTCTCCTTTTCTCAAACTCTCCTGCTTCCTGGCTTTCGTCTTTCAATTCCTCCATTTCAGTCCTTCAGCCCGGCACTACTTTTTCCTCTTGCCTCCCTTTGGCCTGCTCCCTTGGCTTTCTCCCTCTGTTCCATATCCTTCTTCCCGACTTGTCTCTTGGAGACTTTTGGCCACTTGGGAGCCAAGTCTGGGGATGTTTTGGTAACTTTTCAGAGGCCTCGCTGGTGACAGGGGGGACAGCAGGCAGTGACAGGCCCGGGGCTGACAGGCTCCCCCTCCCCTAGCGGGCACTCGGCTGCCACACCCAGCTGACATAGAACCTTTGTCACAATGCCCGCTACCGTGGTGAGGATGCGGGCACTCTGCAGGTGACAGGGACCCAGCAGGACTTGCTGTCAGCTCAGCAATTGCTCAGTTCCCCAAAGAAGCTGAATTCTGCAAATTGCTGCTTTTGCTCTTGAAATGATGTCATCAGGTGGGTGTTTTGGTGTAAAACACTGAAAACCAGAGCAGAAATGCTGAAATATTCCCATGATATGCATGGTCTCTGCACCAAACCACCATGACTCAGCCTAAGTACATCTGCCGCTTGTTCTTCTGTACTGACAGAAGATTGTGGAGGTACAGTATAGAAACCATCTTTATGGAGAGATCTTGCTGGTTTAGGCTTGGTCTAAGTGTCTCAAGTAGCCGGGGCTTTTGTTTGGGCCTAATCCATAAGGTCTGATGGCTTTCCTCCTCATCTCAAGATGAATGTGGTAGAAAATATAAATCAAAGAAACGTCCTTTGGCCTAGCCTTGCCTTGCCTTGCCTTATTTCCTTCTCATCCTGTTCTCTGTCCCAGCCTCTCTCACTAACCCCTCGTCTGGCTGCATGTCTCTTCTTTCCTCTCTCCTTTTCTCAAACTCTCCTGCTTCCTGGCTTTCCTCTTTCAATTCCTCCATTTCAGTCCTGCAGCCCGGCACTACTTTTTCCTCTTGCCTCCCTTTGGCCTGCTCCCTTGGCTTTCTCCCTCTGTTCCATATCCTTCTTCCCGACTTGTCTCTTGGAGACTTTTGGCCACTTGGGAGCCAAGTCTGGGGACGTTTTGGAAACTTTTCAGAGGCCTCGCTGGTGACAGGGGGGACAGCAGGCAGTGACAGGCCTGGGGCTGACAGGCTCCCCCTCCCCTAGCGGGCGCTCGGCTGCCACACCCAGCTGACATAGAACCTTTGTCACAATGCCCGCTACCGTGGGGAGGATGCGGGCACTCTGCAGGTGACAGGGACCCAGCAGGACTTGCTGTCAGCTCAGCAATTGCTCAGTTCCCCAAAGAAGCTGAATTCTGCAAATTGCTGCTTTTGCTCTTGAAATGATGTCATCAGGTGGGTGTTTTGGTGTAATACACTGAAAACCAGAGCAGAAATGCTGAAATAGTCCCATGATATGCATGGTCTCTGCAGCAAAACACCATGACTCAGCCTAAGTACATCTGCCGCTTGTTCTTCTGTACTGACAGCAGATTGTGGAGGTACAGTATAAAAACCATCTTTATGGAGAGATCTTTGTGGTTTAGGCTTAGTCTAAGTGTCTCAAGTAGCTGGGGCTTTTGTTTGGGCCTAATCCATAAGGTCTGATGGCTTTCCTCCTCATCTCAAGATGAATGTGGTAGAAAATATAAATCAAAGAAACGTCCTTTGGCCTAGCCTTGCCTTGCCTTGCCTTATTTCCTTCTCATCCTGTTCTCTGTCCCAGCCTCTCTCACTAAGCCCTCGTCTGGCTGCATGTCTCTTCTTTCCTCTCTCCTTTTCTCAAACTCTCCTGCTTCCTGGCTTTCCTCTTTCAATTCCTCCATTTCAGTCCTGCAGCCCGGCACTACTTTTTCCTCTTGCCTCCCTTTGGCCTGCTCCCTTGGCTTTCTCCCTCTGTTCCATATCCTTCTTCCCGACTTGTCTCTTGGAGACTTTTGGCCACTTGGGAGCCAAGTCTGGGGACGTTTTGGAAACTTTTCAGAGGCCTCGCTGGTGACAGGGGGGACAGCAGGCAGTGACAGGCCTGGGGCTGACAGGCTCCCCCTCCCCTAGCGGGCGCTCGGCTGCCACACCCAGCTGACATAGAACCTTTGTCACAATGCCCGCTACCGTGGGGAGGATGCGGGCACTCTGCAGGTGACAGGGACCCAGCAGGACTTGCTGTCAGCTCAGCAATTGCTCAGTTCCCCAAAGAAGCTGAATTCTGCAAATTGCTGCTTTTGCTCTTGAAATGATGTCATCAGGTGGGTGTTTTGGTGTAATACACTGAAAACCAGAGCAGAAATGCTGAAATAGTCCCATGATATGCATGGTCTCTGCAGCAAACCACCATGACTCAGCCTAAGTCCATCTGCCGCTTGTTCTTCTGTACTGACAGCAGATTGTGGAGGTACAGTATAAAAACCATCTTTATGGAGAGATCTTTGTGGTTTAGGCTTAGTCTAAGTGTCTCAAGTAGCTGGGGCTTTTGTTTGGGCCTAATCCATAAGGTCTGATGGCTTTCCTCCTCATCTCAAGATGAATGTGGTAGAAAATATAAATCAAAGAAACGTCCTTTGGCCTAGCCTTGCCTTGCCTTGCCTTATTTCCTTCTCATCCTGTTCTCTGTCCCAGCCTCTCTCACTAACCCCTCGTCTGGCTGCATGTCTCTTCTTTCCTCTCTCCTTTTCTCAAACTCTCCTGCTTCCTGGCTTTCCTCTTTCAATTCCTCCATTTCAGTCCTGCAGCCCCGCACTACTTTTTCCTCTTGACTCCTTTTGGCCTGCTCCCTTGGCTATCTCCCTGTGTTCCATATCCTTCTTCCCGAGTTGTCTCTTGGAGACTTTTGGCCACTTGGGAGCCAAGTCTGGGGATGTTTTGGAAACTTTTCAGAGGCCTCGCTGGTGACAGGGGGGACAGCAGGCAGTGACAGGCCCGGGGCTGACAGGCTCCCCCTCCCCTAGCGGGCGCTCGGCTGCCACACCCAGCTGACATAGAACCTTTGTCACAATGCCCGCTACCGTGGGGAGGATGCGGGCACTCTGCAGGTGACAGGGACCCAGCAGGACTTGCTGTCAGCTCAGCAATTGCTCAGTTCCCCAAAGAAGCTGAATTCTGCAAATTGCTGCTTTTGCTCTTGAAATGATGTCATCAGGTGGGTGTTTTGGTGTAATACACTGAAAACCAGAGCACAAATGCTGAAATATTCCCATGATATGCATGGTCTCTGCACCAAACCACCATGACTCAGCCTAAGTACATCTGCCGCTTGTTCTTCTGTACTGACAGCAGATTGTGGAGGTACAGTATAAAAACCATCTTTATGGAGAGATCTTTGTGGTTTAGGCTTAGTCTAAGTGTCTCAAGTAGCTGGGGCTTTTGTTTGGGCCTAATCCATAAGGTCTGATGGCTTTCCTCCTCATCTCAAGATGAATGTGGTAGAAAATATAAATCAAAGAAACGTCCTTTGGCCTAGCCTTGCCTTGCCTTGCCTTATTTCCTTCTCATCCTGTTCTCTGTCCCAGCCTCTCTCACTAAGCCCTCGTCTGGCTGCATGTCTCTTCTTTCCTCTCTCCTTTTCTCAAACTCTCCTGCTTCCTGGCTTTCCTCTTTCAATTCCTCCATTTCAGTCCTGCAGCCCCGCACTACTTTTTCCTCTTGCCTTTCTTTGGCCTGCTCCCTTCACTTTCTCCCTCTGTTCCATATCCTTCTTCCCGACTTGTCTCTTGGAGACTTTTGGCCACTTTGCACCCAAGTCTGGGGATGTTTTGGAAACTTTTCAGAGGCCTCGCTGGTGACAGGGGGGACAGCAGGCAGTGACAGGCCCGGGGCTGACAGGCTCCCCCTTTCCTAGCGGGCGCTCGGCTGCCACACCCAGCTGACATAGAACCTTTGTCACAATGCCCGCTACCGTGGGGAGGATACGGGCACTGTGCAGGTGACAGGGACCCAGCAGGACTTGCTGTCAGCTCAGCAATTGCTCAGTTCCCCAAAGAAGCTGAATTCTGCAAATTGCTGCTTTTGCTCTTGAAATGATGTCATCAGGTGGGTGTTTTGGTGTAATACACTGAAAACCAGAGCAGAAATGCTGAAGTATTCCCATGATATGCATGGTCTCTGCACCAAACCACCATGACTCAGCCTACGTACATCTGCCACTTGTTTTTCTGTACTGACAGCAGATTGTGGAGGTAACAGTATAGAAACCATCTTTATGGAGACATCTTTCTGGTTTAGGCTTAGTCTAAGTGTCTCAAGTAGCCGGGGCTTTTGTTTGGGCCTAATCCATAAGGTCTGATGGCTTTCCTCCTCATCTCAAGATGAATGTGGTAGAAAATATAAATCAAAGAAACGTCCTTTGGCCTAGCCTTGCCTTGCCTTGCCTTATTTCCTTCTCATCCTGTTCTCTGTCCCAGCCTCTCTCACTAAGCCCTCGTCTGGCTGCATGTCTCTTCTTTCCTCTCTCCTTTTCTCAAACTCTCCTGCTTCCTGGCTTTCGTCTTTCAATTCCTCCATTTCAGTCCTGCAGCCATGCACTAATTTTTCCTCTTGCCTCCCTTTGGCCTGCTCCCTTGGCTTTCTCCCTCTCTTCCATATCCTTCTTCTCGACTTGTCTCTTGGAGACTTTTGGCCACTTGGGAGCCAAGTCTGGGCATGTTTTGGAAACTTTTCAGAGGCCTCGCTGGTGACAGGGGGGACAGCAGGCAGTGACAGGCCTGGGGCTGACAGGCTCCCCCTCCCCTAGCGGGCGCTCGGCTGCCACACCCAGCTGACATAGAACCTTTGTCACAATGCCCGCTACCGTGGTGAGGATGCGGGCACTCTGCAGGTGACAGGGACCCAGCAGGACTTGCTGTCAGCTCAGCAATTGCTCAGTTCCCCAAAGAAGCTGAATTCTGCAAATTGCTGCTTTTGCTCTTGAAATGATGTCATCAGGTGGGTGTTTTGGTGTAATACACTGAAAACCAGAGCAGAAATGCTGAAATAGTCTCATGATATGCATGGTCTCTGCACCAAACCACCATGACTCAGCCTAAGTACATCTGCCGCTTGTTCTTTTGTACTGCCAGCTGATTGTGAAAGTACAGTATAAAAACCATCTTTATGGAGAGATCTTTGTGGTTTAGGCTTAGTCTAAGTGTCTCAAGTAGCCGGGGCTTTTGTTTGGGCCTAATCCATAAGGTCTGATGGCTTTCCTCCTCATCTCAAGATGAATGTGGTAGAAAATATAAATCAAAGAAACGTCCTTTGGCCTAGCCTTGCCTTGCCTTGCCTTATTTCCTTCTCATCCTGTTCTCTGTCCCAGCCTCTCTCACTAAGCCCTCGTCTGGCTGCATGTCTCTTCTTTCCTCTCTCCTTTTCTCAAACTCTCCTGCTTCCTGGCTTTCGTCTTTCAATTCCTCCATTTCAGTCCTGCAGCCATGCACTACTTTTTCCTCTTGCCTCCCTTTGGCCTGCTCCCTTGGCTTTCTCCCTCTCTTCCATATCCTTCTTCTCGACTTGTCTCTTGGAGACTTTTGGCCACTTGGGAGCCAAGTCTTGGCATGTTTTGGAAACTTTTCAGAGGCCTCGCTGGTGACAGGGGGGACAGCAGGCAGTGACAGGCCTGGGGCTGACAGGCTCCCCCTCCCCTAGCGGGCGCTCGGCTGCCACACCCAGCTGACATAGAACCTTTGTCACAATGCCCGCTACCGTGGGGAGGATGCGGGCACTCTGCAGGTGACAGGGACCCAGCAGGACTTGCTGTCAGCTCAGCAATTGCTCAGTTCCCCAAAGAAGCTGAATTCTGCAAATTGCTGCTTTTGCTCTTGAAATGATGTCATCAGGTGGGTGTTTTGGTGTAATACACTGAAAACCAGAGCAGAAATGCTGAAATAGTCCCATGATATGCATGGTCTCTGCAGCAAACCACCATGACTCAGCCTAAGTCCATCTGCCGCTTGTTCTTCTGTACTGACAGCAGATTGTGGAGGTACAGTATAAAAACCATCTTTATGGAGAGATCTTTGTGGTTTAGGCTTAGTCTAAGTGTCTCAAGTAGCTGGGGCTTTTGTTTGGGCCTAATCCATAAGGTCTGATGGCTTTCCTCCTCATCTCAAGATGAATGTGGTAGAAAATATAAATCAAAGAAACGTCCTTTGGCCTAGCCTTGCCTTGCCTTGCCTTATTTCCTTCTCATCCTGTTCTCTGTCCCAGCCTCTCTCACTAAGCCCTCGTCTGGCTGCATGTCTCTTCTTTCCTCTCTCCTTTTCTCAAACTCTCCTGCTTCCTGGCTTTCCTCTTTCAATTCCTCCATTTCAGTCCTGCAGCCCCGCACTACTTTTTCCTCTTGCCTTTCTTTGGCCTGCTCCCTTCACTTTCTCCCTCTGTTCCATATCCTTCTTCCCGACTTGTCTCTTGGAGACTTTTGGCCACTTTGCACCCAAGTCTGGGGATGTTTTGGAAACTTTTCAGAGGCCTCGCTGGTGACAGGGGGGACAGCAGGCAGTGACAGGCCCGGGGCTGACAGGCTCCCCCTTTCCTAGCGGGCGCTCGGCTGCCACACCCAGCTGACATAGAACCTTTGTCACAATGCCCGCTACCGTGGGGAGGATACGGGCACTGTGCAGGTGACAGGGACCCAGCAGGACTTGCTGTCAGCTCAGCAATTGCTCAGTTCCCCAAAGAAGCTGAATTCTGCAAATTGCTGCTTTTGCTCTTGAAATGATGTCATCAGGTGGGTGTTTTGGTGTAATACACTGAAAACCAGAGCAGAAATGCTGAAGTATTCCCATGATATGCATGGTCTCTGCACCAAACCACCATGACTCAGCCTACGTACATCTGCCACTTGTTTTTCTGTACTGACAGCAGATTGTGGAGGTAACAGTATAGAAACCATCTTTATGGAGACATCTTTCTGGTTTAGGCTTAGTCTAAGTGTCTCAAGTAGCCGGGGCTTTTGTTTGGGCCTAATCCATAAGGTCTGATGGCTTTCCTCCTCATCTCAAGATGAATGTGGTAGAAAATATAAATCAAAGAAACGTCCTTTGGCCTAGCCTTGCCTTGCCTTGCCTTATTTCCTTCTCATCCTGTTCTCTGTCCCAGCCTCTCTCACTAAGCCCTCGTCTGGCTGCATGTCTCTTCTTTCCTCTCTCCTTTTCTCAAACTCTCCTGCTTCCTGGCTTTCGTCTTTCAATTCCTCCATTTCAGTCCTGCAGCCATGCACTAATTTTTCCTCTTGCCTCCCTTTGGCCTGCTCCCTTGGCTTTCTCCCTCTCTTCCATATCCTTCTTCTCGACTTGTCTCTTGGAGACTTTTGGCCACTTGGGAGCCAAGTCTGGGCATGTTTTGGAAACTTTTCAGAGGCCTCGCTGGTGACAGGGGGGACAGCAGGCAGTGACAGGCCTGGGGCTGACAGGCTCCCCCTCCCCTAGCGGGCGCTCGGCTGCCACACCCAGCTGACATAGAACCTTTGTCACAATGCCCGCTACCGTGGTGAGGATGCGGGCACTCTGCAGGTGACAGGGACCCAGCAGGACTTGCTGTCAGCTCAGCAATTGCTCAGTTCCCCAAAGAAGCTGAATTCTGCAAATTGCTGCTTTTGCTCTTGAAATGATGTCATCAGGTGTGTGTTCTGGTGTAATACACTGAAAACCAGAGCAGAAATGCTGAAATAGTCTCATGATATGCATGGTCTCTGCACCAAACCACCATGACTCAGCCTAAGTACATCTGCCGCTTGTTCTTTTGTACTGCCAGCTGATTGTGAAAGTACAGTATAAAAACCATCTTTATGGAGAGATCTTTGTGGTTTAGGCTTAGTCTAAGTGTCTCAAGTAGCCGGGGCTTTTGTTTGGGCCTAATCCATAAGGTCTGATGGCTTTCCTCCTCATCTCAAGATGAATGTGGTAGAAAATATAAATCAAAGAAACGTCCTTTGGCCTAGCCTTGCCTTGCCTTGCCTTATTTCCTTCTCATCCTGTTCTCTGTCCCAGCCTCTCTCACTAACCCCTCGTCTGGCTGCATGTCTCTTCTTTCCTCTCTCCTTTTCTCAAACTCTCCTGCTTCCTGGCTTTCCTCTTTCAATTCCTCCATTTCAGTCCTGCAGCCCCGCACTACTTTTTCCTCTTGCCTCCCTTTGGCTTGCTCCCTTGGCTTTCTCCCTCTCTTCCATATCCTTCTTCCCGACTTGTCTCTTGGAGACTTTTGGCTACTTTGGAGCCAACTCTGGGTATGTTTTGGAAACTTTTCAGAGGCCTGCGCTGGTGACAGGGGGGACAGCAGGCAGTGACAGGCCCGGGGCTGACAGGCTCCCCCTCCCCTAGCGGGCGCTCGGCTGCCACACCCAGCTGACATAGAACCTTTGTCACAATGCCCGCTACCGTGGGGAGGATGCGGGCACTCTGCAGGTGACAGGGACCCAGCAGGACTTGCTGTCAGCTCAGCAATTGCTCAGTTCCCCAAAGAAGCTGAATTCTGCAAATTGCTGCTTTTGCTCTTGAAATGATGTCATCAGGTGGGTGTTTTGGTGTAATACACTGAAAACCAGAGCAGAAATGCTGAAATAGTCCCATGATATGCATGGTCTCTGCACCAAACCACCATGACTCAGCCTAAGTACATCTTGCGCTTGTTCTTTTGTACTGCCAGCTGATTGTGAAAGTACATTATAAAAACCATCTTTATGGAGAGATCTTTGTGGTTTAGGCTTAGTCTAAGTGTCTCAAGTAGCCGGGGCTTTTGTTTGGGCCTAATCCATAAGGTCTGATGGCTTTCCTCCTCCTCTCAAGATGATTGTGGTAGAAAATATAAATCAAAGAAACATCCTTTGGCCTAGCCTTGCCTTGCCTTGCCTTATTTCCTTCTCATCCTGTTCTCTGTCCCAGCCTCTCTCACTAACCCCTCGTCTGGCTGCATGTCTCTTCTTTCCTCTCTTCTTTTCTCTAACACTCCTGCTTCCTGGCTTTCGTCTTTCAATTCCTCCATTTCAGTCCTGCAGCCCGGCACTACTTTTTCCTCTTGCCTCCCTTGGGCCTGCTCCCTTGGCTTTCTCCCTCTGTTCCATATCCTTCTTCCCGACTTGTCTCTTGGTGACTTTTGGCCACTTTGGAGCCAAGTCTGGGGATGTTTTGGAAACTTTTCAGAGGCCTCGCTGGTGACAGGGGGGACAGCAGGCAGTGACAGGCCCGGGGCTGACAGGCTCCCCCTCCCCTAGCGGGCGCTCGGCTGCCACACCCAGCTGACATAGAACCTTTGTCACAATGCCCGCTACCGTGGTGAGGATGCGGGCACTCTGCAGGTGACAGGGACCCAGCAGGACTTGCTGTCAGCTCAGCAATTGCTCAGTTCCCCAAAGAAGCTGAATTCTGCAAATTGCTGCTTTTGCTTTTGAAATGATGTCATCAGGTGGGTGTTTTGGTGTAATACACTGAAAACCAGAGCAGAAATGCTGAAATAGTCCCATGATATGCATGGTCTCTGCACCAAACCACCATGACTCAGCCTAAGTACATCTGCCGCTTGTTCTTTTGTACTGCCAGCTGATTGTGAAAGTACAGTATAAAAACCATCTTTATGGAGAGATCTTTGTGGTTTAGGCTTAGTCTAAGTGTCTCAAGTAGCCGGGGCTTTTGTTTGGGCCTAATCCATAAGGTCTGATGGCTTTCCTCCTCCTCTCAAGATGAATGTGGTAGAAAATATAAATCAAAGAAACGTCCTTTGGCCTAGCCTTGCCTTGCCTTGCCTTATTTCCTTCTCATCCTGTTCTCTGTCCCAGCCTCTCTCACTAACCCCTCGTCTGGTTGCATGTCTCTTCTTTCCTCTCTCCTTTTCTCAAACTCTCCTGCTTCCTGGCTTTCGTCTTTCAATTCCTCCATTTCAGTCCTGCAGCCCGGCACTACTTTTTCCTCTTGCCTCCCTTGGGCCTGCTCCCTTGGCTTTCTCCCTCTCTTCCATATCCTTCTTCCCGACTTGTCTCTTGGAGACTTTTGGCCACTTTGGACCCAACTCTGGGCATGTTTTGGAAACTTTTCAGAGGCCTCGCTGGTGACAGGGGGGACAGCAGGCAGTGACAGGCCCGGGGCTGACAGGCTCCCCCTCCCCTAGCGGGCGCTCGGCTGCCACACCCAGCTGACATAGAACCTTTGTCACAATGCCCGCTACCGTGGGGAGGATGCGGGCACTCTGCAGGTGACAGGGACCCAGCAGGACTTGCTGTCAGCTCAGCAATTGCTCAGTTCCCCAAAGAAGCTGAATTCTGCAAATTGCTGCTTTTGCTCTTGAAATGATGTCATCAGGTGGGTGTTTTGGTGTAATACACTGAAAACCAGAGCAGAAATGCTGAAATATTCCCATGATATGCATGGTCTCTGCACCAAACCACCATGACTCAGCCTAAGTACATCTGCCGCTTGTTCTTGTGTACTGACAGCAGATTGTGGAAGTACAGTATAAAAACCATCTTTATGGAGAGATCTTTCTGGTTTAGGCTTAGTCTAAGTGTCTCAAGTAGCCGGGGCTTTTGTTTGGGCCTAATCCATAAGGTCTGATGGCTTTCCTCCTCCTCTCAAGATGAATGTGGTAGAAAATATAAATCAAAGAAACGTCCTTTGGCCTAGCCTTGCCTTGCCTTGCCTTATTTCCTTCTCATCCTGTTCTCTGTCCCAGCCTCTCTCACTAACCACTCGTCTGGTTGCATGTCTCTTCTTTCCTCTCTCTTTTTCTCACACTCTCCTGCTCCCTGGCTTTCGTCTTTCAATTCCTCCATTTCAGTCCTGCAGCCCCGCACTACTTTTTCCTCTTGCCTCCCTTTGGCCTGCTCCCTTGGCTTTCTCCCTCTCTTCCATATCCTTCTTCCCGACTTGTCTCTTGGAGACTTTTGGCCACTTTGGACCCAAGTCTGGGCATGTTTTGGAAACTTTTCAGAGGCCTCGCTGGTGACAGGGGGGACAGCAGGCAGTGACAGGCCCGGGGCTGACAGGCTCCCCCTCCCCTAGCGGGCGCTGGGCTGCCACACCCAGCTGACATAGAACCTTTGTCACAATGCCCGCTACCGTGGTGAGGATGCGGGCACTCTGCAGGTGACAGGGACCCAGCAGGACTTGCTGTCAGCTCAGCAATTGCTCAGTTCCCCAAAGAAGCTGAATTCTGCAAATTGCTGCTTTTGCTCTTGAAATGATGTCATCAGGTGGGTGTTTTGGTGTAATACACTGAAAACCAGAGCAGAAATGCTGAAATATTCCCATGATATGCATGGTCTCTGCACCAAACCACCATGACTCAGCCTAAGTACGTCTGCCGCTTGTTCTTTTGTACTGACAGCAGATTGTGGAAGTACAGTATAAAAACCATCTTTATGGAGAGATCTTTGTGGTTTAGGCTTAGTCTAAGTGTCTCAAGTAGCTGGGGCTTTTGTTTGGGCCTAATCCATAAGGTCTGATGGCTTTCCTCCTCATCTCAAGATGAATGTGGTAGAAAATATAAATCAAAGAAACGTCCTTTGGCCTAGCCTTGCCTTGCCTTGCCTTATTTCCTTCTCATCCTGTTCTCTGTCCCAGCCTCTCTCACTAAGCCCTCGTCTGGCTGCATGTCTCTTCTTTCCTCTCTCCTTTTCTCAAACTCTCCTGCTTCCTGGCTTTCGTCTTTCAATTCCTCCATTTCAGTCCTGCAGCCCGGCACTACTTTTTCCTCTTGCCTCCCTTGGGCCTGCTCCCTTGGCTTTCTCCCTCTCTTCCATATCCCTCTTCCCGACTTGTCTCTTGGAGACTTTTGGCCACTTTGGACCCAACTCTGGGCATGTTTTGGAAACTTTTCAGAGGCCTCGCTGGTGACAGGGGGGACAGCAGGCAGTGACAGGCCCGGGGCTGACAGGCTCCCCCTCCCCTAGCGGGCGCTCGGCTGCCACACCCAGCTGACATAGAACCTTTGTCACAATGCCCGCTACCGTGGGGAGGATGCGGGCACTCTGCAGGTGACAGGGACCCAGCAGGACTTGCTGTCAGCTCAGCAATTGCTCAGTTCCCCAAAGAAGCTGAATTCTGCAAATTGCTGCTTTTGCTCTTGAAATGATGTCATCAGGTGGGTGTTTTGGTGTAATACACTGAAAACCAGAGCAGAAATGCTGAAATATTCCCATGATATGCATGGTCTCTGCACCAAACCACCATGACTCAGCCTAAGTACATCTGCCGCTTGTTCTTGTGTACTGACAGCAGATTGTGGAAGTACAGTATAAAAACCATCTTTATGGAGAGATCTTTCTGGTTTAGGCTTAGTCTAAGTGTCTCAAGTAGCCGGGGCTTTTGTTTGGGCCTAATCCATAAGGTCTGATGGCTTTCCTCCTCCTCTCAAGATGAATGTGGTAGAAAATATAAATCAAAGAAACGTCCTTTGGCCTAGCCTTGCCTTGCCTTGCCTTATTTCCTTCTCATCCTGTTCTCTGTCCCAGCCTCTCTCACTAACCACTCGTCTGGTTGCATGTCTCTTCTTTCCTCTCTCTTTTTCTCAAACTCTCCTGCTCCCTGGCTTTCGTCTTTCAATTCCTCCATTTCAGTCCTGCAGCCCCGCACTACTTTTTCCTCTTGCCTCCCTTTGGCCTGCTCCCTTGGCTTTCTCCCTCTCTTCCATATCCTTCTTCTCGACTTGTCTCTTGGAGACTTTTGGCCACTTGGGAGCCAAGTCTGGGCATGTTTTGGAAACTTTTCAGAGGCCTCGCTGGTGACAGGGGGGACAGCAGGCAGTGACAGGCCTGGGGCTGACAGGCTCCCCCTCCCCTAGCGGGCGCTCGGCTGCCACACCCAGCTGACATAGAACCTTTGTCACAATGCCCGCTACCGTGGTGAGGATGCGGGCACTCTGCAGGTGACAGGGACCCAGCAGGACTTGCTGTCAGCTCAGCAATTGCTCAGTTCCCCAAAGAAGCTGAATTCTGCAAATTGCTGCTTTTGCTCTTGAAATGATGTCATCAGGTGGGTGTTTTGGTGTAATACACTGAAAACCAGAGCAGAAATGCTGAAATAGTCTCATGATATGCATGGTCTCTGCACCAAACCACCATGACTCAGCCTAAGTACATCTGCCACTTGTTCTTTTGTACTGCCAGCTGATTGTGAAAGTACAGTATAAAAACCATCTTTATGGAGAGATCTTTGTGGTTTAGGCTTAGTCTAAGTGTCTCAAGTAGCCGGGGCTTTTGTTTGGGCCTAATCCATAAGGTCTGATGGCTTTCCTCCTCATCTCAAGATGAATGTGGTAGAAAATATAAATCAAAGAAACGTCCTTTGGCCTAGCCTTGCCTTGCCTTGCCTTATTTCCTTCTCATCCTGTTCTCTGTCCCAGCCTCTCTCACTAACCCCTCGTCTGGCTGCATGTCTCTTCTTTCCTCTCTCCTTTTCTCAAACTCTCCTGCTTCCTGGCTTTCGTCTTTCAATTCCTCCATTTCAGTCCTGCAGCCCGGCACTACTTTTTCCTCTTGCCTCCCTTTGGCCTGCTCCCTTGGCTTTCTCCCTCTGTTCCGTATCCTTCTTCCCGACTTGTCTCTTGGAGACTTTTGGCCACTTTGGAGCCAAGTCTGGGGATGTTTTGGAAACTTTTCAGAGGCCTCGCTGGTGACAGGGGGGACAGCAGGCAGTGACAGGCCCGGGGCTGACAGGCTCCCCCTCCCCTAGCGGGCGCTCGGCTACCACACCCAGCTGACATAGAACCTTTGTCACAATGCCCGCTACCGTGGGGAGGATGCGGGCACTCTGCAGGTGACAGGGACCCAGCAGGACTTGCTGTCAGCTCAGCAATTGCTCAGTTCCCCAAAGAAGCTGAATTCTGCAAATTGCTGCTTTTGCTCTTGAAATGATGTCATCAGGTGGGTGTTTTGGTGTAATACAGTGAAGACCAGAGCAGAAATGCTGAAATAGTCCCATGATATGCGTGGTCTCTGCACCAAACCACCATGACTCAGCCTAAGTACATCTTCCGCTTGTTCTTTTGTACTGCCAGCTGATTGTGAAAGTACAGTATAAAAACCATCTTTATGGAGAGATCTTTCTGGTTTAGGCTTAGTCTAAGTGTCTCAAGTAGCCGGGGCTTTTGTTTAGGCCTAATCCATAAGGTCTGATGGCTTTCCTCCTCATCTCAAGATGAATGTGGTAGAAAATATAAATCAAAGAAACATCCTTTGGCCTAGCCTTGCCTTGCCTTATTTCCTTCTCATCCTGTTCTCTGTCCCAGCCTCTCTCACTAACCCCTCGTCTGGCTGCATGTCTCTTCTTTCCTCTCTCCTTTTCTCAAACTCTCCTGCTTCCTGGCTTTCCTCTTTCAATTCCTCCATTTCAGTCCTGCAGCCCCGCACTACTTTTTCCTCTTGCCTCCCTTTGGCTTGCTCCCTTGGCTTTCTCCCTCTCTTCCATATCCTTCTTCCCGACTTGTCTCTTGGAGACTTTTGGCTACTTTGGAGCCAAGTCTGGGTATGTTTTGGAAACTTTTCAGAGGCCTGCGCTGGTGACAGGGGGGACAGCAGGCAGTGACAGGCCCGGGGCTGACAGGCTCCCCCTCCCCTAGCGGGCGCTCGGCTGCCACACCCAGCTGACATAGAACCTTTGTCACAATGCCCGCTACCGTGGGGAGGATGCGGGCACTCTGCAGGTGACAGGGACCAAGCAGGACTTGCTGTCAGCTCAGCAATTGCTCAGTTCCCCAAAGAAGCTGAATTCTGCAAATTGCTGCTTTTGCTCTTGAAATGATGTCATCAGGTGGGTGTTTTGGTGTAATACACTGAAAACCAGAGCAGAAATGCTGAAATAGTCCCATGATATGCATGGTCTCTGCACCAAACCACCATGACTCAGCCTAAGTACATCTTGCGCTTGTTCTTTTGTACTGCCAGCTGATTGTGAAAGTACATTATAAAACCCATCTTTATGGAGAGATCTTTGTGGTTTAGGCTTAGTCTAAGTGTCTCAAGTAGCCGGGGCTTTTGTTTGGGCCTAATCCATAAGGTCTGATGGCTTTCCTCCTCCTCTCAAGATGATTGTGGTAGAAAATATAAATCAAAGAAACATCCTTTGGCCTAGCCTTGCCTTGCCTTGCCTTATTTCCTTCTCATCCTGTTCTCTGTCCCAGCCTCTCTCACTAACCCCTCGTCTGGCTGCATGTCTCTTCTTTCCTCTCTTCTTTTCTCTAACACTCCTGCTTCCTGGCTTTCGTCTTTCAATTCCTCCATTTCAGTCCTGCAGCCCGGCACTACTTTTTCCTCTTGCCTCCCTTGGGCCTGCTCCCTTGGCTTTCTCCCTCTGTTCCATATCCTTCTTCCCGACTTGTCTCTTGGTGACTTTTGGCCACTTTGGAGCCAAGTCTGGGGATGTTTTGGAAACTTTTCAGAGGCCTCGCTGGTGACAGGGGGGACAGCAGGCAGTGACAGGCCCGGGGCTGACAGGCTCCCCCTCCCCTAGCGGGCGCTCGGCTGCCACACCCAGCTGACATAGAACCTTTGTCACAATGCCCGCTACCGTGGTGAGGATGCGGGCACTCTGCAGGTGACAGGGACCCAGCAGGACTTGCTGTCAGCTCAGCAATTGCTCAGTTCCCCAAAGAAGCTGAATTCTGCAAATTGCTGCTTTTGCTTTTGAAATGATGTCATCAGGTGGGTGTTTTGGTGTAATACACTGAAAACCAGAGCAGAAATGCTGAAATAGTCCCATGATATGCATGGTCTCTGCACCAAACCACCATGACTCAGCCTAAGTACATCTGCCGCTTGTTCTTTTGTACTGCCAGCTGATTGTGAAAGTACAGTATAAAAACCATCTTTATGGAGAGATCTTTGTGGTTTAGGCTTAGTCTAAGTGTCTCAAGTAGCCGGGGCTTTTGTTTGGGCCTAATCCATAAGGTCTGATGGCTTTCCTCCTCCTCTCAAGATGAATGTGGTAGAAAATATAAATCAAAGAAACGTCCTTTGGCCTAGCCTTGCCTTGCCTTGCCTTATTTCCTTCTCATCCTGTTCTCTGTCCCAGCCTCTCTCACTAACCCCTCGTCTGGTTGCATGTCTCTTCTTTCCTCTCTCCTTTTCTCAAACTCTCCTGCTTCCTGGCTTTCGTCTTTCAATTCCTCCATTTCAGTCCTGCAGCCCGGCACTACTTTTTCCTCTTGCCTCCCTTGGGCCTGCTCCCTTGGCTTTCTCCCTCTCTTCCATATCCTTCTTCCCGACTTGTCTCTTGGAGACTTTTGGCCACTTTGGACCCAACTCTGGGCATGTTTTGGAAACTTTTCAGAGGCCTCGCTGGTGACAGGGGGGACAGCAGGCAGTGACAGGCCCGGGGCTGACAGGCTCCCCCTCCCCTAGCGGGCGCTCGGCTGCCACACCCAGCTGACATAGAACCTTTGTCACAATGCCCGCTACCGTGGGGAGGATGCGGGCACTCTGCAGGTGACAGGGACCCAGCAGGACTTGCTGTCAGCTCAGCAATTGCTCAGTTCCCCAAAGAAGCTGAATTCTGCAAATTGCTGCTTTTGCTCTTGAAATGATGTCATCAGGTGGGTGTTTTGGTGTAATACACTGAAAACCAGAGCAGAAATGCTGAAATATTCCCATGATATGCATGGTCTCTGCACCAAACCACCATGACTCAGCCTAAGTACATCTGCCGCTTGTTCTTGTGTACTGACAGCAGATTGTGGAAGTACAGTATAAAAACCATCTTTATGGAGAGATCTTTCTGGTTTAGGCTTAGTCTAAGTGTCTCAAGTAGCCGGGGCTTTTGTTTGGGCCTAATCCATAAGGTCTGATGGCTTTCCTCCTCCTCTCAAGATGAATGTGGTAGAAAATATAAATCAAAGAAACGTCCTTTGGCCTAGCCTTGCCTTGCCTTGCCTTATTTCCTTCTCATCCTGTTCTCTGTCCCAGCCTCTCTCACTAACCACTCGTCTGGTTGCATGTCTCTTCTTTCCTCTCTCTTTTTCTCACACTCTCCTGCTCCCTGGCTTTCGTCTTTCAATTCCTCCATTTCAGTCCTGCAGCCCCGCACTACTTTTTCCTCTTGCCTCCCTTTGGCCTGCTCCCTTGGCTTTCTCCCTCTCTTCCATATCCTTCTTCCCGACTTGTCTCTTGGAGACTTTTGGCCACTTTGGACCCAAGTCTGGGCATGTTTTGGAAACTTTTCAGAGGCCTCGCTGGTGACAGGGGGGACAGCAGGCAGTGACAGGCCCGGGGCTGACAGGCTCCCCCTCCCCTAGCGGGCGCTGGGCTGCCACACCCAGCTGACATAGAACCTTTGTCACAATGCCCGCTACCGTGGTGAGGATGCGGGCACTCTGCAGGTGACAGGGACCCAGCAGGACTTGCTGTCAGCTCAGCAATTGCTCAGTTCCCCAAAGAAGCTGAATTCTGCAAATTGCTGCTTTTGCTCTTGAAATGATGTCATCAGGTGGGTGTTTTGGTGTAATACACTGAAAACCAGAGCAGAAATGCTGAAATATTCCCATGATATGCATGGTCTCTGCACCAAACCACCATGACTCAGCCTAAGTACGTCTGCCGCTTGTTCTTTTGTACTGACAGCAGATTGTGGAAGTACAGTATAAAAACCATCTTTATGGAGAGATCTTTGTGGTTTAGGCTTAGTCTAAGTGTCTCAAGTAGCTGGGGCTTTTGTTTGGGCCTAATCCATAAGGTCTGATGGCTTTCCTCCTCATCTCAAGATGAATGTGGTAGAAAATATAAATCAAAGAAACGTCCTTTGGCCTAGCCTTGCCTTGCCTTGCCTTATTTCCTTCTCATCCTGTTCTCTGTCCCAGCCTCTCTCACTAAGCCCTCGTCTGGCTGCATGTCTCTTCTTTCCTCTCTCCTTTTCTCAAACTCTCCTGCTTCCTGGCTTTCGTCTTTCAATTCCTCCATTTCAGTCCTGCAGCCCGGCACTACTTTTTCCTCTTGCCTCCCTTGGGCCTGCTCCCTTGGCTTTCTCCCTCTCTTCCATATCCCTCTTCCCGACTTGTCTCTTGGAGACTTTTGGCCACTTTGGACCCAACTCTGGGCATGTTTTGGAAACTTTTCAGAGGCCTCGCTGGTGACAGGGGGGACAGCAGGCAGTGACAGGCCCGGGGCTGACAGGCTCCCCCTCCCCTAGCGGGCGCTCGGCTGCCACACCCAGCTGACATAGAACCTTTGTCACAATGCCCGCTACCGTGGGGAGGATGCGGGCACTCTGCAGGTGACAGGGACCCAGCAGGACTTGCTGTCAGCTCAGCAATTGCTCAGTTCCCCAAAGAAGCTGAATTCTGCAAATTGCTGCTTTTGCTCTTAAAATGATGTCATCAGGTGGGTGTTTTGGTGTAATACACTGAAAACCAGAGCAGAAATGCTGAAATATTCCCATGATATGCATGGTCTCTGCACCAAACCACCATGACTCAGCCTAAGTACATCTGCCGCTTGTTCTTGTGTACTGACAGCAGATTGTGGAAGTACAGTATAAAAACCATCTTTATGGAGAGATCTTTCTGGTTTAGGCTTAGTCTAAGTGTCTCAAGTAGCCGGGGCTTTTGTTTGGGCCTAATCCATAAGGTCTGATGGCTTTCCTCCTCCTCTCAAGATGAATGTGGTAGAAAATATAAATCAAAGAAACGTCCTTTGGCCTAGCCTTGCCTTGCCTTGCCTTATTTCCTTCTCATCCTGTTCTCTGTCCCAGCCTCTCTCACTAACCACTCGTCTGGTTGCATGTCTCTTCTTTCCTCTCTCTTTTTCTCAAACTCTCCTGCTCCCTGGCTTTCGTCTTTCAATTCCTCCATTTCAGTCCTGCAGCCCCGCACTACTTTTTCCTCTTGCCTCCCTTTGGCCTGCTCCCTTGGCTTTCTCCCTCTCTTCCATATCCTTCTTCCCGACTTGTCTCTTGGAGACTTTTGGCCACTTGGCAGCAGAGTCTGGGGATGTTTTGGAAACTTTTCAGAGGCCTCGCTGGTGACAGGGGGGACAGCAGGCAGTGACAGGCCCGGGGCTGACAGGCTCCCCCTCCCCTAGCGGGCGCTCGGCTGCCACACCCAGCTGACATAGAACCTTTGTCACAATGCCCGCTACCGTGGTGAGGATACGGGCACTCTGCAGGTGACAGGGACCCAGCAGGACTTGCTGTCAGCTCAGCAATTGCTCAGTTCCCCAAATAAGCTGAATTCTGCAAATTGCTGCTTTTGCTCTTGAAATGATGTCATCAGGTGGGTGTTTTGGTGTAATACACTGAAAACCAGAGCAGAAATGCTGAAGTATTCCCATGATATGCATGGTCTCTGCACCAAACCACCATGTCTCAGCCTAAGTATGTCTGCCGCTTGTTCTTTTGTACTGACAGAAGATTGTGGAAGTACAGTATAAAAACCATCTTTATGGTAAAGACCTTTGTGGTTTAGGCTTAGTCTAAGTGTCTCAAGTAGCCGGGGCTTTTGTTTGGGCCTAATCCATAAGGTCTGATGGCTTTCCTCCTCATCTCAAGATGAATGTGGTAGAAAATATAAATCAAAGAAACATCCTTTGGCCTAGCCTTGCCTTGCCTTGCCTTATTTCCTTCTCATCCTGTTCTCTGTCCCAGCCTCTCTCACTAAGCCCTCGTCTGGCTGCATGTCTCTTCTTTCCTCTCTCCTTTTCTCAAACTCTCCTGCTTCCTGGCTTTCCTCTTTCAATTCCTCCATTTCATTCCTGCAGCCCCTCACTAGTTTTTCCTCTTGCCTCCCTTGGGCCTGCTCCCTTGGCTTTCTCCCTCTCTTCCATATCCTTCTTCCCGACTTGTCTCTTGGAGACTTTTGGCCACATTGGACCCAAGTCTGGGCATGTTTTGGAAACTTTTCAGAGGCCTCGCTGGTGACACGGGGGACAGCAGGCAGTGACAGGCCCGGGGCTGACAGGCTTCCCCTCCCCTAGCGGGCGCTCGACTGCCACACCCAGCTGACATAGAACCTTTGTCACAATGCCCGCTACCGTGGGGAGGATGCGGGCACTCTGCAGGTGACAGGGACCCAGCAGGACTTGCTGTCAGCTCAGCAATTGCTCAGTTCCCCAAAGAAGCTGAATTCTGCAAATTGCTGCTTTTGCTCTTGAAATGATGTCATCAGGTGGGTGTTTTGGTGTAATACACTGAAAACCAGAGCAGAAATGCTGAAATATTCCCATGATATGCATGGTCTCTGCACCAAACCACCATGACTCAGCCTAAGTACATCTGCCGCTTGTTCTTGTGTACTGACAGCAGATTGTGGAAGTACAGTATAAAAACCATCTTTATGGAGAGATCTTTCTGGTTTAGGCTTAGTCTAAGTGTCTCAAGTAGCCGGGGCTTTTGTTTGGGCCTAATCCATAAGGTCTGATGGCTTTCCTCCTCCTCTCAAGATGAATGTGGTAGAAAATATAAATCAAAGAAACGTCCTTTGGCCTAGCCTTGCCTTGCCTTGCCTTATTTCCTTCTCATCCTGTTCTCTGTCCCAGCCTCTCTCACTAACCACTCGTCTGGTTGCATGTCTCTTCTTTCCTCTCTCTTTTTCTCAAACTCTCCTGCTCCCTGGCTTTCGTCTTTCAATTCCTCCATTTCAGTCCTGCAGCCCCGCACTACTTTTTCCTCTTGCCTCCCTTTGGCCTGCTCCCTTGGCTTTCTCCCTCTCTTCCATATCCTTCTTCCCGACTTGTCTCTTGGAGACTTTTGGCCACTTTGGAGCCAAGTCTGGGCATGTTTTGGAAACTTTTCAGAGGCCTCGCTGGTGACAGGGGGGACAGCAGGCAGTGACAGGCCCGGGGCTGACAGGCTCCCCCTCCCCTAGCGGGCGCTCGGCTGCCACACCCAGCTGACATAGAACCTTTGTCACAATGCCCGCTACCGTGGTGAGGATACGGGCACTCTGCAGGTGACAGGGACCCAGCAGGACTTGCTGTCAGCTCAGCAATTGCTCAGTTCCCCAAAGAAGCTGAATTCTGCAAATTGCTGCTTTTGCTCTTGAAATGATGTCATCAGGTGGGTGTTTTGGTGTAATACACTGAAAACCAGAGCAGAAATGCTGAAGTATTCCCATGATATGCATGGTCTCTGCACCAAACCACCATGTCTCAGCCTAAGTATGTCTGCCGCTTGTTCTTTTGTAGTGACAGAAGATTGTGGAAGTACAGTATAAAAACCATCTTTATGGTAAAGACCTTTGTGGTTTAGGCTTAGTCTAAGTGTCTCAAGTAGCCGGGGCTTTTGTTTGGGCCTAATCCATAAGGTCTGATGGCTTTCCTCCTCATCTCAAGATGAATGTGGTAGAAAATATAAATCAAAGAAACATCCTTTGGCCTAGCCTTGCCTTGCCTTGCCTTATTTCCTTCTCATCCTGTTCTCTGTCCCAGCCTCTCTCACTAAGCCCTCGTCGGGCTGCATGTCTCTTCTTTCCTCTCTCCTTTTCTCAAACTCTCCTGCTTCCTGGCTTTCGTCTTTCAATTCCTCCATTTCAGTCCTGCAGCCCGGCACTACTTTTTCCTCTTGCCTCCCTTGGGCCTGCTCCCTTGGCTTTCTCCCTCTGTTCCATATCCTTCTTCCCTTCTTGTCTCTTGGAGACTTTTGGCCACTTTGGAGCCAAGTCTGGGGATGTTTTGGAAACTTTTCAGAGGCCTCGCTGGTGACAGGGGGGACAGCAGGCAGTGACAGGCCCGGGGCTGACAGGCTCCCCCTCCCCTAGCGGGCGCTCGGCTGCCACACCCAGCTGACATAGAACCTTTGTCACAATGCCCGCTACCGTGGTGAGGATGCGGGCACTCTGCAGGTGACAGGGACCCAGCAGGACTTGCTGTCAGCTCAGCAATTGCTCAGTTCCCCAAAGAAGCTGAATTCTGCAAATTGCTGCTTTTGCTCTTGAAATGATGTCATCAGGTGGGTGTTTTGGTGTAATACACTGAAAACCAGAGCAGAAATGCTGAAATATTCCCATGATATGCATGGTCTCTGCACCAAACCACCATGACTCAGCCTAAGTACGTCTGCCGCTTGTTCTTTTGTACTGACAGCAGATTGTGGAAGTACAGTATAAAAACCATCTTTATGGAGAGATCTTTGTGGTTTAGGCTTAGTCTAAGTGTCTCAAGTAGCCGGGGCTTTTGTTTGGGCCTAATCCATAAGGTCTGATGGCTTTCCTCCTCATCTCAAGATGAATGTGGTAGAAAATATAAATCAAAGAAACATCCTTTGGCCTAGCCTTGCCTTGCCTTGCCTTATTTCCTTCTCATCCTGTTCTCTGTCCCAGCCTCTCTCACTAACCCCTCGTCTGGCTGCATGTCTCTTCTTTCCTCTCTCCTTTTCTCAAACTCTCCTGCTTCCTGGCTTTCGTCTTTCAATTCCTCCATTTCAGTCCTGCAGCCCCGCACTACTTTTTCCTCTTGCCTCCCTTTGGCTTTCTCCCTTGGCTTTCTCCCTCTCTTCCATATCCTTCTTCCCGACTTGTCTCTTGGAGACTTTTGGCCACTTTGGAGCCAAGTCTGGGGATATTTTGGAAACTTTTCAGAGGCCTCGCTGGTGACAGGGGGGACAGCAGGCAGTGACAGGCCCGGGGCTGACAGGCTCCCCCTCCCCTAGCGGGCGCTCGGCTGCCACACCCAGCTGACATAGAACCTTTGTCACAATGCCCGCTACCGTGGTGAGGATACGGGCACTCTGCAGGTGACAGGGACCCAGCAGGACTTGCTGTCAGCTCAGCAATTGCTCAGTTCCCCAAAGAAGCTGAATTCTGCAAATTGCTGCTTTTGCTCTTGAAATGATGTCATCAGGTGGGTGTTTTGGTGTAATACACTGAAAACCAGAGCAGAAATGCTGAAATATTCCCATGATATGCATGGTCTCTGCACCAAACCACCATGACTCAGCCTAAGTACATCTGCCGCTTGTTCTTCTGTACTGACAGCAGATTGTGGAAGTACAGTATAAAAACCATCTTTATGGAGAGATCTTTCTGGTTTAGGCTTAGTCTAAGTGTCTCAAGTAGCCGGGGCTTTTGTTTGGGCCTAATCCATAAGGTCTGATGGCTTTCCTCCTCCTCTCAAGATGAATGTGGTAGAAAATATAAATCAAAGAAACGTCCTTTGGCCTAGCCTTGCCTTGCCTTGCCTTATTTCCTTCTCATCCTGTTCTCTGTCCCAGCCTCTCTCACTAACCCCTCGTCTGGTTGCATGTCTCTTCTTTCCTCTCTCCTTTTCTCAAACTCTCCTGCTTCCTGGCTTTCCTCTTTCAATTCCTCCATTTCAGTCCTGCAGCCCGGCACTACTTTTTCCTCTTGCCTCCCTTGGGCCTGCTCCCTTGGCTTTCTCCCTCTCTTCCATATCCTTCTTCCCGACTTGTCTCTTGGAGACTTTTGGCCACTTTGGAGCCACGTCTGGGGATGTTTTGGAAACTTTTCAGAGGCCTCGCTGGTGACAGGGGGGACAGCAGGCAGTGACAGGCCCGGGGCTGACAGGCTCCCCCTCCCCTAGCGGGCACTCGGCTGCCACACCCAGCTGACATAGAACCTTTGTCACAATGCCCGCTACCGTGGTGAGGATACGGGCACTCTGCAGGTGACAGGGACCCAGCAGGACTTTCTGTCAGCTCAGCAATTGCTCAGTTCCCCAAAGAAGCTGAATTCTGCAAATTGCTGCTTTTGCTTTTGAAATGATGTCATCAGGTGGGTGTTTTGGTGTAATACACTGAAAACCAGAGCAGAAATGCTGAAATATTCCCATGATATGCATGGTCTCTGCACCAAACCACCATGACTCAGCCTAAGTACATCTTCCGCTTGTTCTTCTGTACTGACAGAAGATTGTGGAAGTACAGTATAAAAACCATCTTTATGGAGAGATCTTTGTGGTTTAGGCTTAGTCTAAGTGTCTCAAGTAGCCGGGGCTTTTGTTTGGGCCTAATCCATAAGGTCTGATGGCTTTCCTCCTCCTCTCAAGATGAATGTGGTAGAAAATATAAATCAAAGAAACATCCTTTGGCCTAGCCTTGCCTTGCCTTATTTCCTTCTCATCCTGTTCTCTGTCCCAGCCTCTCTCACTAACCCCTCGTCTGGCTGCATGTCTCTTCTTTCCTCTCTCCTTTTCTTAAACTCTCCTGCTTCCTGGCTTTCGTCTTTCAATTCCTCCATTTCAGTCCTGCAGCCCCGCACTACTTTTTCCTCTTGCCTCCCTTGGGCCTGCTCCCTTGGCTTTCTCCCTCTGTTCCATATCCTTCTTCCCGACTTGTCTCTTGGAGACTTTTGGCCACTTTGGAGCCAAGTCTGGGGATGTTTTGGAAACTTTTCAGAGGCCTCGCTGGTGACAGGGGGGACAGCAGGCAGTGACAGGCCCGGGGCTGACAGGCTCCCCCTCCCCTAGCGGGCGCTCGGCTGCCACACCCAGCTGACATAGAACCTTTGTCACAATGCCCGCTACCGTGGGGAGGATGCGGGCACTCTGCAGGTGACAGGGACCCAGCAGGACTTGCTGTCAGCTCAGCAATTGCTCAGTTCCCCAAAGAAGCTGAATTCTGCAAATTGCTGCTTTTGCTCTTGAAATGATGTCATCAGGTGGGTGTTTTGGTGTAATACACTGAAAACCAGAGCAGAAATGCTGAAATATTCCCATGATATGCATGGTCTCTGCACCAAACCACCATGACTCAGCCTAAGTACATCTGCCGCTTGTTCTTCTGTACTGACAGCAGATTGTGGAAGTACAGTATAAAAACCATCTTTATGGAGAGATCTTTCTGGTTTAGGCTTAGTCTAAGTGTCTCAAGTAGCCGGGGCTTTTGTTTGGGCCTAATCCATAAGGTCTGATGGCTTTCCTCCTCCTCTCAAGATGAATGTGGTAGAAAATATAAATCAAAGAAACGTCCTTTGGCCTAGCCTTGCCTTGCCTTGCCTTATTTCCTTCTCATCCTGTTCTCTGTCCCAGCCTCTCTCACTAACCCCTCGTCTGGTTGCATGTCTCTTCTTTCCTCTCTCCTTTTCTCAAACTCTCCTGCTTCCTGGCTTTCCTCTTTCAATTCCTCCATTTCAGTCCTGCAGCCCGGCACTACTTTTTCCTCTTGCCTCCCTTGGGCCTGCTCCCTTGGCTTTCTCCCTCTCTTCCATATCCTTCTTCCCGACTTGTCTCTTGGAGACTTTTGGCCACTTTGGAGCCACGTCTGGGGATGTTTTGGAAACTTTTCAGAGGCCTCGCTGGTGACAGGGGGGACAGCAGGCAGTGACAGGCCCGGGGCTGACAGGCTCCCCCTCCCCTAGCGGGCACTCGGCTGCCACACCCAGCTGACATAGAACCTTTGTCACAATGCCCGCTACCGTGGTGAGGATACGGGCACTCTGCAGGTGACAGGGACCCAGCAGGACTTTCTGTCAGCTCAGCAATTGCTCAGTTCCCCAAAGAAGCTGAATTCTGCAAATTGCTGCTTTTGCTTTTGAAATGATGTCATCAGGTGGGTGTTTTGGTGTAATACACTGAAAACCAGAGCAGAAATGCTGAAATATTCCCATGATATGCATGGTCTCTGCACCAAACCACCATGACTCAGCCTAAGTACATCTTCCGCTTGTTCTTCTGTACTGACAGAAGATTGTGGAAGTACAGTATAAAAACCATCTTTATGGAGAGATCTTTGTGGTTTAGGCTTAGTCTAAGTGTCTCAAGTAGCCGGGGCTTTTGTTTGGGCCTAATCCATAAGGTCTGATGGCTTTCCTCCTCCTCTCAAGATGAATGTGGTAGAAAATATAAATCAAAGAAACATCCTTTGGCCTAGCCTTGCCTTGCCTTATTTCCTTCTCATCCTGTTCTCTGTCCCAGCCTCTCTCACTAACCCCTCGTCTGGCTGCATGTCTCTTCTTTCCTCTCTCCTTTTCTTAAACTCTCCTGCTTCCTGGCTTTCGTCTTTCAATTCCTCCATTTCAGTCCTGCAGCCCCGCACTACTTTTTCCTCTTGCCTCCCTTGGGCCTGCTCCCTTGGCTTTCTCCCTCTGTTCCATATCCTTCTTCCCGACTTGTCTCTTGGAGACTTTTGGCCACTTTGGAGCCAAGTCTGGGGATGTTTTGGAAACTTTTCAGAGGCCTCGCTGGTGACACGGGGGACAGCAGGCAGTGACAGGCCCGGGGCTGACAGGCTCCCCCTCCCCTAGCGGGCGCTCGGCTGCCACACCCAGCTGACATAGAACCTTTGTCACAATGCCCGCTACCGTGGGGAGGATGCGGGCACTCTGCAGGTGACAGGGACCCAGCAGGACTTGCTGTCAGCTCAGCAATTGCTCAGTTCCCCAAAGAAGCTGAATTCTGCAAATTGCTGCTTTTGCTCTTGAAATGATGTCATCAGGTGGGTGTTTTGGTGTAATACACTGAAAACCAGAGCAGAAATGCTGAAATATTCCCATGATATGCATGGTCTCTGCACCAAACCACCATGACTCAGCCTAAGTACATCTTCCGCTTGTTCTTCTGTACTGACAGAAGATTGTGGAAGTACAGTATAAAAACCATCTTTATGGAGAGATCTTTGTGGTTTAGGCTTAGTCTAAGTGTCTCAAGTAGCCGGGGCTTTTGTTTGGGCCTAATCCATAAGGTCTGATGGCTTTCCTCCTCCTCTCAAGATAATGTGGTAGAAAATATAAATCAAAGAAACATCCTTTGGCCTAGCCTTGCCTTGCCTTGCCTTATTTCCTTCTCATCCTGTTCTCTGTCCCAGCCTCTCTCACTAAGCCCTCGTCTGGCTGCATGTCTCTTCTTTCCTCTCTCCTTTTCTCAAACTCTCCTGCTTCCTGGCTTTCATTTTTCAATTCCTCCATTTCAGTCCTGCAGCCCCGCACTACTTTTTCCTCTTGCCTCCCTTTGGCTTGCTCCCTTGGCTTTCTCCCTCTCTTCCATATCCTTCTTCCTGACTTGTCTCTTGGAGACTTTTGGCCACTTGGCAGCCAAGTCTGCTGATGTTTTGGAAACTTTTCAGAGGCCTCGCTGGTGACAGGGGGGACAGCAGGCAGTGACAGGCCCGGGGCTGACAGACTCCCCCTCCCCTAGCGGGCGCTCGGCTGCCACACCCAGCTGACATAGAACCTTTGTCACAATGCCCGCTACCGTGGGGACGATGCGGGCACTCTGCAGGTGACAGGGACCCAGCAGGACTTGCTGTCAGCTCAGCAATTACTCAGTTCCCCAAAGAAGCTGAATTCTGCAAATTGCTGCTTTTGCTCTTGAAATGATGTCATCAGGTGGGTGTTTTGGTGTAATACACTGAAAACCAGAGCAGAAATGCTGATATATTCCCATGATATGTATGGTCTCTGCACCAAACCACCATGACTCAGTCTAAGTACATCTGCCGCTTGTTCTTCTGTACTGACAGCAGATTGTGGAAGTACAGTATAAAAACCATCTTTATGGAGAGATCTTTCTGGTTTAGGCTTAGTCTAAGTGTCTCAAGTAGCCGGGGCTTTTGTTTGGGCCTAATCCATAAGGTCTGATGGCTTTCCTCCTCCTCTCAAGATGAATGTGGTAGAAAATATAAATCAAAGAAACGTCCTTTGGCCTAGCCTTGCCTTGCCTTGCCTTATTTCCTTCTCATCCTGTTCTCTGTCCCAGCCTCTCTCACTAACCCCTCGTCTGGTTGCATGTCTCTTCTTTCCTCTCTCCTTTTCTCAAACTCTCCTGCTCCCTGGCTTTCGTCTTTCAATTCCTCCATTTCAGTCCTGCAACCCGGCACTACTTTTTCCTCTTGCCTCCCTTTGGCCTGCTCCCTTGGCTTTCTCCCTCTGTTCCGTATCCTTCTTCCCGACTTGTCTCTTGGAGACTTTTGGCCACTTGGCAGCCAAGTCTGGGGATGTTTTGGAAACTTTTCAGAGGCCTCGCTGGTGACAGGGGGGACAGCAGGCAGTGACAGGCCCGGGGCTGACAGGCTCCCCCTCCCCTAGCGGGCGCTCGGCTACCACACCCAGCTGACATAGAACCTTTGTCACAATGCCCGCTACCGTGGGGAGGATGCGGGCACTCTGCAGGTGACAGGGACCCAGCAGGACTTGCTGTCAGCTCAGCAATTGCTCAGTTCCCCAAAGAAGCTGAATTCTGCAAATTGCTGCTTTTGCTCTTGAAATGATGTCATCAGGTGGGTGTTTTGGTGTAATACACTGAAGACCAGAGCAGAAATGCTGAAATAATCCCATGATATGCATGGTCTCTGCACCAAAACACCATGACTCAGCCTAAGTACATCTTCCGCTTGTTCTTTTGTACTGCCAGCTGATTGTGAAAGTACAGTATAAAAACCATCTTTATGGAGAGATCTTTCTGGTTTAGGCTTAGTCTAAGTGTCTCAAGTAGCCGGGGCTTTTGTTTGGGCCTAATCCATAAGGTCTGATGGCTTTCCTCCTCATCTCAAGATGAATGTGGTAGAAAATATAAATCAAGGAAACCTCATTTGGCCTAGCCTTGCCTTGCCTTGCCTTATTTCCTTCTCATCCTGTTCTCTGTCCCAGCCTCTCTCACTAACCCCTCGTCTGGCTGCATGTCTCTTCTTTCCTCTCTCCTTTTCTCAAACTCTCCTGCTTCCTGGCTTTCGTCTTTCAATTCCTCCATTTCAGTCCTGCAGCCCCGCACTACTTTTTCCTCTTGCCTCCCTTTGGCTTGCTCCCTTGGTTTTCTCCCTCTCTTCCATATCCTTCTTCCCGACTTGTCTCTTGGAGACTTTTGGCCACTTTGGACCCAAGTCTGGGCATGTTTTGGAAACTTTTCAGAGGCCTCGCTGGTGACAGGGGGGACAGCAGGCAGTGACAGCCCAGGGCTGACAGGCTCCCCCTCCCCTAGCGGGCGCTCGGCTGCCACACCCAGCTGACATAGAACCTTTGTCACAATGCCCGCTACCGTGGGGACGATGCGGGCACTCTGCAGGTGACAGGGACCCAGCAGGACTTGCTGTCAGCTCAGCAATTGCTCAGTTCCCCAAAGAAGCTGAATTCTGCAAATTGCTGCTTTTGCTCTTGAAATGATGTCATCAGGTGGGTGTTTTGCTGTAATACACTGAAAACCAGAGCAGAAATGCTGAAATATTCCCATGATATGCATGGTCTCTGCACCAAACCACCATGACTCAGCCTAAGTACATCTGCCGCTTGTTCTTGTGTACTGACAGAAGATTGTGGAAGTACAGTATAAAAACCATCTTTATGGAGAGATCTTTCTGGTTTAGGCTTAGTCTAAGTGTCTCAAGTAGCCGGGGATTTTGTTTGGGCCTAATCCATAAGGTCTGATGGCTTTCCTCCTCCTCTCAAGATGAATGTGGTAGAAAATATAAATCAAAGAAACGTCCTTTGGCCTAGCCTTGCCTTGCCTTGCCTTATTTCCTTCTCATCCTGTTCTCTGTCCCAGCCTCTCTCACTAACCCCTCGTCTGGTTGCATGTCTCTTCTTTCCTCTCTCCTTTTCTCAAACTCTACTGCTCCCTGGCTTTCGTCTTTCAATTCCTCCATTTCAGTCCTGCAGCCCCGCACTACTTTTTCCTCTTGCCTCCCTTTGGCCTGCTCCCTTGGCTTTCTCCCTCTCTTCCATATTCTTCTTCCCGACTTGTCTCTTGGAGACTTTTGGCCACTTTGGAGCCAAGTCTGGGGATGTTTTGGAAACTTTTCAGAGGCCTCGCTGGTGACAGGGGGGACAGCAGGCAGTGACAGGCCCGGGGCTGACAGGCTCCCCCTCCCCTAGCGGGCGCTCGGCTGCCACACCCAGCTGACATAGAACCTTTGTCACAATGCCCGCTACCGTGGGGAGGATGCGGGCACTCTGCAGGTGACAGGGACCCAGCAGGACTTGCTGTCAGCTCAGCAATTGCTCAGTTCCCCAAAGAAGCTGAATTCTGCAAATTGCTGCTTTTGCTCTTGAAATGATGTCATCAGGTGGGTGTTTTGGTGTAATACACTGAAAACCAGAGCAGAAATGCTGAAATATTCCCATGATATGCATGGTCTCTGCAGCAAACCACCATGTCTCAGCCTAAGTATGTCTGCCGCTTGTTCTTTTGTACTGACAGAAGATTGTGGAAGTACAGTATAAAAACCATCTTTATGGAGAGATCTTTCTGGTTTAGGCTTAGTCTAAGTGTCTCAAGTAGCCGGGGCTTTTGTTTGGGCCTAATCCATAAGGTCTGATGGCTTTCCTCCTCCTCTCAAGATGAATGTGGTAGAAAATATAAATCAAAGAAACATCCTTTGGCCTAGCCTTGCCTTGCCTTGCCTTATTTCCTTCTCATCCTGTTCTCTGTCCCAGCCTCTCTCACTAACCCCTCGTCTGGCTGCATGTCTCTTCTTTCCTCTCTCCTTTTCTCAAACTCTACTGCTTCCTGGCTTTCGTCTTTCAATTCCTCCATTTCAGTCCTGCAGCCCCGCACTACCTTTTCCTCTTGCCTCGCTTTGGCTTGCTCCCTTGGCTTTCTCCCTCTCTTCCATATCCTTCTTCCCGACTTGTCTCTTGGAGACTTTTGGCTACTTTGGAGCCAAGTCTGGGGATGTTTTGGAAACTTTTCAGAGGCCTCGCTGGTGACAGGGGGGACAGCAGGCAGTGACAGGCCCGGGGCTGACAGGCTCCCCCTCCCCTAGCGGGCGCTCGGCTGCCACACCCAGCTGACATAGAACCTTTGTCACAATGCCCGCTACCGTGGGGAGGATGCGGGAACTCTGCAGGTGACAGGGACCCAGCAGGACTTGCTGTCAGCTCAGCAATTGCTCAGTTCCCCAAAGAAGCTGAATTCTGCAAATTGCTGCTTTTGCTCTTGAAATGATGTCATCAGCTGGGTGTTTTGGTGTAATACACTGAAAACCAGAGCAGAAATGCTGATATATTCCCATGATATGTATGGTCTCTGCACCAAACCACCATGACTCAGTCTAAGTACATCTGCCGCTTGTTCTTCTGTACTGACAGCAGATTGTGGAAGTACAGTATAAAAACCATCTTTATGGAGAGATCTTTCTGGTTTAGGCTTAGTCTAAGTGTCTCAAGTAGCCGGGGCTTTTGTTTGGGCCTAATCCATAAGGTCTGATGGCTTTCCTCCTCCTCTCAAGATGAATGTGGTAGAAAATATAAATCAAAGAAACGTCCTTTGGCCTAGCCTTGCCTTGCCTTGCCTTATTTCCTTCTCATCCTGTTCTCTGTCCCAGCCTCTCTCACTAACCCCTCGTCTGGTTGCATGTCTCTTCTTTCCTCTCTCCTTTTCTCAAACTCTCCTGCTTCCTGGCTTTCGTCTTTCAATTCCTCCATTTCAGTCCTGCAGCCCCGCACTACTTTTTCTTCTTGCCTCCCTTGGGCCAGCTCCCTTAACTTTCTCCCTCTCTTCCGTATCCTTCTTCCCGACTTGTCTCTTGGAGACTTTTGGCCACTTGGCAGCAGAGTCTGGGGATGTTTTGGAAACTTTTCAGAGGCCTCGCTGGTGACAGGGGGGACAGCAGGCAGTGACAGGCCCGGGGCTGACAGGCTCCCCCTCCCCTAGCGGGCGCTCGGCTACCACACCCAGCTGACATAGAACCTTTGTCACAATGCCCGCTACCGTGGGGAGGATGCGGGAACTCTGCAGGTGACAGGGACCCAGCAGGACTTGCTGTCAGCTCAGCAATTGCTCAGTTCCCCAAAGAAGCTGAATTCTGCAAATTGCTGCTTTTGCTCTTGAAATGATGTCATCAGGTGGGTGTTTTGGTGTAATACACTGAAGACCAGAGCAGAAATGCTGAAATAGTCCCATGATATGCATGGTCTCTGCACCAAACCACCATGACTCAGCCTAAGTACATCTTCCGCTTGTTCTTTTGTACTGCCAGCTGATTGTGAAAGTACAGTATAAAAACCATCTTTATGGAGAGATCTTTCTGGTTTAGGCTTAGTCTAAGTGTCTCAAGTAGCCGGGGCTTTTGTTTGGGCCTAATCCATAAGGTCTGATGGCTTTCCTCCTCATCTCAAGATGAATGTGGTAGAAAATATAAATCAAACAAACATCCTTTGGCCTAGCCTTGCCTTGCCTTGCCTTATTTCCTTCTCATCCTGTTCTCTGTCCCAGCCTCTCTCACTAACCCCTCGTCTGGCTGCATGTCTCTTCTTTCCTCTCTCCTTTTCTCAAACTCTACTGCTTCCTGGCTTTCGTCTTTCAATTCCTCCATTTCAGTCCTGCAGCCCCGCACTACTTTTTCCTCTTGCCTCCCTTTGGCTTGCTCCCTTGGCTTTCTCCCTCTCTTCCATATCCTTCTTCCCGACTTGTCTCTTGGAGACATTTGGCCACTTTGGAGCCAAGTCTGGGCATGTTTTGGAAACTTTTCAGAGGCCTCGCTGGTGACAGGGGGGACAGCAGGCAGTGACAGCCCAGGGCTGACAGGCTTACCCTCCCCTAGCGGGCGCTCGGCTGCCACACCCAGCTGACATAGAACCTTTGTCACAATGCCCGCTACCGTGGGGACGATGCGGGCACTCTGCAGGTGACAGGGACCCAGCAGGACTTGCTGTCAGCTCAGCAATTGCTCAGTTCCCCAAAGAAGCTGAATTCTGCAAATTGCTGCTTTTGCTCTTGAAATGATGTCATCAGGTGGGTGTTTTGCTGTAATACACTGAAAACCAGAGCAGAAATGCTGAAATATTCCCATGATATGCATGGTCTCTGCACCAAACCACCATGACTCAGCCTAAGTACATCTGCCGCTTGTTCTTGTGTACTGACAGCAGATTGTGGAAGTACAGTATAAAAACCATCTTTATGGAGAGATCTTTCCGGTTTAGGCTTAGTCTAAGTGTCTCAAGTAGCCGGGGCTTTTGTTTGGGCCTAATCCATAAGGTCTGATGGCTTTCCTCCTCATCTCAAGATGAATGTGGTAGAAAATATAAATCAAAGAAACGTCCTTTGGCCTAGCCTTGCCTTGCCTTGCCTTATTTCCTTCTCATCCTGTTCTCTGTCCCAGCCTCTCTCACTAACCCCTCGTCTGGTTGCATGTCTCTTCTTTCCTCTCTCCTTTTCTCAAACTCTCCTGCTCCCTGGCTTTCGTCTTTCAATTCCTCCATTTCAGTCCTGCAGCCCGGCACTACTTTTTCCTCTTGCCTCCCTTTGGCCTGCTCCCTTGGCTTTCTCCCTCTCTTCCATATTCTTCTTCCCGACTTGTCTCTTGGAGACTTTTGGCCACTTTGGAGCCAAGTCTGGGGATGTTTTGGAAACTTTTCAGAGGCCTCGCTGGTGACAGGGGGGACAGCAGGCAGTGACAGGCCCGGGGCTGACAGGCTCCCCCTCCCCTAGCGGGCGCTCGGCTGCCACACCCAGCTGACATAGAACCTTTGTCACAATGCCCGCTACCGTGGGGAGGATGCGGGCACTCTGCAGGTGACAGGGACCCAGCAGGACTTGCTGTCAGCTCAGCAATTGCTCAGTTCCCCAAAGAAGCTGAATTCTGCAAATTGCTGCTTTTGCTCTTGAAATGATGTCATCAGGTGGGTGTTTTGGTGTAATACACTGAAAACCAGAGCAGAAATGCTGAAATAGTCCCATGATATGCATGGTCTCTGCAGCAAACCACCATGTCTCAGCCTAAGTATGTCTGCCGCTTGTTCTTTTGTACTGCCAGCTGATTGTGGAAGTACAGTATAAAAACCATCTTTATGGAGAGATCTTTGTGGTTTAGGCTTAGTCTAAGTGTCTCAAGTAGCCGGGGCTTTTGTTTGGGCCTAATCCATATGGTCTGATGGCTTTCCTCTCATCTCAAGATGAATGTGGTAGAAAATATAAATCAAAGAAACGTCCTTTGGCCTAGCCTTGCCTTGCCTTGCCTTGCCTTATTTCCTTCTCATCCTGTTCTCTGTCCCAGCCTCTCTCACTAAATCCTCGTCTGGCTGCATGTCTCTTCTTTCCTCTCTCCTTTTCTCAAACTCTCCTGCTTCCTGGCTTTCGTCTTTCAATTCCTCCATTTCAGTCCTGCAGCCCCGCACTACTTTTTCCTCTTGCCTCCCTTTGGCCTGCTCCCTTGGATTTCTCCCTCTCTTCCATATCCTTCTTCCCGACTTGTCTCTTGGAGACTTTTGGCCACTTTGGACCCATGTCTGGGCATGTTTTGGAAACTTTTCAGAGGCCTCGCTGGTGACAGGGGGGACAGCAGGCAGTGACAGGCCCGGGGCTGACAGGCTCCCCCTCCCCTAGCGGGCGCTCGGCTGCCACACCCAGCTGACATAGAACCTTTGTCACAATGCCCGCTAACGTGGGGACGATGCGGGTACTCTGCAGGTGACAGGGACCCAGCAGGACTTGCTGTCAGCTCAGCAATTGCTCAGTTCCCCAAAGAAGCTGAATTCTGCAAATTGCTGCTTTTGCTCTTGAAATGATGTCATCAGGTGGGTGTTTTGGTGTAATACACTGAAAACCAGAGCAGAAATGCTGATATATTCCCATGATATGTATGGTCTCTGCACCAAACCACCATGACTCAGTCTAAGTACATCTGCCGCTTGTTCTTCTGTACTGACAGCAGATTGTGGAAGTACAGTATAAAAACCATCTTTATGGAGAGATCTTTCTGGTTTAGGCTTAGTCTAAGTGTCTCAAGTAGCCGGGGCTTTTGTTTGGGCCTAATCCATCAGGTCTGATGGCTTTCCTCCTCCTCTCAAGATGAATGTGGTAGAAAATATAAATCAAAGAAACGTCCTTTGGCCTAGCCTTGCCTTGCCTTGCCTTATTTCCTTCTCATCCTGTTCTCTGTCCCAGCCTCTCTCACTAACCCCTCGTCTGGTTGCATGTCTCTTCTTTCCTCTCTCCTTTTCTCAAACTCTCCTGCTTCCTGGCTTTCGTCTTTCAATTCCTCCATTTCAGTCCTGCAGCCCCGCACTACTTTTTCTTCTTGCCTCCCTTGGGCCTGCTCCCTTGGCTTTCTCCCTCTCTTCCATATCCTTCTTCCCGACTTGTCTCTTGGAGACTTTTGGCCACTTGGCAGCAGAGTCTGGGGATGTTTTGGAAACTTTTCAGAGGCCTCGCTGGTGACAGGGGGGACAGCAGGCAGTGACAGGCCCGGGGCTGACAGGCTCCCCCTCCCCTAGCGGGCGCTCGGCTACCACACCCAGCTGACATAGAACCTTTGTCACAATGCCCGCTACCGTGGGGAGGATGCGGGAACTCTGCAAGTGACAGGGACCCAGCAGGACTTGCTGTCAGCTCAGCAATTGCTCAGTTCCCCAAAGAAGCTGAATTCTGCAAATTGCTGCTTTTGCTCTTGAAATGATGTCATCAGGTGGGTGTTTTGGTGTAATACACTGAAGACCAGAGCAGAAATGCTGAAATAGTCCCATGATATGCATGGTCTCTGCACCAAACCACCATGACTCAGCCTAAGTACATCTTCCGCTTGTTCTTTTGTACTGCCAGCTGATTGTGAAAGTACAGTATAAAAACCATCTTTATGGAGAGATCTTTCTGGTTTAGGCTTAGTCTAAGTGTCTCAAGTAGCCGGGGCTTTTGTTTGGGCCTAATCCATAAGGTCTGATGGCTTTCCTCCTCATCTCAAGATGAATGTGGTAGAAAATATAAATCAAACAAACATCCTTTGGCCTAGCCTTGCCTTGCCTTGCCTTATTTCCTTCTCATCCTGTTCTCTGTCCCAGCCTCTCTCACTAACCCCTCGTCTGGCTGCATGTCTCTTCTTTCCTCTCTCCTTTTCTCAAACTCTACTGCTTCCTGGCTTTCGTCTTTCAATTCCTCCATTTCAGTCCTGCAGCCCCGCACTACTTTTTCCTCTTGCCTCCCTTTGGCTTGCTCCCTTGGCTTTCTCCCTCTCTTCCATATCCTTCTTCCCGACTTGTCTCTTGGAGACTTTTGGCCACTTTGGACCCAAGTCTGGGCATGTTTTGGAAACTTTTCAGAGGCCTCGCTGGTGACAGGGGGGACAGCAGGCAGTGACAGCCCAGGGCTGACAGGCTTCCCCTCCCCTAGCGGGCGCTCGGCTGCCACACCCAGCTGACATAGAACCTTTGTCACAATGCCCGCTACCGTGGGGACGATGCGGGCACTCTGCAGGTGACAGGGACCCAGCAGGACTTGCTGTCAGCTCAGCAATTGCTCAGTTCCCCAAAGAAGCTGAATTCTGCAAATTGCTGCTTTTGCTCTTGAAATGATGTCATCAGGTGGGTGTTTTGCTGTAATACACTGAAAACCAGAGCAGAAATGCTGAAATATTCCCATGATATGCATGGTCTCTGCACCAAACCACCATGACTCAGTCTAAGTACATCTGCCGCTTGTTCTTCTGTACTGACAGCAGATTGTGGAAGTACAGTATAAAAACCATCTTTATGGAGAGATCTTTCTGGTTTAGGCTTAGTCTAAGTGTCTCAAGTAGCCGGGGCTTTTGTTTGGGCCTAATCCATAAGGTCTGATGGCTTTCCTCCTCCTCTCAAGATGAATGTGGTAGAAAATATAAATCAAAGAAACGTCCTTTGGCCTAGCCTTGCCTTGCCTTGCCTTATTTCCTTCTCATCCTGTTCTCTGTCCCAGCCTCTCTCACTAACCCCTCGTCTGGTTGCATGTCTCTTCTTTCCTCTCTCCTTTTCTCAAACTCTCCTGCTTCCTGGCTTTCGTCTTTCAATTCATCCATTTCAGTCCTGCAGCCCGGCACTACTTTTTCCTCTTGCCTCCCTTGGGCCTGCTCCCTTGGCTTTCTCCCTCTCTTCCATATCCTTCTTCCCGACTTGTCTCTTGGAGACTTTTGGCCACTTTGGACCCAAGTCTGGGGACGTTTTGGAAACTTTTCAGAGGCCTCGCTGGTGACAGGGGGGACAGCAGGCAGTGACAGGCCCGGGGCTGACAGGCTTCCCCTCCCCTAGCGGGCGCTCGGCTGCCACACCCAACTGACATAGAACCTTTGTCATAATGCCCGCTACTGTGGGGACGATGCGGGCACTCTGCAGGTGACAGGGACCCAGCAGGACTTGCTGTCAGCTGAGCAATTGCTCAGTTCCCCAAAGAAGCTGAATTCTGCAAATTGCTGCTTTTGCTCTTGAAATGATGTCATCAGGTGGGTGTTTTGCTGTAATACACTGAAAACCAGAGCAGAAATGCTGAAATATTCCCATGATATGCATGGTCTCTGCACCAAACCACCATGACTCAGCCTAAGTACATCTGCCGCTTGTTCTTGTGTACTGACAGCAGATTGTGGAAGTACAGTATAAAAACCATCTTTATGGAGAGATCTTTCTGGTTTAGGCTTAGTCTAAGTGTCTCAAGTAGCCGGGGCTTTTGTTTGGGCCTAGTCCATAAGGTCTGATGGCTTTCCTCCTCCTCTCAAGATGAATGTGGTAGAAAATATAAATCAAAGAAACGTCCTTTGGCCTAGCCTTGCCTTGCCTTGCCTTATTTCCTTCTCATCCTGTTCTCTGTCCCAGCCTCTCTCACTAACCCCTCGTCTGGTTGCATGTCTCTTTTTTCCTCTCTCCTTTTCTCAAACTCTCCTGCTCCCTGGCTTTCGTCTTTCAATTCCTCCATTTCAGTCCTGCAGCCCGGCACTACTTTTTCGTCTTGCCTCCCTTGGGCCTGCTCCCTTGGCTTTCTCCCTCTCTTCCATATTCTTCTTCCCGACTTGTCTCTTGGAGACTTTTGGCCACTTTGGAGCCAAGTCTGGGGATGTTTTGGAAACTTTTCAGAGGCCTCGCTGGTGACAGGGGGGACAGCAGGCAGTGACAGGCCCGGGGCTGACAGGCTCCCCCTCCCCTAGCGGGCGCTCGGCTGCCACACCCAGCTGACATAGAACCTTTGTCACAATGCCCGCTACCGTGGGGAGGATGCGGGCACTCTGCAGGTGACAGGGACCCAGCAGGACTTGCTGTCAGCTCAGCAATTGCTCAGTTCCCCAAAGAAGCTGAATTCTGCAAATTGCTGCTTTTGCTCTTGAAATGATGTCATCAGGTGGGTGTTTTGGTGTAATACACTGAAAACCAGAGCAGAAATGCTGAAATATTCCCATGATATGCATGGTCTCTGCACCAAACCACCATGTCTCAGCCTAAGTATGTCTGCCGCTTGTTCTTTTGTACTGACAGAAGATTGTGGAAGTACAGTATAAAAACCATCTTTATGGTAAAGACCTTTGTGGTTTAGGCTTAGTCTAAGTGTCTCAAGTAGCCGGGGCTTTTGTTTGGGCCTAATCCATAAGGTCTGATGGCTTTCCTCCTCCTCTCAAGATGAGTGTGGTAGAAAATATAAATCAAAGAAACGTCCTTTGGCCTAGCCTTGCCTTGCCTTGCCTTATTTCCTTCTCATCCTGTTCTCTGTCCCAGCCTCTCTCACTAAGCCCTTGTCTGGCTGCATGTCTCTTCTTTCCTCTCTCCTTTTCTCAAACTCTCCTGCTTCCTGGCTTTCGTCTTTCAATTCCTCCATTTCAGTCCTGCAGCCCGGCACTACTTTTTCCTCTTGCCTCCCTTGGGCCTGCTCCCTTGGCTTTCTCCCTCTCTTCCATATCCTTCTTCCCGACTTGTCTCTTGGAGACTTTTGGCCACTTTGGAGCCAAGTCTGGGGATGTTTTGGAAACTTTTCAGAGGCCTCGCTGGTGACAGGGGGGACAGCAGGCAGTGACAGGCCCGGGGCTGACAGGCTCCCCCTCCCCTAGCGGGCGCTCGGCTGCCACACCCAGCTGACATAGAACCTTTGTCACAATGCCCGCTACCGTGGGGAGGATGCGGGCACTCTGCAGGTGACAGGGACCCAGCAGGACTTGCTGTCAGCTCAGCAATTGCTCAGTTCCCCAAAGAAGCTGAATTCTGCAAAATGCTGCTTTTGCTCTTGAAATGATGTCATCAGGTGGGTGTTTTGGTGTAATACACTGAAAACCAGAGCAGAAATGCTGAAATAGTCCCATGATATGCATGGTCTCTGCACCAAACCACCATGACTCAGCCTAAGTACGTCTGCCGCTTGTTCTTTTGTACTGCCAGCTGATTGTGAAAGTACAGTATAAAAACCATCTTTATGGAGAGATCTTTCTGGTTTAGGCTTAGTCTAAGTGTCTCAAGTAGCCGGGGCTTTTGTTTGGGCCTAGTCCATAAGGTCTGATGGCTTTCCTCCTCCTCTCAAGATGAATGTGGTAGAAAATATAAATCAAAGAAACATCCTTTGGCCTAGCCTTGCCTTGCCTTGCCTTATTTCCTTCTCATCCTGTTCTCTGTCCCAGCCTCTCTCACTAACCCCTCGTCTGGCTGCATGTCTCTTCTTTCCTCTCTCCTTTTCTCAAACTCTACTGCTTCCTGGCTTTCGTCTTTCAATTCCTCTATTTCAGTCCTGCAGCCCCGCACTACTTTTTCCTCTTGCCTCCCTTTGGCTTGCTCCCTTGGCTTTCTCCCTCTCTTCCATATCCTTCTTCCCGACTTGTCTCTTGGAGACTTTTGGCCACTTTGGAGCCAAGTCTGGGGATGTTTTGGAAACTTTTCAGAGGCCTCGCTGGTGACAGGGGGGACAGCAGGCAGTGACAGGCCCGGGGCTGACAGGCTCCCCCTCCCCTAGCGGGCGCTCGGCTGCCACACCCAGCTGACATAGAACCTTTGTCACAATGCCCGCTACGGTGGGGAGGATACGGGTACTCTGCAGGTGACAGGGACCCAGCAGGACTTGCTGTCAGCTCAGCAATTGCTCAGTTCCCCAAAGAAGCTGAATTCTGCAAATTGCTGCTTTTGCTCTTGAAATGATGTCATCAGGTGGGTGTTTTGGTGTAATACACTGAAAACCAGAGCAGAAATGCTGAAATAGTCCCATGATATGCATGGTCTCTGCACCAAACCACCATGACTCAGCCTAAGTACATCTTCCGCTTATTCTTTTGTACTGCCAGCTGATTGTGAAAGTACAGTATAAAAACCATCTTTATGGAGAGATCTTTCTGGTTTAGGCTTAGTCTAAGTGTCTCAAGTAGCCGGGGCTTTTGTTTGGGCCTAGTCCATAAGGTCTGATGGCTTTCCTCCTCCTCTCAAGATGAATGTGGTAGAAAATATAAATCAAAGAAACATCCTTTGGCCTAGCCTTGCCTTGCCTTGCCTTATTTCCTTCTCATCCTGTTCTCTGTCCCAGCCTCTCTCACTAACCCCTCGTCTGGCTGCATGTCTCTTCTTTCCTCTCTCCTTTTCTCAAACTCTACTGCTTCCTGGCTTTCGTCTTTCAATTCCTCCATTTCAGTCCTGCAGCCCCGCACTACTTTTTCCTCTTGCCTCCCTTTGGCTTGCTCCCTTGGCTTTCTCCCTCTCTTCCATATCCTTCTTCCCGACTTGTCTCTTGGAGACTTTTGGCTACTTTGGAGCCAAGTCTGGGGATGTTTTGGAAACTTTTCAGAGGCCTCGCTGGTGACAGGGGGGACAGCAGGCAGTGACAGGCCCGGGGCTGACAGGCTCCCCCTCCCCTAGCGGGCGCTCGGCTGCCACACCCAGCTGACATAGAACCTTTGTCACAATGCCCGCTACGGTGGGGAGGATACGGGTACTCTGCAGGTGACAGGGACCCAGCAGGACTTGCTGTCAGCTGAGCAATTGCTCAGTTCCCCAAAGAAGCTGAATTCTGCAAATTGCTGCTTTTGCTCTTGAAATGATGTCATCAGGTGGGTGTTTTGGTGTAATACACTGAAAACCAGAGCAGAAATGCTGAAATATTCCCATGATATGCATGGTCTCTGCACCAAACCACCATGTCTCAGCCTAAGTATGTCTGCCGCTTGTTCTTTTGTACTGACAGAAGATTGTGGAAGTACAGTATAAAAACCATCTTTATGGAGAGATCTTTCTGGTTTAGGCTTAGTCTAAGTGTCTCAAGTAGCCGGGGCTTTTGTTTGGGCATAATCCATAAGGTCTGATGGCTTTCCTCCTCCTCTCAAGATGAATGTGGTAGAAAATATAAATCAAAGAAACGTCCTTTGGCCTAGCCTTGCCTTGCCTTGCCTTATTTCCTTCTCATCCTGTTCTCTGTCCCAGCCTCTCTCACTAACCCCTCGTCTGGCTGCATGTCTCTTCTTTCCTCTCTCCTTTTCTCAAACTCTACTGCTTCCTGGCTTTCGTCTTTCAATTCCTCCATTTCAGTCCTGCAGCCCCGCACTACTTTTTCCTCTTGCCTCCATTTGGCTTGCTCCCTTGGCTTTCTCTCTCTCTTCCATATCCTTCTTCCCGCCTTGTCTCTTGGAGACTTTTGGCTACTTTGGAGCCAAGTCTGGGGATGTTTTGGAAACTTTTCAGAGGCCTCGCTGGTGACAGGGGGGACAGCAGGCAGTGACAGGCCCGGGGCTGACAGGCTCCCCCTCCCCTAGCGGGCGCTCGGCTGCCACACCCAGCTGACATAGAACCTTTGTCACAATGCCCGCTACCGTGGTGAGGATACGGGTACTCTGCAGGTGACAGGGACCCAGCAGGACTTGCTGTCAGCTCAGCAATTGCTCAGTTCCCCAAAGAAGCTGAATTCTGCAAATTGCTGCTTTTGCTCTTGAAATGATGTCATCAGGTGGGTGTTTTGGTGTAATACACTGAAAACCAGAGCAGAAATGCTGAAATATTCCCATGATATGCATGGTCTCTGCACCAAACCACCATGACTCAGCCTAAGTACATCTGCCGCTTGTTCTTGTGTACTGACAGAAGATTGTGGAAGTACAGTATAAAAACCATCTTTATGGAGAGATCTTTCTGGTTTAGGCTTAGTCTAAGTGTCTCATGTAGCCGGGGCTTTTGTTTGGGCCTAATCCATAAGGTCTGATGGCTTTCCTCCTCCTCTCAAGATGAATGTGGTAGAAAATATAAATCAAAGAAACGTCCTTCGGCCTAGCCTTGCCTTGCCTTGCCTTATTTCCTTCTCATCCTGTTCTCTGTCCCAGCCTCTCTCACTAACCCCTCGTCTGGCTGCATGTCTCTTCTTTCCTCTCTCCTTTTCTCAAACTCTCCTGCTTCCTGGCTTTCCTCTTTCAATTCCTCCATTTCAGTCCTGCAGCCCCGCACTACTTTTTCCTCTTGCCTCCCTTTGATTTGCTCCCTTGGCTTTCTCCCTCTCTTCCATATCCTTCTTCCCGACTTGTCTCTTGGAGACTTTTGGCCACTTTGGACCCAAGTCTGGGCATGTTTTGGAAACTTTTCAGAGGCCTCGCTGGTGACAGGGGGGACAGCAGGCAGTGACAGGCCCGGGGCTGACAGGCTCCCCCTCCCCTAGCGGGCGCTCGGCTGCCACACCCAGCTGACATAGAACCTTTGTCACAATGCCCGCTACCGTGGGGAGGATGCGGGCACTCTGCAGGTGACAGGGACCCAGCAGGACTTGCTGTCAGCTCAGCAATTGCTCAGTTCCCCAAAGAAGCTGAATTCTGCAAATTGCTGCTTTTGCTCTTGAAATGATGTCATCAGGTGGGTGTTTTGGTGTAATACACTGAAAACCAGAGCAGAAATGCTGAAATAGTCCCATGATATGCATGGTCTCTGCACCAAACCACCATGACTCAGCCTAAGTACATCTTCCGCTTATTCTTTTGTACTGCCAGCTGATTGTGAAAGTACAGTATAAAAACCATCTTTATGGAGAGATCTTTGTGGTTTAGGCTTAGTCTAAGTGTCTCAAGTAGCCGGGGCTTTTGTTTGGGCCTAATCCATAAGGTCTGATGGCTTTCCTCCTCCTCTCAAGATGAATGTGGTAGAAAATATAAATCAAAGAAACATCCTTTGGCCTAGCCTTGCCTTGCCTTGCTTTATTTCCTTCTCATCCTGTTCTCTGTCCCAGCCTCTCTCACTAACCCCTCGTCTGGCTGCATGTCTCTTCTTTCCTCTCTCCTTTTCTCAAACTCTACTGCTTCCTGGCTTTCGTCTTTCAATTCCTCCATTTCAGTCCTGCAGCCCGGCACTACTTTTTCCTCTTGCCTCCCTTGGGCCTGCTCCCTTGGCTTTCTCCCTCTCTTCCATATCCTTCTTCCCGACTTGTCTCTTGGAGACTTTTGGCCACTTTGGAGCCAAGTCTGGGGATGTTTTGGAAACTTTTCAGAGGCCTCGCTGGTGACAGGGGGGACAGCAGGCAGTGACAGGCCCGGGGCTGACAGGCTCCCCCTCCCCTAGCGGGCGCTCGGCTGCCACACCCAGCTGACATAGAACCTTTGTCACAATGCCCGCTACCGTGGGGAGGATGCGGGCACTCTGCAGGTGACAGGGACCCAGCAGGACTTGCTGTCAACTCAGCAATTGCTCAGTTCCCCAAAGAATCTGAATTCTGCAAATTGCTGCTTTTGCTCTTGAAATGATGTCATCAGGTGGGTGTTTTGGTGTAATACACTGAAAACCAGAGCAGAAATGCTGAAATATTCCCATGATATGCATCGTCTCTGCACCAAACCACCATGTCTCAGCCTAAGTATGTCTGCCGCTTGTTCTTTTGTACTGACAGAAGATTGTGGAAGTACAGTATAAAAACCATCTTTATGGAGAGATCTTTCTGGTTTAGGCTTAGTCTAAGTGTCTCAAGTAGCCGGGGCTTTTGTTTGGGCCTAATCCATAAGGTCTGATGGCTTTCCTCCTCCTCTCAAGATGAATGTGGTAGAAAATATAAATCAAAGAAACGTCCTTTGGCCTAGCCTTGCCTTGCCTTGCCTTATTTCCTTCTCATCCTGTTCTCTGTCCCAGCCTCTCTCACTAACCCCTCGTCTGGCTGCATGTCTCTTCTTTCCTCTCTCCTTTTCTCAAACTCTCCTGCTTCCTGGCTTTCGTCTTTCAATTCCTCCATTTCAGTCCTGCAGCCCCGCACTACTTTTTCCTCTTGCCTCCCTTTGACTTGCTCCCTTGGCTTTCTCCCTCTCTTCCATATCCTTCTTCCCGACTTGTCTCTTGGAGACTTTTGGCCACTTTGGACCCAAGTCTGGGGATGTTTTGGAAACTTTTCAGAGGCCTCGCTGGTGACAGGGGGGACAGCAGGCAGTGACAGGCCCGGGGCTGACAGGCTCCCCCTCCCCTAGCGGGCGCTCGGCTGCCACACCCAGCTGACATAGAACCTTTGTCACAATGCCCGCTACCGTGGGGAGGATGCGGGCACTCTGCAGGTGACAGGGACCCAGCAGGACTTGCTGTCAGCTCAGCAATTGCTCAGTTCCCCAAAGAAGCTGAATTCTGCAAATTGCTGCTTTTGCTCTTGAAATGATGTCATCAGGTGGGTGTTTTGGTGTAATACACTGAAAACCAGAGCAGAAATGCTGAAATATTCCCATGATATGCATGGTCTCTGCACCAAACCACCATGTCTCAGCCTAAGTATGTCTGCCGCTTGTTCTTTTGTACTGCCAGCTGATTGTGAAAGTACAGTATAAAAACCATCTTTATGGAGAGATCTTTGTGGTTTAGGCTTAGTCTAAGTGTCTCAAGTAGCCGGGGCTTTTGTTTGGGCATAATCCATAAGGTCTGATGGCTTTCCTCCTCCTCTCAAGATGAATGTGGTAGAAAATATAAATCAAAGAAACATCCTTTGGCCTAGCCTAGCCTTGCCTTGCCTTATTTCCTTCTCATCCTGTTCTCTGTCCCAGCCTCTCTCACTAACCCCTCGTCTGGTTGCATGTCTCTTCTTTCCTCTCTCCTTTTCTCAAACTCTACTGCTTCCTGGCTTTCGTCTTTCAATTCCTCCATTTCAGTCCTGCAGCCCGGCACTACTTTTTCCTCTTGCCTCCCTTGGGCCTGCTCCCTTGGCTTTCTCCCTCTCTTCCATATCCTTCTTCCCGACTTGTCTCTTGGAGACTTTTGGCCACTTTGGAGCCAAGTCTGGGGATGTTTTGGAAACTTTTCAGAGGCCTCGCTGGTGACAGGGGGGACAGCAGGCAGTGACAGGCCCGGGGCTGACAGGCTCCCCCTCCCCTAGCGGGCGCTCGGCTGCCACACCCAGCTGACATAGAACCTTTGTCACAATGCCCGCTACCGTGGGGAGGATGCGGGCACTCTGCAGGTGACAGGGACCCAGCAGGACTTGCTGTCAGCTCAGCAATTGCTCAGTTCCCCAAAGAAGCTGAATTCTGCAAATTGCTGCTTTTGCTCTTGAAATGATGTCATCAGGTGGGTGTTTTGGTGTAATACACTGAAAACCAGAGAAGAAATGCTGAAATATTCCCATGATATGCATGGTCTCTGCACCAAACCACCATGTCTCAGCCTAAGTATGTCTGCCGCTTGTTCTTTTGTACTGACAGAAGATTGTGGAAGTACAGTATAAAAACCATCTTTATGGAGAGATCTTTCTGGTTTAGGCTTAGTCTAAGTATCTCAAGTAGCCGGGGCTTTTGTTTGGGCCTAATCCATAAGGTCTGATGGCTTTCCTCCTCATCTCAAGATGAATGTGGTAGAAAATATAAATCAAAGAAACATCCTTTGGCCTAGCCTTGCCTTGCCTTGCCTTATTTCCTTCTCATCCTGTTCTCTGTCCCAGCCTCTCTCACTAACCCCTCGTCTGGCTGCATGTCTCTTCTTTCCTCTCTCCTTTTCTCAAACTCTCCTGCTTCCTGGCTTTCGTCTTTCAATTCCTCCATTTCATTCCTGCAGCCCCGCACTACTTTTTCCTCTTGCCTCCCTTGGGCCTGCTCCCTTGGCTTTCTCCCTCTCTTCCATATCCTTCTTCCCGACTTGTCTCTTGGAGACTTTTGGCTACTTTGGAGCCAAGTCTGGGCATGTTTTGGAAACTTTTCAGAGGCCTCTCTGGTGACAGGGGGGACAGCAGGCAGTGACAGGCCCGGGGCTGACAGGCTCCCCCTCCCCTAGCGGGCGCTCGACTGCCACACCCAGCTGACATAGAACCTTTGTCACAATGCCCACTACCGTGGTGAGGATGCGGGCACTCTGCAGGTGACAGGGACCCAGCAGGACTTGCTGTCAGCTCAGCAATTGCTCAGTTCCCCAAAGAAGCTGAATTCTGCAAATTGCTGCTTTTGCTCTTGAAATGATGTCATCAGGTGGGTGTTTTGGTGTAATACACTGAAAACCAGAGCAGAAATGCTGAAATATTCCCATGATATGCATGGTCTCTGCACCAAACCACATTGTCTCAGCCTAAGTATGTCTGCCGCTTGTTCTTTTGTACTGACAGAAGATTGTGGAAGTACAGTATAAAAACCATCTTTATGGTAAAGACCTTTGTGGTTTAGGCTTAGTCTAAGTATCTCAAGTAGCCGGGGCTTTTGTTTGGGCCTAATCCATAAGGTCTGATGGCTTTCCTCCTCCTCTCAAGATGAATGTGGTAGAAAATATAAATCAAAGAAACATCCTTTGGCCTAGCCTTGCCTTGCCTTGCCTTATTTCCTTCTCATCCTGTTCTCTGTCCCAGCCTCTCTCACTAACCCCTCGTCTGGTTGCATGTTTCTTCTTTCCTCTCTCCTTTTCTCAAATTGACCTGCTTCCTAGCTTTCGTCTTTCATTTCATTCCATTTCAGTCCTGCAGCCCGGCACTACTTTTTCCTCTTGCCTCCCTTGGGCCTGCTCCCTTGGCTTTCTCCCTCTCTTCCATATCCTTCTTCCCGACTTGTCTCTTGGAGACTTTTGGCCACTTTGGAGCCAAGTCTGGGGATGTTTTGGAAACTTTTCAGAGGCCTCGCTGGTGACAGGGGGGACAGCAGGCAGTGACAGGCCCGGGGCTGACAGGCTCCCCCTCCCCTAGCGGGCGCTCGGCTGCCACACCCAGCTGACATAGAACCTTTGTCACAATGCCCGCTACCGTGGGGAGGATGCGGGCACTCTGCAGGTGACAGGGACCCAGCAGGACTTACTGTCAGCTCAGCAATTGCTCAGTTCCCCAAAGAAGCTGAATTCTGCAAATTGCTGCTTTTGCTCTTGAAATGATGTCATCAGGTGGGTGTTGTGGTGTAATACACTGAAAACCAGAGCAGAAATGCTGAAATAGTCCCATGATATGCATGGTCTCTGCACCAAACCACCATGACTCAGCCTAAGTACGTCTGCCGCTTGTTCTTCTGTACTGCCAGCTCATTGTGGAAGTACAGTATAAAAACCATCTTTATGGAGAAATCTTTGTGGTTTAGGCTTAGTCTAAGTGTCTCAAGTAGCCGGGGCTTTTGTTTGGGCCTAATCCATAAGGTCTGATGGCTTTCCTCCTCATCTCAAGATGAATGTGGTAGAAAATATAAATCAAAGAAACATCCTTTGGCCTAGCCTTGCCTTGCCTTGCCTTATTTCCTTCTCATCCTGTTCTCTGTCCCAGCCTCTCTCACTAACCCCTCGTCTGGCTGCATGTCTCTTCTTTCCTCTCTCCTTTTCTCAAACTCTCCTGCTTCCTGGCTTTCGTCTTTCAATTCCTCCATTTCAGTCCTGCAGCCCCGCACTACTTTTTCCTCTTGCCTCCCTTTGGCTTGCTCCCTTGGCTTTCTCCCTCTATTCCATATCCTTCTTCCCGACTTGTCTCTTGGAGACTTTTGGCCACTTGGGAGCCAAGTCTGGGGATGTTTTGGAAACTTTTCAGAGGCCTCTCTGCTGACAGGGGGGACAGCAGGCAGTGACAGGCTTGGGGCTGACAGGCTCCCCCTCCCCTAGCGGGCGCTCGGCTGCCACACCCAGCTGACATAGAACCTTTGTCACAATGCCCGCTACCGTGGGGAGGATGCGGGCACTCTGTAGGTGACAGGGACCCAGCAGGACTTGCTGTCAACTCAGTAATTGCTCAGTTCCCCAAAGAAGCTGAATTCTGCAAATTGCTGCTTTTGCTCTTGAAATGATGTCATGAGGTGGGTGTTTTGGTGTAATACACTGAAAACCAGAGCAGAAATGCTGAAATAGTCCCATGATATGCATGGTCTCTGCAGCAAACCACATTGTCTCAGCCTAAGTATGTCTGCCGCTTGTTCTTTTGTACTGACAGAAGATTGTGTAAGTACAGTATAAAAACCATCTTTATGGTAAAGACCTTTGTAGTTTAGGCTTAGTCTAAGTGTCTCAAGTAGCCGGGGCTTTTGTTTGGGCCTAGTCCATAAGGTCTGATGGCTTTCCTCCTCATCTCAAGATGAATGTGGTAGAAAATATAAATCAAAGAAACGTCCTTTGGCCTAGCCTTGCCTTGCCTTGCCTTGCCTTATTTCCTTCTCATCCTGTTCTCTGTCCCAGCCTCTCTCACTAACCCCTCGTCTGGCTGCATGTCTCTTCTTTCCTCTCTCCTTTTCTCAAACTCTACTGCTTCCTGGCTTTCGTCTTTCAATTCCTCCATTTCAGTCCTGCAGCCCCGCACTACTTTTTCCTCTTGCCTCCCTTGGGCCTGCTCCCTTGGATTTCTCCCTCTGTTCCATATCCTTCTTCCCGACTTGTCTCTTGGAGACTTTTGGCCACTTTGGACCCAACTCTGGGCATGTTTTGGAAACTTTTCAGAGGCCTCGCTGGTGACAGGGGGGACAGCAGGCAGTAACAGGCCTGGGGCTGACAGGCTCCCCCTCCCCTAGCGGGCGCTCGGCTGCCACACCCAGCTGACATAGAAACTTTGTAACAATGCCCGCTACCGTGGTGAGGATGCGGGCACTCTGCAGGTGACAGGGACCCAGCAGGACTTGCTGTCAGCTCAGCAATTGCTCAGTTCCCCAAAGAAGTTGAATTTTGCAAATTGCTGCTTTGCTCTTGAAACGATGTCATCAGGTGGGTGTTTTGGTGTAATACACTGAAAACCAGAGCAGAAATGCTGAAATATTCTTATGATATGCATGGTCTCTGCACCAAACCACCATGACTCAGCCTAAGTACATGTGCCGCATGTTCTTTGGTACTGCCAGCTGATTGTGAAAGTACAGTATAAAAACCATCTTTATGGAGAGATCTTTCTGGTTTAGGCTTAGTCTAAGTGTCTCAAGTAGCCGGGGCTTTTGTTTGGGCCTAATCCATAAGGTCTGATGGCTTTCCTCCTCATCTCAAGATGAATGTGGTAGAAAATATAAATCAAAGAAACGTCCTTTGGCCTAGCCTTGCCTTGCCTTGCCTTATTTCCTTCTCATCCTGTTCTCTGTCCCAGCCTCTCTCACTAAGCCCTCATATGGCTGCATGTCTCTTCTTTCCTCTCTCCTTTTCTCAAACTCTCCTGCTTCCTAGCTTTCCTCTTTCAATTCCTCCATTTCAGTCCTGCAGCCCGGCACTACTTTTACCTTTTGCCTCCCTTTGGCCTGGCCTTCCCTTGCCTTGCCTTATTTCCTTCTCATCCTGTTCTCTGTCCCAGCCTCTCTCACTAAGCCCTCATATGGCTGCATGTCTCTTCTTTCCTCTCTCCTTTTCTCAAACTCACCTGCTTCCTGGCTTTCTTCTTTCAATTCCTCCATTTCAGTCCTGCAGCCCGGCACTACTTTTTTCTCTTGCCTCCCTTGGGCCTGCTCCCTTGGCTTTCTCCCTCTCTTCCATATCCTTCTTCCCGACTTGTCTCTTGGAGACTTTTGGCCACTTTGGAGCCAAGTCTGGGCATGTTTTGGAAACTTTTCAGAGGCCTCGCTGGTGACACGGGGGACAGCAGGCAGTGAAAGGCCAGGGGCTGACAGGCTCCCCCTCCCCTAGCGGGCGCTCGGCTGCCACACCCAGCTGACATAGAACCTTTGTCACAATGTCCGCTACCGTGGTGAGGATACGGGTACTCTGCAGGTGACAGGGACCCAGCAGGACTTGCTGTCAGCTCAGCAATTGCTCAGTTCCCCAAAGAAGCTGAATTCTGCAAATTCCTGCTTTTGCTCTTGAAATGATGTCATCAGGTGGGTGTTGTGGTGTAATACACTGAAAACCAGAGCAGAAATGCTGAAATATTCCCATGGTATGCATGGTCTCTGCACCAAACCACCATGACTCAGCCTAAGTACGTCTGCCGCTTGTTCTTCTGTACTGACAGAAGATTGTGGAAGTACAGTATAAAAACCATCTTTATGGTAAGATCTTTGTGGTTTAGACTTTGTCTAAGTGTCTCAAGTAGCCGGGGCTTTTGTTTGGGCCTAATCCATAAGGTCTGATGGCTTTCCTCCTCATCTCAAGATGAATGTGGTAGAAAATATAAATCAAGGAAACCTCGTTTGGCCTAGCCTTGCCTTGCCTTGCCTTACTTCCTTCACATCCTGTTCTCTGTCCCAGCCTCTCTCACTAAGCCCTCGTCTGGCTGCATGTCTCTTCTTTCCTCTCTCCTTTTCTCAAACTCTACTGCTTCCTGGCTTTCGTCTTTCAATTCCTCCATTTCAGTCCTGCAGCCCTTCACTAGTTTTTCCTCTTGCCTCCCTTGGGCCTGCTCCCTTGGCTTTCTCCCTCTCTTCCATATCCTTCTTCCCGACTTGTCTCTTGGAGACATTTGGCCACTTTGGAGCCAAGTCTGGGCATGTTTTGGAAACTTTTCAGAGGCCTCGCTGGTGACACGGGGGACAGCAGGCAGTGACAGACCCAGGGCTGACAGGCTCCCCCTCCCCTAGCGGGTGCTCGGCTGCCACACCCAGCTGACGTAGAACCTTTGTCACAATGCCCGCTACCGTGGTGAGGATGCGGGCACTCTGCAGGTGACAGGGACCCAGCAGGACTTGCTGTCAGCTCAGCAATTGCTCAGTTCCCCAAAGAAGCTGAATTCTGCAAATTCCTGCTTTTGCTCTTGAAATGATGTCATCAGGTGGGTGTTGTGGTGTAATACACTGAAAACCAGAGCAGAAATGCTGAAATAGTCCCATGATATGCATGGTCTCTGCACCAAACCACCATGACTCAGCCTAAGTACGTCTGCCGCTTGTTCTTCTGTACTGCCAGCTCATTGTGGAAGTACAGTATAAAAACCATCTTTATGGAGAAATCTTTGTGGTTTAGGCTTAGTCTAAGTGTCTCAAGTAGCCGGGGCTTTTGTTTGGGCCTAATCCATAAGGTCTGATGGCTTTCCTCCTCATCTCAAGATGAATGTGGTAGAAAATATAAATCAAAGAAACATCCTTTGGCCTAGCCTTGCCTTGCCTTGCCTTATTTCCTTCTCATCCTGTTCTCTGTCCCAGCCTCTCTCACTAACCCCTCGTCTGGCTGCATGTCTCTTCTTTCCTCTCTCCTTTTCTCAAACTCTCCTGCTTCCTGGCTTTCGTCTTTCAATTCCTCCATTTCAGTCCTGCAGCCCCGCACTACTTTTTCCTCTTGCCTCCCTTTGGCTTGCTCCCTTGGCTTTCTCCCTCTATTCCATATCCTTCTTCCCGACTTGTCTCTTGGAGACTTTTGGCCACTTGGGAGCCAAGTCTGGGGATGTTTTGGAAACTTTTCAGAGGCCTCTCTGCTGACAGGGGGGACAGCAGGCAGTGACAGGCTTGGGGCTGACAGGCTCCCCCTCCCCTAGCGGGCGCTCGGCTGCCACACCCAGCTGACATAGAACCTTTGTCACAATGCCCGCTACCGTGGGGAGGATGCGGGCACTCTGTAGGTGACAGGGACCCAGCAGGACTTGCTGTCAACTCAGTAATTGCTCAGTTCCCCAAAGAAGCTGAATTCTGCAAATTGCTGCTTTTGCTCTTGAAATGATGTCATGAGGTGGGTGTTTTGGTGTAATACACTGAAAACCAGAGCAGAAATGCTGAAATAGTCCCATGATATGCATGGTCTCTGCAGCAAACCACATTGTCTCAGCCTAAGTATGTCTGCCGCTTGTTCTTTTGTACTGACAGAAGATTGTGTAAGTACAGTATAAAAACCATCTTTATGGTAAAGACCTTTGTAGTTTAGGCTTAGTCTAAGTGTCTCAAGTAGCCGGGGCTTTTGTTTGGGCCTAGTCCATAAGGTCTGATGGCTTTCCTCTCATCTCAAGATGAATGTGGTAGAAAATATAAATCAAAGAAACGTCCTTTGGCCTAGCCTTGCCTTGCCTTGCCTTGCCTTATTTCCTTCTCATCCTGTTCTCTGTCCCAGCCTCTCTCACTAACCCCTCGTCTGGCTGCATGTCTCTTCTTTCCTCTCTCCTTTTCTCAAACTCTACTGCTTCCTGGCTTTCGTCTTTCAATTCCTCCATTTCAGTCCTGCAGCCCCGCACTACTTTTTCCTCTTGCCTCCCTTGGGCCTGCTCCCTTGGATTTCTCCCTCTGTTCCATATCCTTCTTCCCGACTTGTCTCTTGGAGACTTTTGGCCACTTTGGACCCAAGTCTGGGCATGTTTTGGAAACTTTTCAGAGGCCTCGCTGGTGACAGGGGGGACAGCAGGCAGTAACAGGCCTGGGGCTGACAGGCTCCCCCTCCCCTAGCGGGCGCTCGGCTGCCACACCCAGCTGACATAGAAACTTTGTAACAATGCCCGCTACCGTGGTGAGGATGCGGGCACTCTGCAGGTGACAGGGACCCAGCAGGACTTGCTGTCAGCTCAGCAATTGCTCAGTTCCCCAAAGAAGTTGAATTTTGCAAATTGCTGCTTTGCTCTTGAAACGATGTCATCAGGTGGGTGTTTTGGTGTAATACACTGAAAACCAGAGCAGAAATGCTGAAATATTCTTATGATATGCATGGTCTCTGCACCAAACCACCATGACTCAGCCTAAGTACATCTGCCGCATGTTCTTTGGTACTGCCAGCTGATTGTGAAAGTACAGTATAAAAACCATCTTTATGGAGAGATCTTTCTGGTTTAGGCTTAGTCTAAGTGTCTCAAGTAGCCGGGGCTTTTGTTTGGGCCTAATCCATAAGGTCTGATGGCTTTCCTCCTCATCTCAAGATGAATGTGGTAGAAAATATAAATCAAAGAAATGTCCTTTGGCCTAGCCTTGCCTTGCCTTGCCTTATTTCCTTCTCATCCTGTTCTCTGTCCCAGCCTCTCTCACTAAGCCCTCGTCTGGCTGCATGTCTCTTCTTTCCTCTCTCCTTTTCTCAAACTCTCCTGCTTCCTAGCTTTCCTCTTTCAATTCCTCCATTTCAGTCCTGCAGCCCGGCACTACTTTTACCTTTTGCCTCCCTTTGGCCTGGCCTTCCCTTGCCTTGCCTTATTTCCTTCTCATCCTGTTCTCTGTCCCAGCCTCTCTCACTAAGCCCTCATATGGCTGCATGTCTCTTCTTTCCTCTCTCCTTTTCTCAAACTCACCTGCTTCCTGGCTTTCTTCTTTCAATTCCTCCATTTCAGTCCTGCAGCCCGGCACTACTTTTTTCTCTTGCCTCCCTTGGGCCTGCTCCCTTGGCTTTCTCCCTCTCTTCCATATCCTTCTTCCCGACTTGTCTCTTGGAGACTTTTGGCCACTTTGGAGCCAAGTCTGGGGATGTTTTGGAAACTTTTCAGAGGCCTCGCTGGTGACACGGGGGACAGCAGGCAGTGAAAGGCCAGGGGCTGACAGGCTCCCCCTCCCCTAGCGGGCGCTCGGCTGCCACACCCAGCTGACATAGAACCTTTGTCACAATGTCCGCTACCGTGGTGAGGATACGGGCACTCTGCAGGTGACAGGGACCCAGCAGGACTTGCTGTCAGCTCAGCAATTGCTCAGTTCCCCAAAGAAGCTGAATTCTGCAAATTCCTGCTTTTGCTCTTGAAATGATGTCATCAGGTGGGTGTTGTGGTGTAATACACTGAAAACCAGAGCAGAAATGCTGAAATATTCCCATGGTATGCATGGTCTCTGCACCAAACCACCATGACTCAGCCTAAGTACGTCTGCCGCTTGTTCTTCTGTACTGACAGAAGATTGTGGAAGTACAGTATAAAAACCATCTTTATGGTAAGATCTTTGTGGTTTAGACTTTGTCTAAGTGTCTCAAGTAGCCGGGGCTTTTGTTTGGGCCTAATCCATAAGGTCTGATGGCTTTCCTCCTCATCTCAAGATGAATGTGGTAGAAAATATAAATCAAGGAAACCTCGTTTGGCCTAGCCTTGCCTTGCCTTGCCTTACTTCCTTCACATCCTGTTCTCTGTCCCAGCCTCTCTCACTAAGCCCTCGTCTGGCTGCATGTCTCTTCTTTCCTCTCTCCTTTTCTCAAACTCTACTGCTTCCTGGCTTTCGTCTTTCAATTCCTCCATTTCAGTCCTGCAGCCCTTCACTAGTTTTTCCTCTTGCCTCCCTTGGGCCTGCTCCCTTGGCTTTCTCCCTCTCTTCCATATCCTTCTTCCCGACTTGTCTCTTGGAGACATTTGGCCACTTTGGAGCCAAGTCTGGGCATGTTTTGGAAACTTTTCAGAGGCCTCGCTGGTGACACGGGGGACAGCAGGCAGTGACAGACCCAGGGCTGACAGGGTCCCCCTCCCCTAGCGGGTGCTCGGCTGCCACACCCAGCTGACGTAGAACCTTTGTCACAATGCCCGCTACCGTGGTGAGGATGCGGGCACTCTGCAGGTGACAGGGACCCAGCAGGACTTGCTGTCAGCTCAGCAATTGCTCAGTTCCCCAAAGAAGCTGAATTCTGCAAATTGCTGCTTTTGCTCTTGAAATGATGTCATCAGGTGGGTGTTGTGGTGTAATACACTGAAAACCAGAGCAGAAATGCTGAAATATTCCCATGATATGCATGGTCTCTGCACCAAACCACCATGTCTCAGCCTAAGTATGTCTGCCGCTTGTTCTTTTGTACTGCCAGCTGATTGTGGAAGTACAGTATAAAAACCATCTTTATGGAGAGATCTTTGTGGTTTAGGCTTAGTCTAAGTGTCTCAAGTAGCCGGGGCTTTTGTTTGGGCCTAGTCCATAAGGTCTGATGGCTTTCCTCTCATCTCAAGATGAATGTGGTAGAAAATATAAATCAAAGAAACGTCCTTTGGCCTAGCCTTGCCTTGCCTTGCCTTGCATTATTTGCTTCTCATCCTGGTCTCTGTCCCGGCCTCTCTCACTAACCCCTCGTCTGGCTGCATGTCTCTTCTTTCCTCTCTCCTTTTCTCAAACTCTATTGCTTCCTGGCTTTCGTCTTTCAATTCCTCCATTTCAGTCCTGCAGCCCCGCACTACTTTTTCCTCTTGCCTCCCTTGGGCCTGCTCCCTTGGCTTTCTCCCTCTCTTCCATATCCTTCTTCCCGACTTGTCTCTTGGAGACTTTTGGCCACTTTGGACCCAAGTCTGGGGATGTTTTGGAAACTTTTCAGAGGCCTCGCTGGTGACAGGGGGGACAGCAGGCAGTGACAGGCCCGGGGCTGACAGGCTTCCCCTCCCCTAGAGGGCGCTCGGCTGCCACACCCAGCTGACATCGAACCTTTGTCACAATGCCCGCTACCGTGGTGAGGATGCGGGCACTCTGCAGGTGACAGGGACCCAGCAGGACTTGCTGTCAGCTCAGCAATTGCTCAGTTCCCCAAAGAAGCTGAATTCTGCAAATTGCTGCTTTTGCTCTTGAAATGATGTCATCAGGTGGGTGTTTTGGTGTAATACACTGAAAACCAGAGCAGAAATGCTGAAATAGTCCCATGATATGCATGGTCTCTGCACCAAACCACCATGACTCAGCCTAAGTACATCTGCCGCTTGTTCTTCTCTACTGACAGCAGATTGTGGAAGTACAGTATAAAAACCATCTTTATGGTAAGATCTTTGTGGTTTAGACTTAGTCTAAGTGTCTCAAGTAGCCGGGGCTTTTGTTTGGGCCTAATCCATAAGGTCTGATAGCTTTCCTCCTTATCTCAAGATGAATGTGGTAGAAAATATAAATCAAGGAAACCTCGTTTGGCCTAGCCTTGCCTTGCCTTGCCTTATTTCCTTCTCATCCTGTTCTCTGTCCCAGCCTCTCTCACTAACCCCTCGTCTGGCTGCATGTCTCTTCTTTCCTCTCTCCTTTTCTCAAACTCTCCTGCTTCCTGGCTTTCGTCTTTCAATTCCTCCATTTCAGTCCTGCAGCCCGGCACTACTTTTTTCTCTTGCCTCCCTTTGGCCTGCTCCCTTGGCTTTCTCCCTCTCTTCCATATCCTTCTTCCCGACTTGTCTCTTGGAGACTTTTGGCCACTTTGGACACAAGTCTGGGGATGTTTTGGAAACTTTTCAGAGGCCTCGCTGGTGACAGGGGGGACAGCAGGCAGTGACAGGCCCGGGGCTGACAGGCTCCCCCTCCCCTAGCGGGCGCTCGGCTGCCACACCCAGCTGACATAGAACCTTTGTCACAATGCCCGCTACCGTGGGGAGGATGCGGGCACTCTGCAGGTGACAGGGACCCAGCAGGACTTACTGTCAGCTCAGCAATTGCTCAGTTCCCCAAAGAAGCTGAATTCTGCAAATTGCTGCTTTTGCTCTTGAAATGATGTCATCAGGTGGGTGTTTTGGTGTAATACACTGAAAACCAGAGCAGAAATGCTGAAATATTCCCATGATATGCATGGTCTCTGCAGCAAACCACCATGTCTCAGCCTAAGTATGTCTGCCGCTTGTTCTTTTGTACTGCCAGCTGATTGTGGAAGTACAGTATAAAAACCATCTTTATGGAGAGATCTTTCTGGTTTAGGCTTAGTGTAAGTGTCTCAAGTAGCCGGGGCTTTTGTTTGGGCCTAATCCATATGGTCTGATGGCTTTCCTCTCATCTCAAGATGAATGTGGTAGAAAATATAAATCAAAGAAACGTCCTTTGGCCTTGCCTTGCCTTGCCTTGCCTTATTTCCTTCTCATCCTGTTCTCTGTCCCAGCCTCTCTCACTAAGCCCTCGTCTGGCTGCATGTCTCTTCTTTCCTCTCTCCTTTTCTCAAACTCTACTGCTTCCTGGCTTTCGTCTTTCAATTCCTCCATTTCAGTCCTGCAGCCCGGAACTACTTTTTTCTCTTGCCTCCCTTGGGCCTGCTCCCTTGGCTTTCTCCCTCTCTTCCATATCCTTCTTCCCGACTTGTCTCTTGGAGACTTTTGGCCACTTTGGACCCAAGTCTGGGGATGTTTTGTAAACTTTTCAGAGGCCTCGCTGGTGACAGGGGGGACAGCAGGCAGTGACAGGCCCGGGGCTGACAGGCTCCCCCTCCCCTAGCGGGCGCTCGGCTGCCACACCCAGCTGACATAGAACCTTTGTCACAATGCCCGCTACCGTGGGGAGGATGCGGGCACTCTGCAGGTGACAGGGACCCAGCAGGACTTGCTGTCAGCTCAGCAATTGCTCAGTTCCCCAAAGAAGTTGAATTTTGCAAATTGCTGCTTTGCTCTTGAAATGATGTCATCAGGTGGGTGTTTTGGTGTAATACACTGAAAACCAGAGCAGAAATGCTGAAATATTCCCATGATATGCATGGTCTCTGCAGCAAACCACCATGTCTCAGCCTAAGTATGTCTGCCGCTTGTTCTTTTGTACTGACAGAAGATTGTGGAAGTACAGTATAAAAACCATCTTTATGGAGAGATCTTTCTGGTTTAGGCTTAGTCTAAGTGTCTCAAGTAGCCGGGGCTTTTGTTTGGGCCTAATCCATATGGTCTGATGGCTTTCCTCTCATCTCAAGATGAATGTGGTAGAAAATAAAAATCAAAGAAACCTCGTTTGGCCTAGCCTTGCCTTGCCTTGCCTTGCCTTATTTCCTTCTCATCCTGTTCTCTGTCCCAGCCTCTCTCACTAAGCCCTCGTCTGGCTGCATGTCTCTTCTTTCCTCTCTCCTTTTCTCAAACTCTCCTGCTTCCTGGCTTTCCTCTTTCAATTCCTCCATTTCATTCCTGCAGCCCCTCACTAGTTTTTCCTCTTGCCTCCCTTGGGCCTGCTCCCTTGGCTTTCTCCCTCTCTTCCATATCCTTCTTCCCGACTTGTCTCTTGGAGACTTTTGGCCACTTTGGAGCCAAGTCTGGGCATGTTTTGGAAACTTTTCAGAGGCCTCGCTGGTGACACGGGGGACAGCAGGCAGTGACAGGCCCGGGGCTGACAGGCTTCCCCTCCCCTAGCGGGCGTTCGACTGCCACACCCAGCTGACATAGAACCTTTGTCACAATGCCCGCTACCGTGGGGAGGATGCGGGCACTCTGCAGGTGACAGGGACCCAGCAGGACTTGCTGTCAGCTCAGCAATTGCTCAGTTCCCCAAAGAAGCTGAATTCTGCAAATTGCTGCTTTTGCTCTTGAAATGATGTCATCAGGTGGGTGTTTTGGTGTAATACACTGAAAACCAGAGCAGAAATGCTGAAATATTCCCATGATATGCATGGTCTCTGCAGCAAACCACCATGTCTAAGCCTAAGTATGTCTGCCGCTTGTTCTTTTGTACTGCCAGCTGATTGTGGAAGTACAGTATAAAAAACATCTTTATGGAGAGATCTTTGTGGTTTAGGCTTAGTCTAAGTGTCTCAAGTAGCCGGGGCTTTTGTTTGGGTCTAATCCATAACGTCTGATGGCTTTCCTCTCATCTCAAGATGAATGTGGTAGAAAATATAAATCAAAGAAACGTCCTTTGGCCTAGCCTTGCCTTGCTTTATTTCCTTCTCATCCTGTTCTCTGTCCCAGCCTCTCTCACTAAGCCCTCGTCTGGCTGCATGTCTCTTCTTTCCTCTCTCCTTTTCTCAAACTCTCCTGCTTCCTGGCTTTCGTCTTTCAATTCCTCCATTTCAGTCCTGCAGCCCCTCACTAGTTTTTCTTCTTGCCTCCCTTGGGCCTGCTCCCTTGGCTTTCTCCCTCTGTTCCATATCCTTCTTCCCGACTTGTCTCTTGGAGACTTTTGGCCACTTTGGACACAAGTCTGGGCATGTTTTGGAAACTTTTCAGAGGCCTCGCTGGTGACAGGGGGGACAGCAGGCAGTGACAGGCCCGGGGCTGACAGGCTTCCCCTCCCCTAGCGGGCGCTCGGCTACCACACCCAGCTGACGTAGAACCTTTGTCACAATGCCCGCTACCGTGGTGAGGATGCGGGCACTCTGCAGGTGACAGGGACCCAGCAGGACTTGCTGTCAGCTCAGCAATTGCTCAGTTCCCCAAAGAAGCTGAATTCTGCAAATTGCTGCTTTTGCTCTTGAAATGATGTCATCAGGTGGGTGTTTTGGTGTAATACACTGAAAACCAGAGCAGAAATGCTGAAATATTCCCGTGATATGCATGGTCTCTGCAGCAAACCACCATGTCTCAGCCTAAGTATGTCTGCCGCTTGTTCTTTTGTACTGACAGAAGATTGTGGAAGTACAGTATAAAAACCATCTTTATGGAGAGATCTTTCTGGTTTAGGCTTAGTCTAAGTGTCTCAAGTAGCCGGGGCTTTTGTTTGGGCCTAATCCATAACGTCTGATGGCTTTCCTCTCATCTCAAGATGAATGTGGTAGAAAATATAAATCAAAGAAACGTCCTTTAGCCTAGACTTGACTTGCCTTGCCTTATTTCCTTCTCATCCTGTTCTCTGTCCCAGCCTCTCTCACTAAGCCCTCGTCTGGCTGCATGTCTCTTCTTTCCTCTCTCCTTTTCTCAAACTCTACTGCTTCCTGGCTTTCGTCTTTCAATTCCTCCATTTCAGTCCTGCAGCCCGGCACTACTTTTTTCTCTTGCCTCCCTTGGGCCTGCTCCCTTGGCTTTCTCCCTCTCTTCCATATCCTTCTTCCCGACTTGTCTCTTGGAGACTTTTGGCCACTTTGGACCCAAGTCTGGGGATGTTTTGGAAACTTTTCAGAGGCCTCGCTGGTGACAGGGGGGACAGCAGGCAGTGACAGGCCCGGGGCTGACAGGCTCCCCCTCCCCTAGCGGGCGCTCGGCTGCCACACCCAGCTGACGTAGAACCTTTGTCACAATGCCCGCTACCGTGGTGAGGATGCGGGCACTCTGCAGGTGACAGGGACCCAGCAGGACTTGCTGTCAGCTCAGCAATTGCTCAGTTCCCTAAAGAAGCTGAATTCTGCAAATTGCTGCTTTTGCTCTTGAAATGATGTCATCAGGTGGGTGTTTTGGTGTAATACACTGAAAACCAGAGCAGAAATGCTGAAATATTCCCATGATATGCATGGTCTCTGCAGCAAACCACCATGTCTCAGCCTAAGTATGTCTGCCGCTTGTTCTTTTGTACTGACAGAAGATTGTGGAAGTACAGTATAAAAACCATCTTTATGGAGAGATCTTTCTGGTTTAGGCTTAGTGTAAGTGTCTCAAGTAGCCGGGGCTTTTGTTTGGGCCTAATCCATATGGTCTGATGGCTTTCCTCTCATCTCAAGATGAATGTGGTAGAAAATAAAAATCAAAGAAACCTCGTTTGGCCTAGCCTTGCCTTGCCTTGCCTTGCCTTATTTCCTTCTCATCCTGTTCTCTGTCCCAGCCTCTCTCACTAAGCCCTCGTCTGGCTGCATGTCTCTTCTTTCCTCTCTCCTTTTCTCAAACTCTACTGCTTCCTGGCTTTCGTCTTTCAATTCCTCCATTTCAGTCCTGCAGCCCGGCACTACTTTTTTCTCTTGCCTCCCTTGGGCCTGCTCCCTTGGCTTTCTCCCTCTCTTCCATATCCTTCTTCCCGACTTGTCTCTTGGAGACTTTTGGCCACTTTGGACACAAGTCTGGGCATGTTTTGGAAACTTTTCAGAGGCCTCGCTGGTGACAGGGGGGACAGCAGGCAGTGACAGGCCCGGGGCTGACAGGCTCCCCCTCCCCTAGCGGGCGCTCGGCTGCCACACCCAGCTGACATAGAACCTTTGTCACAATGCCCGCTACCGTGGGGAGGATGCGGGCACTCTGCAGGTGACAGGGACCCAGCAGGACTTGCTGTCAGCTCAGCAATTGCTCAGTTCCCCAAAGAAGTTGAATTTTGCAAATTGCTGCTTTGCTCTTGAAATGATGTCATCAGGTGGGTGTTTTGGTGTAATACACTGAAAACCAGAGCAGAAATGCTGAAATATTCCCATGATATGCATGGTCTCTGCAGCAAACCACCATGTCTCAGCCTAAGTATGTCTGCCGCTTGTTCTTTTGTACTGACAGAAGATTGTGGAAGTACAGTATAAAAACCATCTTTATGGAGAGATCTTTCTGGTTTAGGCTTAGTCTAAGTGTCTCAAGTAGCCGGGGCTTTTGTTTGGGCCTAATCCATATGGTCTGATGGCTTTCCTCTCATCTCAAGATGAATGTGGTAGAAAATAAAAATCAAAGAAACCTCGTTTGGCCTAGCCTTGCCTTGCCTTGCCTTGCCTTATTTCCTTCTCATCCTGTTCTCTGTCCCAGCCTCTCTCACTAAGCCCTCGTCTGGCTGCATGTCTCTTCTTTCCTCTCTCCTTTTCTCAAACTCTCCTGCTTCCTGGCTTTCCTCTTTCAATTCCTCCATTTCATTCCTGCAGCCCCTCACTAGTTTTTCCTCTTGCCTCCCGTGGGCCTGCTCCCTTGGCTTTCTCCCTCTCTTCCATATCCTTCTTCCCGACTTGTCTCTTGGAGACTTTTGGCCACATTGGACCCAAGTCTGGGCATGTTTTGGAAACTTTTCAGAGGCCTCGCTGGTGACACGGGGGACAGCAGGCAGTGACAGGCCCGGGGCTGACAGGCTTCCCCTCCCCTAGCGGGCGCTCGACTGCCACACCCAGCTGACATAGAACCTTTGTCACAATGCCCGCTACCGTGGGGAGGATGCGGGCACTCTGCAGGTGACAGGGACCCAGCAGGACTTGCTGTCAGCTCAGCAATTGCTCAGTTCCCCAAAGAAGCTGAATTCTGCAAATTGCTGCTTTTGCTCTTGAAATGATGTCATCAGGTGGGTGTTGTGGTGTAATACACTGAAAACCAGAGCAGAAATGCTGAAATATTCCCATGATATGCATGGTCTCTGCAGCAAACCACCATGTCTAAGCCTAAGTATGTCTGCCGCTTGTTCTTTTGTACTGCCAGCTGATTGTGGAAGTACAGTATAAAAAACATCTTTATGGAGAGATCTTTGTGGTTTAGGCTTAGTCTAAGTGTCTCAAGTAGCCGGGGCTTTTGTTTGGGTCTAATCCATAACGTCTGATGGCTTTCCTCTCATCTCAAGATGAATGTGGTAGAAAATATAAATCAAAGAAACGTCCTTTGGCCTAGCCTTGCCTTGCTTTATTTCCTTCTCATCCTGTTCTCTGTCCCAGCCTCTCTCACTAAGCCCTCGTCTGGCTGCATGTCTCTTCTTTCCTCTCTCCTTTTCTCAAACTCTCCTGCTTCCTGGCTTTCGTCTTTCAATTCCTCCATTTCAGTCCTGCAGCCCCTCACTAGTTTTTCTTCTTGCCTCCCTTGGGCCTGCTCCCTTGGCTTTCTCCCTCTGTTCCATATCCTTCTTCCCGACTTGTCTCTTGGAGACTTTTGGCCACTTTGGACACAAGTCTGGGCATGTTTTGGAAACTTTTCAGAGGCCTCGCTGGTGACAGGGGGGACAGCAGGCAGTGACAGGCCCGGGGCTGACAGGCTTCCCCTCCCCTAGCGGGCGCTCGGCTACCACACCCAGCTGACGTAGAACCTTTGTCACAATGCCCGCTACCGTGGTGAGGATGCGGGCACTCTGCAGGTGACAGGGACCCAGCAGGACTTGCTGTCAGCTCAGCAATTGCTCAGTTCCCCAAAGAAGCTGAATTCTGCAAATTGCTGCTTTTGCTTTTGAAATGATGTCATCAGGTGGGTGTTTTGGTGTAATACACTGAAAACCAGAGCAGAAATGCTGAAATATTCCCATGATATGCATGGTCTCTGCAGCAAACCACCATGTCTCAGCCTAAGTATGTCTGCCGCTTGTTCTTTTGTACTGACAGAAGATTGTGGAAGTACAGTATAAAAACCATCTTTATGGAGAGATCTTTCTGGTTTAGGCTTAGTCTAAGTGTCTCAAGTAGCCGGGGCTTTTGTTTGGGCCTAATCCATAACGTCTGATGGCTTTCCTCTCATCTCAAGATGAATGTGGTAGAAAATATAAATCAAAGAAACGTCCTTTAGCCTAGACTTGACTTGCCTTGCCTTATTTCCTTCTCATCCTGTTCTCTGTCCCAGCCTCTCTCACTAAGCCCTCGTCTGGCTGCATGTCTCTTCTTTCCTCTCTCCTTTTCTCAAACTCTACTGCTTCCTGGCTTTCGTCTTTCAATTCCTCCATTTCAGTCCTGCAGCCCGGCACTACTTTTTTCTCTTGCCTCCCTTGGGCCTGCTCCCTTGGCTTTCTCCCTCTCTTCCATATCCTTCTTCCCGACTTGTCTCTTGGAGACTTTTGGCCACTTTGGACCCAAGTCTGGGGATGTTTTGGAAACTTTTCAGAGGCCTCGCTGGTGACAGGGGGGACAGCAGGCAGTGACAGGCCCGGGGCTGACAGGCTCCCCCTCCCCTAGCGGGCGCTCGGCTGCCACACCCAGCTGACGTAGAACCTTTGTCACAATGCCCGCTACCGTGGTGAGGATGCGGGCACTCTGCAGGTGACAGGGACCCAGCAGGACTTGCTGTCAGCTCAGCAATTGCTCAGTTCCCTAAAGAAGCTGAATTCTGCAAATTGCTGCTTTTGCTCTTGAAATGATGTCATCAGGTGGGTGTTTTGGTGTAATACACTGAAAACCAGAGCAGAAATGCTGAAATATTCCCATGATATGCATGGTCTCTGCAGCAAACCACCATGTCTCAGCCTAAGTATGTCTGCCGCTTGTTCTTTTGTACTGACAGAAGATTGTGGAAGTACAGTATAAAAACCATCTTTATGGAGAGATCTTTCTGGTTTAGGCTTAGTCTAAGTGTCTCAAGTAGCCGGGGCTTTTGTTTGGGCCTAATCCATATGGTCTGATGGCTTTCCTCTCATCTCAAGATGAATGTGGTAGAAAATAAAAATCAAAGAAACCTCGTTTGGCCTAGCCTTGCCTTGCCTTGCCTTGCCTTATTTCCTTCTCATCCTGTTCTCTGTCCCAGCCTCTCTCACTAAGCCCTCGTCTGGCTGCATGTCTCTTCTTTCCTCTCTCCTTTTCTCAAACTCTCCTGCTTCCTGGCTTTCCTCTTTCAATTCCTCCATTTCATTCCTGCAGCCCCTCACTAGTTTTTCCTCTTGCCTCCCTTGGGCCTGCTCCCTTGGCTTTCTCCCTCTCTTCCATATCCTTCTTCCCGACTTGTCTCTTGGAGACTTTTGGCCACATTGGACCCAAGTCTGGGCATGTTTTGGAAACTTTTCAGAGGCCTCGCTGGTGACACGGGGGACAGCAGGCAGTGACAGGCCCGGGGCTGACAGGCTTCCCCTCCCCTAGCGGGCGCTCGACTGCCACACCCAGCTGACATAGAACCTTTGTCACAATGCCCGCTACCGTGGGGAGGATGCGGGCACTCTGCAGGTGACAGGGACCCAGCAGGACTTGCTGTCAGCTCAGCAATTGCTCAGTTCCCCAAAGAAGCTGAATTCTGCAAATTGCTGCTTTTGCTCTTGAAATGATGTCATCAGGTGGGTGTTTTGGTGTAATACACTGAAAACCAGAGCAGAAATGCTGAAATATTCCCATGATATGCATGGTCTCTGCAGCAAACCACCATGTCTAAGCCTAAGTATGTCTGCCGCTTGTTCTTTTGTACTGCCAGCTGATTGTGGAAGTACAGTATAAAAAACATCTTTATGGAGAGATCTTTGTGGTTTAGGCTTAGTCTAAGTGTCTCAAGTAGCCGGGGCTTTTGTTTGGGTCTAATCCATAACGTCTGATGGCTTTCCTCTCATCTCAAGATGAATGTGGTAGAAAATATAAATCAAAGAAACGTCCTTTGGCCTAGCCTTGCCTTGCTTTATTTCCTTCTCATCCTGTTCTCTGTCCCAGCCTCTCTCACTAAGCCCTCGTCTGGCTGCATGTCTCTTCTTTCCTCTCTCCTTTTCTCAAACTCTCCTGCTTCCTGGCTTTTGTCTTTCAATTCCTCCATTTCAGTCCTGCAGCCCCTCACTAGTTTTTCTTCTTGCCTCCCTTGGGCCTGCTCCCTTGGCTTTCTCCCTCTCTTCCATATCCTTCTTCCCGACTTGTCTCTTGGAGACTTTTGGCCACTTTGGACACAAGTCTGGGCATGTTTTGGAAACTTTTCAGAGGCCTCGCTGGTGACAGGGGGGACAGCAGGCAGTGACAGGCCCGGGGCTGACAGGCTTCCCCTCCCCTAGCGGGCGCTCGGCTACCACACCCAGCTGACGTAGAACCTTTGTCACAATGCCCGCTACCGTGGTGAGGATGCGGGCACTCTGCAGGTGACAGGGACCCAGCAGGACTTGCTGTCAGCTCAGCAATTGCTCAGTTCCCCAAAGAAGCTGAATTCTGCAAATTGCTGCTTTTGCTCTTGAAATGATGTCATCAGGTGGGTGTTTTGGTGTAATACACTGAAAACCAGAGCAGAAATGCTGAAATATTCCCATGATATGCATGGTCTCTGCAGCAAACCACCATGTCTCAGCCTAAGTATGTCTGCCGCTTGTTCTTTTGTACTGACAGAAGATTGTGGAAGTACAGTATAAAAACCATCTTTATGGAGAGATCTTTCTGGTTTAGGCTTAGTCTAAGTGTCTCAAGTAGCCGGGGCTTTTGTTTGGGCCTAATCCATAACGTCTGATGGCTTTCCTCTCATCTCAAGATGAATGTGGTAGAAAATATAAATCAAAGAAACGTCCTTTAGCCTAGACTTGACTTGCCTTGCCTTATTTCCTTCTCATCCTGTTCTCTGTCCCAGCCTCTCTCACTAAGCCCTCGTCTGGCTGCATGTCTCTTCTTTCCTCTCTCCTTTTCTTAAACTCTCCTGCTTCCTGGCTTTCGTCTTTCAATTCCTCCATTTCAGTCCTTCAGCCCGGCACTACTTTTTCCTCTTGCCTCCCTTTGGTCTGCTCCCTTGGCTTTCTCCCTCTCTTTCATATTCTTCTTCCCGACTTGTCTCTTGGAGACTTTTGGCCACTTTGGACCCAAGTCTGGGCATGTTTTGGAAACTTTTCAGAGGCCTCGCTGGTGACAGGGGGGACAGCAGGCAGTGACAGGCCCGGGGCTGACAGGCTCCCCCTCCCCTAGCGGGCGCTCGGCTGCCACACCCAGCTGACATAGAACCTTTGTCACAATGCCCACTACCGTGGGGAGGATGCGGGCACTCTGCAGGTGACAGGGACCCAGCAGGACTTGCTGTCAGCTCAGCAATTGCTCAGTTCCCCAAAGAAGCTGAATTCTGCAAATTTCTGCTTTTGCTCTTGAAATGATGTCATCAGGTGGGTGTTTTGGTGTAATACACTGAAAACCAGAGTAGAAATGCTGAAATATTCCCATGATATGCATGGTCTCTGCAGCAAAGCACCATGTCTCAGCCTAAGTATGTCTGCCGCTTGTTCTTTTGTACTGCCAGCTGATTGTGGAAGTACAGTATAAAAACCATCTTTATGGAGAGATCTTTGTGGTTTAGGCTTAGTCTAAGTGTCTCAAGTAGCCGGGGCTTTTGTTTGGGCCTAATCCATATGGTCTGATGGCTTTCCTCCCATCTCAAGATGAATGTGGTAGAAAATATAAATCAAGGAAACCTCGTTTGGCCTAGCCTTGCCTTGCCTTGCCTTGCCTTATTTCCTTCTCATCCTGTTCTCTGTCCCAGCCTCTCTCACTAAGCCCTCGTCTGGCTGCATGTCTCTTCTTTCCTCTCTCCTTTTCTCAAACTCTCCTGCTTCCTGGCTTTCGTCTTTCAATTCCTCCATTTCAGTCCTGCAGCCCGGCACTACTTTTTTCTCTTGCCTCCCTTGGGCCTGCTCCCTTGGCTTTCTCCCTCTCTTCCATATCCTTCTTCCCGACTTGTCTCTTGGAGACTTTTGGCCACTTTGGACACAAGTCTGGGCATGTTTTGGAAACTTTTCAGAGGCCTCGCTGGTGACACGGGGGAAAGAAGGCAGTGACAGGCCCGGGGCTGACAGTCTTCTCCTCCCCTAGCGAGCGCTCTGCTGCCACACCCAGCTGACGTAGAACCTTTGTCACAATGCCCGCTACCGTGGTGAGGATGCGGGCACTCTGCAGGTGACAGTGAACCAGCAGGACTTGCTATCAGCTCAGCAATTGCTCAGTTCCCCAAAGAAGCTGAATTCTGCAAATTGTTGCTTTTGCTCTTGAAATGATGTCATCAGGTGGCTGTTTTGGTGTAATACACTGAAAACCAGAGCAGAAATGCTGAAATATTCCCATGATATGCATGGTCTCTGCACCAAACCACCATGACTCAGCCTAAGTATGTCTGCCGCTTGTTCTTTTGTACTGCCAGCTGATTGTGGAAGTACAGTATAAAAACCATCTTTATGGAGAGATCTTTCTGGTTTAGGCTTAGTCTAAGTGTCTCAAGTAGCCGGGGCTTTTGTTTGGGCCTAATCCATAAGGTCTGATGGCTTTCCTCCTCATCTCAAGATGAATGTGGTAGAAAATATAAATCAAAGAAACGTCCTTTGGCCTAGCCTTGCCTTGCCTTGCCTTATTTCCTTCTCATCCTGTTCTCTGTCCCAGCCTCTCTCACTAAGCCCTCATATGGCTGCATGTCTCTTCTTTCCTCTCTCCTTTTCTCAAACTCTCCTGCTTCCTAGCTTTCCTCTTTCAATTCCTCCATTTCAGTCCTGCAGCCCGGCACTACTTTTACCTTTTGCCTCCCTTTGGCCTGGCCTTCCCTTGCCTTGCCTTATTTCCTTCTCATCCTGTTCTCTGTCCCAGCCTCTCTCACTAAGCCCTCATATGGCTGCATGTCTCTTCTTTCCTCTCTCCTTTTCTCAAACTCACCTGCTTCCTGGCTTTCTTCTTTCAATTCCTCCATTTCAGTCCTGCAGCCCGGCACTACTTTTTTCTCTTGCCTCCCTTGGGCCTGCTCCCTTGGCTTTCTCCCTCTCTTCCATATCCTTCTTCCCGACTTGTCTCTTGGAGACTTTTGGCCACTTTGGAGCCAAGTCTGGGGATGTTTTGGAAACTTTTCAGAGGCCTCGCTGGTGACACGGGGGACAGCAGGCAGTGAAAGGCCAGGGGCTGACAGGCTCCCCCTCCCCTAGCGGGCGCTCGGCTGCCACACCCAGCTGACATAGAACCTTTGTCACAATGTCCGCTACCGTGGTGAGGATACGGGCACTCTGCAGGTGACAGGGACCCAGCAGGACTTGCTGTCAGCTCAGCAATTGCTCAGTTCCCCAAAGAAGCTGAATTCTGCAAATTCCTGCTTTTGCTCTTGAAATGATGTCATCAGGTGGGTGTTGTGGTGTAATACACTGAAAACCAGAGCAGAAATGCTGAAATATTCCCATGGTATGCATGGTCTCTGCACCAAACCACCATGACTCAGCCTAAGTACGTCTGCCGCTTGTTCTTCTGTACTGACAGAAGATTGTGGAAGTACAGTATAAAAACCATCTTTATGGTAAGATCTTTGTGGTTTAGACTTTGTCTAAGTGTCTCAAGTAGCCGGGGCTTTTGTTTGGGCCTAATCCATAAGGTCTGATGGCTTTCCTCCTCATCTCAAGATGAATGTGGTAGAAAATATAAATCAAGGAAACCTCGTTTGGCCTAGCCTTGCCTTGCCTTGCCTTACTTCCTTCACATCCTGTTCTCTGTCCCAGCCTCTCTCACTAAGCCCTCGTCTGGCTGCATGTCTCTTCTTTCCTCTCTCCTTTTCTCAAACTCTACTGCTTCCTGGCTTTCGTCTTTCAATTCCTCCATTTCAGTCCTGCAGCCCTTCACTAGTTTTTCCTCTTGCCTCCCTTGGGCCTGCTCCCTTGGCTTTCTCCCTCTCTTCCATATCCTTCTTCCCGACTTGTCTCTTGGAGACATTTGGCCACTTTGGAGCCAAGTCTGGGCATGTTTTGGAAACTTTTCAGAGGCCTCGCTGGTGACACGGGGGACAGCAGGCAGTGACAGACCCAGGGCTGACAGGGTCCCCCTCCCCTAGCGGGTGCTCGGCTGCCACACCCAGCTGACGTAGAACCTTTGTCACAATGCCCGCTACCGTGGTGAGGATGCGGGCACTCTGCAGGTGACAGGGACCCAGCAGGACTTGCTGTCAGCTCAGCAATTGCTCAGTTCCCCAAAGAAGCTGAATTCTGCAAATTGCTGCTTTTGCTCTTGAAATGATGTCATCAGGTGGGTGTTGTGGTGTAATACACTGAAAACCAGAGCAGAAATGCTGAAATATTCCCATGATATGCATGGTCTCTGCACCAAACCACCATGTCTCAGCCTAAGTATGTCTGCCGCTTGTTCTTTTGTACTGCCAGCTGATTGTGGAAGTACAGTATAAAAACCATCTTTATGGAGAGATCTTTCTGGTTTAGGCTTAGTCTAAGTGTCTCAAGTAGCCGGGGCTTTTGTTTGGGCCTAGTCCATAAGGTCTGATGGCTTTCCTCTCATCTCAAGATGAATGTGGTAGAAAATATAAATCAAAGAAACGTCCTTTGGCCTAGCCTTGCCTTGCCTTGCCTTGCATTATTTGCTTCTCATCCTGGTCTCTGTCCCGGCCTCTCTCACTAACCCCTCGTCTGGCTGCATGTCTCTTCTTTCCTCTCTCCTTTTCTCAAACTCTATTGCTTCCTGGCTTTCGTCTTTCAATTCCTCCATTTCAGTCCTGCAGCCCCGCACTACTTTTTCCTCTTGCCTCCCTTGGGCCTGCTCCCTTGGCTTTCTCCCTCTCTTCCATATCCTTCTTCCCGACTTGTCTCTTGGAGACTTTTGGCCACTTTGGACCCAAGTCTGGGGATGTTTTGGAAACTTTTCAGAGGCCTCGCTGGTGACAGGGGGGACAGCAGGCAGTGACAGGCCCGGGGCTGACAGGCTTCCCCTCCCCTAGAGGGCGCTCGGCTGCCACACCCAGCTGACATCGAACCTTTGTCACAATGCCCGCTACCGTGGTGAGGATGCGGGCACTCTGCAGGTGACAGGGACCCAGCAGGACTTGCTGTCAGCTCAGCAATTGCTCAGTTCCCCAAAGAAGCTGAATTCTGCAAATTGCTGCTTTTGCTCTTGAAATGATGTCATCAGGTGGGTGTTTTGGTGTAATACACTGAAAACCAGAGCAGAAATGCTGAAATAGTCCCATGATATGCATGGTCTCTGCACCAAACCACCATGACTCAGCCTAAGTACATCTGCCGCTTGTTCTTCTCTACTGACAGCAGATTGTGGAAGTACAGTATAAAAACCATCTTTATGGTAAGATCTTTGTGGTTTAGACTTAGTCTAAGTGTCTCAAGTAGCCGGGGCTTTTGTTTGGGCCTAATCCATAAGGTCTGATAGCTTTCCTCCTTATCTCAAGATGAATGTGGTAGAAAATATAAATCAAGGAAACCTCGTTTGGCCTAGCCTTGCCTTGCCTTGCCTTATTTCCTTCTCATCCTGTTCTCTGTCCCAGCCTCTCTCACTAACCCCTCGTCTGGCTGCATGTCTCTTCTTTCCTCTCTCCTTTTCTCAAACTCTCCTGCTTCCTGGCTTTCGTCTTTCAATTCCTCCATTTCAGTCCTGCAGCCCGGCACTACTTTTTTCTCTTGCCTCCCTTTGGCCTGCTCCCTTGGCTTTCTCCCTCTCTTCCATATCCTTCTTCCCGACTTGTCTCTTGGAGACTTTTGGCCACTTTGGACACAAGTCTGGGCATGTTTTGGAAACTTTTCAGAGGCCTCGCTGGTGACAGGGGGGACAGCAGGCAGTGACAGGCCCGGGGCTGACAGGCTCCCCCTCCCCTAGCGGGCGCTCGGCTGCCACACCCAGCTGACATAGAACCTTTGTCACAATGCCCGCTACCGTGGGGAGGATGCGGGCACTCTGCAGGTGACAGGGACCCAGCAGGACTTACTGTCAGCTCAGCAATTGCTCAGTTCCCCAAAGAAGCTGAATTCTGCAAATTGCTGCTTTTGCTCTTGAAATGATGTCATCAGGTGGGTGTTTTGGTGTAATACACTGAAAACCAGAGCAGAAATGCTGAAATATTCCCATGATATGCATGGTCTCTGCAGCAAACCACCATGTCTCAGCCTAAGTATGTCTGCCGCTTGTTCTTTTGTACTGCCAGCTGATTGTGGAAGTACAGTATAAAAACCATCTTTATGGAGAGATCTTTCTGGTTTAGGCTTAGTGTAAGTGTCTCAAGTAGCCGGGGCTTTTGTTTGGGCCTAATCCATATGGTCTGATGGCTTTCCTCTCATCTCAAGATGAATGTGGTAGAAAATATAAATCAAAGAAACGTCCTTTGGCCTTGCCTTGCCTTGCCTTGCCTTATTTCCTTCTCATCCTGTTCTCTGTCCCAGCCTCTCTCACTAAGCCCTCGTCTGGCTGCATGTCTCTTCTTTCCTCTCTCCTTTTCTCAAACTCTACTGCTTCCTGGCTTTCGTCTTTCAATTCCTCCATTTCAGTCCTGCAGCCCGGAACTACTTTTTTCTCTTGCCTCCCTTGGGCCTGCTCCCTTGGCTTTCTCCCTCTCTTCCATATCCTTCTTCCCGACTTGTCTCTTGGAGACTTTTGGCCACTTTGGACCCAAGTCTGGGGATGTTTTGTAAACTTTTCAGAGGCCTCGCTGGTGACAGGGGGGACAGCAGGCAGTGACAGGCCCGGGGCTGACAGGCTCCCCCTCCCCTAGCGGGCGCTCGGCTGCCACACCCAGCTGACATAGAACCTTTGTCACAATGCCCGCTACCGTGGGGAGGATGCGGGCACTCTGCAGGTGACAGGGACCCAGCAGGACTTGCTGTCAGCTCAGCAATTGCTCAGTTCCCCAAAGAAGTTGAATTTTGCAAATTGCTGCTTTGCTCTTGAAATGATGTCATCAGGTGGGTGTTTTGGTGTAATACACTGAAAACCAGAGCAGAAATGCTGAAATATTCCCATGATATGCATGGTCTCTGCAGCAAACCACCATGTCTCAGCCTAAGTATGTCTGCCGCTTGTTCTTTTGTACTGACAGAAGATTGTGGAAGTACAGTATAAAAACCATCTTTATGGAGAGATCTTTCTGGTTTAGGCTTAGTCTAAGTGTCTCAAGTAGCCGGGGCTTTTGTTTGGGCCTAATCCATATGGTCTGATGGCTTTCCTCTCATCTCAAGATGAATGTGGTAGAAAATAAAAATCAAAGAAACCTCGTTTGGCCTAGCCTTGCCTTGCCTTGCCTTGCTTTATTTCCTTCTCATCCTGTTCTCTGTCCCAGCCTCTCTCACTAAGCCCTCGTCTGGCTGCATGTCTCTTCTTTCCTCTCTCCTTTTCTCAAACTCTCCTGCTTCCTGGCTTTCGTCTTTCAATTCCTCCATTTCAGTCCTGCAGCCCCTCACTAGTTTTTCTTCTTGCCTCCCTTGGGCCTGCTCCCTTGGCTTTCTCCCTCTGTTCCATATCCTTCTTCCCGACTTGTCTCTTGGAGACTTTTGGCCACTTTGGACACAAGTCTGGGCATGTTTTGGAAACTTTTCAGAGGCCTCGCTGGTGACAGGGGGGACAGCAGGCAGTGACAGGCCCGGGGCTGACAGGCTTCCCCTCCCCTAGCGGGCGCTCGGCTACCACACCCAGCTGACGTAGAACCTTTGTCACAATGCCCGCTACCGTGGTGAGGATGCGGGCACTCTGCAGGTGACAGGGACCCAGCAGGACTTGCTGTCAGCTCAGCAATTGCTCAGTTCCCCAAAGAAGCTGAATTCTGCAAATTGCTGCTTTTGCTCTTGAAATGATGTCATCAGGTGGGTGTTTTGGTGTAATACACTGAAAACCAGAGCAGAAATGCTGAAATATTCCCGTGATATGCATGGTCTCTGCAGCAAACCACCATGTCTCAGCCTAAGTATGTCTGCCGCTTGTTCTTTTGTACTGACAGAAGATTGTGGAAGTACAGTATAAAAACCATCTTTATGGAGAGATCTTTCTGGTTTAGGCTTAGTCTAAGTGTCTCAAGTAGCCGGGGCTTTTGTTTGGGCCTAATCCATAACGTCTGATGGCTTTCCTCTCATCTCAAGATGAATGTGGTAGAAAATATAAATCAAAGAAACGTCCTTTAGCCTAGACTTGACTTGCCTTGCCTTATTTCCTTCTCATCCTGTTCTCTGTCCCAGCCTCTCTCACTAAGCCCTCGTCTGGCTGCATGTCTCTTCTTTCCTCTCTCCTTTTCTCAAACTCTACTGCTTCCTGGCTTTCGTCTTTCAATTCCTCCATTTCAGTCCTGCAGCCCGGCACTACTTTTTTCTCTTGCCTCCCTTGGGCCTGCTCCCTTGGCTTTCTCCCTCTCTTCCATATCCTTCTTCCCGACTTGTCTCTTGGAGACTTTTGGCCACTTTGGACCCAAGTCTGGGGATGTTTTGGAAACTTTTCAGAGGCCTCGCTGGTGACAGGGGGGACAGCAGGCAGTGACAGGCCCGGGGCTGACAGGCTCCCCCTCCCCTAGCGGGCGCTCGGCTGCCACACCCAGCTGACGTAGAACCTTTGTCACAATGCCCGCTACCGTGGTGAGGATGCGGGCACTCTGCAGGTGACAGGGACCCAGCAGGACTTGCTGTCAGCTCAGCAATTGCTCAGTTCCCTAAAGAAGCTGAATTCTGCAAATTGCTGCTTTTGCTCTTGAAATGATGTCATCAGGTGGGTGTTTTGGTGTAATACACTGAAAACCAGAGCAGAAATGCTGAAATATTCCCATGATATGCATGGTCTCTGCAGCAAACCACCATGTCTCAGCCTAAATATGTCTGCCGCTTGTTCTTTTGTACTGACAGAAGATTGTGGAAGTACAGTATAAAAACCATCTTTATGGAGAGATCTTTCTGGTTTAGGCTTAGTGTAAGTGTCTCAAGTAGCCGGGGCTTTTGTTTGGGCCTAATCCATATGGTCTGATGGCTTTCCTCTCATCTCAAGATGAATGTGGTAGAAAATAAAAATCAAAGAAACCTCGTTTGGCCTAGCCTTGCCTTGCCTTGCCTTGCCTTATTTCCTTCTCATCCTGTTCTCTGTCCCAGCCTCTCTCACTAAGCCCTCGTCTGGCTGCATGTCTCTTCTTTCCTCTCTCCTTTTCTCAAACTCTACTGCTTCCTGGCTTTCGTCTTTCAATTCCTCCATTTCAGTCCTGCAGCCCGGCACTACTTTTTTCTCTTGCCTCCCTTGGGCCTGCTCCCTTGGCTTTCTCCCTCTCTTCCATATCCTTCTTCCCGACTTGTCTCTTGGAGACTTTTGGCCACTTTGGAGCCAAGTCTGGGCATGTTTTGGAAACTTTTCAGAGGCCTCGCTGGTGACAGGGGGGACAGCAGGCAGTGACAGGCCCGGGGCTGACAGGCTCCCCCTCCCCTAGCGGGCGCTCGGCTGCCACACCCAGCTGACATAGAACCTTTGTCACAATGCCCGCTACCGTGGGGAGGATGCGGGCACTCTGCAGGTGACAGGGACCCAGCAGGACTTGCTGTCAGCTCAGCAATTGCTCAGTTCCCCAAAGAAGTTGAATTTTGCAAATTGCTGCTTTGCTCTTGAAATGATGTCATCAGGTGGGTGTTTTGGTGTAATACACTGAAAACCAGAGCAGAAATGCTGAAATATTCCCATGATATGCATGGTCTCTGCAGCAAACCACCATGTCTCAGCCTAAGTATGTCTGCCGCTTGTTCTTTTGTACTGACAGAAGATTGTGGAAGTACAGTATAAAAACCATCTTTATGGAGAGATCTTTCTGGTTTAGGCTTAGTCTAAGTGTCTCAAGTAGCCGGGGCTTTTGTTTGGGCCTAATCCATATGGTCTGATGGCTTTCCTCTCATCTCAAGATGAATGTGGTAGAAAATAAAAATCAAAGAAACCTCGTTTGGCCTAGCCTTGCCTTGCCTTGCCTTGCCTTATTTCCTTCTCATCCTGTTCTCTGTCCCAGCCTCTCTCACTAAGCCCTCGTCTGGCTGCATGTCTCTTCTTTCCTCTCTCCTTTTCTCAAACTCTCCTGCTTCCTGGCTTTCCTCTTTCAATTCCTCCATTTCATTCCTGCAGCCCCTCACTAGTTTTTCCTCTTGCCTCCCGTGGGCCTGCTCCCTTGGCTTTCTCCCTCTCTTCCATATCCTTCTTCCCGACTTGTCTCTTGGAGACTTTTGGCCACATTGGACCCAAGTCTGGGCATGTTTTGGAAACTTTTCAGAGGCCTCGCTGGTGACACGGGGGACAGCAGGCAGTGACAGGCCCGGGGCTGACAGGCTTCCCCTCCCCTAGCGGGCGCTCGACTGCCACACCCAGCTGACATAGAACCTTTGTCACAATGCCCGCTACCGTGGGGAGGATGCGGGCACTCTGCAGGTGACAGGGACCCAGCAGGACTTGCTGTCAGCTCAGCAATTGCTCAGTTCCCCAAAGAAGCTGAATTCTGCAAATTGCTGCTTTTGCTCTTGAAATGATGTCATCAGGTGGGTGTTGTGGTGTAATACACTGAAAACCAGAGCAGAAATGCTGAAATATTCCCATGATATGCATGGTCTCTGCAGCAAACCACCATGTCTAAGCCTAAGTATGTCTGCCGCTTGTTCTTTTGTACTGCCAGCTGATTGTGGAAGTACAGTATAAAAAACATCTTTATGGAGAGATCTTTGTGGTTTAGGCTTAGTCTAAGTGTCTCAAGTAGCCGGGGCTTTTGTTTGGGTCTAATCCATAACGTCTGATGGCTTTCCTCTCATCTCAAGATGAATGTGGTAGAAAATATAAATCAAAGAAACGTCCTTTGGCCTAGCCTTGCCTTGCTTTATTTCCTTCTCATCCTGTTCTCTGTCCCAGCCTCTCTCACTAAGCCCTCGTCTGGCTGCATGTCTCTTCTTTCCTCTCTCCTTTTCTCAAACTCTCCTGCTTCCTGGCTTTCGTCTTTCAATTCCTCCATTTCAGTCCTGCAGCCCCTCACTAGTTTTTCTTCTTGCCTCCCTTGGGCCTGCTCCCTTGGCTTTCTCCCTCTGTTCCATATCCTTCTTCCCGACTTGTCTCTTGGAGACTTTTGGCCACTTTGGACACAAGTCTGGGCATGTTTTGGAAACTTTTCAGAGGCCTCGCTGGTGACAGGGGGGACAGCAGGCAGTGACAGGCCCGGGGCTGACAGGCTTCCCCTCCCCTAGCGGGCGCTCGGCTACCACACCCAGCTGACGTAGAACCTTTGTCACAATGCCCGCTACCGTGGTGAGGATGCGGGCACTCTGCAGGTGACAGGGACCCAGCAGGACTTGCTGTCAGCTCAGCAATTGCTCAGTTCCCCAAAGAAGCTGAATTCTGCAAATTGCTGCTTTTGCTCTTGAAATGATGTCATCAGGTGGGTGTTTTGGTGTAATACACTGAAAACCAGAGCAGAAATGCTGAAATATTCCCATGATATGCATGGTCTCTGCAGCAAACCACCATGTCTCAGCCTAAGTATGTCTGCCGCTTGTTCTTTTGTACTGACAGAAGATTGTGGAAGTACAGTATAAAAACCATCTTTATGGAGAGATCTTTCTGGTTTAGGCTTAGTGTAAGTGTCTCAAGTAGCCGGGGCTTTTGTTTGGGCCTAATCCATAACGTCTGATGGCTTTCCTCTCATCTCAAGATGAATGTGGTAGAAAATATAAATCAAAGAAACGTCCTTTAGCCTAGACTTGACTTGCCTTGCCTTATTTCCTTCTCATCCTGTTCTCTGTCCCAGCCTCTCTCACTAAGCCCTCGTCTGGCTGCATGTCTCTTCTTTCCTCTCTCCTTTTCTCAAACTCTACTGCTTCCTGGCTTTCGTCTTTCAATTCCTCCATTTCAGTCCTGCAGCCCGGCACTACTTTTTTCTCTTGCCTCCCTTGGGCCTGCTCCCTTGGCTTTCTCCCTCTCTTCCATATCCTTCTTCCCGACTTGTCTCTTGGAGACTTTTGGCCACTTTGGACCCAAGTCTGGGGATGTTTTGGAAACTTTTCAGAGGCCTCGCTGGTGACAGGGGGGACAGCAGGCAGTGACAGGCCCGGGGCTGACAGGCTCCCCCTCCCCTAGCGGGCGCTCGGCTGCCACACCCAGCTGACGTAGAACCTTTGTCACAATGCCCGCTACCGTGGTGAGGATGCGGGCACTCTGCAGGTGACAGGGACCCAGCAGGACTTGCTGTCAGCTCAGCAATTGCTCAGTTCCCTAAAGAAGCTGAATTCTGCAAATTGCTGCTTTTGCTCTTGAAATGATGTCATCAGGTGGGTGTTTTGGTGTAATACACTGAAAACCAGAGCAGAAATGCTGAAATATTCCCATGATATGCATGGTCTCTGCAGCAAACCACCATGTCTAAGCCTAAGTATGTCTGCCGCTTGTTCTTTTGTACTGCCAGCTGATTGTGGAAGTACAGTATAAAAAACATCTTTATGGAGAGATCTTTGTGGTTTAGGCTTAGTCTAAGTGTCTCAAGTAGCCGGGGCTTTTGTTTGGGTCTAATCCATAACGTCTGATGGCTTTCCTCTCATCTCAAGATGAATGTGGTAGAAAATATAAATCAAAGAAACGTCCTTTGGCCTAGCCTTGCCTTGCTTTATTTCCTTCTCATCCTGTTCTCTGTCCCAGCCTCTCTCACTAAGCCCTCGTCTGGCTGCATGTCTCTTCTTTCCTCTCTCCTTTTCTCAAACTCTCCTGCTTCCTGGCTTTCGTCTTTCAATTCCTCCATTTCAGTCCTGCAGCCCCTCACTAGTTTTTCTTCTTGCCTCCCTTGGGCCTGCTCCCTTGGCTTTCTCCCTCTCTTCCATATCCTTCTTCCCGACTTGTCTCTTGGAGACTTTTGGCCACTTTGGACACAAGTCTGGGCATGTTTTGGAAACTTTTCAGAGGCCTCGCTGGTGACAGGGGGGACAGCAGGCAGTGACAGGCCCGGGGCTGACAGGCTTCCCCTCCCCTAGCGGGCGCTCGGCTACCACACCCAGCTGACGTAGAACCTTTGTCACAATGCCCGCTACCGTGGTGAGGATGCGGGCACTCTGCAGGTGACAGGGACCCAGCAGGACTTGCTGTCAGCTCAGCAATTGCTCAGTTCCCCAAAGAAGCTGAATTCTGCAAATTGCTGCTTTTGCTCTTGAAATGATGTCATCAGGTGGGTGTTTTGGTGTAATACACTGAAAACCAGAGCAGAAATGCTGAAATATTCCCATGATATGCATGGTCTCTGCAGCAAACCACCATGTCTCAGCCTAAGTATGTCTGCCGCTTGTTCTTTTGTACTGACAGAAGATTGTGGAAGTACAGTATAAAAACCATCTTTATGGAGAGATCTTTCTGGTTTAGGCTTAGTCTAAGTGTCTCAAGTAGCCGGGGCTTTTGTTTGGGCCTAATCCATAACGTCTGATGGCTTTCCTCTCATCTCAAGATGAATGTGGTAGAAAATATAAATCAAAGAAACGTCCTTTAGCCTAGACTTGACTTGCCTTGCCTTATTTCCTTCTCATCCTGTTCTCTGTCCCAGCCTCTCTCACTAAGCCCTCGTCTGGCTGCATGTCTCTTCTTTCCTCTCTCCTTTTCTTAAACTCTCCTGCTTCCTGGCTTTCGTCTTTCAATTCCTCCATTTCAGTCCTTCAGCCCGGCACTACTTTTTCCTCTTGCCTCCCTTTGGTCTGCTCCCTTGGCTTTCTCCCTCTCTTTCATATTCTTCTTCCCGACTTGTCTCTTGGAGACTTTTGGCCACTTTGGACCCAAGTCTGGGCATGTTTTGGAAACTTTTCAGAGGCCTCGCTGGTGACAGGGGGGACAGCAGGCAGTGACAGGCCCGGGGCTGACAGGCTCCCCCTCCCCTAGCGGGCGCTCGGCTGCCACACCCAGCTGACATAGAACCTTTGTCACAATGCCCGCTACCGTGGGGAGGATGCGGGCACTCTGCAGGTGACAGGGACCCAGCAGGACTTGCTGTCAGCTCAGCAATTGCTCAGTTCCCCAAAGAAGCTGAATTCTGCAAATTTCTGCTTTTGCTCTTGAAATGATGTCATCAGGTGGGTGTTTTGGTGTAATACACTGAAAACCAGAGTAGAAATGCTGAAATATTCCCATGATATGCATGGTCTCTGCAGCAAACCACCATGTCTCAGCCTAAGTATGTCTGCCGCTTGTTCTTTTGTACTGCCAGCTGATTGTGGAAGTACAGTATAAAAACCATCTTTATGGAGAGATCTTTGTGGTTTAGGCTTAGTCTAAGTGTCTCAAGTAGCCGGGGCTTTTGTTTGGGCCTAATCCATATGGTCTGATGGCTTTCCTCCCATCTCAAGATGAATGTGGTAGAAAATATAAATCAAGGAAACCTCGTTTGGCCTAGCCTTGCCTTGCCTTGCCTTGCCTTATTTCCTTCTCATCCTGTTCTCTGTCCCAGCCTCTCTCACTAAGCCATCGTCTGGCTGCATGTCTCTTCTTTCCTCTCTCCTTTTCTCAAACTCTCCTGCTTCCTGGCTTTCGTCTTTCAATTCCTCCATTTCAGTCCTGCAGCCCGGCACTACTTTTTTCTCTTGCCTCCCTTGGGCCTGCTCCCTTGGCTTTCTCCCTCTCTTCCATATCCTTCTTCCCGACTTGTCTCTTGGAGACTTTTGGCCACTTTGGACACAAGTCTGGGCATGTTTTGGAAACTTTTCAGAGGCCTCGCTGGTGACACGGGGGAAAGAAGGCAGTGACAGGCCCGGGGCTGACAGTCTTCTCCTCCCCTAGCGAGCGCTCTGCTGCCACACCCAGCTGACGTAGAACCTTTGTCACAATGCCCGCTACCGTGGTGAGGATGCGGGCACTCTGCAGGTGACAGTGAACCAGCAGGACTTGCTGTCAGCTCAGCAATTGCTCAGTTCCCCAAAGAAGCTGAATTCTGCAAATTGTTGCTTTTGCTCTTGAAATGATGTCATCAGGTGGCTGTTTTGGTGTAATACACTGAAAACCAGAGCAGAAATGCTGAAATATTCCCATGATATGCATGGTCTCTGCACCAAACCACCATGACTCAGCCTAAGTATGTCTGCCGCTTGTTCTTTTGTACTGCCAGCTGATTGTGGAAGTACAGTATAAAAACCATCTTTATGGAGAGATCTTTCTGGTTTAGGCTTAGTCTAAGTGTCTCAAGTAGCCGGGGTTTTTGTTTGGGCCTAATCCATATGGTCTGATGGCTTTCCTCTCATCTCAAGATGAATGTGGTAGAAAATATAAATCAAAGAAACGTCCTTTGGCCTAGCCTTGCCTTGCCTTGCCTTATTTCCTTCTCATCCTGTTCTCTGTCCCAGCCTCTCTCACTAACCCCTCGTCTGGCTGCATGTCTCTTCTTTCCTCTCTCCTTTTCTCAAACTCTCCTGCTTCCTGGCTTTCGTCTTTCAATTCCTCCATTTCAGTCCTGCAGCCCGGCACTACTTTTTTCTCTTGCCTCCCTTGGGCCTGCTCCCTTGGCTTTCTCCCTCTCTTCCATATCCTTCTTCCCGACTTGTCTCTTGGAGACTTTTGGCCACTTTGGAGCCAAGTCTGGGGATGTTTTGGAAACTTTTCAGAGGCCTCGCTGGTGACAGGGGGGACAGCAGGCAGTGACAGGCCCGGGGCTGACAGGCTCCCCCTCCCCTAGCGGGCGCTCGGCTGCCACACCCAGCTGACATAGAACCTTTGTCACAATGCCCGCTACCGTGGTGAGGATGCGGGCACTCTGCAGGTGACAGGGACCCAGCAGGATTTGCTGTCAGCTCAGCAATTGCTCAGTTCCCCAAAGAAGCTGAATTCTGCAAATTTCAGCTTTTGCTCTTGAAATGATGTCATCAGGTGGGTGTTTTGGTGTAATACACTGAAAACCAGAGCAGAAATGCTGAAATATTCCCATGATATGCATGGTCTCTGCAGCAAACCACCATGTCTCAGCCTAAGTATGTCTGCCGCTTGTTCTTTTGTACTGCCAGCTGATTGTGGAAGTACAGTATAAAAACCATCTTTATGGAGAGATCTTTGTGGTTTAGGCTTAGTCTAAGTGTCTCAAGTAGCCGGGGCTTTTGTTTGGGCCTAATCCATAACGTCTGATGGCTTTCCTGCTCATCTCAAGATGAATGTGGTAGAAAATATAAATCAAGGAAACCTCGTTTGGCCTTGCCTTGCCTTGCCTTGCCTTATTTCCTTCTCATCCTGTTCTCTGTCCCAGCCTCTCTCACTAACCCCTCGTCTGGCTGCATGTCTCTTCTTTCCTCTCTCCTTTTCTCAAACTCTCCTGCTTCCTGGCTTTCGTCTTTCAATTCCTCCATTTCAGTCCTGCAGCCCGGCACTACTTTTTCCTCTTGCCTCCCTTGGGCCTGCTCCCTTGGCTTTCTCCCTCTCTTCCATATCCTTCTTCCCGACTTGTCTCTTGGAGACTTTTGGCCACTTTGGAGCCAAGTCTGGGGATGTTTTGGAAACTTTTCAGAGGCCTCGCTGGTGACAGGGGGGACAGCAGGCAGTGACAGGCCCGGGGCTGACAGGCTCCCCCTCCCCTAGCGGGCGCTCGGCTGCCACACCCAGCTGACATAGAACCTTTGTCACAATGCCCGCTACCGTGGGGAGGATGCGGGCACTCTGCAGGTGACAGGGACCCAGCAGGATTTGCTGTCAGCTCAGCAATTGCTCAGTTCCCCAAAGAAGCTGAATTCTGCAAATTTCAGCTTTTGCTCTTGAAATGATGTCATCAGGTGGGTGTTTTGGTGTAATACACTGAAAACCAGAGCAGAAATGCTGAAATATTCCCATGATATGCATGGTCTCTGCAGCAAACCACCATGTCTCAGCCTAAGTATGTCTGCCGCTTGTTCTTTTGTACTGCCAGCTGATTGTGGAAGTACAGTATAAAAACCATCTTTATGGAGAGATCTTTGTGGTTTAGGCTTAGTCTAAGTGTCTCAAGTAGCCGGGGCTTTTGTTTGGGCCTAATCCATAACGTCTGATGGCTTTCCTCTCATCTCAAGATGAATGTGGTAGAAAATATAAATCAAAGAAATGTCCTTTGGCCTAGCCTTGCCTTGCCTTGCCTTATTTCCTTCTCATCCTGTTCTCTGTCCCAGCCTCTCTCACTAAGCCCTCGTCTGGCTGCATGTCTCTTCTTTCCTCTCTCCTTTTCTCAAACTCTCCTGCTTCCTGGCTTTCGTCTTTCAATTCCTCCATTTCATTCCTGCAGCCCCTCACTAGTTTTTCCTCTTGCCTCCCTTGGGCCTGCTCCCTTGGCTTTCTCCCTCTCTTCCATATCCTTCTTCCCGACTTGTCTCTTGGAGACATTTGGCCACATTGGACCCAAGTCTGGGCATGTTTTGGAAACTTTTCAGAGGCCTCGCTGGTGACACGGGGGACAGCAGGCAGTGACAGGCCCGGGGCTGACAGGCTTCCCCTCCCCTAGCGGGCGCTCGACTGCCACACCCAGCTGACATAGAACCTTTGTCACAATGCCCGCTACCGTGGGGAGGATGCGGGCACTCTGCAGGTGACAGGGACCCAGCAGGACTTGCTGTCAGCTCAGCAATTGCTCAGTTCCCCAAAGAAGCTGAATTCTGCAAATTGCTGCTTTTGCTCTTGAAATGATGTCATCAGGTGGGTGTTTTGGTGTAATACACTGAAAACCAGAGCAGAAATGCTGAAATATTCCCATGATATGCATGGTCTCTGCAGCAAACCACCATGTCTCAGCCTAAGTATGTCTGCCGCTTGTTCTTTTGTACTGCCAGCTGATTGTGGAAGTACAGTATAAAAAACATCTTTATGGAGAGATCTTTGTGGTTTAGGCTTAGTCTAAGTGTCTCAAGTAGCCGGGGCTTTTGTTTGGGTCTAATCCATAACGTCTGATGGCTTTCCTCTCATCTCAAGATGAATGTGGTAGAAAATATAAATCAAAGAAACGTCCTTTGGCCTAGACTTGACTTGCCTTGCCTTATTTCCTTCTCATCCTGTTCTCTGTCCCAGCCTCTCTCACTAAGCCCTCGTCTGGCTGCATGTCTCTTCTTTCCTCTCTCCTTTTCTCAAACTCTACTGCTTCCTGGCTTTCGTCTTTCAATTCCTCCATTTCAGTCCTGCAGCCCGGCACTACTTTTTTCTCTTGCCTCCCTTGGGCCTGCTCCCTTGGCTTTCTCCCTCTCTTCCATATCCTTCTTCCCGACTTGTCTCTTGGAGACTTTTGGCCACTTTGGAGCCAAGTCTGGGCATGTTTTGGAAACTTTTCAGAGGCCTCGCTGGTGACAGGGGGGACAGCAGGCAGTGACAGGCCCGGGGCTGACAGGCTCCCCCTCCCCTAGCGGGCGCTCGGCTGCCACACCCAGCTGACGTAGAACCTTTGTCACAATGCCCGCTACCGTGGTGAGGATGCGGGCACTCTGCAGGTGACAGGGACCCAGCAGGACTTGCTGTCAGCTCAGCAATTGCTCAGTTCCCTAAAGAAGCTGAATTCTGCAAATTGCTGCTTTTGCTCTTGAAATGATGTCATCAGGTGGGTGTTTTGGTGTAATACACTGAAAACCAGAGCAGAAATGCTGAAATATTCCCATGATATGCATGGTCTCTGCACCAAACCACCATGACTCAGCCTAAGTCCATCTGCCGCTTGTTCTTTTGTATTGCCAGCTGATTGTGAAAGTACAGTATAAAAACCATCTTTATGAAGAGATCTTTGTGGTTTAGGCTTAGTCTAAGTGTCTCAAGTAGCCGGGGCTTTTGTTTGGGCCCAATCCATAAGGTCTGATGGCTTTCCTCTCATCTCAAGATGAATGTGGTAGAAAATATAAATCAAGGAAACCTCGTTTGGCCTAGCCTTGCCTTGCCTTGCCTTGCCTTATTTCCTTCTCATCCTGTTCTCTGTCCCAGCCTCTCTCACTAAGCCCTCGTCTGGCTGCATGTCTCTTCTTTCCTCTCTCCTTTTCTCAAACTCTCCTGCTTCCTGGCTTTCGTCTTTCAATTCCTCCATTTCAGTCCTGCAGCCCCGCACTACTTTTTCCTCTTGCCTCCCTTTGGCCTGCTCCCTTGGCTTTCTCCCTCTCTTCCATATTCTTCTTCCCGACTTGTCTCTTGGAGACTTTTGGCCACTTTGGAGCCAAATCTGGGGAAGTTATGGAAACTTTTCAGAGGCCTCGCTGGTGACAGGGGGGACAGCAGGCAGTGACAGGCCCGGGGCTGACAGGCTCCCCCTCCCCTAGCGGGCGCTCGGCTGCCACACCCAGCTGACATAGAACCTTTGTCACAATGCCCGCTACCGTGGTGAGGATGCGGGCACTCTGCAGGTGACAGGGACCCAGCAGGACTTACTGTCAGCTCAGCAATTGCTCAGTTCCCCAAAGAAGCTGAATTCTGCAAACTGATGTTTTTGCTCTTGAAATGATGTCATCAGGTGGGTGTTTTGGTGTAATACACTGAAAACCAGAGCAGAAATGCTGAAATATTCCCATGATATGCATGGTCTCTGCACCAAACCACCATGACTCAGCCTAAGTCCATCTGCCGCTTGTTCTTTTGTACTGCCAGCTGATTGTGAAAGTACAGTATAAAAACCATCTTTATGGAGAGATCTTTGTGGTTTAGGCTTAGTCTAAGTGTCTCAAGTAGCCGGGGCTTTTGTTTGGGCCTAATCCATAATGTCTGATGGCTTTCCTGCTCATCTCAAGATGAATGTGGTAGAAAATATAAATCAAGGAAACCTCGTTTGGCCTTGCCTTGCCTTGCCTTGCCTTATTTCCTTCTCATCCTGTTCTCTGTCCCAGCGTCTCTCACTAACCCCTCGTCTGGCTGCATGTCTCTTCTTTCCTCTCTCCTTTTCTTAAACTCTCCTGCTTCCTGGCTTTCGTCTTTCAATTCCTCCATTTCAGTCCTTCAGCCCGGCACTACTTTTTCCTCTTGCCTCCCTTTGGTCTGCTCCCTTGGCTTTCTCCCTCTCTTTCATATTCTTCTTCCCGACTTGTCTCTTGGAGACTTTTGGCCACTTTGGACCCAAGTCTGGGCATGTTTTGGAAACTTTTCAGAGGCCTCGCTGGTGACAGGGGGGACAGCAGGCAGTGACAGGCCCGGGGCTGACAGGCTCCCCCTCCCCTAGCGGGCGCTCGGCTGCCACACCCAGCTGACATAGAACCTTTGTCACAATGCCCGCTACCGTGGTGAGGATGCGGGCACTCTGCAGGTGACAGGGACCCAGCAGGACTTGCTGTCAGCTCAGCAATTGCTCAGTTCCCCAAAGAAGCTGAATTCTGCAAATTGCTGCTTTTGCTCTTGAAATGATGTCATCAGGTGGGTGTTTTGGTGTAATACACTGAAAACCAGAGTAGAAATGCTGAAATATTCCCATGATATGCATGGTCTCTGCAGCAAACCACCATGTCTCAGCCTAAGTATGTCTGCCGCTTGTTCTTTTGTACTGCCAGCTGATTGTGGAAGTACAGTATAAAAACCATCTTTATGGAGAGATCTTTGTGGTTTAGGCTTAGTCTAAGTGTCTCAAGTAGCCGGGGCTTTTGTTTGGGCCTAATCCATATGGTCTGATGGCTTTCCTCCCATCTCAAGATGAATGTGGTAGAAAATATAAATCAAGGAAACCTCGTTTGGCCTAGCCTTGCCTTGCCTTGCCTTGCCTTATTTCCTTCTCATCCTGTTCTCTGTCCCAGCCTCTCTCACTAAGCCCTCGTCTGGCTGCATGTCTCTTCTTTCCTCTCTCCTTTTCTCAAACTCTCCTGCTTCCTGGCTTTCGTCTTTCAATTCCTCCATTTCAGTCCTGCAGACCGGCACTACTTTTTTCTCTTGCCTCCCTTGGGCCTGCTCCCTTGGCTTTCTCCCTCTCTTCCATATCCTTCTTCCCGACTTGTCTCTTGGAGACTTTTGGCCACTTTGGACACAAGTCTGGGCATGTTTTGGAAACTTTTCAGAGGCCTCGCTGGTGACACGGGGGACAGCAGGCAGTGACAGGCCCGGGGCTGACAGGCTTCTCCTCCCCTAGCGAGCGCTCGGCTGCCACACCCAGCTGACGTAGAACCTTTGTCACAATGCCCGCTACCGTGGTGAGGATGCGGGCACTCTGCAGGTGACAGTGACCCAGCAGGACTTGCTGTCAGCTCAGCAATTGCTCAGTTCCCCAAAGAAGCTGAATTCTGCAAATTGTTGCTTTTGCTCTTGAAATGATGTCATCAGGTGGGTGTTTTGGTGTAATACACTGAAAACCAGAGCAGAAATGCTGAAATATTCCCATGATATGCATGGTCTCTGCACCAAACCACCATGACTCAGCCTAAGTATGTCTGCCGCTTGTTCTTTTGTACTGCCAGCTGATTGTGGAAGTACAGTATAAAAACCATCTTTATGGAGAGATCTTTCTGGTTTAGGCTTAGTCTAAGTGTCTCAAGTAGCCGGGGCTTTTGTTTGGGCCTAATCCATATGGTCTGATGGCTTTCCTCTCATCTCAAGATGAATGTGGTAGAAAATATAAATCAAAGAAACGTCCTTTGGCCTAGCCTTGCCTTGCCTTGCCTTATTTCCTTCTCATCCTGTTCTCTGTCCCAGCCTCTCTCACTAAGCCCTCGTCTGGCTGCATGTCTCTTCTTTCCTCTCTCCTTTTCTCAAACTCTCCTGCTTCCTGGCTTTCGTCTTTCAATTCCTCCATTTCAGTCCTGCAGCCCGGCACTACTTTTTTCTCTTGCCTCCCTTGGGCCTGCTCCCTTGGCTTTCTCCCTCTCTTCCATATCCTTCTTCCCGACTTGTCTCTTGGAGACTTTTGGCCACTTTGGAGCCAAGTCTGGGCATGTTTTGGAAACTTTTCAGAGGCCTCGCTGGTGACAGGGGGGACAGCAGGCAGTGACAGGCCCGGGGCTGACAGGCTCCCCCTCCCCTAGCGGGCGCTCGGCTGCCACACCCAGCTGACATAGAACCTTTGTCACAATGCCCGCTACCGTGGTGAGGATGCGGGCACTCTGCAGGTGACAGGGACCCAGCAGGACTTACTGTCAGCTCAGCAATTGCTCAGTTCCCCAAAGAAGCTGAATTCTGCAAATTGCTGCTTTTGCTCTTGAAATGATGTCATCAGGTGGGTGTTTTGGTGTAATACACTGAAAACCAGAGCAGAAATGCTGAAATATTCCCATGATATGCATGGTCTCTGCAGCAAACCACCATGTCTCAGCCTAAGTATGTCTGCCGCTTGTTCTTTTGTACTGCCAGCTGATTGTGGAAGTACAGTATAAAAACCATCTTTATGGAGAGATCATTCTGGTTTAGGCTTAGTGTAAGTGTCTCAAGTAGCCGGGGCTTTTGTTTGGGCCTAATCCATATGGTCTGATGGCTTTCCTCTCATCTCAAGATGAATGTGGTAGAAAATATAAATCAAAGAAACGTCCTTTGGCCTTGCCTTGCCTTGCCTTGCCTTATTTCCTTCTCATCCTGTTCTCTGTCCCAGCCTCTCTCACTAAGCCCTCGTCTGGCTGCATGTCTCTTCTTTCCTCTCTCCTTTTCTCAAACTCTCCTGCTTCCTGGCTTTCGTCTTTCAATTCCTCCATTTCATTCCTGCAGCCCCTCACTAGTTTTTCCTCTTGCCTCCCTTGGGCCTGCTCCCTTGGCTTTCTCCCTCTCTTCCATATCCTTCTTCCCGACTTGTCTCTTGGAGACATTTGGCCACATTGGACCCAAGTCTGGGCATGTTTTGGAAACTTTTCAGAGGCCTCGCTGGTGACACGGGGGACAGCAGGCAGTGACAGGCCCGGGGCTGACAGGCTTCCCCTCCCCTAGCGGGCGCTCGACTGCCACACCCAGCTGACATAGAACCTTTGTCACAATGCCCGCTACCGTGGGGAGGATGCGGGCACTCTGCAGGTGACAGGGACCCAGCAGGACTTGCTGTCAGCTCAGCAATTGCTCAGTTCCCCAAAGAAGCTGAATTCTGCAAATTGCTGCTTTTGCTCTTGAAATGATGTCATCAGGTGGGTGTTTTGGTGTAATACACTGAAAACCAGAGCAGAAATGCTGAAATATTCCCATGATATGCATGGTCTCTGCAGCAAACCACCATGTCTCAGCCTAAGTATGTCTGCCGCTTGTTCTTTTGTACTGCCAGCTGATTGTGGAAGTACAGTATAAAAAACATCTTTATGGAGAGATCTTTGTGGTTTAGGCTTAGTCTAAGTGTCTCAAGTAGCCGGGGCTTTTGTTTGGGTCTAATCCATAACGTCTGATGGCTTTCCTCTCATCTCAAGATGAATGTGGTAGAAAATATAAATCAAAGAAACGTCCTTTGGCCTAGACTTGACTTGCCTTGCCTTATTTCCTTCTCATCCTGTTCTCTGTCCCAGCCTCTCTCACTAAGCCCTCGTCTGGCTGCATGTCTCTTCTTTCCTCTCTCCTTTTCTCAAACTCTACTGCTTCCTGGCTTTCGTCTTTCAATTCCTCCATTTCAGTCCTGCAGCCCGGCACTACTTTTTTCTCTTGCCTCCCTTGGGCCTGCTCCCTTGGCTTTCTCCCTCTCTTCCATATCCTTCTTCCCGACTTGTCTCTTGGAGACTTTTGGCCACTTTGGAGCCAAGTCTGGGGATGTTTTGGAAACTTTTCAGAGGCCTCGCTGGTGACAGGGGGGACAGCAGGCAGTGACAGGCCCGGGGCTGACAGGCTCCCCCTCCCCTAGCGGGCGCTCGGCTGCCACACCCAGCTGACGTAGAACCTTTGTCACAATGCCCGCTACCGTGGTGAGGATGCGGGCACTCTGCAGGTGACAGGGACCCAGCAGGACTTGCTGTCAGCTCAGCAATTGCTCAGTTCCCTAAAGAAGCTGAATTCTGCAAATTGCTGCTTTTGCTCTTGAAATGATGTCATCAGGTGGGTGTTTTGGTGTAATACACTGAAAACCAGAGCAGAAATGCTGAAATATTCCCATGATATGCATGGTCTCTGCACCAAACCACCATGACTCAGCCTAAGTCCATCTGCCGCTTGTTCTTTTGTATTGCCAGCTGATTGTGAAAGTACAGTATAAAAACCATCTTTATGAAGAGATCTTTGTGGTTTAGGCTTAGTCTAAGTGTCTCAAGTAGCCGGGGCTTTTGTTTGGGCCCAATCCATAAGGTCTGATGGCTTTCCTCTCATCTCAAGATGAATGTGGTAGAAAATATAAATCAAGGAAACCTCGTTTGGCCTAGCCTTGCCTTGCCTTGCCTTGCCTTATTTCCTTCTCATCCTGTTCTCTGTCCCAGCCTCTCTCACTAAGCCCTCGTCTGGCTGCATGTCTCTTCTTTCCTCTCTCCTTTTCTCAAACTCTCCTGCTTCCTGGCTTTCGTCTTTCAATTCCTCCATTTCAGTCCTGCAGCCCCGCACTACTTTTTCCTCTTGCCTCCCTTTGGCCTGCTCCCTTGGCTTTCTCCCTCTCTTCCATATTCTTCTTCCCGACTTGTCTCTTGGAGACTTTTGGCCACTTTGGAGCCAAATCTGGGGAAGTTATGGAAACTTTTCAGAGGCCTCGCTGGTGACAGGGGGGACAGCAGGCAGTGACAGGCCCGGGGCTGACAGGCTCCCCCTCCCCTAGCGGGCGCTCGGCTGCCACACCCAGCTGACATAGAACCTTTGTCACAATGCCCGCTACCGTGGTGAGGATGCGGGCACTCTGCAGGTGACAGGGACCCAGCAGGACTTACTGTCAGCTCAGCAATTGCTCAGTTCCCCAAAGAAGCTGAATTCTGCAAACTGATGTTTTTGCTCTTGAAATGATGTCATCAGGTGGGTGTTTTGGTGTAATACACTGAAAACCAGAGCAGAAATGCTGATATATTCCCATGATATGCATGGTCTCTGCACCAAACCACCATGACTCAGCCTAAGTCCATCTGCCGCTTGTTCTTTTGTACTGCCAGCTGATTGTGAAAGTACAGTATAAAAACCATCTTTATGGAGAGATCTTTGTGGTTTAGGCTTAGTCTAAGTGTCTCAAGTAGCCGGGGCTTTTGTTTGGGCCTAATCCATAAGGTCTGATGGCTTTCCTGCTCATCTCAAGATGAATGTGGTAGAAAATATAAATCAAGGAAACCTCGTTTGGCCTTGCCTTGCCTTGCCTTGCCTTATTTCCTTCTCATCCTGTTCTCTGTCCCAGCGTCTCTCACTAACCCCTCGTCTGGCTGCATGTCTCTTCTTTCCTCTCTCCTTTTCTCAAACTCTCCTGCTTCCTGGCTTTCGTCTTTCAATTCCTCCATTTCAGTCCTTCAGCCCGGCACTACTTTTTGCTCTTGCCTCCCTTTGGTCTGCTCACTTGGCTTTCTCCCTCTCTTTCATATTCTTCTTCCCGACTTGTCTCTTGGAGACTTTTGGCCACTTTGGACCCAAGTCTGGGCATGTTTTGGAAACTTTTCAGAGGCCTCGCTGGTGACAGGGGGGACAGCAGGCAGTGACAGGCCCGGGGCTGACAGGCTCCCCCTCCCCTAGCGGGCGCTCGGCTGCCACACCCAGCTGACATAGAACCTTTGTCACAATGCCCGCTACCGTGGGGAGGATGCGGGCACTCTGCAGGTGACAGGGACCCAGCAGGACTTGCTGTCAGCTCAGCAATTGCTCAGTTCCCCAAAGAAGCTGAATTCTGCAAATTGCTGCTTTTGCTCTTGAAATGATGTCATCAGGTGGGTGTTTTGGTGTAATACACTGAAAACCAGAGTAGAAATGCTGAAATATTCCCATGATATGCATGGTCTCTGCAGCAAACCACCATGTCTCAGCCTAAGTATGTCTGCCGCTTGTTCTTTTGTACTGCCAGCTGATTGTGGAAGTACAGTATAAAAACCATCTTTATGGAGAGATCTTTGTGGTTTAGGCTTAGTCTAAGTGTCTCAAGTAGCCGGGGCTTTTGTTTGGGCCTAATCCATAAGGTCTGATGGCTTTCCTCCCATCTCAAGATGAATGTGGTAGAAAATATAAATCAAGGAAACCTCGTTTGGCCTAGCCTTGCCTTGCCTTGCCTTGCCTTATTTCCTTCTCATCCTGTTCTCTGTCCCAGCCTCTCTCACTAACCCCTCGTCTGGCTGCATGTCTCTTCTTTCCTCTCTCCTTTTCTCAAACTCTCCTGCTTCCTGGCTTTCGTCTTTCAATTCCTCCATTTCAGTCCTGCAGCCCGGCACTACTTTTTTCTCTTGCCTCCCTTGGGCCTGCTCCCTTGGCTTTCTCCCTCTCTTCCATATCCTTCTTCCCGACTTGTCTCTTGGAGACTTTTGGCCACTTTGGACACAAGTCTGGGCATGTTTTGGAAACTTTTCAGAGGCCTCGCTGGTGACACGGGGGACAGCAGGCAGTGACAGGCCCGGGGCTGACAGGCTTCTCCTCCCCTAGCGAGCGCTCGGCTGCCACACCCAGCTGACGTAGAACCTTTGTCACAATGCCCGCTACCGTGGTGAGGATGCGGGCACTCTGCAGGTGACAGTGACCCAGCAGGACTTGCTGTCAGCTCAGCAATTGCTCAGTTCCCCAAAGAAGCTGAATTCTGCAAATTGTTGCTTTTGCTCTTGAAATGATGTCATCAGGTGGGTGTTTTGGTGTAATACACTGAAAACCAGAGCAGAAATGCTGAAATATTCCCATGATATGCATGGTCTCTGCACCAAACCACCATGACTCAGCCTAAGTATGTCTGCCGCTTGTTCTTTTGTACTGCCAGCTGATTGTGGAAGTACAGTATAAAAACCATCTTTATGGAGAGATCTTTCTGGTTTAGGCTTAGTCTAAGTTTCTCAAGTAGCCGGGGCTTTTGTTTGGGCCTAATCCATATGGTCTGATGGCTTTCCTCTCATCTCAAGATGAATGTGGTAGAAAATATAAATCAAAGAAACGTCCTTTGGCCTAGCCTTGCCTTGCCTTGCCTTATTTCCTTCTCATCCTGTTCTCTGTCCCAGCCTCTCTCACTAAGCCCTCGTCTGGCTGCATGTCTCTTCTTTCCTCTCTCCTTTTCTCAAACTCTCCTGCTTCCTGGCTTTCGTCTTTCAATTCCTCCATTTCAGTCCTGCAGCCCGGCACTACTTTTTCCTCTTGCCTCCCTTGGGCCTGCTCCCTTGGCTTTCTCCCTCTCTTCCATATCCTTCTTCCCGACTTGTCTCTTGGAGACTTTTGGCCACTTTGGACCCAAGTCTGGGCATGTTTTGGAAACTTTTCAGAGGCCTCGCTGGTGACACGGAGGACAGCAGGCAGTGACAGGCCCGGGGCTGACAGGCTTCCCCTCCCCTAGCGGGCGCTCGGCTGCCACACCCAGCTGACATAGAACCTTTGTCACAATGCCCGCTACTGTGGTGAGGATGCGGGCACTCTGCAGGTGACAGGGACCCAGCAGGACTTGCTGTCAGCTCAGCAATTGCTCAGTTCCCCAAAGAAGCTGAATTCTGCAAATTTCTGCTTTTGCTCTTGAAATGATGTCATCAGGTGGGTGTTTTGGTGTAATACACTGAAAACCAGAGCAGAAATGCTGAAATATTCCCATGATATGCATGGTCTCTGCAGCAAACCACCATGTCTCAGCCTAAGTACGTCTGCCGCTTGTTCTTTTGTACTGCCAGCTGATTGTGGAAGTACAGTATAAAAACCATCTTTATGGAGAGATCTTTCTGGTTTAGGCTTAGTCTAAGTGTCTCAAGTAGCCGGGGCTTTTGTTTGGGCCTAATCCATATGGTCTGATGGCTTTCCTCTCATCTCAAGATGAATGTGGTAGAAAATATAAATCAAAGAAACGTCCTTTGGCCTAGCCTTGCCTTGCCTTGCCTTATTTCCTTCTCATCCTGTTCTCTGTCCCAGCCTCTCTCACTAACCCCTCGTCTGGCTGCATGTCTCTTCTTTCCTCTCTCCTTTTCTCAAACTCTCCTGCTTCCTGGCTTTCGTCTTTCAATTCCTCCATTTCAGTCCTGCAGCCCGGCACTACTTTTTCCTCTTGCCTCCCTTGGGCCTGCTCCCTTGGCTTTCTCCCTCTCTTCCATATCCTTCTTCCCGACTTGTCTCTTGGAGACTTTTGGCCACTTTGGAGCCAAGTCTGGGGATGTTTTGGAAACTTTTCAGAGGCCTCGCTGGTGACAGGGGGGACAGCAGGCAGTGACAGGCCCGGGGCTGACAGGCTCCCCCTCCCCTAGCGGGCGCTCGGCTGCCACACCCAGCTGACATAGAACCTTTGTCACAATGCCCGCTACCGTGGTGAGGATGCGGGCACTCTGCAGGTGACAGGGACCCAGCAGGATTTGCTGTCAGCTCAGCAATTGCTCAGTTCCCCAAAGAAGCTGAATTCTGCAAATTTCAGCTTTTGCTCTTGAAATGATGTCATCAGGTGGGTGTTTTGGTGTAATACACTGAAAACCAGAGCAGAAATGCTGAAATATTCCCATGATATGCATGGTCTCTGCAGCAAACCACCATGTCTCAGCCTAAGTATGTCTGCCGCTTGTTCTTTTGTACTGCCAGCTGATTGTGGAAGTACAGTATAAAAACCATCTTTATGGAGAGATCTTTGTGGTTTAGGCTTAGTCTAAGTATCTCAAGTAGCCGGGGCTTTTGTTTGGGCCTAATCCATAACGTCTGATGGCTTTCCTCTCATCTCAAGATGAATGTGGTAGAAAATATAAATCAAAGAAATGTCCTTTGGCCTAGCCTTGCCTTGCCTTGCCTTATTTCCTTCTCATCCTGTTCTCTGTCCCAGCCTCTCTCACTAAGCCCTCGTCTGGCTGCATGTCTCTTCTTTCCTCTCTCCTTTTCTCAAACTCTCCTGCTTCCTGGCTTTCGTCTTTCAATTCCTCCATTTCATTCCTGTAGCCCGGCACTACTTTTTCCTCTTGCCTCCCTTTGGCCTGCTCCCTTGGTTTTCTCCCTCTCTTCCATATTCTTCTTCCCGACTTGTCTCTTGGAGACTTTTGGCCACTTTGGAGCCAAATCTGGGGAAGTTATGGAAACTTTTCAGAGGCCTCGCTGGTGACAGGGGGGACAGCAGGCAGTGACAGGCCCGGGGCTGACAGGCTCCCCCTCCCCTAGCGGGCGCTCGGCTGCCACACCCAGCTGACATAGAACCTTTGTCACAATGCCCGCTACCGTGGTGAGGATGCGGGTACTCTGCAGGTGACAGGGACCCAGCAGGACTTACTGTCAGCTCAGCAATTGCTCAGTTCCCCAAAGAAGCTGAATTCTGCAAACTGATGTTTTTGCTCTTGAAATGATGTCATCAGGTGGGTGTTTTGGTGTAATACACTGAAAACCAGAGCAGAAATGCTGAAATATTCCCATGATATGCATGGTCTCTGCACCAAACCACCATGACTCAGCCTAAGTACATCTGCCGCTTGTTCTTTTGTACTGCCAGCTGATTGTGAAAGTACAGTATAAAAACCATCTTTATGGAGAGATCTTTGTGGTTTAGGCTTAGTCTAAGTGTCTCAAGTAGCCGGGGCTTTTGTTTGGGCCTAATCCATAAGGTCTGATGGCTTTCCTGCTCATCTCAAGATGAATGTGGTAGAAAATATAAATCAAGGAAACCTCGTTTGGCCTTGCCTTGCCTTGCCTTGCCTTATTTCCTTCTCATCCTGTTCTCTGTCCCAGCCTCTCTCACTAACCCCTCGTCTGGCTGCATGTCTCTTCTTTCCTCTCTCCTTTTCTTAAACTCTCCTGCTTCCTGGCTTTCGTCTTTCAATTCCTCCATTTCAGTCCTTCAGCCCGGCACTACTTTTTCCTCTTGCCTCCCTTTGGTCTGCTCCCTTGGCTTTCTCCCTCTCTTTCATATTCTTCTTCCCGACTTGTCTCTTGGAGACTTTTGGCCACTTTGGACCCAAGTCTGGGCATGTTTTGGAAACTTTTCAGAGGCCTCGCTGGTGACAGGGGGGACAGCAGGCAGTGACAGGCCCGGGGCTGACAGGCTCCCCCTCCCCTAGCGGGCGCTCGGCTGCCACACCCAGCTGACATAGAACCTTTGTCACAATGCCCGCTACCGTGGGGAGGATGCGGGCACTCTGCAGGTGACAGGGACCCAGCAGGACTTGCTGTCAGCTCAGCAATTGCTCAGTTCCCCAAAGAAGCTGAATTCTGCAAATTTCTGCTTTTGCTCTTGAAATGATGTCATCAGGTGGGTGTTTTGGTGTAATACACTGAAAGCCAGAGTAGAAATGCTGAAATATTCCCATGATATGCATGGTCTCTGCAGCAAACCACCATGACTCAGCCTAAGTATCTCTGCCGCTTGTTCTTTTGTACTGCCAGCTGATTGTGGAAGTACAGTATAAAAACCATCTTTATGGAGAGATCTTTCTGGTTTAGGCTTAGTCTAAGTGTCTCAAGTAGCCGGGGCTTTTGTTTGGGCCTAATCCATATGGTCTGATGGCTTTCCTCTCATCTCAAGATGAATGTGGTAGAAAATATAAATCAAAGAAACGTCCTTTGGCCTAGCCTTGCCTTGCCTTGCCTTATTTCCTTCTCATCCTGTTCTCTGTCCCAGCCTCTCTCACTAAGCCCTCGTCTGGCTGCATGTCTCTTCTTTCCTCTCTCCTTTTCTCAAACTCTCCTGCTTCCTGGCTTTCGTCTTTCAATTCCTCCATTTCAGTCCTGCAGCCCGGCACTACTTTTTCCTCTTGCCTCCCTTGGGCCTGCTCCCTTGGCTTTCTCCCTCTCTTCCATATCCTTCTTCCCGACTTGTCTCTTGGAGACTTTTGGCCACTTTGGACCCAAGTCTGGGCATGTTTTGGAAACTTTTCAGAGGCCTCGCTGGTGACACGGAGGACAGCAGGCAGTGACAGGCCCGGGGCTGACAGGCTTCCCCTCCCCTAGCGGGCGCTCGGCTGCCACACCCAGCTGACATAGAACCTTTGTCACAATGCCCGCTACTGTGGTGAGGATGCGGGCACTCTGCAGGTGACAGGGACCCAGCAGGACTTGCTGTCAGCTCAGCAATTGCTCAGTTCCCCAAAGAAGCTGAATTCTGCAAATTGCTGCTTTTGCTCTTGAAATGATGTCATCAGGTGGGTGTTTTGGTGTAATACACTGAAAACCAGAGCAGAAATGCTGAAATAGTCCCATGATATGCATGGTCTCTGCACCAAACCACCATGACTCAGCCTAAGTACATCTGCCGCTTGTTCTTCTCTACTGACAGCAGATTGTGGAAGTACAGTATAAAAACCATCTTTATGGTAAGATCTTTGTGGTTTAGACTTAGTGTAAGTGTCTCAAGTAGCCGGGGCTTTTGTTTGGGCCCAATCCATAAGGTCTGATGGCTTTCCTCTCATCTCAAGATGAATGTGGTAGAAAATATAAATCAAGGAAACCTCGTTTGGCCTAGCCTTGCCTTGCCTTGCCTTGCCTTATTTCCTTCTCATCCTGTTCTCTGTCCCAGCCTCTCTCACTAAGCCCTCGTCTGGCTGCATGTCTCTTCTTTCCTCTCTCCTTTTCTCAAACTCTCCTGCTTCCTGGCTTTCGTCTTTCAATTCCTCCGTTTCAGTCCTGCAGCCCCGCACTAGTTTTTCCTCTTACCTCCCTTTGGCCTGCTCCCGTGCCTGTCTCCCTCTGTTCCATATCCTTCTTCCCGACTTGTCTCTTGGAGACTTTTGGCCACGTTGGAGCCAAGTCTGGGGATGTTTTGGAAACTTTTCAGAGGCCTCGCTGGTGACAGGGGGGACAGCAGGCAGTGACAGGCCCGGGGCTGACAGGCTCCCCCTCCCCTAGCGGGCGCTCGGCTGCCACACCCAGCTGACATAGAACCTTTGTCACAATGCCTGCTACCGTGGTGAGGATGCGGGCACTCTGTAGGTGACAGGGACCCAGCAGGACTTACTGTCAGCTCAGCAATTGCTCAGTTCCCCAAAGAAGCTGAATTCTGCAAATTGCTGTTTTTGCTCTTGAAATGATGTCATCAGGTGGGTGTTTTGGTGTAATACACTGAAAACCAGAGCAGAAATGCTGAAATATTCCCATGATATGCATGGTCTCTGCACCAAACCACCATGACTCAGCCTAAGTATGTCTGCCGCTTGTTCTTTTGTACTGCCAGCTGATTGTGGAAGTACAGTATAGAAACCATCTTTATGGAGAGATCTTTGTGGTTTAGGCTTAGTCTAAGTGTCTCAAGTAGCCGGGGCTTTTGTTTGGGCCTAATCCATAAGGTCTGATGGCTTTCCTCCTCATCTCAAGATGAATGTGGTAGAAAATATAAATCAAGGAAACCTCGTTTGGCCTAGCCTTGCCTTGCCTTGCCTTGCCTTATTTCCTTCTCATCCTGTTCTCTGTCCCAGCCTCTCTCACTAACCCCTCGTCTGGCTGCATGTCTCTTCTTTCCTCTCTCCTTTTCTCAAACTCTCCTGCTTCCTGGCTTTCCTTTTTCAATTCCTCCATTTCAGTCCTGCAGCCCGGCACTACTTTTTTCTCTTGCCTCCCTTGGGCCTGCTCCCTTGGCTTTCTCCCTCTCTTCCATATCCTTCTTCCCGACTTGTCTCTTGGAGACTTTTGGCCACTTTGGAGCCAAGTCTGGGGATGTTTTGGAAACTTTTCAGAGGCCTCGCTGGTGACAGGGGGGACAGCAGGCAGTGACAGGCCCGGGGCTGACAGGCTCCCCCTCCCCTAGCGGGCGCTCGGCTGCCACACCCAGCTGACATAGAACCTTTGTCACAATGCCCGCTACCGTGGTGAGGATGCGGGCACTCTGCAGGTGACAGGGACCCAGCAGGATTTGCTGTCAGCTCAGCAATTGCTCAGTTCCCCAAAGAAGCTGAATTCTGCAAATTTCAGCTTTTGCTCTTGAAATGATGTCATCAGGTGGGTGTTTTGGTGTAATACACTGAAAACCAGAGCAGAAATGCTGAAATATTCCCATGATATGCATGGTCTCTGCAGCAAACCACCATGTCTCAGCCTAAGTATGTCTGCCGCTTGTTCTTTTGTACTGCCAGCTGATTGTGGAAGTACAGTATAAAAACCATCTTTATGGAGAGATCTTTCTGGTTTAGGCTTAGTCTAAGTGTCTCAAGTAGCCGGGGCTTTTGTTTGGGCCTAATCCATAACGTCTGATGGCTTTCCTCTCATCTCAAGATGAATGTGGTAGAAAATATAAATCAAAGAAATGTCCTTTGGCCTAGCCTTGCCTTGCCTTGCCTTATTTCCTTCTCATCCTGTTCTCTGTCCCAGCCTCTCTCACTAAGCCCTCGTCTGGCTGCATGTCTCTTCTTTCCTCTCTCCTTTTCTCAAACTCTCCTGCTTCCTGGCTTTCGTCTTTCAATTCCTCCATTTCATTCCTGTAGCCCGGCACTACTTTTTCCTCTTGCCTCCCTTTGGCCTGCTCCCTTGGTTTTCTCCCTCTCTTCCATATTCTTCTTCCCGACTTGTCTCTTGGAGACTTTTGGCCACTTTGGAGCCAAATCTGGGGAAGTTATGGAAACTTTTCAGAGGCCTCGCTGGTGACAGGGGGGACAGCAGGCAGTGACAGGCCCGGGGCTGACAGGCTCCCCCTCCCCTAGCGGGCGCTCGGCTGCCACACCCAGCTGACATAGAACCTTTGTCACAATGCCCGCTACCGTGGTGAGGATGCGGGCACTCTGCAGGTGACAGGGACCCAGCAGGACTTACTGTCAGCTCAGCAATTGCTCAGTTCCCCAAAGAAGCTGAAGTCTGCAAACTGATGTTTTTGCTCTTGAAATGATGTCATCAGGTGGGTGTTTTGGTGTAATACACTGAAAACCAGAGCAGAAATGCTGAAATATTCCCATGATATGCATGGTCTCTGCACCAAACCACCATGACTCAGCCTAAGTACATCTGCCGCTTGTTCTTTTGTACTGCCAGCTGATTGTGAAAGTACAGTATAAAAACCATCTTTATGGAGAGATCTTTGTGGTTTAGGCTTAGTCTAAGTGTCTCAAGTAGCCGGGGCTTTTGTTTGGGCCTAATCCATAAGGTCTGATGGCTTTCCTGCTCATCTCAAGATGAATGTGGTAGAAAATATAAATCAAGGAAACCTCGTTTGGCCTTGCCTTGCCTTGCCTTGCCTTATTTCCTTCTCATCCTGTTCTCTGTCCCAGCCTCTCTCACTAACCCCTCGTCTGGCTGCATGTCTCTTCTTTCCTCTCTCCTTTTCTTAAACTCTCCTGCTTCCTGGCTTTCGTCTTTCAATTCCTCCATTTCAGTCCTTCAGCCCGGCACTACTTTTTCCTCTTGCCTCCCTTTGGTCTGCTCCCTTGGCTTTCTCCCTCTCTTTCATATTCTTCTTCCCGACTTGTCTCTTGGAGACTTTTGGCCACTTTGGACCCAAGTCTGGGCATGTTTTGGAAACTTTTCAGAGGCCTCGCTGGTGACAGGGGGGACAGCAGGCAGTGACAGGCCCGGGGCTGACAGGCTCCCCCTCCCCTAGCGGGCGCTCGGCTGCCACACCCAGCTGACATAGAACCTTTGTCACAATGCCCGCTACCGTGGGGAGGATGCGGGCACTCTGCAGGTGACAGGGACCCAGCAGGACTTGCTGTCAGCTCAGCAATTGCTCAGTTCCCCAAAGAAGCTGAATTCTGCAAACTGATGTTTTTGCTCTTGAAATGATGTCATCAGGTGGGTGTTTTGGTGTAATACACTGAAAACCAGAGCAGAAATGCTGAAATATTCCCATGATATGCATGGTCTCTGCACCAAACCACCATGACTCAGCCTAAGTACATCTGCCGCTTGTTCTTTTGTACTGCCAGCTGATTGTGGAAGTACAGTATAAAAACCATCTTTATGGAGAGATCTTTGTGGTTTAGGCTTAGTCTAAGTGTCTCAAGTAGCCGGGGCTTTTGTTTGGGCCTAATCCATATGGTCTGATGGCTTTCCTCCCATCTCAAGATGAATGTGGTAGAAAATATAAATCAAGGAAACCTCGTTTGGCCTAGCCTTGCCTTGCCTTGCCTTGCCTTATTTCCTTCTCATCCTGTTCTCTGTCCCAGCCTCTCTCACTAAGCCCTCGTCTGGCTGCATGTCTCTTCTTTCCTCTCTCCTTTTCTCAAACTCTCCTGCTTCCTGGCTTTCGTCTTTCAATTCCTCCATTTCAGTCCTGCAGCCCGGCACTACTTTTTTCTCTTGCCTCCCTTGGGCCTGCTCCCTTGGCTTTCTCCCTCTCTTCCATATCCTTCTTCCCGACTTGTCTCTTGGAGACTTTTGGCCACTTTGGACCCAAGTCTGGGCATGTTTTGGAAACTTTTCAGAGGCCTCGCTGGTGACACGGAGGACAGCAGGCAGTGACAGGCCCGGGGCTGACAGGCTCCCCCTCCCCTAGCGGGCGCTCGGCTGCCACACCCAGCTGACGTAGAACCTTTGTCACAATGCCCGCTACCGTGGTGAGGATGCGGGCACTCTGCAGGTGACAGGGACCCAGCAGGACTTGCTGTCAGCTCAGCAATTGCTCAGTTCCCTAAAGAAGCTGAATTCTGCAAATTGCTGCTTTTGCTCTTGAAATGATGTCATCAGGTGGGTGTTTTGGTGTAATACACTGAAAACCAGAGCAGAAATGCTGAAATATTCCCATGATATGCATGGTCTCTGCACCAAACCACCATGACTCAGCCTAAGTACATCTGCCGCTTGTTCTTTTGTACTGCCAGCTGATTGTGAAAGTACAGTATAAAAACCATCTTTATGGAGAGATCTTTGTGGTTTAGGCTTAGTCTAAGTGTCTCAAGTAGCCGGGGCTTTTGTTTGGGCCTAATCCATATGGTCTGATGGCTTTCCTCCCATCTCAAGATGAATGTGGTAGAAAATATAAATCAAGGAAACCTCGTTTGGCCTAGCCTTGCCTTGCCTTGCCTTGCCTTATTTCCTTCTCATCCTGTTCTCTGTCCCAGCCTCTCTCACTAACCCCTCGTCTGGCTGCATGTCTCTTCTTTCCTCTCTCCTTTTCTCAAACTCTCCTGCTTCCTGGCTTTCGTCTTTCAATTCCTCCATTTCAGTCCTGCAGCCCCGCACTACTTTTTCCTCTTGCCTCCCTTTGGCCTGCTCCCTTGGCTTTCTCCCTCTCTTCCATATTCTTCTTCCCGACTTGTCTCTTGGAGACTTTTGGCCACTTTGGAGCCAAATCTGGGGAAGTTATGGAAACTTTTCAGAGGCCTCGCTGGTGACAGGGGGGACAGCAGGCAGTGACAGGCCCGGGGCTGACAGGCTCCCCCTCCCCTAGCGGGCGCTCGGCTGCCACACCCAGCTGACATAGAACCTTTGTCACAATGCCCGCTACCGTGGTGAGGATGCGGGCACTCTGCAGGTGACAGGGACCCAGCAGGACTTACTGTCAGCTCAGCAATTGCTCAGTTCCCCAAAGAAGCTGAATTCTGCAAACTGATGTTTTTGCTCTTGAAATGATGTCATCAGGTGGGTGTTTTGGTGTAATACACTGAAAACCAGAGCAGAAATGCTGAAATATTCCCATGATATGCATGGTCTCTGCACCAAACCACCATGACTCAGCCTAAGTACATCTGCCGCTTGTTCTTTTGTACTGCCAGCTGATTGTGAAAGTACAGTATAAAAACCATCTTTATGGAGAGATCTTTGTGGTTTAGGCTTAGTCTAAGTGTCTCAAGTAGCCGGGGCTTTTGTTTGGGCCTAATCCATAAGGTCTGATGGCTTTCCTGCTCATCTCAAGATGAATGTGGTAGAAAATATAAATCAAGGAAACCTCGTTTGGCCTTGCCTTGCCTTGCCTTGCCTTATTTCCTTCTCATCCTGTTCTCTGTCCCAGCCTCTCTCACTAACCCCTCGTCTGGCTGCATGTCTCTTCTTTCCTCTCTCCTTTTCTTAAACTCTCCTGCTTCCTGGCTTTCGTCTTTCAATTCCTCCATTTCAGTCCTTCAGCCCGGCACTACTTTTTCCTCTTGCCTCCCTTTGGTCTGCTCCCTTGGCTTTCTCCCTCTCTTTCATATTCTTCTTCCCGACTTGTCTCTTGGAGACTTTTGGCCACTTTGGACCCAAGTCTGGGCATGTTTTGGAAACTTTTCAGAGGCCTCGCTGGTGACAGGGGGGACAGCAGGCAGTGACAGGCCCGGGGCTGACAGGCTCCCCCTCCCCTAGCGGGCGCTCGGCTGCCACACCCAGCTGACATAGAACCTTTGTCACAATGCCCGCTACCGTGGGGAGGATGCGGGCACTCTGCAGGTGACAGGGACCCAGCAGGACTTGCTGTCAGCTCAGCAATTGCTCAGTTCCCCAAAGAAGCTGAATTCTGCAAATTGCTGCTTTTGCTCTTGAAATGATGTCATCAGGTGGGTGTTTTGGTGTAATACACTGAAAACCAGAGTAGAAATGCTGAAATATTCCCATGATATGCATGGTCTCTGCAGCAAACCACCATGTCTCAGCCTAAGTATGTCTGCCGCTTGTTCTTTTGTACTGCCAGCTGATTGTGGAAGTACAGTATAAAAACCATCTTTATGGAGAGATCTTTGTGGTTTAGGCTTAGTCTAAGTGTCTCAAGTAGCCGGGGCTTTTGTTTGGGCCTAATCCATATGGTCTGATGGCTTTCCTCCCATCTCAAGATGAATGTGGTAGAAAATATAAATCAAGGAAACCTCGTTTGGCCTAGCCTTGCCTTGCCTTGCCTTGCCTTATTTCCTTCTCATCCTGTTCTCTGTCCCAGCCTCTCTCACTAACCCCTCGTCTGGCTGCATGTCTCTTCTTTCCTCTCTCCTTTTCTCAAACTCTCCTGCTTCCTGGCTTTCGTCTTTCAATTCCTCCATTTCAGTCCTGCAGCCCGGCACTACTTTTTTCTCTTGCCTCCCTTGGGCCTGCTCCCTTGGCTTTCTCCCTCTCTTCCATATCCTTCTTCCCGACTTGTCTCTTGGAGACTTTTGGCCACTTTGGACCCAAGTCTGGGCATGTTTTGGAAACTTTTCAGAGGCCTCGCTGGTGACACGGAGGACAGCAGGCAGTGACAGGCCCGGGGCTGACAGGCTTCCCCTCCCCTAGCGGGCGCTCGGCTGCCACACCCAGCTGACATAGAACCTTTGTCACAATGCCCGCTACTGTGGTGAGGATGCGGGCACTCTGCAGGTGACAGGGACCCAGCAGGACTTGCTGTCAGCTCAGCAATTGCTCAGTTCCCCAAAGAAGCTGAATTCTGCAAATTTCTGCTTTTACTCTTGAAATGATGTCATCAGGTGGGTGTTTTGGTGTAATACACTGAAAACCAGAGCAGAAATGCTGAAATATTCCCATGATATGCATGGTCTCTGCAGCAAACCACCATGTCTCAGCCTAAGTACGTCTGCCGCTTGTTCTTTTGTACTGCCAGCTGATTGTGGAAGTACAGTATAAAAACCATCTTTATGGAGAGATCTTTCTGGTTTAGGCTTAGTCTAAGTGTCTCAAGTAGCCGGGGCTTTTGTTTGGGCCTAATCCATATGGTCTGATGGCTTTCCTCTCATCTCAAGATGAATGTGGTAGAAAATATAAATCAAAGAAACGTCCTTTGGCCTAGCCTTGCCTTGCCTTGCCTTATTTCCTTCTCATCCTGTTCTCTGTCCCAGCCTCTCTCACTAACCCCTCGTCTGGCTGCATGTCTCTTCTTTCCTCTCTCCTTTTCTCAAACTCTCCTGCTTCCTGGCTTTCGTCTTTCAATTCCTCCATTTCAGTCCTGCAGCCCGGCACTACTTTTTTCTCTTGCCTCCCTTGGGCCTGCTCCCTTGGCTTTCTCCCTCTCTTCCATATCCTTCTTCCCGACTTGTCTCTTGGAGACTTTTGGCCACTTTGGACCCAAGTCTGGGCATGTTTTGGAAACTTTTCAGAGGCCTCGCTGGTGACACGGAGGACAGCAGGCAGTGACAGGCCCGGGGCTGACAGGCTTCCCCTCCCCTAGCGGGCGCTCGGCTGCCACACCCAGCTGACATAGAACCTTTGTCACAATGCCCGCTACTGTGGTGAGGATGCGGGCACTCTGCAGGTGACAGGGACCCAGCAGGACTTGCTGTCAGCTCAGCAATTGCTCAGTTCCCCAAAGAAGCTGAATTCTGCAAATTTCTGCTTTTGCTCTTGAAATGATGTCATCAGGTGGGTGTTTTGGTGTAATACACTGAAAACCAGAGCAGAAATGCTGAAATATTCCCATGATATGCATGGTCTCTGCAGCAAACCACCATGTCTCAGCCTAAGTATGTCTGCCGCTTGTTCTTTTGTACTGCCAGCTGATTGTGGAAGTACAGTATAAAAACCATCTTTATGGAGAGATCTTTCTGGTTTAGGCTTAGTCTAAGTGTCTCAAGTAGCCGGGGCTTTTGTTTGGGCCTAATCCATATGGTCTGATGGCTTTCCTCTCATCTCAAGATGAATGTGGTAGAAAATATAAATCAAAGAAACGTCCTTTGGCCTAGCCTTGCCTTGCCTTGCCTTATTTCCTTCTCATCCTGTTCTCTGTCCCAGCCTCTCTCACTAACCCCTCGTCTGGCTGCATGTCTCTTCTTTCCTCTCTCCTTTTCTCAAACTCTCCTGCTTCCTGGCTTTCGTCTTTCAATTCCTCCATTTCAGTCCTGTAGCCCGGCACTACTTTTTCCTCTTGCCTCCCTTTGGCCTGCTCCCTTGGCTTTCTCCCTCTCTTTCATATCCTTCTTCCCGACTTGTCTCTTGGAGACTTTTGGCCACTTTGGACCCAAGTCTGGGCATGTTTTGGAAACTTTTCAGAGGCCTCGCTGGTGACACGGAGGACAGCAGGCAGTGACAGGCCCGGGGCTGACAGGCTTCCCCTCCCCTAGCGGGCGCTCGGCTGCCACACCCAGCTGACATAGAACCTTTGTCACAATGCCCGCTACTGTGGTGAGGATGCGGGCACTCTGCAGGTGACAGGGACCCAGCAGGACTTGCTGTCAGCTCAGCAATTGCTCAGTTCCCCAAAGAAGCTGAATTCTGCAAATTGCTGCTTTTGCTCTTGAAATGATGTCATCAGGTGGGTGTTTTGGTGTAATACACTGAAAACCAGAGCAGAAATGCTGAAATAGTCCCATGATATGCATGGTCTCTGCACCAAACCACCATGACTCAGCCTAAGTCCATCTGCCGCTTGTTCTTTTGTACTGCCAGCAGATTGTGGAAGTACAGTATAAAAACCATCTTTATGGTAAGATCTTTGTGGTTTAGGCTTAGTCTAAGTGTCTCAAGTAGCCGGGGCTTTTGTTTGGGCCTAATCCATATGGTCTGATGGCTTTCCTCTCATCTCAAGATGAATGTGGTAGAAAATATAAATCAAAGAAACGTCCTTTGGCCTAGCCTTGCCTTGCCTTGCCTTATTTCCTTCTCATCCTGTTCTCTGTCCCAGCCTCTCTCACTAAGCCCTCGTCTGGCTGCATGTCTCTTCTTTCCTCTCTCCTTTTCTCAAACTCTCCTGCTTCCTGGCTTTCGTCTTTCAATTCCTCCATTTCAGTCCTGCAGCCCGGCACTACTGTTTTCTCTTGCCTCCCTTTGGCCTGCTCCCTTGGCTTTCTCCCTCTCTTCCATATCCTTCTTCCCGACTTGTCTCTTGGAGACATATGGCCACTTTGGACCCAAGTCTGGGCATGTTTTGGAAACTTTTCAGAGGCCTCGCTGGTGACAGGGTGGACGGCAGGCAGTGACAGGCCCGGGGCTGACAGGCTCCCCCTCCCCTAGCGGGCGCTCGGCTGCCACACCCAGCTGACATAGAACCTTTGTCACAATGCCCGCTACTGTGGTGAGGATGCGGGCACTCTGCAGGTGACAGGGACCCAGCAGGACTTGCTGTCAGCTCAGCAATTGCTCAGTTCCCCAAAGAAGTTGAATTTTGCAAATTGCTGCTTTGCTCTTGAAATGATGTCATCAGGTGGGTGTTTTGGTGTAATACACTGAAAACCAGAGCAGAAATGCTGAAATAGTCCCATGATATGCATGGTCTCTGCACCAAACCACCATGACTCAGCCTAAGTACATCTGCCGCTTGTTCTTTTGTACTGCCAGCTGATTGTGAAAGTACAGTATAAAAACCATCTTTATGGTAAGATTTTTGTGGTTTAGACTTAGTCTAAGTGTCTCAAGTAGCCGGGGCTTTTGTTTGGGCCTAATCCATAAGGTCTGATGGCTTTCCTGCTCATCTCAAGATGAATGTGGTAGAAAATATAAATCAAGGAAACCTCGTTTGGCCTAGCCTTGCCTTGCCTTGCCTTGCCTTATTTCCTTCTCAGCCTGTTCTCTGTCCCAGCCTCTCTCACTAACCCCTCGTCTGGCTGCATGTCTCTTCTTTCCTCTCTCCTTTTCTCAAACTCTCCTGCTTCCTGGCTTTCGTCTTTCAATTCCTCCATTTCAGTCCTGCAGCCCGGCACTACTTTTTTCTCTTGCCTCCCTTTGGCCTGCTCCCTTGGCTTTCTCCCTCTCTTCCATATCCTTCTTCCCGACTTGTCTCTTGGAGACTTTTGGCCACTTTGGACACAAGTCTGGGCATGTTTTGGAAACTTTTCAGAGGCCTCGCTGGTGACAGGAGGGACAGCAGGCAGTGACAGGCCCGGGGCTGACAGGCTCCCCCTCCCCTAGCGGGCGCTCGGCTGCCACACCCAGCTGACATAGAACCTTTGTCACAATGCCCGCTACCGTGGTGAGGATGCGGGCACTCTGCAGGTGACAGGGACCCAGCAGGACTTACTGTCAGCTCAGCAATTGCTCAGTTCCCCAAAGAAGCTTAATTCTGCAAATTGCTGCTTTTGCTCTTGAAATGATGTCATCAGGTGGGTGTTTTGGTGTAATACACTGAAAACCAGAGCAGAAATGCTGAAATATTCCCATGATATGCATGGTCTCTGCAGCAAACCACCATGTCTCAGCCTAAGTACGTCTGCCGCTTGTTCTTTTGTACTGCCAGCTGATTGTGGAAGTACAGTATAAAAACCATCTTTATGGAGAGATCTTTCTGGTTTAGGCTTAGTGTAAGTGTCTCAAGTAGCCGGGGCTTTTGTTTGGGCCTAATCCATATGGTCTGATGGCTTTCCTCTCATCTCAAGATGAATGTGGTAGAAAATATAAATCAAAGAAACGTCCTTTGGCCTTGCCTTGCCTTGCCTTGCCTTATTTCCTTCTCATCCTGTTCTCTGTCCCAGCCTCTCTCACTAAGCCCTCGTCTGGCTGCATGTCTCTTCTTTCCTCTCTCCTTTTCTCAAACTCTACTGCTTCCTGGCTTTCGTCTTTCAATTCCTCCATTTCAGTCCTGCAGCCCGGCACTACTTTTTTCTCTTGCCTCCCTTGGGCCTGCTCCCTTGGCTTTCTCCCTCTCTTCCATATCCTTCTTCCCGACTTGTCTCTTGGAGACTTTTGGCCACTTTGGACCCAAGTCTGGGGATGTTTTGGAAACTTTTCAGAGGCCTCGCTGGTGACAGGGGGGACAGCAGGCAGTGACAGGCCCGGGGCTGACAGGCTCCCCCTCCCCTAGCGGGCGCTCGTCTGCCACACCCAGCTGACATAGAACCTTTGTCACAATGCCCGCTACCGTGGTGAGGATGCGGGCACTCTGCAGGTGACAGGGACCCAGCAGGACTTGCTGTCAGCTCAGCAATTGCTCAGTTCCCCAACGAAGTTGAATTTTGCAAATTGCTGCTTTGCTCTTGAAATGATGTCATCAGGTGGGTGTTGTGGTGTAATACACTGAAAACCAGAGCAGAAATGCTGAAATATTCCCATGATATGCATGGTCTCTGCAGCAAACCACCATGTCTCAGCCTAAGTATGTCTGCCGCTTGTTCTTTTGTACTGACAGAAGATTGTGGAAGTACAGTATAAAAACCATCTTTATGGAGAGATCTTTCTGGTTTAGGCTTAGTCTAAGTGTCTCAAGTAGCCGGGGCTTTTGTTTGGGCCTAATCCATATGGTCTGATGGCTTTCCTCTCATCTCAAGATGAATGTGGTAGAAAATAAAAATCAAAGAAACCTCGTTTGGCCTAGCCTTGCCTTGCCTTGCCTTGCCTTATTTCCTTCTCATCCTGTTCTCTGTCCTAGCCTCTCTCACTAAGCCCTCGTCTGGCTGCATGTCTCTTCTTTCCTCTCTCCTTTTCTCAAACTCTCCTGCTTCCTGGCTTTCGTCTTTCAATTCCTCCATTTCATTCCTGCAGCCCCTCACTAGTTTTTCCTCTTGCCTCCCTTGGGCCTGCTCCCTTGGCTTTCTCCCTCTCTTCCATATCCTTCTTCCCGACTTGTCTCTTGGAGACTTTTGGCCACTTTGGACCCAAGTCTGGGCATGTTTTGGAAACTTTTCAGAGGCCTCGCTGGTGACACGGGGGACAGCAGGCAGTGACAGGCCCGGGGCTGACAGGCTTCCCCTCCCCTAGCGGGCGCTCGACTGCCACACCCAGCTGACATAGAACCTTTGTCACAATGCCCGCTACCGTGGGGAGGATGCGGGCACTCTGCAGGTGACAGGGACCCAGCAGGACTTGCTGTCAGCTCAGCAATTGCTCAGTTCCCCAAAGAAGCTGAATTCTGCAAATTGCTGCTTTTGCTCTTGAAATGATGTCATCAGGTGGGTGTTTTGGTGTAATACACTGAAAACCAGAGCAGAAATGCTGAAATATTCCCATGATATGCATGGTCTCTGCACCAAACCACCATGTCTCAGCCTAAGTATGTCTGCCGCTTGTTCTTTTGTACTGCCAGCTGATTGTGGAAGTACAGTATAAAAAACATCTTTATGGAGAGATCTTTGTGGTTTAGGCTTAGTCTAAGTGCCTCAAGTAGCCGGGGCTTTTGTTTGGGTCTAATCCATAACGTCTGATGGCTTTCCTCTCATCTCAAGATGAATGTGGTAGAAAATATAAATCAAAGAAACGTCCTTTGGCCTAGCCTTGCCTTGCTTTATTTCCTTCTCATCCTGTTCTCTGTCCCAGCCTCTCTCACTAAGCCCTCGTCTGGCTGCATGTCTCTTCTTTCCTCTCTCCTTTTCTCAAACTCTCCTGCTTCCTGGCTTTCGTCTTTCAATTCCTCCATTTCAGTCCTGCAGCCCCTCACTAGTTTTTCTTCTTGCCTCCCTTGGGCCTGCTCCCTTGGCTTTCTCCCTCTGTTCCATATCCTTCTTCCCGACTTGTCTCTTGGAGACTTTTGGCCACTTGGGAGCCAAGTCTGGGGATGTTTTGGAAACTTTTCAGAGGCCTCGCTGGTGACAGGGGGGACAGCAGGCAGTGACAGGCCCGGGGCTGACAGGCTTCCCCTCCCCTAGCGGGCGCTCGGCTACCACACCCAGCTGACGTAGAACCTTTGTCACAATGCCCGCTACCGTGGTGAGGATGCGGGCACTCTGCAGGTGACAGGGACCCAGCAGGACTTGCTGTCAGCTCAGCAATTGCTCAGTTCCCCAAAGAAGCTGAATTCTGCAAATTGCTGCTTTTGCTCTTGAAATGATGTCATCAGGTGGGTGTTTTGGTGTAATACACTGAAAACCAGAGCAGAAATGCTGAAATATTCCCATGATATGCATGGTCTCTGCAGCAAACCACCATGTCTCAGCCTAAGTATGTCTGCCGCTTGTTCTTTTGTACTGCCAGCTGATTGTGGAAGTACAGTATAAAAACCATCTTTATGGAGAGATCTTTCTGGTTTAGGCTTAGTCTAAGTGTCTCAAGTAGCCGGGGCTTTTGTTTGGGCCTAATCCATAACGTCTGATGGCTTTCCTCTCATCTCAAGATGAATGTGGTAGAAAATATAAATCAAAGAAACGTCCTTTAGCCTAGCCTTGCCTTGCCTTGCCTTATTTCCTTCTCATCCTGTTCTCTGTCCCAGCCTCTCTCACTAAGCCCTCGTCTGGCTGCATGTCTCTTCTTTCCTCTCTCCTTTTCTCAAACTCTACTGCTTCCTGGCTTTCGTCTTTCAATTCCTCCATTTCAGTCCTGCAGCCCGGCACTACTTTTTTCTCTTGCCTCCCTTGGGCCTACTCCCTTGGCTTTCTCCCTCTCTTCCATATCCTTCTTCCCGACTTGTCTCTTGGAGACTTTTGGCCACTTTGGAGCCAAGTCTTGGGATGTTTTGGAAACTTTTCAGAGGCCTCGCTGGTGACAGGGGGGACAGCAGGCAGTGACAGGCCCGGGGCTGACAGGCTACCCCTCCCCTAGCGGGCGCTCGGCTGCCACACCCAGCTGACATAGAACCTTTGTCACAATGCCCGCTACCGTGGTGAGGATGCGGGCACTCTGCAGGTGACAGGGACCCAGCAGGACTTACTGTCAGCTCAGCAATTGCTCAGTTCCCCAAAGAAGCTGAATTCTGCAAATTTCTGCTTTTGCTCTTGAAATGATGTCATCAGGTGGGTGTTTTGGTGTAATACACTGAAAACCAGAGCAGAAATGCTGAAATATTCCCATGATATGCATGGTCTCTGCACCAAACCACCATGACTCAGCCTAAGTCCATCTGCCGCTTGTTCTTTTGTACTGCCAGCTGATTGTGAAAGTACAGTATAAAAACCATCTTTATGGAGAGATCTTTGTGGTTTAGGCTTAGTCTAAGTGTCTCAAGTAGCCGGGGCTTTTGTTTGGGCCTAATCCATAAGGTCTGATGGCTTTCCTGCTCATCTCAAGATGAATGTGGTAGAAAATATAAATCAAGGAAACCTCGTTTGGCCTTGCCTTGCCTTGCCTTGCCTTATTTCCTTCTCATCCTGTTCTCTGTCCCAGCCTCTCTCACTAACCCCTCGTCTGGCTGCATGTCTCTTCTTTCCTCTCTCCTTTTCTCAAACTCTCCTGCTTCCTGCCTTTCGTCTTTCAATTCCTCCATTTCAGTCCTGCAGCCCGGCACTACTTTTTTCTCTTGCCTCCCTTTGGCCTGCTCCCTTGGCTTTCTCCCTCTCTTCCATATCCTTCTTCCCGACTTGTCTCTTGGAGACTTTTGGCCACTTTGGAGCCAAGTCTGGGCATGTTTTGGAAACTTTTCAGAGGCCTCGCTGGTGACAGGGGGGACAGCAGGCAGTGACAGGCCCGGGGGCTGACAGGCTCCCCCTCCCCTAGCGGGCGCTCGGCTGCCACACCCAGCTGACATAGAACCTTTGTCACAATGCCCGCTACCGTGGGGAGGATGCGGGCACTCTGCAGGTGACAGGGACCCAGCAGGACTTGCTGTCAGCTCAGCAATTGCTCAGTTCCCCAAAGAAGCTGAATTCTGCAAATTGCTGCTTTTGCTCTTGAAATGATGTCATCAGGTGGGTGTTTTGGTGTAATACACTGAAAACCAGAGTAGAAATGCTGAAATATTCCCATGATATGCATGGTCTCTGCAGCAAACCACCATGTCTCAGCCTAAGTATGTCTGCCGCTTGTTCTTTTGTACTGCCAGCTGATTGTGGAAGTACAGTATAAAAACCATCTTTATGGAGAGATCTTTGTGGTTTAGGCTTAGTCTAAGTGTCTCAAGTAGCCGGGGCTTTTGTTTGGGCCTAATCCATATGGTCTGATGGCTTTCCTCTCATCTCAAGATGAATGTGGTAGAAAATATAAATCAAAGAAACGTCCTTTGGCCTAGCCTTGCCTTGCCTTGCCTTATTTCCTTCTCATCCTGTTCTCTGTCCCAGCCTCTCTCACTAAGCCCTCGTCTGGCTGCATGTCTCTTCTTTCCTCTCTCCTTTTCTCAAACTCTCCTGCTTCCTGGCTTTCGTCTTTCAATTCCTCCATTTCAGTCCTGCAGCCCGGCACTACTTTTTCCTCTTGCCTCCCTTGGGCCTGCTCCCTTGGCTTTCTCCCTCTCTTCCATATCCTTCTTCCCGACTTGTCTCTTGGAGACTTTTGGCCACTTTGGACCCAAGTCTGGGCATGTTTTGGAAACTTTTCAGAGGCCTCGCTGGTGACACGGAGGACAGCAGGCAGTGACAGGCCCGGGGCTGACAGGCTTCCCCTCCCCTAGCGGGCGCTCGGCTGCCACACCCAGCTGACATAGAACCTTTGTCACAATGCCCGCTACTGTGGTGAGGATGCGGGCACTCTGCAGGTGACAGGGACCCAGCAGGACTTGCTGTCAGCTCAGCAATTGCTCAGTTCCCCAAAGAAGCTGAATTCTGCAAATTTCTGCTTTTGCTCTTGAAATGATGTCATCAGGTGGGTGTTTTGGTGTAATACACTGAAAACCAGAGCAGAAATGCTGAAATATTCCCATGATATGCATGGTCTCTGCACCAAACCACCATGTCTCAGCCTAAGTATGTCTGCCGCTTGTTCTTTTGTACTGCCAGCTGATTGTGGAAGTACAGTATAAAAACCATCTTTATGGAGAGGTCTTTGTGGTTTAGGCTTAGTCTAAGTGTCTCAAGTAGCCGTGGCTTTTGTTTGGGCCTAATCCATAATGTCTGATGGCTTTCCTCTCATCTCAAGATAAATGTGGTAGAAAATATAAATCAAAGAAACGTCCTTTGGCCTAGCCTTGCCTTGCCTTGCCTTGCCTTATTTCCTTCTCATCCTGTTCTCTGTCCCAGCCTCTCTCACTAAGCCCTCGTCTGGCTGCATGTCTCTTCTTTCCTCTCTCCTTTTCTCAAACTCTCCTGCTTCCTGGCTTTCGTCCTTCAATTCCTCCATTTCAGTCCTGCAGCCCCTCACTAGTTTTTCCTCTTGCCTCCCTTGGGCCTGCTCCCTTGGCTTTCTCCCTCTCTTCCTTATCATTCTTCCCGACTTGTCTCTTGGAGACTTTTGGCCACTTTGGACACAAGTCTGGGGATGTTTTGGAAACTTTTCAGAGGCCTCGCTGGTGACAGGGGGGACAGCAGGCAGTGACAGGCCCGGGGCTGACAGGCTCCCCCTCCCCTAGCGGGCGCTCGGCTGCCACACCCAGCTGACGTAGAACCTTTGTCACAATGCCCGCTACCGTGGTGAGGATGCGGGCACTCTGCAGGTGACAGGGACCCAGCAGGACTTGCTGTCAGCTCAGCAATTGCTCAGTTCCCCAAAGAAGCTGAATTCTGCAAATTGCTGCTTTTGCTCTTGAAATGATGTCATCAGGTGGGTGTTTTGGTGTAATACACTGAAAACCAGAGCAGAAATGCTGAAATATTCCCATGATATGCATGGTCTCTGCACCAAACCACCATGTCTCATCCTAAGTATGTCTGCCGCTTGTCCTTTTGTACTGACAGAAGATTGTGGAAGTACAGTATAAAAACCATCTTTATGGAGAGATCTTTCTGGTTTAGGCTTAGTCTAAGTGTCTCAAGTAGCCGGGGCTTTTGTTTGGGCCTAATCCATAAGGTCTGATGGCTTTCCTCTCATCTCAAGATGAATGTGGTAGAAAATATAAATCAAAGAAACGTCCTTTGGCCTAGCCTTGCCTTGCCTTGCCTTGCCTTATTTCCTTCTCATCCTGTTCTCTGTCCCAGCCTCTCTCACTAAGCCCTCGTCTGGCTGCATGTCTCTTCTTTCCTCTCTCCTTTTCTCAAACTCTCCTGCTTCCTGCCTTTCGTCTTTCAATTCCTCCATTTCAGTCCTGCAGCCCGGCACTACTTTTTTCTCTTGCCTCCCTTTGGCCTGCTCCCTTGGCTTTCTCCCTCTCTTCCATATCCTTCTTCCCGACTTGTCTCTTGGAGACTTTTGGCCACTTTGGAGCCAAGTCTGGGCATGTTTTGGAAACTTTTCAGAGGCCTCGCTGGTGACAGGGGGGACAGCAGGCAGTGACAGGCCCGGGGCTGACAGGCTCCCCCTCCCCTAGCGGGCGCTCGGCTGCCACACCCAGCTGACATAGAACCTTTGTCACAATGCCCGCTACTGTGGTGAGGATGCGGGCACTCTGCAGGTGACAGGGACCCAGCAGGACTTGCTGTCAGCTCAGCAATTGCTCAGTGCCCCAAAGAAGTTGAATTTTGCAAATTGCTGCTTTGCTCTTGAAATGATGTCATCAGGTGGGTGTTTTGGTGTAATACACTGAAAACCAGAGCAGAAATGCTGAAATATTCCCATGATATGCATGGTCTCTGCACCAAACCACCATGACTCTGCCTAAGTACATCTGCCGCTTGTTCTTTTGTACTGCCAGCTGATTGTGGAAGTACAGTATAAAAACCATCTTTATGGAGAGATCTTTCTGGTTTAGGCTTAGTCTAAGTGTCTCAAGTAGCCGGGGCTTTTGTTTGGGCCTAATCCATAAGGTCTGATGGCTTTCCTCTCATCTGAAGATAAATGTGGTAGAAAATATAAATCAAAGAAACGTCCTTTGGCCTAGCCTTGCCTTGCCTTGCCTTGCCTTATTTCCTTCTCATCCTGTTCTCTGTCCCAGCCTCTCTCACAAACCCCTCGTCTGGCTGCATGTCTCTTCTTTCCTCTCTCCTTTTCTCAAACTCTCCTGCTTCCTGGCTTTCGTCTTTCAATTCCTCCATTTCATTCCTGCAGCCCCTCACTAGTTTTTCCTCTTGCCTCCCTTGGGCCTGCTCCCTTGGCTTTCTCCCTCTGTTCCATATCCTTCTTCCCGACTTGTCTCTTGGAGACTTTTGGCCACATTGGACACAAGTCTGGGCATGTTTTGGAAACTTTTCAGAGGCCTCGCTGGTGACACGGGGGACAGCAGGCAGTGACAGGCCCGGGGCTGACAGGCTTCCCCTCCCCTAGCGGGCGCTCGGCTGCCACACCCAGCTGACGTAGATCCTTTGTCACAATGCCCGCTACCGTGGTGAGGATGCGGGCACTCTGCAGGTGACAGAGACCCAGCAGGACTTGCTGTCAGCTCAGCAATTGCTCAGTTCCCCAAAGAAGCTGAATTCTGCAAATTGCTGCTTTTGCTCTTGAAATGATGTCATCAGGTGGGTGTTTTGGTGTAATACACTGAAAACCAGAGCAGAAATGCTGAAATATTCCCATGATATGCATGGTCTCTGCACCAAACCACCATGTCTCATCCTAAGTATGTCTGCCGCTTGTCCTTTTGTACTGACAGAAGATTGTGGAAGTACAGTATAAAAACCATCTTTATGGAGAGATCTTTCTGGTTTAGGCTTAGTCTAAGTGTCTCAAGTAGCCGGGGCTTTTGTTTGGGCCTAATCCATAAGGTCTGATGGCTTTCCTCTCATCTCAAGATGAATGTGGTAGAAAATATAAATCAAAGAAACGTCCTTTGGCCTAGCCTTGCCTTGCCTTGCCTTATTTCCTTCTCATCCTGTTCTCTGTCCCAGCCTCTCTCACTAAGCCCTCGTCTGGCTGCATATCTCTTCTTTCCTCTCTCCTTTTCTCAAACTCTCCTGCTTCCTGGCTTTCGTCTTTCAATTCCTCCATTTCAGTCCTGCAGCCCGGCACTACTTTTTTCTCTTGCCTCCCTTGGGCCTGCTCCCTTGGCTTTCTCCCTCTCTTCCATATCCTTCTTCCCGACTTGTCTCTTGGAGACTTTTGGCCACTTTGGACCCAAGTCTGGGGATGTTTTGGAAGCTTTTCAGAGGCCTCGCTGGTGACAGGGGGGACAGCAGGCAGTGACAGACCCGGGGCTGACAGGCTGACCCTCCCCTAGCGGGCGCTCGGCTGCCACACCCAGCTGACATAGAACCTTTGTCACAATGCCTGCTACTGTGGTGAGGATGCGGGCACTCTGCAGGTGACAGGGACCCAGCAGGACTTGCTGTCAGCTCAGCAATTGCTCAGTTCCCCAAAGAAGTTGAATTTTGCAAATTGCTGCTTTGCTCTTGAAATGATGTCATCAGGTGTGTGTTTTGGTGTAATACACTGAAAACCAGAGCAGAAATGCTGAAATATTCCCATGATATGCATGGTCTCTGCACCAAACCACCATGACTCAGCCTAAGTCCATCTGCCGCTTGTTCTTTTGTACTGCCAGCTGATTGTGAAAGTACAGTATAAAAACCATCTTTATGGTAAGATCTTTGTGGTTTAGGCTTAGTCTAAGTGTCTCAAGTAGCCGGGGCTTTTGTTTGGGCCTAATCCATATGGTCTGATGGCTTTCCTCTCATCTCAAGATGAATGTGGTAGAAAATATAAATCAAAGAAACGTCCTTTGGCCTAGCCTTGCCTTGCCTTGCCTTATTTCCTTCTCATCCTGTTCTCTGTCCCAGCCTCTCTCACTAAGCCCTCGTCTGGCTGCATGTCTCTTCTTTCCTCTCTCCTTTTCTCAAACTCTCCTGCTTCCTGGCTTTCGTCTTTCAATTCCTCCATTTCAGTCCTGCAGCCCGGCACTACTGTTTTCTCTTGCCTCCCTTTGGCCTGCTCCCTTGGCTTTCTCCCTCTCTTCCATATCCTTCTTCCCGACTTGTCTCTTGGAGACATATGGCCACTTTGGACCCAAGTCTGGGCATGTTTTGGAAACTTTTCAGAGGCCTCGCTGGTGACAGGGTGGACGGCAGGCAGTGACAGGCCCGGGGCTGACAGGCTCCCCCTCCCCTAGCGGGCGCTCGGCTGCCACACCCAGCTGACATAGAACCTTTGTCACAATGCCCGCTACTGTGGTGAGGATGCGGGCACTCTGCAGGTGACAGGGACCCAGCAGGACTTGCTGTCAGCTCAGCAATTGCTCAGTTCCCCAAAGAAGTTGAATTTTGCAAATTGCTGCTTTGCTCTTGAAATGATGTCATCAGGTGGGTGTTTTGGTGTAATACACTGAAAACCAGAGCAGAAATGCTGAAATAGTCCCATGATATGCATGGTCTCTGCACCAAACCACCATGACTCAGCCTAAGTACATCTGCCGCTTGTTCTTTTGTACTGCCAGCTGATTGTGAAAGTACAGTATAAAAACCATCTTTATGGTAAGATTTTTGTGGTTTAGACTTAGTCTAAGTGTCTCAAGTAGCCGGGGCTTTTGTTTGGGCCTAATCCATAAGGTCTGATGGCTTTCCTGCTCATCTCAAGATGAATGTGGTAGAAAATATAAATCAAGGAAACCTCGTTTGGCCTAGCCTTGCCTTGCCTTGCCTTGCCTTATTTCCTTCTCAGCCTGTTCTCTGTCCCAGCCTCTCTCACTAAGCCCTCGTCTGGCTGCATGTCTCTTCTTTCCTCTCTCCTTTTCTCAAACTCTCCTGCTTCCTGGCTTTCGTCTTTCAATTCCTCCATTTCAGTCCTGCAGCCCGGCACTACTTTTTTCTCTTGCCTCCCTTGGGCCTGCTCCCTTGGCTTTCTCCCTCTCTTCCATATCCTTCTTCCCGACTTGTCTCTTGGAGACTTTTGGCCACTTTGGACCCAAGTCTGGGCATGTTTTGGAAACTTTTCAGAGGCCTCGCTGGTGACACGGGGGACAGCAGGCAGTGACAGGCCCGGGGCTGACAGGCTCCCCCTCCCCTAGCGGGCGCTCAGCTGCCACACCCAGCTGACATAGAACCTTTGTCACAATGCCCGCTACCGTGGTGAGGATGCGGGCACTCTGCAGGTGACAGGGACCCAGCAGGACTTGCTGTCAGCTCAGCAATTGCTCAGTTCCCCAAAGAAGCTGAATTCTGCAAATTGCTGCTTTTGCTCTTGAAATGATGTCATCAGGTGGGTGTTTTGGTGTAATACACTGAAAACTAGAGCAGAAATGCTGAAATATTCCCATGATATGCATGGTCTCTGCAGCAAACCACCATGTCTCAGCCTAAGTATGTCTGCCGCTTGTTCTTTTGTACTGCCAGCTGATTGTGGAAGTACAGTATAAAAACCATCTTTATGGAGAGATCTTTCTGGTTTAGGCTTAGTCTAAGTGTCTCAAGTAGCCGGGGCTTTTGTTTGGGCCTAATCCATAACGTCTGATGGCTTTCCTCTCATCTCAAGATGAATGTGGTAGAAAATATAAATCAAAGAAACGTCCTTTGGCCTAGCCTTGCCTTGCCTTGACTTATTTCCTTCTCATCCTGTTCTCTGTCCCAGCCTCTCTCACTAACCCCTCGTCTGGCTGCATGTCTCTTCTTTCCTCTCTCCTTTTCTCAAACTCTCCTGCTTCCTGGCTTTCGTCTTTCAATTCCTCCATTTCAGTCCTGCAGCCCGGCACTACTTTTTTCTCTTGCCTCCCTTTGGCCTGCTCCCTTGGCTTTCTCCCTCTCTTCCATATCCTTCTTCCCGACTTGTCTCTTGGAGACTTTTGGCCACTTTGGACACAAGTCTGGGCATGTTTTGGAAACTTTTCAGAGGCCTCGCTGGTGACACGGGGGACAGCAGGCAGTGACAGGCCCGGGGCTGACAGGCTCCCCCTCCCCTAGCGGACGGTCGGCTGCCACACCCAGCTGACATAGAACCTTTGTCACAATGCCCGCTACTGTGGTGAGGATGCGGACACTCTGCAGGTGACAGGGACCCAGCAGGACTTGCTGTCAGCTCAGCAATTGCTCAGTTCCCCAAAGAAGTTGAATTTTGCAAATTGCTGCTTTGCTCTTGAAATGATGTCATCAAGTGGGTGTTTTGGTGTAATACACTGAAAACCAGAGCAGAAATGCTGAAATATTCCCATGATATGCATGGTCTCTGCACCAAACCACCATGACTCAGCCTAAGTATGTCTGTTGCTTGTTCTTTTGTACTGCCAGCTGATTGTGGAAGTACAGTATAAAAACCATCTTTATGGAGAGATCTTTCTGGTTTACGCTTAGTCTAAGTGTCTCAAGTAGCCGGGGCTTTTGTTTGGGCCTAGTCCATAAGGTCTGATGGCTTTCCTCTCATCTCCAGGTGAATGCGGTAGAAAATATAAATCAAAGAAACGTCCTTTGGCCTAGCCTTGCCTTGCCTTGCCTTGCCTTATTTCCTTCTCATCCTGTTCTCTGTCCCAGCCTCTCTCACTAACCCCTCGTCTGGCTGCATGTCTCTTCTTTCCTCTCTCCTTTTCTCAAACTCTCCTGCTTCCTGGCTTTCGTCTTTCAATTCCTCCATTTCAGTCATGCAGCCCCGCACTACTATTTCTTTTTGCCTCCCTTTGGCCTGCTCCCTTGGCTTTCTCCCTCTCTTCTATATCCTTCTTCCCGACTTGTCTCTTGGAGACTTTTGGCCACTTTGGACCCAAGTCTGGGCATGTTTTGGAAACTTTTCAGAGGCCTCGCTGGTGACACGGGAGACAGCAGGCAGTGACAGGCCCGGGGCTGACAGGCTCCCCCTCCCCTAGTGGTCGCTCGGCTGCCACACCCAGCTGACATAGAACCTTTGTCACAATGCCCGCTACCGTGGTGAGGATGCGGGCACTCTGCAGGTGACAGGGACCCAGCAGGACTTGCTGTCAGCTCAGCAATTGCTCAGTTCCCCAAGGAAGCTGAATTCTGCAAATTGCTGCTTTTGCTCTTGAAATGATGTCATCAGGTGGGTGTTTTGGTGTAATACACTGAAAACCAGAGCAGAAATGCTGAAATATTCCCATGATATGCATGGTCTCTGCACCAAACCACCATGTCTCAGCCTAAGTATGTCTGCCGCTTGTTCTTTTGTACTGACAGAAGATTGTGGAAGTACAGTATAAAAACCATCTTTATGGAGAGATCTTTCTGGTTTAGGCTTAGTCTAAGTGTCTCAAGTAGCCGGGGCTTTTGTTTGGGCCTAATCCATAAGGTCTGATGGCTTTCCTCTCATCTCAAGTTGAATGTGGTAGAAAATAAAAATCAAAGAAACGTCCTTTGGCCTAGCCTTGCCTTGCCTTGCCTTGCCTTATTTCCTTCTCATCCTGTTCTCTGTCCCAGCCTCTCTCACTAAGCCCTCGTCTGGCTGCATGTCTCTTCTTCCCTCTCTCCTTTTCTCAAACTCTCCTGCTTCCTGGCTTTCGTCTTTCAATTCCTCCATTTCAGTCCTGCAGCCCCTCACTAGTTTTTCCTCTTGCCTCCCTTGGGCCTGCTCCCTTGGCTTTCTCCCTCTGTTCCATATCCTTCTTCCCGACTTGTCCCTTGGAGACTTTTGGCCACATTGGACACAAGTCTGGGCATGTTTTGGAAACTTTTCAGAGGCCTCGCTGGTGACACGGGGGACAGCAGGCAGTGACAGGCCCGGGGCTGACAGGCTTCCCCTCCCCTAGCGGGCGCTCGGCTGCCACACCCAGCTGACGTAGAACCTTTGTCACAATGCCCGCTACCGTGGTGAGGATGCGGGCACTCTGCAGGTGACAGGGACCCAGCAGGAATTGCTGTCAGCTCAGCAATTGCTCAGTTCCCCAAAGAAGCTGAATTCTGCAAATGGCTGTTTTTGCTCTTGAAATGATGTCATCAGGTGGGTGTTTTGGTGTAATACACTGAAAACCAGAGCAGAAATGCTGAAATATTCCCATGATATGCATGGTCTCTGCACCAAACCACCATGTCTCAACCTAAGTATGTCTGCCCCTTGTTCTTTTGTACTGCCAGCTGATTGTGGAAGTACAGTATAAAAACCATCTTTATGGAGAGATCTTTCTGGTTTAGGCTTAGTCTAAGTGTCTCAAGTAGCCGGGGCTTTTGTTTGGGCCTAATCCATAAGGTCTGATGGCTTTTCTCTCATCTCAAGATGAATGTGGTAGAAAATATAAATCAAAGAAACGTCCTTTGGCCTAGCCTTGCCTTGCCTTGCCTTATTTCCTTCTCATCCTGTTCTCTGTCCCAGCCTCTCTCACTAAGCCCTCGTCTGGCTGCATATCTCTTCTTACCTCTCTCCTTTTCTCAAACTCTCCTGCTTCCTGGCTTTCGTCTTTCAATTCCTCCATTTCAGTCCTGCAGCCCCGCACTACTTTTTTCTCTTGCCTCCCTTGGGCCTGCTCCCTTGGCTTTCTCCCTCTCTTCCATATCCTTCTTCCCGACTTGTCTCTTGGAGACTTTTGGCCACTTTGGACCCAAGTCTGGGCATGTTTTGGAAGCTTTTCAGAGGCCTCGCTGGTGACACGGGGGACAGCAGGCAGTGACAGGCCCGGGGCTGACAGGCTCCCCCTCCCCTAGCGGGCGCTCGGCTGCCACACCCAGCTGACATAGAACCTTTGTCACAATGCCCGCTACCGTGGTGAGGATGCGGGCACTCTGCAGGTGACAGGGACCCAGCAGTACTTGCTGTCAGCTCAGCAATTGCTCAGTTCCCCAAAGAAGCTGAATTCTGCTAATTGCTGCTTTTGCTCTTGAAATGATGTCATCAGGTGGGTGTTTTGGTGTAATACACTGAAAACCAGAGCAGAAATGCTGAAATATTCCCATGATATGCATGGTCTCTGCAGCAAACCACCATGTCTCAGCCTAAGTATGTCTGCCGCTTGTTATTTTGTACTGCCAGCTGATTGTGGAAGTACAGTATAAAAACCATCTTTATGGAGAGATCTTTGTGGTTTAGGCTTAGTCTAAGTGTCTCAAGTAGCCGGGGCTTTTGTTTGGGCCTAATCCATATGGTCTGATGGCTTTCCTCTCATCTCAAGATGAATGTGGTAGAAAATATAAATCAAAGAAACGTCCTTTGGCCTAGCCTTGCCTTGCCTTGCCTTATTTCCTTCTCATCCTGTTCTCTGTCCCAGCCTCTCTCACTAACCCCTCGTCTGGCTGCATGTCTCTTCTTCCCTCTCTCCTTTTCTCAAACTCTCCTGCTTCCTGGCTTTCGTCTTTCAATTCCTCCATTTCAGTCCTGCAGCCCGGCACTACTGTTTTCTCTTGCCTCCCTTTGGCCTGCTCCCTTGGCTTTCTCCCTCTCTTCCATATCCTTCTTCCCGACTTGTCTCTTGGAGACTTTTGGCCACTTTGGACCCAAGTCTGGGCATGTTTTGGAAACTTTTCAGAGGCCTCGCTGGTGACAGGGGGGACAGCAGGCAGTGACAGGCCCGGGGCTGACAGGCTCCCCCTCCCCTAGCGGGCGCTCCGCTGCCACACCCAGCTGACATAGAACCTTTGTCACAATGCCCGCTACTGTGGTGAGGATGCGGGCACTCTGCAGGTGACAGGGACCCAGCAGGACTTGCTGTCAGCTCAGCAATTGCTCAGTTCCCCAAAGAAGTTGAATTTTGCAAATTGCTGCTTTGCTCTTGAAATGATGTCATCAGGTGGGTGTTTTGGTGTAATACACTGAAAACCAGAGCAGAAGTGCTGAAATATTCCCATGATATGCATGGTCTCTGCAGCAAACCACCATGACTCAGCCTAAGTATGTCTGCCGCTTGTTCTTTTGTACTGCCAGCTGATTGTGGAAGTACAGTATAAAAACCATCTTTATGGAGAGATCTTTCTGGTTTAGGCTTAGTCTAAGTGTCTCAAGTAGCCGGGGCTTTTGTTTGGGCCTAATCCATAAGGTCTGATGGCTTTCCTCCTCCTCTCAAGATGAATGTGGTAGAAAATATAAATCAAAGAAACGTCCTTTGGCCTAGCCTTGCCTTACCTTGCCTTATTTCCTTCTCATCCTGTTCTCTGTCCCAGCCTCTCTCACTAACCCCTCGTCTGGCTGCATGTCTCTTCTTTCCTCTCTCCTTTTCTCAAACTCTCCTGCTTCCTGGCTTTCGTCTTTCAATTCCTCCATTTCAGTCCTGCAGCCCGGTACTACTTTTTTCTCTTGCCTCCCTTTGGCCTGCTCCCTTGGTTTTCTCCCTCTCTTCCATATTCTTCTTCCCGACTTGTCTCTTGGAGACTTTTGGCCACTTTGGAGCCAAATCTGGGGATGTTTTGGAAACTTTTCAGAGGCCTCGCTGGTGACACGGGGGACAGCAGGCAGTGACAGGCCCGGGGCTGACAGGCTCCCCCTCCCCTAGCGGGCGCTCGGCTGCCACACCCAGCTGACATAGAACCTTTGTCACAATGCCCGCTACCGTGGGGAGGATGCGGGCACTCTGCAGGTGACAGGGACCCAGCAGGACTTGCTGTCAGCTCAGCAATTGCTCAGTTCCCCAAAGAAGCTGAATTCTGCAAATGGCTGTTTTTGCTCTTGAAATGATGTCATCAGGTGGGTGTTTTGGTGTAATACACTGAAAACCAGAGCAGAAATGCTGAAATATTCCCATGATATGCATGGTCTCTGCACCAAACCACCATGACTCAGCCTAAGTATGTCTGCCGCTTGTTCTTTTGTACTGCCAGCTGATTGTGGAAGTACAGTATAAAAACCATCTTTATGGAGAGATCTTTGTGGTTTAGGCTTAGTCTAAGTGTCTCAAGTAGCCGGGGCTTTTGTTTGGGCCTAATCCATAAGGTCTGATGGCTTTCCTGCTCATCTCAAGATGAATGTGGTAGAAAATATAAATCAAGGAAACCTCGTTTGGCCTAGCCTTGCCTTGCCTTGCCTTGCCTTATTTCCTTCTCATCCTGTTCTCTGTCCCAGCCTCTCTCACTAAGCCCTCGTCTGGCTGCATGTCTCTTCTTTCCTCTCTCCTTTTCTCAAACTCTCCTGCTTCCTGGCTTTCCTCTTTCAATTCCTCCATTTCAGTCCTGCAGCCCGGCACTACTGTTTTCTCTTGCCTCCCTTTGGCCTGCTCCCTTGGCTTTCTCCCTCTCTTCCATATTCTTCTTCCCGACTTGTCTCTTGGAGACTTTTGGCCACTTTGGAGCCAAATCTGGGGATGTTTTGGAAACTTTTCAGAGGCCTCGCTGGTGACAGGGGGGACAGCAGGCAGTGACAGGCCCGGGGCTGGCAGGCTCTCCCTCCCCCAGCGGGCGCTCGGCTGCCACACCCAGCTGACATAGAACCTTTGTCACAATGCCCGCTACCGTGGTGAGGATGCGGGCACTCTGCAGGTGACAGGGACCCAGCAGGACTTACTGTCAGCTCAGCAATTGCTCAGTTCCCCAAAGAAGCTGAGATCTGCAAATTGCTGCTTTTGCTCTTGAAATGATGTCATCAGGTGGGTGTTTTGGTGTAATACACTGAAAACCAGAGCAGAAATGCTGAAATATTCCCATGATATGCATGGTCTCTGCACCAAACCACCATGACTCAGCCTAAGTATGTCTGCCGCTTGTTCTTTTGTACTGCCAGCTGATTGTGGAAATACAGTATAAAAACCATCTTTATGGAGAGATGTTTCTGGTTTAGGCTTAGTCTAAGTGTCTCAAGTAGCAGGGGCTTTTGTTTGGGCCTAGTCCATAAGGTCTGATGGCTTTCCTCTCATCTCAAGATGAATGTGGTAGAAAATATAAATCAAAGAAACGTCCTTTGGCCTAGCCTTGCCTTGCCTTGCCTTATTTCCTTCTCATCCTGTTCTCTGTCCCAGCCTCTCTCACTAAGCCCTCGTCTGGCTGCATGTCTCTTCTTTCCTCTCTCCTTTTCTCAAACTCTCCTGCTTCCTGGCTTTCGTCTTTCAATTCCTCCATTTCAGTCCTGTAGCCCGGCACTACTTTTTCCTCTTGCCTCCCTTTGGCCTGCTCCCTTGGTTTTCTCCCTCTCTTCCATATCCCTCTTCCCGACTTGTCTCTTGGAGACTTTTGGCCACTTTGGAGCCAAATCTGGGGATGTTTTGGAAACTTTTCAGAGGCCTCGCTGGTGACAGGGGGGACAGCAGGCAGTGACAGGCCCGGGGCTGACAGGCTCCCCCTCCCATAGCGGGCGCTCGGCTGCCACACCCAGCTGACGTAGAACCTTTGTCACAATGCCCGCTACCGTGGTGAGGATGCGGGCACTCTGCAGGTGACAGGGACCCAACAGGACTTACTGTCAGCTCAGCAATTGCTCAGTTCCCCAAAGAAGCTGAGATCTGCAAATTGCTGCTTTTGCTCTTGAAATGATGTCATCAGGTGGGTGTTTTGGTGTAATACACTGAAAACCAGAGCAGAAATGCTGAAATATTCCCATGATATGCATGGTCTCTGCACCAAACCACCATGACTCAGCCTAAGTATGTCTGCCGCTTGTTCTTTTGTACTGCCAGCTGATTGTGGAAGTACAGTATAAAAACCATCTTTATGGAGAGATCTTTGTGGTTTAGGCTTAGTCTAAGTGTCTCAAGTAGCCGGGGCTTTTGTTTGGGCCTAGTCCATAAGGTCTGATGGCTTTCCTCTCATCTCAAGATGAATGTGGTAGAAAATATAAATCAAAGAAACGTCCTTTGGCCTAGCCTTGCCTTGCCTTGCCTTATTTCCTTCTCATCCTGTTCTCTGTCCCAGCCTCTCTCACTAAGCCCTCGTCTGGCTGCATGTCTCTTCTTTCCTCTCTCCTTTTCTCAAACTCTCCTGCTTCCTGGCTTTCGTCTTTCAATTCCTCCATTTCAGTCCTGTAGCCCGGCACTACTTTTTCCTCTTGCCTCCCTTTGGCCTGCTCCCTTGGTTTTCTCCCTCTCTTCCATATTCTTCTTCCCGACTTGTCTCTTGGAGACTTTTGGCCACTTTGGAGCCAAATCTGGGGATGTTTTGGAAACTTTTCAGAGGCCTCGCTGGTGACAGGGGGGACAGCAGGCAGTGACAGGCCCGGGGCTGACAGGCTCTCCCTCCCCCAGCGGGCGCTCGGCTGCCACACCCAGCTGACATAGAACCTTTGTCACAATGCCCGCTACCGTGGTGAGGATGCGGGCACTCTGCAGGTGACAGGGACCCAGCAGGACTTGCTGTCAGCTCAGCAATTGCTCAGTTCCCCAAAGAAGTTGAATTCTGCAAATTGCTGCTTTTGCTCTTAAAATGATGTCATCAGGTGGGTGTTTTGGTGTAATACACTGAAAACCAGAGCAGAAATGCTGAAATATTCTCATGATATTCATGGTCTCTGCACCAAACCACCATGACTCAGCCTAAGTCCATCTGCCGCTTGTTCCTTTGTACTGCCAGCTGATTGTGGAAGTACAGTATAAAAACCATCTTTATGGAGAGATCTTTGTGGTTTAGGCTTAGTCTAAGTGTCTCAAGTAGCCGGGGCTTTTGTTTGGGCCTAATCTATAACGTCTGATGGCTTTCCTCCTCATCTCAAGATGAATGTGGTAGAAAATATAAATCAAGGAAACCTCGTTTGGCCTAGCCTTGCCTTGCCTTGCCTTGCCTTATTTCCTTCTCATCCTGTTCTCTGTCCCAGCCTCTCTCACTAAATCCTCGTCTGGCTGCATGTCTCTTCTTTCCTCTCTCCTTTTCTCAAACTCTCCTGCTTCCTGGCTTTCGTCTTTCAATTCCTCCATTTCAGTCATGCAGCCCGGCACTACTTTTTTCTCTTGCCTCCCTTGGGCCTGCTCCCTTGGCTTTCTCCCTCTCTTCCATATCCCTCTTCCCGACTTGTCTCTTGGAGACTTTTGGCCACTTTGGAGCCAAGTCTGGGCATGTTTTGGAAACATTTCAGAGGCCTCGCTGGTGACAGGGGGGACAGCAGGCAGTGACAGGCCCGGGGCTGACAGGCTCCCCCTCCCCTAGCGGGCGCTCGGCTGCCACACCCAGCTGACGTAGAACCTTTGTCACAATGCCCGCTACCGTGGTGAGGATGCGGGCACTCTGCAGGTGACAGGGACCCAGCAGGACTTGCTGTCAGCTCAGCAATTGCTCAGTTCCCCAAAGAAGCTGAATTCTGCAAATTGCTGCTTTTGCTCTTGAAATGATGTCATCAGGTGGGTGTTTTGGTGTAATACACTGAAAACCAGAGCAGAAATGCTGAAATATTCCCATGATATGCATGGTCTCTGCACCAAACCACCATGTCTCAGCCTAAGTATGTCTGCCGCTTGTTCTTTTGTACTGCCAGCTGATTGTGGAAGTACAGTATAAAAACCATCTTTATGGAGAGATCTTTGTGGTTTAGGCTTAGTCTAAGTGTCTCAAGTAGCCGGGGCTTTTGTTTGGGCCTAATCCATAACGTCTGATGGCTTTCCTCTCATCTCAAGATGAATGTGGTAGAAAATATAAATCAAGGAAACCTCGTTTGGCCTAGCCTTGCCTTGCCTTGCCTTGCCTTATTTCCTTCTCATCCTGTTCTCTGTCCCAGCCTCTCTCACTAAATCCTCGTCTGGCTGCATGTCTCTTCTTTCCTCTCTCCTTTTCTCAAACTCTCCTGCTTCCTGGCTTTCGTCTTTCAATTCCTCCATTTCAGTCCTGCAGCCCGGCACTACTTTTTTCTCTTGCCTCCCTTGGGCCTGCTACCTTGGCTTTCTCCCTCTCTTCCATATCCCTCTTCCCGACTTGTCTCTTGGAGACTTTTGGCCACTTTGGACCCAAGTCTGGGCATGTTTTGGAAACTTTTCAGAGGCCTCGCTGGTGACACGGGGGACAGCAGGCAGTGACAGGCCCGGGGCTGACAGGCTCCCCCTCCCCTAGCGGGCGCTCGGCTGCCACACCCAGCTGACGTAGAACCTTTGTCACAATGCCCGCTACCGTGGTGAGGATGCGGGCACTCTGCAGGTGACAGGGACCCAGCAGGACTTGCTGTCAGCTCAGCAATTGCTCAGTTCCCCAAAGAAGCTGAATTCTGCAAATTGCTGCTTTTGCTCTTGAAATGATGTCATCAGGTGGGTGTTTTGGTGTAATACACTGAAAACCAGAGCAGAAATGCTGAAATATTCCCATGATATGCATGGTCTCTGCACCAAACCACCATGACTCAGCCTAAGTATGTCTGCCACTTGTTCTTTTGTACTGCCAGCTCATTGTGGAAGTACAGTATAAAAACCATCTTTATGGAGAGATCTTTCTGGTTTAGGCTTAGTCTAAGTGTCTCAAGTAGCCGGGGCTTTTGTTTGGGCCTAATCCATATGGTCTGATGGCTTTCCTCTCATCTCAAGATGAATGTGGTAGAAAATATAAATCAAAGAAACGTCCTTTGGCCTAGCCTTGCCTTGCCTTATTTCCTTCTCATCCTGTTCTCCGTCCCAGCCTCTCTCACTGAGCCCTCGTCTGGCTGCATGTCTCTTCTTTCCTCTCTCCTTTTCTCAAACTGTCCTGCTTCCTGGCTTTCGTCTTTCAATTCCTCCATTTCAGTCCTGCAGCCCGGCACTACTTTTTCCTCTTGCCTCCCTTGGGCCTGCTCCCTTGGCTTTCTCCCTCTCTTCCATATCCTTCTTCCCGACTTGTCTCTTGGAGACTTTTGGCCACTTTGGAGCCAAATCTGGGCATGTTTTGGAAACTTTTCAGAGGCCTCGCTGGTGACACGGGGGACAGCAGGCAGTGACAGGCCCGGGGCTGACAGGCTCACCCTCCCCTAGCGGGCGCTCGGCTGCCACACCCAGCTGACGTAGAACCTTTGTCACAATGCCCGCTACCGTGGTGAGGATGCGGGCACTCTGCAGGTGACAGGGACCCAGCAGGACTTGCTGTCAGCTCAGCAATTGCTCAGTTCCCCAAAGAAGCTGAATTCTGCAAATTGCTGCTTTTGCTCTTGAAATGATGTCATCAGGTGGGTGTTTTGGTGTAATACACTGAAAACCAGAGCAGAAATGCTGAAATATTCCCATGATATGCATGGTCTCTGCACCAAACCACCATGTCTCAGCCTAAGTATGTCTGCCGCTTGTTCTTTTGTACTGCCAGCTGATTGTGAAAGTACAGTATAAAAACCATCTTTATGGAGAGATCTTTGTGGTTTAGGCTTAGTCTAAGTGTCTCAAGTAGCCGGGGCTTTTGTTTGGGCCTAGTCCATAAGGTCTGATGGCTTTCCTCTCATCTCAAGATGAATGTGGTAGAAAATATAAATCAAAGAAACGTCCTTTGGCCTAGCCTTGCCTTGCCTTGCCTTGCCTTATTTCCTTCTCATCCTGTTCTCTGTCCCAGCCTCTCTCACTAAGCCCTCGTCTGGCTGCATGTCTCTTCTTTCCTCTCTCCTTTTCTCAAACTCTCCTGCTTCCTGGCTTTCGTCTTTCAATTCCTCCATTTCAGTCCTGCAGCCCGGCACTACTTTTTCCTCTTGCCTCCCTTTGGCCTGCTCCCTTGGCTTTCTCCCTCTGTTCCATATCCTTCTTCCCGACTTGTCTCTTGGAGACTTTTGGCCACTTTGGAGCCAAGTCTGGGCATGTTTTGGAAACTTTTCAGAGGCCTCGCTGGTGACAGGGGGGACAGCAGGCAGTGACAGGCCCAGGGCTGACAGGCTCCCCCTCCCCTAGCGGGCGCCCGGCTGCCACACCCAGCTGACATAGAACCTTTGTCACAATGCCCGCTACCGTGGTGAGGATGCGGGCACTCTGCAGGTGACAGGGACCCAGCAGGACTTGCTGTCAGCTCAGCAATTGCTCAGTTCCCCAAAGAAGCTGAATTCTGCAAATTGCTGCTTTTGCTCTTGAAATGATGTCATCAGGTGGGTGTTTTGCTGTAATACACTGAAAACCAGAGCAGAAATGCTGAAATATTCCCATGATAAGCATGGTCTCTGCAGCAAACCACCATGTCTCAGCCTAAGTATGTCTGCCGCTTGTTCTTTTGTACTGCCAGCTGATTGTGGAAGTACAGTATAAAAACCATCTTTATGGAGAGATCTTTGTGGTTTAGGCTTAGTCTAAGTGTCTCAAGTAGCCGGGGCTTTTGTTTGGGCCTAATCCATAACATCTGATGGCTTTCCTCTCATCTCAAGATGAATGTGGTAGAAAATATAAATCAAGGAAACCTCGTTTGGCCTAGCCTTGCCTTGCCTTGCCTTGCCTTGCCTTATTTCCTTCTCATCCTGTTCTCTGTCCCAGCCTCTCTCACTAAATCCTCGTCTGGCTGCATGTCTCTTCTTTCCTCTCTCCTTTTCTCAAACTCTCCTGCTTCCTGGCTTTCGTCTTTCAATTCCTCCATTTCAGTCCTGCAGCCCGGCACTACTTTTTTCTCTTGCCTCCCTTGGGCCTGCTCCCTTGGCTTTCTCCCTCTCTTCCATATCCCTCTTCCCGACTTGTCTCTTGGAGACTTTTGGCCACTTTGGAGCCAAATCTGGGCATGTTTTGGAAACTTTTCAGAGGCCTCGCTGGTGACACGGGGGACAGCAGGCAGTGACAGGCCCGGGGCTGACAGGCTCACCCTCCCCTAGCGGGCGCTCGGCTGCCACACCCAGCTGACGTAGAACCTTTGTCACAATGCCCGCTACCGTGGTGAGGATGCGGGCACTCTGCAGGTGACAGGGACCCAGCAGGACTTGCTGTCAGCTCAGCAATTGCTCAGTTCCCCAAAGAAGCTGAATTCTGCAAATTGCTGCTTTTGCTCTTGAAATGATGTCATCAGGTGGGTGTTTTGGTGTAATACACTGAAAACCAGAGCAGAAATGCTGAAATATTCCCATGATATGCATGGACTCTGCACCAAACCACCATGACTCAGCCTAAGTATGTCTGCCACTTGTTCTTTTGTACTGCCAGCTCATTGTGGAAGTACAGTATAAAAACCATCTTTATGGAGAGATCTTTGTGGTTTAGGCTTAGTCTAAGTGTCTCAAGTAGCCGGGGCTTTTGTTTGGGCCTAATCCATAACGTCTGATGGCTTTCCTCTCATCTCAAGATGAATGTGGTAGAAAATATAAATCAAAGAAACGTCCTTTGGCCTAGCCTTGCCTTGCCTTGCCTTATTTCCTTCTCATCCTGTTCTCTGTCCCAGCCTCTCTCACTAAGCCCTCGTCTGGCTGCATGTCTCTTCTTTCCTCTCTCCTTTTCTCAAACTCTCCTGCTTCCTGGCTTTCGTCTTTCAATTCCTCCATTTCATTCCTGTAGCCCGGCACTACTTTTTCCTCTTGCCTCCCTTTGGCCTGCTCCCTTGGTTTTCTCCCTCTCTTCCATATTCTTCTTCCCGACTTGTCTCTTGGAGACATTTGGCCACTTTGGAGCCAAATCTGGGGATGTTTTGGAAACTTTTCAAAGGCCTCGCTGGTGACAGGGGGGACAGCAGGCAGTGACAGGCCCGGGGCTGACAGGCTCAACCTCCCCTAGCGGGCGCTCGGCTGCCACACCCAGCTGACATAGAACCTTTGTCACAATGCCCGCTACCGTGGTGAGGATGCGGGCACTCTGCAGGTGACAGGGACCCAGCAGGACTTACAGTCAGCTCAGCAATTGCTCAGTTCCCCAAAGAAGCTGAATTCTGCAAATTGCTGCTTTTGCTCTTGAAATGATGTCATCAGGTGGGTGTTTTGGTGTAATACACTGAAAACCAGAGCAGAAATGCTGAAATATTCCCATGATATGCATGGTCTCTGCACCAAACCACCATGACTCAGCCTAAGTATGTCTGCCGCTTCTTCTTTTGTACTGCCAGCTGATTGTGGAAGTACAGTATAAAAACCATCTTTATGGAGAGATCTTTGTGGTTTAGGCTTAGTCTAAGTGTCTCAAGTAGCCGGGGCTTTTGTTTGGGCCTAGTCCATAAGGTCTGATGGCTTTCCTCTCATCTCAAGATGAATGTGGTAGAAAATATAAATCAAAGAAACGTCCTTTGGCCTAGCCTTGCCTTGCCTTGCCTTGGCTTATTTCCTTCTCATCCTGTTCTCTGTCCCAGCCTCTCTCACTAAGCCCTCGTCTGGCTGCATGTCTCTTCTTTCCTCTCTCCTTTTCTCAAACTCTCCTGCTTCCTGGCTTTCGTCTTTCAATTCCTCCATTTCAGTCCTGCAGCCCCGCACTACTTTTTCCTCTTGCCTCCCTTTGGCCTGCTGCCTTGGCTTTCTCCCTCTCTTCCATATCCTTCTTCCCGACTTGTCTCTTGGAGACTTTTGGCCACTTTGGACCCAAGTCTGGGCATGTTTTGGAAACTTTTCAGAGGCCTCGCTGGTGACACGGGGGACAGCAGGCAGTGACAGGCCCGGGGCTGACAGGCTCCCCCTCCCCTAGCGGGCGCTCGGCTGCCACACCCAGCTGACATAGAACCTTTGTCACAATGCCCGCTACCGTGGTGAGGATGCGGGCACTCTGCAGGTGACAGGGACCCAGCAGGACTTGCTGTCAGCTCAGCAATTGCTCAGTTCCCCAAAGAAGTTGAATTCTGCAAATTGCTGCTTTGCTCTTGAAATGATGTCATCAGGTGGGTGTTTTGGTGTAATACACTGAAAACCAGAGCAGAAATGCTGAAATATTCCCATGATATGCATGGTCTCTGCACCAAACCACCATGACTCAGCCTAAGTACATCTGCCACTTGTTCTTTTGTACTGCCAGCTGATTGTGAAAGTACAGTATAAAAACCATCTTTATGGTAAGATCTTTGTGGTTTAGACTTAGTCTAAGTGTCTCAAGTAGCCGGGGCTTTTGTTTGGGCCTAATCCATAAGGTCTGATGGCTTTCCTCCTCATCTCAAGATGAATGTGGTAGAAAATATAAATCAAGGAAACCTCGTTTGGCCTAGCCTTGCCTTGCCTTGACTTGCCTTATTTCCTTCTCATCCTGTTCTCTGTCCCAGCCTCTCTCACTAAGCCCTCGTCTGGCTGCATGTCTCTTCTTTCCTCTCTCCTTTTCTCAAACTCTCCTGCTTCCTGGCTTTCGTCTTTCAATTCCTCCATTTCAGTCTTGCAGCCCGGCACTACTTTTTTCTCTTGCCTCCCTTGGGCCTGCTCCCTTGGCTTTCTCCCTCTCTTCCATATCCTTCTTCCCGACTTGTCTCTTGGAGACTTTTGGCCACTTTGGACACAAGTCTGGGCATGTTTTGGAAACTTTTCAGAGGCCTCGCTGGTGACACGGGGGACAGCAGGCAGTGACAGGCCCGGGGCTGACAGGCTCCCCCTCCCCTAGCGGGCGCTCGGCTGCCACACCCAGCTGACGTAGAACCTTTGTCACAATGCCCGCTACCGTGGTGAGGATGCGGGCACTCTGCAGGTGACAGGGACCCAGCAGGACTTGCTGTCAGCTCAGCAATTGCTCAGTTCCCCAAAGAAGCTGAATTCTGCAAATTGCTGCTTTTGCTCTTGAAATGATGTCATCAGGTGGGTGTTTTGGTGTAATACACTGAAAACCAGAGCAGAAATGCTGAAATATTCCCATGATATGCATGGTCTCTGCACCAAACCACCATGTCTTCAGCCTAAGTATGTCTGCCGCTTGTTCTTTTGTACTGCCAGCTGATTGTGGAAGTACAGTATAAAAACCATCTTTATGGAGAGATCTTTGTGGTTTAGGCTTAGTCTAAGTGTCTCAAGTAGCCGGGGTTTTTGTTTGGGCCTAATCCATATGGTCTGATGGCTTTCCTCTCATCTCAAGATGAATGTGGTAGAAAATATAAATCAAAGAATCGTCCTTTGGCCTAGCCTTGCCTTGCCTTATTTCCTTCTCATCCTGTTCTCTGTCCCAGCCTCTCTCACTAACCCCTCGTCTGGCTGCATGTCTCTTCTTTCCTCTCTCCTTTTCTCAAACTCTCCTGCTTCCTGGCTTTTGTCTTTCAATTCCTCCATTTCAGTCCTGCAGCCGGGCACTACTTTTTTCTCTTGCCTCCCTTGGGCCTGCTCCCTTGGCTTTCTCCCTCTCTTCCATATCCTTCTTCCCGGCTTGTCTCTTGGAGACTTTTGGCCACTTTGGAGCCAAGTCTGGGCATGTTTTGGAAACTTTTCAGAGGCCTCGCTGGTGACAGGGGGGACAGCAGGCAGTGACAGGCCCGGGGCTGACAGGCTGCCCCTCCCCTAGCGGGCGCTCGGCTGCCACACCCAGCTGACATAGAACCTTTGTCACAATGCCCGCTACCGTGGTGAGGATGCGGGCACTCTGCAGGTGACAGGGACCCAGCAGGACTTGCTGTCAGCTCAGCAATTGCTCAGTTCCCCAAAGAAGCTGAATTCTGCAAATTGCTGCTTTTGCTCTTGAAATGATGTCATCAGGTGGGTGTTTTGGTGTAATACACTGAAAACCAGAGCAGAAATGCTGAAATATTCCCATGATATGCATGGTCTCTGCACCAAACCACCATGAGTCAGCCTAAGTACGTCTGCCGCTTGTTCTTTTGTACTGCCAGCTGATTGTGGAAGTACAGTATAAAAACCATCTTTATGGAGAGATCTTTGTGGTTTAGGCTTAGTCTAAGTGTCTCAAGTAGCCGGGGCTTTTGTTTGGGCCTAGTCCATAAGGTCTGATGGCTTTCCTCTCATCTCAAGATGAATGTGGTAGAAAATATAAATCAAAGAAACGTCCTTTGGCCTAGCCTTGCCTTGCCTTATTTCCTTCTCATCCTGTTCTCTGTCCCAGCCTCTCTCACTAAGCCCTCGTCTGGCTGCATGTCTCTTCTTTCTTCTCTCCTTTTCTCAAACTCTCCTGCTTCCTGGCTTTCGTCTTTCAATTCCTCCATTTCAGTCCTGCAGCCCGGCACTACTTTTTTCTCTTGCCTCCCTTGGGCCTGCTCCCTTGGCTTTCTCCCTCTCTTCCATATCCTTCTTCCCGACTTGTCTCTTGGAGACTTTTGGCCACTTTGGACCCAAGTCTGGGCATGTTTTGGAAACTTTTCAGAGGCCTCGCTGGTGACAGGGGGGACAGCAGGCAGTGACAGGCCCGGGGCTGACAGGCTCCCCCTCCCCTAGCGGGCGCTCGGCTGCCACACCCAGCTGACATAGAACCTTTGTCACAATGCCCGCTACCGTGGTGAGGATGCGGGCACTCTGCAGGTGACAGGGACCCAGCAGGACTTGCTGTCAGCTCAGCAATTGCTCAGTTCCCCACAGAAGTTGAATTCTGCAAATTGCTGCTTTGCTCTTGAAATGATGTCATCAGGTGGGTGTTTTGGTGTAATACACTGAAAACCAGAGCAGAAATGCTGAAATATTCCCATGATATGCATGGTCTCTGCACCAAACCACCATGACTCAGCCTAAGTACATCTGCCGCTTGTTCTTTTGTACTGCCAGCTGATTGTGAAAGTACAGTATAAAAACCATCTTTATGGTAAGATCTTTGTGGTTTAGACTTAGTCTAAGTGTCTCAAGTAGCCGGGGCTTTTGTTTGGGCCTAATCCATAAGGTCTGATGGCTTTCCTCCTCATCTCAAGATGAATGTGGTAGAAAATATAAATCAAGGAAACCTCGTTTGGCCTAGCCTTGCCTTGCCTTGACTTGCCTTATTTCCTTCTCATCCTGTTCTCTGTCCCAGCCTCTCTCACTAAGCCCTCGTCTGGCTGCATGTCTCTTCTTTCCTCTCTCCTTTTCTCAAACTCTCCTGCTTCCTGGCTTTCGTCTTTCAATTCCTCCATTTCAGTCTTGCAGCCCGGCACTACTTTTTTCTCTTGCCTCCCTTGGGCCTGCTCCCTTGGCTTTCTCCCTCTCTTCCATATCCTTCTTCCCGACTTGTCTCTTGGAGACTTTTGGCCACTTTGGACACAAGTCTGGGCATGTTTTGGAAACTTTTCAGAGGCCTCGCTGGTGACACGGGGGACAGCAGGCAGTGACAGGCCCGGGGCTGACAGGCTCCCCCTCCCCTAGCGGGCGCTCGGCTGCCACACCCAGCTGACGTAGAACCTTTGTCACAATGCCCGCTACCGTGGTGAGGATGCGGGCACTCTGCAGGTGACAGGGACCCAGCAGGACTTGCTGTCAGCTCAGCAATTGCTCAGTTCCCCAAAGAAGCTGAATTCTGCAAATTGCTGCTTTTGCTCTTGAAATGATGTCATCAGGTGGGTGTTTTGGTGTAATACACTGAAAACCAGAGCAGAAATGCTGAAATATTCCCATGATATGCATGGTCTCTGCACCAAACCACCATGTCTTCAGCCTAAGTATGTCTGCCGCTTGTTCTTTTGTACTGCCAGCTGATTGTGGAAGTACAGTATAAAAACCATCTTTATGGAGAGATCTTTGTGGTTTAGGCTTAGTCTAAGTGTCTCAAGTAGCCGGGGTTTTTGTTTGGGCCTAATCCATATGGTCTGATGGCTTTCCTCTAAACTCAAGATGAATGTGGTAGAAAATATAAATCAAAGAATCGTCCTTTGGCCTAGCCTTGCCTTGCCTTATTTCCTTCTCATCCTGTTCTCTGTCCCAGCCTCTCTCACTAAGCCCTCGTCTGGCTGCATGTCTCTTCTTTCTTCTCTCCTTTTCTCAAACTCTCCTGCTTCCTGGCTTTCGTCTTTCAATTCCTCCATTTCAGTCCTGCAGCCCGGCACTACTTTTTTCTCTTGCCTCCCTTGGGCCTGCTCCCTTGGCTTTCTCCCTCTCTTCCATATCCTTCTTCCCGACTTGTCTCTTGGAGACTTTTGGCCACTTTGGAGCCAAGTCTGGGCATGTTTTGGAAACTTTTCAGAGGCCTCGCTGGTGACAGGGGGGACAGCAGGCAGTGACAGGCCCGGGGCTGACAGGCTCCCCCTCCCCTAGCGGGCGCTCGGCTGCCACACCCAGCTGACATAGAACCTTTGTCACAATGCCCGCTACCGTGGTGAGGATGCGGGCACTCTGCAGGTGACAGGGACCCAGCAGGACTTGCTGTCAGCTCAGCAATTGCTCAGTTCCCCACAGAAGTTGAATTCTGCAAATTGCTGCTTTGCTCTTGAAATGATGTCATCAGGTGGGTGTTTTGGTGTAATACACTGAAAACCAGAGCAGAAATGCTGAAATATTCCCATGATATGCATGGTCTCTGCACCAAACCACCATGACTCAGCCTAAGTACATCTGCCGCTTGTTCTTTTGTACTGCCAGCTGATTGTGAAAGTACAGTATAAAAACCATCTTTATGGTAAGATCTTTGTGGTTTAGACTTAGTCTAAGTGTCTCAAGTAGCCGGGGCTTTTGTTTGGGCCTAATCCATAAGGTCTGATGGCTTTCCTCCTCATCTCAAGATGAATGTGGTAGAAAATATAAATCAAGGAAACCTCGTTTGGCCTAGCCTTGCCTTGCCTTGCCTTGCCTTATTTCCTTCTCATCCTGTTCTCTGTCCCAGCCTCTCTCACTAAGCCCTCGTCTGGCTGCATGTCTCTTCTTTCCTCTCTCCTTTTCTCAAACTCTCCTGCTTCCTGGCTTTCGTCTTTCAATTCCTCCATTTCAGTCTTGCAGCCCGGCACTACTTTTTTCTCTTGCCTCCCTTTGGCCTGCTCCCTTGGCTTTCTCCCTCTCTTCCATATCCTTCTTCCCGACTTGTCTCTTGGAGACTTTTGGCCACTTTGGACACAAGTCTGGGCATGTTTTGGAAACTTTTCAGAGGCCTCGCTGGTGACACGGGGGACAGCAGGCAGTGACAGGCCCGGGGCTGACAGGCTCCCCCTCCCCTAGCGGGCGCTCGGCTGCCACACCCAGCTGACGTAGAACCTTTGTCACAATGCCCGCTACCGTGGTGAGGATGCGGGCACTCTGCAGGTGACAGGGACCCAGCAGGACTTGCTGTCAGCTCAGCAATTGCTCAGTTCCCCAAAGAAGCTGAATTCTGCAAATTGCTGCTTTTGCTCTTGAAATGATGTCATCAGGTGGGTGTTTTGGTGTAATACACTGAAAACCAGAGCAGAAATGCTGAAATATTCCCATGATATGCATGGTCTCTGCACCAAACCACCATGTCTTCAGCCTAAGTATGTCTGCCGCTTGTTCTTTTGTACTGCCAGCTGATTGTGGAAGTACAGTATAAAAACCATCTTTATGGAGAGATCTTTGTGGTTTAGGCTTAGTCTAAGTGTCTCAAGTAGCCGGGGTTTTTGTTTGGGCCTAATCCATATGGTCTGATGGCTTTCCTCTCATCTCAAGATGAATGTGGTAGAAAATATAAATCAAAGAATCGTCCTTTGGCCTAGCCTTGCCTTGCCTTATTTCCTTCTCATCCTGTTCTCTGTCCCAGCCTCTCTCACTAAGCCCTCGTCTGGCTGCATGTCTCTTCTTTCCTCTCTCCTTTTCTCAAACTCTCCTGCTTCCTGGCTTTTGTCTTTCAATTCCTCCATTTCAGTCCTACAGCCGGGCACTACTTTTTTCTCTTGCCTCCCTTGGGCCTGCTCCCTTGGCTTTCTCCCTCTCTTCCATATCCTTCTTCCCGACTTGTCTCTTGGAGACTTTTGGCCACTTTGGACCCAAGTCTGGGCATGTTTTGGAAACTTTTCAGAGGCCTCGCTGGTGACAGGGGGGACAGCAGGCAGTGACAGGCCCGGGGCTGACAGGCTGCCCCTCCCCTAGCGGGCGCTCGGCTGCCACACCCAGCTGACATAGAACCTTTGTCACAATGCCCGCTACCGTGGTGAGGATGCGGGCACTCTGCAGGTGACAGGGACCCAGCAGGACTTGCTGTCAGCTCAGCAATTGCTCAGTTCCCCAAAGAAGCTGAATTCTGCAAATTGCTGCTTTTGCTCTTGAAATGATGTCATCAGGTGGGTGTTTTGGTGTAATACACTGAAAACCAGAGCAGAAATGCTGAAATATTCCCATGATATGCATGGTCTCTGCACCAAACCACCATGAGTCAGCCTAAGTACGTCTGCCGCTTGTTCTTTTGTACTGCCAGCTGATTGTGGAAGTACAGTATAAAAACCATCTTTATGGAGAGATCTTTCTGGTTTAGGCTTAGTCTAAGTGTCTCAAGTAGCCGGGGCTTTTGTTTGGGCCTAATCCATAACGTCTGATGGCTTTCCTCTCATCTCAAGATGAATGTGGTAGAAAATATAAATCAAAGAAACGTCCTTTGGCCTAGCCTTGCCTTGCCTTATTTCCTTCTCATCCTGTTCTCTGTCCCAGCCTCTCTCACTAAGCCCTCGTCTGGCTGCATGTCTCTTCTTTCTTCTCTCCTTTTCTCAAACTCTCCTGCTTCCTGGCTTTCGTCTTTCAATTCCTCCATTTCAGTCCTGCAGCCCGGCACTACTTTTTTCTCTTGCCTCCCTTGGGCCTGCTCCCTTGGCTTTCTCCCTCTCTTCCATATCCTTCTTCCCGACTTGTCTCTTGGAGACTTTTGGCCACTTTGGAGCCAAGTCTGGGGATGTTTTGGAAACTTTTCAGAGGCCTCGCTGGTGACAGGGGGGACAGCAGGCAGTGACAGGCCCGGGGCTGACAGGCTTCTCCTCCCCTAGCGAGCGCTCGGCTGCCACACCCAGCTGACGTAGAACCTTTGTCACAATGCCCGCTACCGTGGTGAGGATGCGGGCACTCTGCAGGTGACAGGGACCCAGCAGGACTTGCTGTCAGCTCAGCAATTGCTCAGTTCCCCAAAGAAGCTGAATTCTGCAAATTGTTGCTTTTGCTCTTGAAATGATGTCATCAGGTGGGTGTTTTGGTGTAATACACTGAAAACCAGAGCAGAAATGCTGAAATATTCCCATGATATGCATGGTCTCTGCACCAAACCACCATGACTCAGCCTAAGTATGTCTGCCGCTTGTTCTTTTGTACTGCCAGCTGATTGTGGAAGTACAGTATAAAAACCATCTTTATGGAGAGATCTTTCTGGTTTAGGCTTAGTCTAAGTGTCTCAAGTAGCCGGGGCTTTTGTTTGGGCCTAATCCATAACGTCTGATGGCTTTCCTCTCATCTCAAGATGAATGTGGTAGAAAATATAAATCAAAGAAACGTCCTTTGGCCTAGCCTTGCCTTGCCTTGCCTTATTTCCTTCTCATCCTGTTCTCTGTCCCAGCCTCTCTCACTAAGCCCTCGTCTGGCTGCATGTCTCTTCTTTCCTCTCTCCTTTTCTCAAACTCTCCTGCTTCCTGGCTTTCGTCTTTCAATTCCTCCATTTCAGTCCTGCAGCCCGGCACTACTTTTTTCTCTTGCCTCCCTTGGGCCTGCTCCCTTGGCTTTCTCCCTCTCTTCCATATCCTTCTTCCCGACTTGTCTCTTGGAGACTTTTGGCCACTTTGGACCTAAGTCTGGGCATGTTTTGGAAACTTTTCAGAGGCCTCGCTGGTGACACGGGGGACAGCAGGCAGTGACAGGCCCGGGGCTGACAGGCTTCCCCTCCCCTAGCGGGCCTCGGCTGCCACACCCAGCTGACATAGAACCTTTGTCACAATGCCCGCTACTGTGGTGAGGATGGGGGCACTCTGCAGGTGACAGGGACCCAGCAGGACTTGGTGTCAGCTCAGCAATTGCTCAGTTCCCCAAAGAAGCTGAATTCTGCAAATTGCTGCTTTTGCTCTTGAAATGATGTCATCAGGTGGGTGTTTTGGTGTAATACACTGAAAACCAGAGCAGAAATGCTGAAATATTCCCATGGTATGCATGGTCTCTGCACCAAACCACCATGACTCAGCCTAAGTCCATCTGCCGCTTGTTCTTTTGTACTGCCAGCTGATTGTGGAAGTACAGTATAAAAACCATCTTTATGGAGAGATCTTTCTGGTTTAGGCTTAGTCTAAGTGTCTCAAGTAGCCGTGGCTTTTGTTTGGGCCTAATCCATATGGTCTGATGGCTTTCCTCTCACCTCAAGTTGAATGTGGTAGAAAATATAAATCAAAGAAACGTCCTTTGGCCTAGCCTTGCCTTGCCTTGCCTTGCCTTATTTCCTTCTCATCCTGTTCTCTGTCCCAGCCTCTCTCACTAAGCCCTCGTCTGGCTGCATGTCTCTTCTTTCCTCTCTCCTTTTCTCAAACTCTCCTGCTTCCTGGCTTTCGTCTTTCAATTCCTCCATTTCAGTCCTGCAGCCCGGCACTACTTTTTTCTCTTGCCTCCCTTGGGCCTGCTCCCTTGGCTTTCTCCCTCTCTTCCATATCCTTCTTCCCGACTTGTCTCTTGGAGACTTTTGGCCACTTTGGAGCCAAGTCTGGGCATGTTTTGGAAACTTTTCAGAGGCCTCGCTGGTGACAGGGGGGACAGCAGGCAGTGACAGGCCCGGGGCTGACAGGCTCCCCCTCCCCTAGCGGGCGCTCGGCTGCCACACCCAGCTGATATAGAACCTTTGTCACAATGCCCGCTACCGTGGTGAGGATGCGGGCACTCTGCAGGTGACAGGGACCCAGCAGGACTTGCTGTCAGCTCAGCAATTGCTCAGTTCCCCAAAGAAGCTGAATTCTGCAAATTGCTGCTTTTGCTCTTGAAATGATGTCATCAGGTGGGTGTTTTGGTGTAATACACTGAAAACCAAAGCAGAAATGCTGAAATATTCCCATGATATGCATGGTCTCTGCACCAAACCACCATGAGTCAGCCTAAGTACGTCTGCCGCTTGTTCTTTTGTACTGCCAGCTGATTGTGGAAGTACAGTATAAAAACCATCTTTATGGAGAGATCTTTCTGGTTTAGGCTTAGTCTAAGTGTCTCAAGAAGCCGGGGCTTTTGTTTGGGCCTAATCCATAACGTCTGATGGCTTTCCTCTCATCTCAAGATGAATGTGGTAGAAAATATAAATCAAAGAAACGTCCTTTGGCCTAGCCTTGCCTTGCCTTGCCTTATTTCCTTCTCATCCTGTTCTCTGTCCCAGCCTCTCTCACTAAGCCCTCGTCTGGCTGCATGTCTCTTCTTTCCTCTCTCCTTTTCTCAAACTCTCCTGCTTCCTGGCTTTCGTCTTTCAATTCCTCCATTTCAGTCGTGCAGCCCCGCACTACTTTTTTCTCTTGCCTCCCTTGGGCCTGCTCCCTTGGCTTTCTCCCTCTCTTCCATATCCTTCTTCCCGACTTGTCTCTTGGAGACTTTTGGCCACTTTGGACCTAAGTCTGGGCATGTTTTGGAAACTTTTCAGAGGCCTCGCTGGTGACACGGGGGACAGCAGGCAGTGACAGGCCCGGGGCTGACAGGCTTCCCCTCCCCTAGCGGGCCTCGGCTGCCACACCCAGCTGACATAGAACCTTTGTCAGAATGCCCGCTACTGTGGTGAGGATGCGGGCACTCTGCAGGTGACAGGGACCCAGCAGGACTTGGTGTCAGCTCAGCAATTGCTCAGTTCCCCAAAGAAGCTGAATTCTGCAAATTGCTGCTTTTGCTCTTGAAATGATGTCATCAGGTGGGTGTTTTGGTGTAATACACTGAAAACCAGAGCAGAAATGCTGAAATATTCCCATGGTATGCATGGTCTCTGCACCAAACCACCATGACTCAGCCTAAGTCCATCTGCCGCTTGTTCTTTTGTACTGCCAGCTGATTGTGGAAGTACAGTATAAAAACCATCTTTATGGAGAGATCTTTGTGGTTTAGGCTTAGTCTAAGTGTCTCAAGTAGCCGGGGCTTTTGTTTGGGCCTAATCCATAATGTCTGATGGCTTTCCTCTCATCTCAAGATGAATGTGGTAGAAAATATAAATCAAAGAAACGTCCTTTGGCCTAGCCTTGCCTTGCCTTGCCTTATTTCCTTCTCATCCTGTTCTCTGTCCCAGCCTCTCTCACTAAGCCCTCGTCTGGCTGCATGTCTCTTCTTTCCTCTCTCCTTTTCTCAAACTCTCCTGCTTCCTGGCTTTCGTCTTTCAATTCCTCCATTTCAGTCCTGCAGCCCGGCACTACTTTTTTCTCTTGCCTCCCTTGGGCCTGCTCCCTTGGCTTTCTCCCTCTCTTCCATATCCTTCTTCCCGACTTGTCTCTTGGAGACTTTTGGCCACTTTGGACCCAAGTCTGGGCATGTTTTGGAAACTTTTCAGAGGCCTCGCTGGTGACAGGGGGGACAGCAGGCAGTGACAGGCCCGGGGCTGACAGGCTCCCCCTCCCCTAGTGGGCGCTCGGCTGCCACACCCAGCTGACATAGAACCTTTGTCACAATGCCCGCTACCGTGGTGAGGATGCGGGCACTCTGCAGGTGACAGGGACCCAGCAGGACTTATTGTCAGCTCAGCAATTGCTCAGTTCCCCAAAGAAGTTGAATTTTGCAAATTGCTGCTTTGCTCTTGAAATGATGTCATCAGGTGGGTGTTTTGGTGTAATACACTGAAAACCAGAGCAGAAATGCTGAAATATTCCCATGATATGCATGGTCTCTGCACTAAACCACCATGACTCTGCCTAAGTACATCTGCCGCTTGTTCTTTTGTACTGCCAGCTGATTGTGGAAGTACAGTATAAAAACCATCTTTATGGAGAGATCTTTGTGGTTTAGGCTTAGTCTAAGTGTCTCAAGTAGCCGGGGCTTTTGTTTGGGCCTAATCCATATGGTCTGATGGCTTTCCTCTCATCTCAAGATGAATGTGGTAGAAAATATAAATCAAAGAAACGTCCTTTGGCCTAGCCTTGCCTTGCCTTGCCTTGCCTTATTTCCTTCTCATCCTGTTCTCTGTCCCAGCCTCTCTCACTAAGCCCTCGTCTGGCTGCATGTCTCTTCTTTCCTCTCTCCTTTTCTCAAACTCTCCTGCTTCCTGCCTTTCGTCTTTCAATTCCTCCATTTCAGTCCTGCAGCCCGGCACTACTTTTTTCTCTTGCCTCCCTTGGGCCTGCTCCCTTGGCTTTCTCCCTCTCTTCCATATCCCTCTTCCTGACTTGTCTCTTGGAGACTTTTGGCCACTTTGGAGCCAAGTCTGGGCATGTTTTGGAAACTTTTCAGAGGCCTCGCTGGTGACACGGGGGACAGCAGGCAGTGACAGGCCCGGGGCTGACAGGCTCCCCCTCCCCTAGCGGGCGCTCGGCTGCCACACCCAGCTGACATAGAACCTTTGTCAGAATGCCCGCTACTGTGGTGAGGATGCGGGCACTCTGCAGGTGACAGGGACCCAGCAGGACTTGGTGTCAGCTCAGCAATTGCTCAGTTCCCCAAAGAAGCTGAATTCTGCAAATTGCTGCTTTTGCTCTTGAAATGATGTCATCAGGTGGGTGTTTTGGTGTAATACACTGAAAACCAGAGCAGAAATGCTGAAATATTCCCATGATATGCATGGTCTCTGCACCAAACCACCATGACTCAGCCTAAGTATGTCTGCCGCTTGTTCTTTTGTACTGCCAGCTGATTGTGGAAGTACAGTATAAAAACCATCTTTATGGAGAGATCTTTCTGGTTTAGGCTTAGTCTAAGTGTCTCAAGTAGCCGGGGCTTTTGTTTGGGCCTAATCCATAACGTCTGATGGCTTTCCTCTCATCTCAAGATGAATGTGGTAGAAAATATAAATCAAAGAAACGTCCTTTGGCCTAGCCTTGCCTTGCCTTGCCTTATTTCCTTCTCATCCTGTTCTCTGTCCCAGCCTCTCTCACTAAGCCCTCGTCTGGCTGCATGTCTCTTCTTTCCTCTCTCCTTTTCTCAAACTCTCCTGCTTCCTGGCTTTCGTCTTTCAATTCCTCCATTTCAGTCCTGCAGCCCGGCACTACTTTTTTCTCTTGCCTCCCTTGGGCCTGCTCCCTTGGCTTTCTCCCTCTCTTCCATATCCTTCTTCCCGACTTGTCTCTTGGAGACTTTTGGCCACTTTGGACCTAAGTCTGGGCATGTTTTGGAAACTTTTCAGAGGCCTCGCTGGTGACACGGGGGACAGCAGGCAGTGACAGGCCCGGGGCTGACAGGCTTCCCCTCCCCTAGCGGGCCTCGGCTGCCACACCCAGCTGACATAGAACCTTTGTCACAATGCCCGCTACTGTGGTGAGGATGGGGGCACTCTGCAGGTGACAGGGACCCAGCAGGACTTGGTGTCAGCTCAGCAATTGCTCAGTTCCCCAAAGAAGCTGAATTCTGCAAATTGCTGCTTTTGCTCTTGAAATGATGTCATCAGGTGGGTGTTTTGGTGTAATACACTGAAAACCAGAGCAGAAATGCTGAAATATTCCCATGGTATGCATGGTCTCTGCACCAAACCACCATGACTCAGCCTAAGTCCATCTGCCGCTTGTTCTTTTGTACTGCCAGCTGATTGTGGAAGTACAGTATAAAAACCATCTTTATGGAGAGATCTTTCTGGTTTAGGCTTAGTCTAAGTGTCTCAAGTAGCCGTGGCTTTTGTTTGGGCCTAATCCATATGGTCTGATGGCTTTCCTCTCACCTCAAGTTGAATGTGGTAGAAAATATAAATCAAAGAAACGTCCTTTGGCCTAGCCTTGCCTTGCCTTGCCTTGCCTTATTTCCTTCTCATCCTGTTCTCTGTCCCAGCCTCTCTCACTAAGCCCTCGTCTGGCTGCATGTCTCTTCTTTCCTCTCTCCTTTTCTCAAACTCTCCTGCTTCCTGGCTTTCGTCTTTCAATTCCTCCATTTCAGTCCTGCAGCCCGGCACTACTTTTTTCTCTTGCCTCCCTTGGGCCTGCTCCCTTGGCTTTCTCCCTCTCTTCCATATCCTTCTTCCCGACTTGTCTCTTGGAGACTTTTGGCCACTTTGGAGCCAAGTCTGGCATGTTTTGGAAACTTTTCAGAGGCCTCGCTGGTGACAGGGGGGACAGCAGGCAGTGACAGGCCCGGGGCTGACAGGCTCCCCCTCCCCTAGCGGGCGCTCGGCTGCCACACCCAGCTGATATAGAACCTTTGTCACAATGCCCGCTACCGTGGTGAGGATGCGGGCACTCTGCAGGTGACAGGGACCCAGCAGGACTTGCTGTCAGCTCAGCAATTGCTCAGTTCCCCAAAGAAGCTGAATTCTGCAAATTGCTGCTTTTGCTCTTGAAATGATGTCATCAGGTGGGTGTTTTGGTGTAATACACTGAAAACCAGAGCAGAAATGCTGAAATATTCCCATGATATGCATGGTCTCTGCACCAAACCACCATGTCTCATCCTAAGTATGTCTGCCGCTTGTTCTTTTGTACTGCCAGCTGATTGTGGAAGTATAGTATAAAAAACATCTTTATGGAGAGATCTTTGTGGTTTAGGCTTAGTCTAAGTGTCTCAAGTAGCCGGGGCTTTTGTTTGGGCCTAATCCATATGGTCTGATGGCTTTCCTCTCATCTCAAGATGAATGTGGTAGAAAATATAAATCAAAGAAACGTCCTTTGGCCTAGCCTTGCCTTGCCTTGCCTTGCCTTATTTCCTTCTCATCCTGTTCTCTGTCCCAGCCTCTCTCACTAAGCCCTCGTCTGGCTGCATGTCTCTTCTTTCCTCTCTCCTTTTCTCAAACTCTCCTGCTTCCTGCCTTTCGTCTTTCAATTCCTCCATTTCAGTCCTGCAGCCCGGCACTACTTTTTTCTCTTGCCTCCCTTGGGCCTGCTCCCTTGGCTTTCTCCCTCTCTTCCATATCCCTCTTCCTGACTTGTCTCTTGGAGACTTTTGGCCACTTTGGACCCAAGTCTGGGCATGTTTTGGAAACTTTTCAGAGGCCTCGCTGGTGACACGGGGGACAGCAGGCAGTGACAGGCCCGGGGCTGACAGGCTCCCCCTCCCCTAGCGGGCGCTCGGCTGCCACACCCAGCTGACATAGAACCTTTGTCAGAATGCCCGCTACTGTGGTGAGGATGCGGGCACTCTGCAGGTGACAGGGACCCAGCAGGACTTGGTGTCAGCTCAGCAATTGCTCAGTTCCCCAAAGAAGCTGAATTCTGCAAATTGCTGCTTTTGCTCTTGAAATGATGTCATCAGGTGGGTGTTTTGGTGTAATACACTGAAAACCAGAGCAGAAATGCTGAAATATTCCCATGGTATGCATGGTCTCTGCACCAAACCACCATGACTCAGCCTAAGTCCATCTGCCGCTTGTTCTTTTGTACTGCCAGCTGATTGTGGAAGTACAGTATAAAAACCATCTTTATGGAGAGATCTTTCTGGTTTAGGCTTAGTCTAAGTGTCTCAAGTAGCCGTGGCTTTTGTTTGGGCCTAATCCATATGGTCTGATGGCTTTCCTCTCATCTCAAGATGAATGTGGTAGAAAATATAAATCAAAGAAACGTCCTTTGGCCTAGCCTTGCCTTGCCTTGCCTTGCCTTATTTCCTTCTCATCCTGTTCTCTGTCCCAGCCTCTCTCACTAAGCCCTCGTCTGGCTGCATGTCTCTTCTTTCTTCTCTCCTTTTCTCAAACTCTCCTGCTTCCTGGCTTTCGTCTTTCAATTCCTCCATTTCAGTCCTGCAGCCCGGCACTACTTTTTTCTCTTGCCTCCCTTGGGCCTGCTCCCTTGGCTTTCTCCCTCTCTTCCATATCCTTCTTCCCGACTTGTCTCTTGGAGACTTTTGGCCACTTTGGACCCAAGTCTGGGCATGTTTTGGAAACTTTTCAGAGGCCTCGCTGGTGACAGGGGGGACAGCAGGCAGTGACAGGCCCGGGGCTGACAGGCTGCCCCTCCCCTAGCGGGCGCTCGGCTGCCACACCCAGCTGACATAGAACCTTTGTCACAATGCCCGCTACCGTGGTGAGGATGCGGGCACTCTGCAGGTGACAGGGACCCAGCAGGACTTGCTGTCAGCTCAGCAATTGCTCAGTTCCCCAAAGAAGCTGAATTCTGCAAATTGCTGCTTTTGCTCTTGAAATGATGTCATCAGGTGGGTGTTTTGGTGTAATACACTGAAAACCAAAGCAGAAATGCTGAAATATTCCCATGATATGCATGGTCTCTGCACCAAACCACCATGAGTCAGCCTAAGTACGTCTGCCGCTTGTTCTTTTGTACTGCCAGCTGATTGTGGAAGTACAGTATAAAAACCATCTTTATGGAGAGATCTTTCTGGTTTAGGCTTAGTCTAAGTGTCTCAAGAAGCCGGGGCTTTTGTTTGGGCCTAATCCATAACGTCTGATGGCTTTCCTCTCATCTCAAGATGAATGTGGTAGAAAATATAAATCAAAGAAACGTCCTTTGGCCTAGCCTTGCCTTGCCTTGCCTTATTTCCTTCTCATCCTGTTCTCTGTCCCAACCTCTCTCACTAAGCCCTCGTCTGGCTGCATGTCTCTTCTTTCCTCTCTCCTTTTCTCAAACTCTCCTGCTTCCTGGCTTTCGTCTTTCAATTCCTCCATTTCAGTCGTGCAGCCCCGCACTACTTTTTTCTCTTGCCTCCCTTGGGCCTGCTCCCTTGGCTTTCTCCCTCTCTTCCATATCCTTCTTCCCGACTTGTCTCTTGGAGACTTTTGGCCACTTTGGACCTAAGTCTGGGCATGTTTTGGAAACTTTTCAGAGGCCTCGCTGGTGACACGGGGGACAGCAGGCAGTGACAGGCCCGGGGCTGACAGGCTTCCCCTCCCCTAGCGGGCCTCGGCTGCCACACCCAGCTGACATAGAACCTTTGTCAGAATGCCCGCTACTGTGGTGAGGATGCGGGCACTCTGCAGGTGACAGGGACCCAGCAGGACTTGGTGTCAGCTCAGCAATTGCTCAGTTCCCCAAAGAAGCTGAATTCTGCAAATTGCTGCTTTTGCTCTTGAAATGATGTCATCAGGTGGGTGTTTTGGTGTAATACACTGAAAACCAGAGCAGAAATGCTGAAATATTCCCATGGTATGCATGGTCTCTGCACCAAACCACCATGACTCAGCCTAAGTCCATCTGCCGCTTGTTCTTTTGTACTGCCAGCTGATTGTGGAAGTACAGTATAAAAACCATCTTTATGGAGAGATCTTTGTGGTTTAGGCTTAGTCTAAGTGTCTCAAGTAGCCGGGGCTTTTGTTTGGGCCTAATCCATAATGTCTGATGGCTTTCCTCTCATCTCAAGATGAATGTGGTAGAAAATATAAATCAAAGAAACGTCCTTTGGCCTAGCCTTGCCTTGCCTTGCCTTATTTCCTTCTCATCCTGTTCTCTGTCCCAGCCTCTCTCACTAAGCCCTCGTCTGGCTGCATGTCTCTTCTTTCCTCTCTCCTTTTCTCAAACTCTCCTGCTTCCTGGCTTTCGTCTTTCAATTCCTCCATTTCAGTCCTGCAGCCCGGCACTACTTTTTTCTCTTGCCTCCCTTGGGCCTGCTCCCTTGGCTTTCTCCCTCTCTTCCATATCCTTCTTCCCGACTTGTCTCTTGGAGACTTTTGGCCACTTTGGACCCAAGTCTGGGCATGTTTTGGAAACTTTTCAGAGGCCTCGCTGGTGACAGGGGGGACAGCAGGCAGTGACAGGCCCGGGGCTGACAGGCTCCCCCTCCCCTAGTGGGCGCTCGGCTGCCACACCCAGCTGACATAGAACCTTTGTCACAATGCCCGCTACCGTGGTGAGGATGCGGGCACTCTGCAGGTGACAGGGACCCAGCAGGACTTATTGTCAGCTCAGCAATTGCTCAGTTCCCCAAAGAAGTTGAATTTTGCAAATTGCTGCTTTGCTCTTGAAATGATGTCATCAGGTGGGTGTTTTGGTGTAATACACTGAAAACCAGAGCAGAAATGCTGAAATATTCCCATGATATGCATGGTCTCTGCACTAAACCACCATGACTCTGCCTAAGTACATCTGCCGCTTGTTCTTTTGTACTGCCAGCTGATTGTGGAAGTACAGTATAAAAACCATCTTTATGGAGAGATCTTTGTGGTTTAGGCTTAGTCTAAGTGTCTCAAGTAGCCGGGGCTTTTGTTTGGGCCTAATCCATATGGTCTGATGGCTTTCCTCTCATCTCAAGATGAATGTGGTAGAAAATATAAATCAAAGAAACGTCCTTTGGCCTAGCCTTGCCTTGCCTTGCCTTGCCTTATTTCCTTCTCATCCTGTTCTCTGTCCCAGCCTCTCTCACTAAGCCCTCGTCTGGCTGCATGTCTCTTCTTTCCTCTCTCCTTTTCTCAAACTCTCCTGCTTCCTGCCTTTCGTCTTTCAATTCCTCCATTTCAGTCCTGCAGCCCGGCACTACTTTTTTCTCTTGCCTCCCTTGGGCCTGCTCCCTTGGCTTTCTCCCTCTCTTCCATATCCCTCTTCCTGACTTGTCTCTTGGAGACTTTTGGCCACTTTGGAGCCAAGTCTGGGCATGTTTTGGAAACTTTTCAGAGGCCTCGCTGGTGACACGGGGGACAGCAGGCAGTGACAGGCCCGGGGCTGACAGGCTCCCCCTCCCCTAGCGGGCGCTCGGCTGCCACACCCAGCTGACATAGAACCTTTGTCAGAATGCCCGCTACTGTGGTGAGGATGCGGGCACTCTGCAGGTGACAGGGACCCAGCAGGACTTGCTGTCAGCTCAGCAATTGCTCAGTTCCCCAAAGAAGCTGAATTCTGCAAATTGCTGCTTTTGCTCTTGAAATGATGTCATCAGGTGGGTGTTTTGGTGTAATACACTGAAAACCAGAGCAGAAATGCTGAAATATTCCCATGGTATGCATGGTCTCTGCACCAAACCACCATGACTCAGCCTAAGTCCATCTGCCGCTTGTTCTTTTGTACTGCCAGCTGATTGTGGAAGTACAGTATAAAAACCATCTTTATGGAGAGATCTTTCTGGTTTAGGCTTAGTCTAAGTGTCTCAAGTAGCCGTGGCTTTTGTTTGGGCCTAATCCATATGGTCTGATGGCTTTCCTCTCATCTCAAGATGAATGTGGTAGAAAATATAAATCAAAGAAACGTCCTTTGGCCTAGCCTTGCCTTGCCTTGCCTTGCCTTATTTCCTTCTCATCCTGTTCTCTGTCCCAGCCTCTCTCACTAAGCCCTCGTCTGGCTGCATGTCTCTTCTTTCTTCTCTCCTTTTCTCAAACTCTCCTGCTTCCTGGCTTTCGTCTTTCAATTCCTCCATTTCAGTCCTGCAGCCCGGCACTACTTTTTTCTCTTGCCTCCCTTGGGCCTGCTCCCTTGGCTTTCTCCCTCTCTTCCATATCCTTCTTCCCGACTTGTCTCTTGGAGACTTTTGGCCACTTTGGACCCAAGTCTGGGCATGTTTTGGAAACTTTTCAGAGGCCTCGCTGGTGACAGGGGGGACAGCAGGCAGTGACAGGCCCGGGGCTGACAGGCTGCCCCTCCCCTAGCGGGCGCTCGGCTGCCACACCCAGCTGACATAGAACCTTTGTCACAATGCCCGCTACCGTGGTGAGGATGCGGGCACTCTGCAGGTGACAGGGACCCAGCAGGACTTGCTGTCAGCTCAGCAATTGCTCAGTTCCCCAAAGAAGCTGAATTCTGCAAATTGCTGCTTTTGCTCTTGAAATGATGTCATCAGGTGGGTGTTTTGGTGTAATACACTGAAAACCAAAGCAGAAATGCTGAAATATTCCCATGATATGCATGGTCTCTGCACCAAACCACCATGAGTCAGCCTAAGTACGTCTGCCGCTTGTTCTTTTGTACTGCCAGCTGATTGTGGAAGTACAGTATAAAAACCATCTTTATGGAGAGATCTTTCTGGTTTAGGCTTAGTCTAAGTGTCTCAAGAAGCCGGGGCTTTTGTTTGGGCCTAATCCATAACGTCTGATGGCTTTCCTCTCATCTCAAGATGAATGTGGTAGAAAATATAAATCAAAGAAACGTCCTTTGGCCTAGCCTTGCCTTGCCTTGCCTTATTTCCTTCTCATCCTGTTCTCTGTCCCAGCCTCTCTCACTAAGCCCTCGTCTGGCTGCATGTCTCTTCTTTCCTCTCTCCTTTTCTCAAACTCTCCTGCTTCCTGGCTTTCGTCTTTCAATTCCTCCATTTCAGTCGTGCAGCCCCGCACTACTTTTTTCTCTTGCCTCCCTTGGGCCTGCTCCCTTGGCTTTCTCCCTCTCTTCCATATCCTTCTTCCCGACTTGTCTCTTGGAGACTTTTGGCCACTTTGGACCTAAGTCTGGGCATGTTTTGGAAACTTTTCAGAGGCCTCGCTGGTGACACGGGGGACAGCAGGCAGTGACAGGCCCGGGGCTGACAGGCTTCCCCTCCCCTAGCGGGCCTCGGCTGCCACACCCAGCTGACATAGAACCTTTGTCAGAATGCCCGCTACTGTGGTGAGGATGCGGGCACTCTGCAGGTGACAGGGACCCAGCAGGACTTGGTGTCAGCTCAGCAATTGCTCAGTTCCCCAAAGAAGCTGAATTCTGCAAATTGCTGCTTTTGCTCTTGAAATGATGTCATCAGGTGGGTGTTTTGGTGTAATACACTGAAAACCAGAGCAGAAATGCTGAAATATTCCCATGGTATGCATAGTCTCTGCACCAAACCACCATGACTCAGCCTAAGTCCATCTGCCGCTTGTTCTTTTGTACTGCCAGCTGATTGTGGAAGTACAGTATAAAAACCATCTTTATGGAGAGATCTTTGTGGTTTAGGCTTAGTCTAAGTGTCTCAAGTAGCCGGGGCTTTTGTTTGGGCCTAATCCATAATGTCTGATGGCTTTCCTCTCATCTCAAGATAAATGTGGTAGAAAATATAAATCAAAGAAACGTCCTTTGGCCTAGCCTTGCCTTGCCTTGCCTTATTTCCTTCTCATCCTGTTCTCTGTCCCAGCCTCTCTCACTAAGCCCTCGTCTGGCTGCATGTCTCTTCTTTCCTCTCTCCTTTTCTCAAACTCTCCTGCTTCCTGGCTTTCGTCTTTCAATTCCTCCATTTCAGTCCTGCAGCCCGGCACTACTTTTTTCTCTTGCCTCCCTTGGGCCTGCTCCCTTGGCTTTCTCCCTCTCTTCCATATCCTTCTTCCCGACTTGTCTCTTGGAGACTTTTGGCCACTTTGGACCCAAGTCTGGGCATGTTTTGGAAACTTTTCAGAGGCCTCGCTGGTGACAGGGGGGACAGCAGGCAGTGACAGGCCCGGGGCTGACAGGCTCCCCCTCCCCTAGTGGGCGCTCGGCTGCCACACCCAGCTGACATAGAACCTTTGTCACAATGCCCGCTACCGTGGTGAGGATGCGGGCACTCTGCAGGTGACAGGGACCCAGCAGGACTTATTGTCAGCTCAGCAATTGCTCAGTTCCCCAAAGAAGTTGAATTTTGCAAATTGCTGCTTTGCTCTTGAAATGATGTCATCAGGTGGGTGTTTTGGTGTAATACACTGAAAACCAGAGCAGAAATGCTGAAATATTCCCATGATATGCATGGTCTCTGCACTAAACCACCATGACTCTGCCTAAGTACATCTGCCGCTTGTTCTTTTGTACTGCCAGCTGATTGTGGAAGTACAGTATAAAAACCATCTTTATGGAGAGATCTTTGTGGTTTAGGCTTAGTCTAAGTGTCTCAAGTAGCTGGGGCTTTTGTTTGGGCCTAATCCATATGGTCTGATGGCTTTCCTCTCATCTCAAGATGAATGTGGTAGAAAATATAAATCAAAGAAACGTCCTTTGGCCTAGCCTTGCCTTGCCTTGCCTTATTTCCTTCTCATCCTGTTCTCTGTCCCAGCCTCTCTCACTAAGCCCTCGTCTGGCTGCATGTCTCTTCTTTCCTCTCTCCTTTTCTCAAACTCTCCTGCTTCCTGGCTTTCGTCTTTCAATTCCTCCATTTCAGTCCTGCAGCCCGGCACTACTTTTTTCTCTTGCCTCCCTTGGGCCTGCTCCCTTGGCTTTCTCCCTCTCTTCCATATCCTTCTTCCCGACTTGTCTCTTGGAGACTTTTGGCCACTTTGGACCCAAGTCTGGGCATGTTTTGGAAACTTTTCAGAGGCCTCGCTGGTGACAGGGGGGACAGCAGGCAGTGACAGGCCCGGGGCTGACAGGCTCCCCCTCCCCTAGTGGGCGCTCGGCTGCCACACCCAGCTGACATAGAACCTTTGTCACAATGCCCGCTACCGTGGTGAGGATGCGGGCACTCTGCAGGTGACAGGGACCCAGCAGGACTTATTGTCAGCTCAGCAATTGCTCAGTTCCCCAAAGAAGTTGAATTTTGCAAATTGCTGCTTTGCTCTTGAAATGATGTCATCAGGTGGGTGTTTTGGTGTAATACACTGAAAACCAGAGCAGAAATGCTGAAATATTCCCATGATATGCATGGTCTCTGCACTAAACCACCATGACTCTGCCTAAGTACATCTGCCGCTTGTTCTTTTGTACTGCCAGCTGATTGTGGAAGTACAGTATAAAAACCATCTTTATGGAGAGATCTTTGTGGTTTAGGCTTAGTCTAAGTGTCTCAAGTAGCCGGGGCTTTTGTTTGGGCCTAATCCATATGGTCTGATGGCTTTCCTCTCATCTCAAGATGAATGTGGTAGAAAATATAAATCAAAGAAACGTCCTTTGGCCTAGCCTTGCCTTGCCTTGCCTTGCCTTATTTCCTTCTCATCCTGTTCTCTGTCCCAGCCTCTCTCACTAAGCCCTCGTCTGGCTGCATGTCTCTTCTTTCCTCTCTCCTTTTCTCAAACTCTCCTGCTTCCTGCCTTTCGTCTTTCAATTCCTCCATTTCAGTCCTGCAGCCCGGCACTACTTTTTTCTCTTGCCTCCCTTGGGCCTGCTCCCTTGGCTTTCTCCCTCTCTTCCATATCCCTCTTCCTGACTTGTCTCTTGGAGACTTTTGGCCACTTTGGAGCCAAGTCTGGGCATGTTTTGGAAACTTTTCAGAGGCCTCGCTGGTGACACGGGGGACAGCAGGCAGTGACAGGCCCGGGGCTGACAGGCTCCCCCTCCCCTAGCGGGCGCTCGGCTGCCACACCCAGCTGACATAGAACCTTTGTCAGAATGCCCGCTACTGTGGTGAGGATGCGGGCACTCTGCAGGTGACAGGGACCCAGCAGGACTTGGTGTCAGCTCAGCAATTGCTCAGTTCCCCAAAGAAGCTGAATTCTGCAAATTGCTGCTTTTGCTCTTGAAATGATGTCATCAGGTGGGTGTTTTGGTGTAATACACTGAAAACCAGAGCAGAAATGCTGAAATATTCCCATGGTATGCATGGTCTCTGCACCAAACCACCATGACTCAGCCTAAGTCCATCTGCCGCTTGTTCTTTTGTACTGCCAGCTGATTGTGGAAGTACAGTATAAAAACCATCTTTATGGAGAGATCTTTCTGGTTTAGGCTTAGTCTAAGTGTCTCAAGTAGCCGTGGCTTTTGTTTGGGCCTAATCCATATGGTCTGATGGCTTTCCTCTCATCTCAAGATGAATGTGGTAGAAAATATAAATCAAAGAAACGTCCTTTGGCCTAGCCTTGCCTTGCCTTGCCTTGCCTTATTTCCTTCTCATCCTGTTCTCTGTCCCAGCCTCTCTCACTAAGCCCTCGTCTGGCTGCATGTCTCTTCTTTCTTCTCTCCTTTTCTCAAACTCTCCTGCTTCCTGGCTTTCGTCTTTCAATTCCTCCATTTCAGTCCTGCAGCCCGGCACTACTTTTTTCTCTTGCCTCCCTTGGGCCTGCTCCCTTGGCTTTCTCCCTCTCTTCCATATCCTTCTTCCCGACTTGTCTCTTGGAGACTTTTGGCCACTTTGGACCCAAGTCTGGGCATGTTTTGGAAACTTTTCAGAGGCCTCGCTGGTGACAGGGGGGACAGCAGGCAGTGACAGGCCCGGGGCTGACAGGCTGCCCCTCCCCTAGCGGGCGCTCGGCTGCCACACCCAGCTGACATAGAACCTTTGTCACAATGCCCGCTACCGTGGTGAGGATGCGGGCACTCTGCAGGTGACAGGGACCCAGCAGGACTTGCTGTCAGCTCAGCAATTGCTCAGTTCCCCAAAGAAGCTGAATTCTGCAAATTGCTGCTTTTGCTCTTGAAATGATGTCATCAGGTGGGTGTTTTGGTGTAATACACTGAAAACCAAAGCAGAAATGCTGAAATATTCCCATGATATGCATGGTCTCTGCACCAAACCACCATGAGTCAGCCTAAGTACGTCTGCCGCTTGTTCTTTTGTACTGCCAGCTGATTGTGGAAGTACAGTATAAAAACCATCTTTATGGAGAGATCTTTCTGGTTTAGGCTTAGTCTAAGTGTCTCAAGAAGCCGGGGCTTTTGTTTGGGCCTAATCCATAACGTCTGATGGCTTTCCTCTCATCTCAAGATGAATGTGGTAGAAAATATAAATCAAAGAAACGTCCTTTGGCCTAGCCTTGCCTTGCCTTGCCTTATTTCCTTCTCATCCTGTTCTCTGTCCCAGCCTCTCTCACTAAGCCCTCGTCTGGCTGCATGTCTCTTCTTTCCTCTCTCCTTTTCTCAAACTCTCCTGCTTCCTGGCTTTCGTCTTTCAATTCCTCCATTTCAGTCGTGCAGCCCCGCACTACTTTTTTCTCTTGCCTCCCTTGGGCCTGCTCCCTTGGCTTTCTCCCTCTCTTCCATATCCTTCTTCCCGACTTGTCTCTTGGAGACTTTTGGCCACTTTGGACCTAAGTCTGGGCATGTTTTGGAAACTTTTCAGAGGCCTCGCTGGTGACACGGGGGACAGCAGGCAGTGACAGGCCCGGGGCTGACAGGCTTCCCCTCCCCTAGCGGGCCTCGGCTGCCACACCCAGCTGACATAGAACCTTTGTCAGAATGCCCGCTACTGTGGTGAGGATGCGGGCACTCTGCAGGTGACAGGGACCCAGCAGGACTTGGTGTCAGCTCAGCAATTGCTCAGTTCCCCAAAGAAGCTGAATTCTGCAAATTGCTGCTTTTGCTCTTGAAATGATGTCATCAGGTGGGTGTTTTGGTGTAATACACTGAAAACCAGAGCAGAAATGCTGAAATATTCCCATGGTATGCATAGTCTCTGCACCAAACCACCATGACTCAGCCTAAGTCCATCTGCCGCTTGTTCTTTTGTACTGCCAGCTGATTGTGGAAGTACAGTATAAAAACCATCTTTATGGAGAGATCTTTGTGGTTTAGGCTTAGTCTAAGTGTCTCAAGTAGCCGGGGCTTTTGTTTGGGCCTAATCCATAATGTCTGATGGCTTTCCTCTCATCTCAAGATAAATGTGGTAGAAAATATAAATCAAAGAAACGTCCTTTGGCCTAGCCTTGCCTTGCCTTGCCTTATTTCCTTCTCATCCTGTTCTCTGTCCCAGCCTCTCTCACTAAGCCCTCGTCTGGCTGCATGTCTCTTCTTTCCTCTTTCCTTTTCTCAAACTCTCCTGCTTCCTGGCTTTCGTCTTTCAATTCCTCCATTTCAGTCCTGCAGCCCGGCACTACTTTTTTCTCTTGCCTCCCTTGGGCCTGCTCCCTTGGCTTTCTCCCTCTCTTCCATATCCTTCTTCCCGACTTGTCTCTTGGAGACTTTTGGCCACTTTGGACCCAAGTCTGGGCATGTTTTGGAAACTTTTCAGAGGCCTCGCTGGTGACAGGGGGGACAGCAGGCAGTGACAGGCCCGGGGCTGACAGGCTCCCCCTCCCCTAGTGGGCGCTCGGCTGCCACACCCAGCTGACATAGAACCTTTGTCACAATGCCCGCTACCGTGGTGAGGATGCGGGCACTCTGCAGGTGACAGGGACCCAGCAGGACTTATTGTCAGCTCAGCAATTGCTCAGTTCCCCAAAGAAGTTGAATTTTGCAAATTGCTGCTTTGCTCTTGAAATGATGTCATCAGGTGGGTGTTTTGGTGTAATACACTGAAAACCAGAGCAGAAATGCTGAAATATTCCCATGATATGCATGGTCTCTGCACTAAACCACCATGACTCTGCCTAAGTACATCTGCCGCTTGTTCTTTTGTACTGCCAGCTGATTGTGGAAGTACAGTATAAAAACCATCTTTATGGAGAGATCTTTGTGGTTTAGGCTTAGTCTAAGTGTCTCAAGTAGCCGGGGCTTTTGTTTGGGCCTAATCCATATGGTCTGATGGCTTTCCTCTCATCTCAAGATGAATGTGGTAGAAAATATAAATCAAAGAAACGTCCTTTGGCCTAGCCTTGCCTTGCCTTGCCTTGCCTTATTTCCTTCTCATCCTGTTCTCTGTCCCAGCCTCTCTCACTAAGCCCTCGTCTGGCTGCATGTCTCTTCTTTCCTCTCTCCTTTTCTCAAACTCTCCTGCTTCCTGGCTTTCGTCTTTCAATTCCTCCATTTCAGTCCTGCAGCCCGGCACTACTTTTTTCTCTTGCCTCCCTTTGGCCTGCTCCCTTGGCTTTCTCCCTCTCTTCCATATCCCTCTTCCTGACTTGTCTCTTGGAGACTTTTGGCCACTTTGGAGCCAAGTCTGGGCATGTTTTGGAAACTTTTCAGAGGCCTCGCTGGTGACACGGGGGACAGCAGGCAGTGACAGGCCCGGGGCTGACAGGCTCCCCCTCCCCTAGCGGGCGCTCGGCTGCCACACCCAGCTGACATAGAACCTTTGTCAGAATGCCCGCTACTGTGGTGAGGATGCGGGCACTCTGCAGGTGACAGGGACCCAGCAGGACTTGGTGTCAGCTCAGCAATTGCTCAGTTCCCCAAAGAAGCTGAATTCTGCAAATTGCTGCTTTTGCTCTTGAAATGATGTCATCAGGTGGGTGTTTTGGTGTAATACACTGAAAACCAGAGCAGAAATGCTGAAATATTCCCATGGTATGCATGGTCTCTGCACCAAACCACCATGACTCAGCCTAAGTCCATCTGCCGCTTGTTCTTTTGTACTGCCAGCTGATTGTGGAAGTACAGTATAAAAACCATCTTTATGGAGAGATCTTTCTGGTTTAGGCTTAGTCTAAGTGTCTCAAGAAGCCGGGGCTTTTGTTTGGGCCTAATCCATAACGTCTGATGGCTTTCCTCTCATCTCAAGATGAATGTGGTAGAAAATATAAATCAAAGAAACGTCCTTTGGCCTAGCCTTGCCTTGCCTTGCCTTATTTCCTTCTCATCCTGTTCTCTGTCCCAGCCTCTCTCACTAAGCCCTCGTCTGGCTGCATGTCTCTTCTTTCCTCTCTCCTTTTCTCAAACTCTCCTGCTTCCTGGCTTTCGTCTTTCAATTCCTCCATTTCAGTCGTGCAGCCCCGCACTACTTTTTTCTCTTGCCTCCCTTGGGCCTGCTCCCTTGGCTTTCTCCCTCTCTTCCATATCCTTCTTCCCGACTTGTCTCTTGGAGACTTTTGGCCACTTTGGACCTAAGTCTGGGCATGTTTTGGAAACTTTTCAGAGGCCTCGCTGGTGACACGGGGGACAGCAGGCAGTGACAGGCCCGGGGCTGACAGGCTTCCCCTCCCCTAGCGGGCCTCGGCTGCCACACCCAGCTGACATAGAACCTTTGTCAGAATGCCCGCTACTGTGGTGAGGATGCGGGCACTCTGCAGGTGACAGGGACCCAGCAGGACTTGGTGTCAGCTCAGCAATTGCTCAGTTCCCCAAAGAAGCTGAATTCTGCAAATTGCTGCTTTTGCTCTTGAAATGATGTCATCAGGTGGGTGTTTTGGTGTAATACACTGAAAACCAGAGCAGAAATGCTGAAATATTCCCATGGTATGCATAGTCTCTGCACCAAACCACCATGACTCAGCCTAAGTCCATCTGCCGCTTGTTCTTTTGTACTGCCAGCTGATTGTGGAAGTACAGTATAAAAACCATCTTTATGGAGAGATCTTTGTGGTTTAGGCTTAGTCTAAGTGTCTCAAGTAGCCGGGGCTTTTGTTTGGGCCTAATCCATAATGTCTGATGGCTTTCCTCTCATCTCAAGATAAATGTGGTAGAAAATATAAATCAAAGAAACGTCCTTTGGCCTAGCCTTGCCTTGCCTTGCCTTATTTCCTTCTCATCCTGTTCTCTGTCCCAGCCTCTCTCACTAAGCCCTCGTCTGGCTGCATGTCTCTTCTTTCCTCTTTCCTTTTCTCAAACTCTCCTGCTTCCTGGCTTTCGTCTTTCAATTCCTCCATTTCAGTCCTGCAGCCCGGCACTACTTTTTTCTCTTGCCTCCCTTGGGCCTGCTCCCTTGGCTTTCTCCCTCTCTTCCATATCCTTCTTCCCGACTTGTCTCTTGGAGACTTTTGGCCACTTTGGACCCAAGTCTGGGCATGTTTTGGAAACTTTTCAGAGGCCTCGCTGGTGACAGGGGGGACAGCAGGCAGTGACAGGCCCGGGGCTGACAGGCTCCCCCTCCCCTAGTGGGCGCTCGGCTGCCACACCCAGCTGACATAGAACCTTTGTCACAATGCCCGCTACCGTGGTGAGGATGCGGGCACTCTGCAGGTGACAGGGACCCAGCAGGACTTATTGTCAGCTCAGCAATTGCTCAGTTCCCCAAAGAAGTTGAATTTTGCAAATTGCTGCTTTGCTCTTGAAATGATGTCATCAGGTGGGTGTTTTGGTGTAATACACTGAAAACCAGAGCAGAAATGCTGAAATATTCCCATGATATGCATGGTCTCTGCACTAAACCACCATGACTCTGCCTAAGTACATCTGCCGCTTGTTCTTTTGTACTGCCAGCTGATTGTGGAAGTACAGTATAAAAACCATCTTTATGGAGAGATCTTTGTGGTTTAGGCTTAGTCTAAGTGTCTCAAGTAGCCGGGGCTTTTGTTTGGGCCTAATCCATATGGTCTGATGGCTTTCCTCTCATCTCAAGATGAATGTGGTAGAAAATATAAATCAAAGAAACGTCCTTTGGCCTAGCCTTGCCTTGCCTTGCCTTGCCTTATTTCCTTCTCATCCTGTTCTCTGTCCCAGCCTCTCTCACTAAGCCCTCGTCTGGCTGCATGTCTCTTCTTTCCTCTCTCCTTTTCTCAAACTCTCCTGCTTCCTGGCTTTCGTCTTTCAATTCCTCCATTTCAGTCCTGCAGCCCGGCACTACTTTTTTCTCTTGCCTCCCTTTGGCCTGCTCCCTTGGCTTTCTCCCTCTCTTCCATATCCCTCTTCCTGACTTGTCTCTTGGAGACTTTTGGCCACTTTGGAGCCAAGTCTGGGCATGTTTTGGAAACTTTTCAGAGGCCTCGCTGGTGACACGGGGGACAGCAGGCAGTGACAGGCCCGGGGCTGACAGGCTCCCCCTCCCCTAGCGGGCGCTCGGCTGCCACACCCAGCTGACATAGAACCTTTGTCAGAATGCCCGCTACTGTGGTGAGGATGCGGGCACTCTGCAGGTGACAGGGACCCAGCAGGACTTGGTGTCAGCTCAGCAATTGCTCAGTTCCCCAAAGAAGCTGAATTCTGCAAATTGCTGCTTTTGCTCTTGAAATGATGTCATCAGGTGGGTGTTTTGGTGTAATACACTGAAAACCAGAGCAGAAATGCTGAAATATTCCCATGGTATGCATGGTCTCTGCACCAAACCACCATGACTCAGCCTAAGTCCATCTGCCGCTTGTTCTTTTGTACTGCCAGCTGATTGTGGAAGTACAGTATAAAAACCATCTTTATGGAGAGATCTTTCTGGTTTAGGCTTAGTCTAAGTGTCTCAAGTAGCCGTGGCTTTTGTTTGGGCCTAATCCATATGGTCTGATGGCTTTCCTCTCATCTCAAGATGAATGTGGTAGAAAATATAAATCAAAGAAACGTCCTTTGGCCTAGCCTTGCCTTGCCTTGCCTTGCCTTATTTCCTTCTCATCCTGTTCTCTGTCCCAGCCTCTCTCACTAAGCCCTCGTCTGGCTGCATGTCTCTTCTTTCTTCTCTCCTTTTCTCAAACTCTCCTGCTTCCTGGCTTTCGTCTTTCAATTCCTCCATTTCAGTCCTGCAGCCCGGCACTACTTTTTTCTCTTGCCTCCCTTGGGCCTGCTCCCTTGGCTTTCTCCCTCTCTTCCATATCCTTCTTCCCGACTTGTCTCTTGGAGACTTTTGGCCACTTTGGACCCAAGTCTGGGCATGTTTTGGAAACTTTTCAGAGGCCTCGCTGGTGACAGGGGGGACAGCAGGCAGTGACAGGACCGGGGCTGACAGGCTGCCCCTCCCCTAGCGGGCGCTCGGCTGCCACACCCAGCTGACATAGAACCTTTGTCACAATGCCCGCTACCGTGGTGAGGATGCGGGCACTCTGCAGGTGACAGGGACCCAGCAGGACTTGCTGTCAGCTCAGCAATTGCTCAGTTCCCCAAAGAAGCTGAATTCTTCAAATTGCTGCTTTTGCTCTTGAAATGATGTCATCAGGTGGGTGTTTTGGTGTAATACACTGAAAACCAAAGCAGAAATGCTGAAATATTCCCATGATATGCATGGTCTCTGCACCAAACCACCATGAGTCAGCCTAAGTACGTCTGCCGCTTGTTCTTTTGTACTGCCAGCTGATTGTGGAAGTACAGTATAAAAACCATCTTTATGGAGAGATCTTTCTGGTTTAGGCTTAGTCTAAGTGTCTCAAGAAGCCGGGGCTTTTGTTTGGGCCTAATCCATAACGTCTGATGGCTTTCCTCTCATCTCAAGATGAATGTGGTAGAAAATATAAATCAAAGAAACGTCCTTTGGCCTAGCCTTGCCTTGCCTTGCCTTATTTCCTTCTCATCCTGTTCTCTGTCCCAGCCTCTCTCACTAAATCCTCGTCTGGCTGCATGTCTCTTCTTTCCTCTCTCCTTTTCTCAAACTCTCCTGCTTCCTGGCTTTCGTCTTTCAATTCCTCCATTTCAGTCGTGCAGCCCCGCACTACTTTTTTCTCTTGCCTCCCTTGGGCCTGCTCCCTTGGCTTTCTCCCTCTCTTCCATATCCTTCTTCCCGACTTGTCTCTTGGAGACTTTTGGCCACTTTGGACCTAAGTCTGGGCATGTTTTGGAAACTTTTCAGAGGCCTCGCTGGTGACACGGGGGACAGCAGGCAGTGACAGGCCCGGGGCTGACAGGCTTCCCCTCCCCTAGCGGGCCTCGGCTGCCACACCCAGCTGACATAGAACCTTTGTCAGAATGCCCGCTACTGTGGTGAGGATGCGGGCACTCTGCAGGTGACAGGGACCCAGCAGGACTTGGTGTCAGCTCAGCAATTGCTCAGTTCCCCAAAGAAGCTGAATTCTGCAAATTGCTGCTTTTGCTCTTGAAATGATGTCATCAGGTGGGTGTTTTGGTGTAATACACTGAAAACCAGAGCAGAAATGCTGAAATATTCCCATGGTATGCATGGTCTCTGCACCAAACCACCATGACTCAGCCTAAGTCCATCTGCCGCTTGTTCTTTTGTACTGCCAGCTGATTGTGGAAGTACAGTATAAAAACCATCTTTATGGAGAGATCTTTGTGGTTTAGGCTTAGTCTAAGTGTCTCAAGTAGCCGGGGCTTTTGTTTGGGCCTAATCCATAATGTCTGATGGCTTTCCTCTCATCTCAAGATGAATGTGGTAGAAAATATAAATCAAAGAAACGTCCTTTGGCCTAGCCTTGCCTTGCCTTGCCTTATTTCCTTCTCATCCTGTTCTCTGCCCCAGCCTCTCTCACTAAGCCCTCGTCTGGCTGCATGTCTCTTCTTTCCTCTCTCCTTTTCTCAAACTCTCCTGCTTCCTGCCTTTCGTCTTTCAATTCCTCCATTTCAGTCCTGCAGCCCGGCACTACTTTTTTCTCTTGCCTCCCTTGGGCCTGCTCCCTTGGCTTTCTCCCTCTCTTCCATATCCTTCTTCCCGACTTGTCTCTTGGAGACTTTTGGCCACTTTGGAGCCAAGTCTGGGGATGTTTTGGAAACTTTTCAGAGGCCTCGCTGGTGACAGGGGGGACAGCAGGCAGTGACAGGCCCGGGGCTGACAGGCTCCCCCTCCCCTAGTGGGCGCTCGGCTGCCACACCCAGCTGACATAGAACCTTTGTCACAATGCCCGCTACCGTGGTGAGGATGCGGGCACTCTGCAGGTGACAGGGACCCAGCAGGACTTATTGTCAGCTCAGCAATTGCTCAGTTCCCCAAAGAAGTTGAATTTTGCAAATTGCTGCTTTGCTCTTGAAATGATGTCATCAGGTGGGTGTTTTGGTGTAATACACTGAAAACCAGAGCAGAAATGCTGAAATATTCCCATGATATGCATGGTCTCTGCACCAAACTACCATGACTCAGCCTAAGTATGTCTGCCGCTTGTTCTTTTGTACTGCCAGCTGATTGTGGAAGTACAGTATAAAAACCATCTTTATGGAGAGATCTTTGTGGTTTAGGCTTAGTCTAAGTGTCTCAAGTAGCCGGGGCTTTTGTTTGGGCCTAATCCATATGGTCTGATGGCTTTCCTCTCATCTCAAGATGAATGTGGTAGAAAATATAAATCAAAGAAACGTCCTTTGGCCTAGCCTTGCCTTGCCTTGCCTTGCCTTATTTCCTTCTCATCCTGTTCTCTGTCCCAGCCTCTCTCACTAAGCCCTCGTCTGGCTGCATGTCTCTTCTTTCCTCTCTCCTTTTCTCAAACTCTCCTGCTTCCTGCCTTTCGTCTTTCAATTCCTCCATTTCAGTCCTGCAGCCCGGCACTACTTTTTTCTCTTGCCTCCCTTGGGCCTGCTCCCTTGGCTTTCTCCCTCTCTTCCATATCCCTCTTCCTGACTTGTCTCTTGGAGACTTTTGGCCACTTTGGACCCAAGTCTGGGCATGTTTTGGAAACTTTTCAGAGGCCTCGCTGGTGACACGGGGGACAGCAGGCAGTGACAGGCCCGGGGCTGACAGGCTCCCCCTCCCCTAGCGGGCGCTCGGCTGCCACACCCAGCTGACATAGAACCTTTGTCAGAATGCCCGCTACTGTGGTGAGGATGCGGGCACTCTGCAGGTGACAGGGACCCAGCAGGACTTGCTGTCAGCTCAGCAATTGCTCAGTTCCCCAAAGAAGCTGAATTCTGCAAATTGCTGCTTTTGCTCTTGAAATGATGTCATCAGGTGGGTGTTTTGGTGTAATACACTGAAAACCAGAGCAGAAATGCTGAAATATTCCCATGGTATGCATGGTCTCTGCACCAAACCACCATGACTCAGCCTAAGTCCATCTGCCGCTTGTTCTTTTGTACTGCCAGCTGATTGTGGAAGTACAGTATAAAAACCATCTTTATGGAGAGATCTTTCTGGTTTAGGCTTAGTCTAAGTGTCTCAAGTAGCCGGGGCTTTTGTTTGGGCCTAATCCATAACGTCTGATGGCTTTCCTCTCATCTCAAGATGAATGTGGTAGAAAATATAAATCAAAGAAACGTCCTTTGGCCTAGCCTTGCCTTGCCTTGCCTTGCCTTATTTCCTTCTCATCCTGTTCTCTGTCCCAGCCTCTCTCACTAAGCCCTCGTCTGGCTGCATGTCTCTTCTTTCCTCTCTCCTTTTCTCAAACTCTCCTGCTTCCTGGCTTTCGTCTTTCAATTCCTCCATTTCAGTCCTGCAGCCCGGCACTACTTTTTTCTCTTGCCTCCCTTGGGCCTGCTCCCTTGGCTTTCTCCCTCTCTTCCATATCCTTCTTCCCGACTTGTCTCTTGGAGACTTTTGGCCACTTTGGACCCAAGTCTGGGCATGTTTTGGAAACTTTTCAGAGGCCTCGCTGGTGACAGGGGGGACAGCAGGCAGTGACAGGCCCGGGGCTGACAGGCTCCCCCTCCCCTAGTGGGCGCTCGGCTGCCACACCCAGCTGACATAGAACCTTTGTCACAATGCCCGCTACCGTGGTGAGGATGCGGGCACTCTGCAGGTGACAGGGACCCAGCAGGACTTATTGTCAGCTCAGCAATTGCTCAGTTCCCCAAAGAAGTTGAATTTTGCAAATTGCTGCTTTGCTCGTGAAATCATGTCATCAGGTGGGTGTTTTGGTGTAATACACTGAAAACCAGAGTAGAAATGCTGAAATATTCCCATGATATGCATGGTCTCTGCACCAAACCACCATGACTCAGCCTAAGTATGTCTGCCGCTTGTTCTTTTGTACTGCCAGCTGATTGTGGAAGTACAGTATAAAAACCATCTTTATGGAGAGATCTTTGTGGTTTAGGCTTAGTCTAAGTGTCTCAAGTAGCCGGGGCTTTTGTTTGGGCCTAATCCATATGGTCTGATGGCTTTCCTCTCATCTCAAGATGAATGTGGTAGAAAATATAAATCAAAGAAACGTCCTTTGGCCTAGCCTTGCCTTGCCTTATTTCCTTCTCATCCTGTTCTCTGTCCCAGCCTCTCTCACTAACCCTCGTCTGGCTGCATGTCTCTTCTTTCCTCTCTCCTTTTCTCAAACTCTCCTGCTTCCTGGCTTTCGTCTTTCAATTCCTCCATTTCAGTCCTGCAGCCCGGCACTGCTTTTTCCTCTTGCCTCCCTTGGGCCTGCTCCCTTGGCTTTCTCCCTCTCTTCCATATCCTTCTTCCCGACTTGTCTCTTGGAGACTTTTGGCCACTTTGGAGCCAAGTCTGGGCATGTTTTAGAAACTTTTCAGAGGCCTCGCTGGTGACAGGGGGGACAGCAGGCAGTGACAGGCCCGGGGCTGACAGGCTCCCCCTCCCCTAGTGGGCGCTCGGCTGCCACACCCAGCTGACATAGAACCTTTGTCACAATGCCCGCTACCGTGGTGAGGATGCGGGCACTCTGCAGGTGACAGGGACCCAGCAGGACTTATTGTCAGCTCAGCAATTGCTCAGTTCCCCAAAGAAGTTGAATTTTGCAAATTGCTGCTTTGCTCGTGAAATGATGTCATCAGGTGGGTGTTTTGGTGTAATACACTGAAAACCAGAGCAGAAATGCTGAAACATTCCCATGATATGCATGGTCTCTGCACCAAACCACCATGACTCAGCCTAAGTATGTCTGCCGCTTGTTCTTTTGTACTGCCAGCTGATTGTGGAAGTACAGTATAAAAACCATCTTTATGGAGAGATCTTTGTGGTTTAGGCTTAGTCTAAGTGTCTCAAGTAGCCGGGGCTTTTGTTTGGGCCTAATCCATAACGTCTGATGGCTTTCCTCTCATCTCAAGATGAATGTGGTAGAAAATATAAATCAAAGAAACGTCCTTTGGCCTAGCCTTGCCTTGCCTTGCCTTATTTCCTTCTCATCCTGTTCTCTGTCCCAGCCTCTCTCACTAAGCCCTCGTCTGGCTGCATGTCTCTTCTTTCCTCTCTCCTTTTCTCAAACTCTCCTGCTTCCTGGCTTTCGTCTTTCAATTCCTCCATTTCAGTCCTGCAGCCCGGCACTACTTTTTTCTCTTGCCTCCCTTGGGCCTGCTCCCTTGGCTTTCTCCCTCTCTTCCATATCCTTCTTCCCGACTTGTCTCTTGGAGACTTTTGGCCACTTTGGACACAAGTCTGGGGATGTTTTGGAAACTTTTCAGAGGCCTCGCTGGTGACAGGGGGGACAGCAGGCAGTGACAGGCCCGGGGCTGTCAGGCTTCCCCTCCCCTAGCGGGCGCTCGGCTGCCACACCCAGCTGACGTAGAACCTTTGTCATAATGCCCGCTACCGTGGTGAGGATGCGGGCACTCTGCAGGTGACAGGGACCCAGCAGGACTTGCTGTCAGCTCAGCAATTGCTCAGTTCCCCAAAGAAGCTGAATTCTGCAAATTGCTGCTTTTGCTCTTGAAATGATGTCATCAGGTGGGTGTTTTGGTGTAATACACTGAAAACCAGAGCAGAAATGCTGAAACATTCCCATGATATGCATGGTCTCTGCACCAAACCACCATGACTCAGCCTAAGTATGTCTGCCGCTTGTTCTTTTGTACTGCCAGCTGATTGTGGAAGTACAGTATAAAAACCATCTTTATGGAGAGATCTTTGTGGTTTAGGCTTAGTCTAAGTGTCTCAAGTAGCCGGGGCTTTTGTTTGGGCCTAATCCATAACGTCTGATGGCTTTCCTCTCATCTCAAGATGAATGTGGTAGAAAATATAAATCAAAGAAACGTCCTTTGGCCTAGCCTTGCCTTGCCTTGCCTTGCCTTATTTCCTTCTCATCCTGTTCTCTGTCCCAGCCTCTCTCACTAAGCCCTCGTCTGGCTGCATGTCTCTTCTTTCCTCTCTCCTTTTCTCAAACTCTCCTGCTTCCTGGCTTTCGTCTTTCAATTCCTCCATTTCAGTCCTGCAGCCCGGCACTACTTTTTTCTCTTGCCTCCCTTGGGCCTGCTCCCTTGGCTTTCTCCCTCTCTTCCATATCCTTCTTCCCGACTTGTCTCTTGGAGACTTTTGGCCACTTTGGACCCAAGTCTGGGCATGTTTTGGAAACTTTTCAGAGGCCTCGCTGGTGACAGGGGGGACAGCAGGCAGTGACAGGCCCGGGGCTGACAGGCTCCCCCTCCCCTAGTGGGCGCTCGGCTGCCACACCCAGCTGACATAGAACCTTTGTCACAATGCCCGCTACCGTGGTGAGGATGCGGGCACTCTGCAGGTGACAGGGACCCAGCAGGACTTATTGTCAGCTCAGCAATTGCTCAGTTCCCCAAAGAAGTTGAATTTTGCAAATTGCTGCTTTGCTCGTGAAATCATGTCATCAGGTGGGTGTTTTGGTGTAATACACTGAAAACCAGAGTAGAAATGCTGAAATATTCCCATGATATGCATGGTCTCTGCACCAAACCACCATGACTCAGCCTAAGTATGTCTGCCGCTTGTTCTTTTGTACTGCCAGCTGATTGTGGAAGTACAGTATAAAAACCATCTTTATGGAGAGATCTTTGTGGTTTAGGCTTAGTCTAAGTGTCTCAAGTAGCCGGGGCTTTTGTTTGGGCCTAATCCATATGGTCTGATGGCTTTCCTCTCATCTCAAGATGAATGTGGTAGAAAATATAAATCAAAGAAACGTCCTTTGGCCTAGCCTTGCCTTGCCTTATTTCCTTCTCATCCTGTTCTCTGTCCCAGCCTCTCTCACTAACCCTCGTCTGGCTGCATGTCTCTTCTTTCCTCTCTCCTTTTCTCAAACTCTCCTGCTTCCTGGCTTTCGTCTTTCAATTCCTCCATTTCAGTCCTGCAGCCCGGCACTGCTTTTTCCTCTTGCCTCCCTTGGGCCTGCTCCCTTGGCTTTCTCCCTCTCTTCCATATCCTTCTTCCCGACTTGTCTCTTGGAGACTTTTGGCCACTTTGGAGCCAAGTCTGGGCATGTTTTAGAAACTTTTCAGAGGCCTCGCTGGTGACAGGGGGGACAGCAGGCAGTGACAGGCCCGGGGCTGACAGGCTCCCCCTCCCCTAGTGGGCGCTCGGCTGCCACACCCAGCTGACATAGAACCTTTGTCACAATGCCCGCTACCGTGGTGAGGATGCGGGCACTCTGCAGGTGACAGGGACCCAGCAGGACTTATTGTCAGCTCAGCAATTGCTCAGTTCCCCAAAGAAGTTGAATTTTGCAAATTGCTGCTTTGCTCTTGAAATGATGTCATCAGGTGGGTGTTTTGGTGTAATACACTGAAAACCAGAGCAGAAATGCTGAAACATTCCCATGATATGCATGGTCTCTGCACCAAACCACCATGACTCAGCCTAAGTATGTCTGCCGCTTGTTCTTTTGTACTGCCAGCTGATTGTGGAAGTACAGTATAAAAACCATCTTTATGGAGAGATCTTTGTGGTTTAGGCTTAGTCTAAGTGTCTCAAGTAGCCGGGGCTTTTGTTTGGGCCTAATCCATAACGTCTGATGGCTTTCCTCTCATCTCAAGATGAATGTGGTAGAAAATATAAATCAAAGAAACGTCCTTTGGCCTAGCCTTGCCTTGCCTTGCCTTGCCTTATTTCCTTCTCATCCTGTTCTCTGTCCCAGCCTCTCTCACTAAGCCCTCGTCTGGCTGCATGTCTCTTCTTTCCTCTCTCCTTTTCTCAAACTCTCCTGCTTCCTGCCTTTCGTCTTTCAATTCCTCCATTTCAGTCCTGCAGCCCGGCACTACTTTTTTCTCTTGCCTCCCTTGGGCCTGCTCCCTTGGCTTTCTCCCTCTCTTCCATATCCTTCTTCCCGACTTGTCTCTTGGAGACTTTTGGCCACTTTGGACACAAGTCTGGGGATGTTTTGGAAACTTTTCAGAGGCCTCGCTGGTGACACGGGGGACAGCAGGCAGTGACAGGCCCGGGGCTGTCAGGCTTCCCCTCCCCTAGCGGGCGCTCGGCTGCCACACCCAGCTGACGTAGAACCTTTGTCATAATGCCCGCTACCGTGGTGAGGATGCGGGCACTCTGCAGGTGACAGGGACCCAGCAGGACTTGCTGTCAGCTCAGCAATTGCTCAGTTCCCCAAAGAAGCTGAATTCTGCAAATTGCTGCTTTTGCTCTTGAAATGATGTCATCAGGTGGGTGTTTTGGTGTAATACACTGAAAACCAGAGCAGAAATGCTGAAACATTCCCATGATATGCATGGTCTCTGCACCAAACCACCATGACTCTGCCTAAGTACATCTGCCGCTTGTTCTTTTGTACTGCCAGCTGATTGTGGAAGTACAGTATAAAAACCATCTTTATGGAGAGATCTTTCTGGTTTAGGCTTAGTCTAAGTGTCTCAAGTAGCCGGGGCTTTTGTTTGGGCCTAATCCATATGGTCTGATGGCTTTCCTCTCATCTCAAGATGAATGTGGTAGAAAATAAAAATCAAAGAAACGTCCTTTGGCCTAGCCTTGCCTTGCCTTGCCTTGCCTTATTTCCTTCTCATCCTGTTCTCTGTCCCAGCCTCTCTCACTAAGCCCTCGTCTGGCTGCATGTCTCTTCTTTCCTCTCTCCTTTTCTCAAACTCTCCTGCTTCCTGGCTTTCGTCTTTCAATTCCTCCATTTCAGTCCTGCAGCCCCTCACTAGTTTTTCCTCTTGCCTCCCTTGGGCCTGCTCCCTTGGCTTTCTCCCTCTCTTCCATATCCTTCTTCCCGACTTGTCTCTTGGAGACTTTTGGCCACTTTGGACACAAGTCTGGGGATGTTTTGGAAACTTTTCAGAGGCCTCGCTGGTGACAGGGGGGACAGCAGGCAGTGACAGGCCCGGGGCTGACAGGCTTCCCCTCCCCTAGCGGGCGCTCGGCTGCCACACCCAGCTGACGTAGAACCTTTGTCACAATGCCCGCTACCGTGGTGAGGATGCGGGCACTCTGCAGGTGACAGGGACCCAGCAGGACTTGCTGTCAGCTCAGCAATTGCTCAGTTCCCCAAAGAAGCTGAATTCTGCAAATTGCTGCTTTTGCTCTTGAAATGATGTCATCAGGTGGGTGTTTTGGTGTAATACACTGAAAACCAGCGCAGAAATGCTGAAATATTCCCATGATATGCATGGTCTCTGCACCAAACCACCATGTCTCATCCTAAGTATGTCTGCCGCTTGTTCTTTTGTACTGACAGAAGATTGTGGAAGTACAGTATAAAAACCATCTTTATGGAGAGATCTTTCTGGTTTAGGCTTAATCTAAGTGTCTCAAGTAGCCGGGGCTTTTGTTTGGGCCTAGTCCATAACGTCTGATGGCTTTCCTCTCATCTCAAGATGAATGTGGTAGAAAATATAAATCAAGGAAACTTCGTTTGGCCTAGCCTTGCCTTGCCTTGCCTTGCCTTATTTCCTTCTCATCCTGTTCTCTGTCCCAGCCTCTCTCACTAAGCCCTCGTCTGGCTGCATGTCTCTTCTTTCCTCTCTCCTTTTCTCAAACTCTCCTGCTTCCTGGCTTTCGTCTTTCAATTCCTCCATTTCAGTCCAGCAGCCCGGCACTACTTTTTTCTCTTGCCTCCCTTGGGCCTGCTCCCTTGGCTTTCTCCCTCTCTTCCATATCCTTCTTCCCGACTTGTCTCTTGGAGACTTTTGGCCACTTTGGACACAAGTCTGGGCATGTTTTGGAAACTTTTCAGAGGCCTCGCTGGTGACAGGGGGGACAGCAGGCAGTGACAGGCCCGGGGCTGACAGGCTTCCCCTCCCCTAGCGGGCGCTCGGCTGCCACACCCAGCTGACATAGAACCTTTGTCACAATGCCCGCTACTGTGGTGAGGATGCGGGCACTCTGCAGGTGACAGGGACCCAGCAGGACTTGCTGTCAGCTCAGCAATTGCTCAGTTCCCCAAAGAAGTTGAATTTTGCAAATTGCTGCTTTGCTCTTGAAATGATGTCATCAGGTGGGTGTTTTGGTGTAATACACTGAAAACCAGAGCAGAAATGCTGAAATATTCCCATGATATGCATGGTCTCTGCAGCAAACCACCATGTCTCAGCCTAAGTATGTCTGTTGCTTGTTCTTTTGTACTGCCAGCTGATTGTGGAAGTACAGTATAAAAACCATCTTTATGGAGAGATCTTTGTGGTTTAGGCTTAGTCTAAGTGTCTCAAGTAGCCGGGGCTTTTGTTTGGGCCTAGTCCATAAGGTCTGATGGCTTTCCTCTCATCTCCAGATGAATGCGGTAGAAAATATAAATCAAAGAAACGTCCTTTGGCCTAGCCTTGCCTTGCCTTGCCTTATTTCCTTCTCATCCTGTTCTCTGTCCCAGCCTCTCTCACTAAGCCCTCGTCTGGCTGCATGTCTCTTCTTTCCTCTCTCCTTTTCTCAAACTCTCCTGTTTCCTGGCTTTCGTCTTTCAATTCCTCCATTTCAGTCATGCAGCCCCGCACTACTTTTTCTTCTTGCCTCCCTTTGGCCTGCTCCCTTGGCTTTCTCCCTCTCTTCCATATCCTTCTTCCCGACTTGTCTCTTGGAGACTTTTGGCCACTTTGGAGCTAAGTCTGGGCATGTTTTGGAAACTTTTCAGAGGCCTCGCTGGTGACACGGGGGACAGCAGGCAGTGACAGGCCCGGGGCTGACAGGCTCCCCCTCCCCTAGCGGGCGCTCGGCTGCCACACCCAGCTGACATAGAACCTTTGTCACAATGCCCGCTACCGTGGTGAGGATGCGGGCACTCTGCAGGTGACAGGGACCCAGCAGGACTTGCTGTCAGCTCAGCAATTGCTCAGTTCCCCAAAGAAGCTGAATTCTGCAAATTGCTGCTTTTGCTCTTGAAATGATGTCATCAGGTGGGTGTTTTGGTGTAATACACTGAAAACCAGCGCAGAAATGCTGAAATATTCCCATGATATGCATGGTCTCTGCACCAAACCACCATGACTCAGCCTAAGTATGTCTGCCGCTTGTTCTTTTGTACTGCCAGCTGATTGTGGAAGTACAGTATAAAAACCATCTTTATGGAGAGATCTTTGTGGTTTAGGCTTAGTCTAAGTGTCTCAAGTAGCCAGGGCTTTTGTTTGGGCCTAATCCATAAGGTCTGATGGCTTTCCTCTCATCTCAAGTTGAATGTGGTAGAAAATATAAATCAAAGAAACGTCCTTTGGCCTAGCCTTGCCTTGCCTTGCCTTGCCTTATTTCCTTCTCATCCTGTTCTCTGTCCCAGCCTCTCTCACTAAGCCCTCGTCTGGCTGCATGTCTCTTCTTTCCTCTCTCCTTTTCTCAAACTCTCCTGCTTCCTGGCTTTCGTCTTTCAATTCCTCCATTTCATTCCTGCAGCCCCTCACTAGTTTTTCCTCTTGCCTCCCTTGGGCCTGCTCCCTTGGCTTTCTCCCTCTCTTCCATATCCTTCTTCCCGACTTGTCTCTTGGAGACTTTTGGCCACATTGGACCCAAGTCTCGGCATGTTTTGGAAACTTTTCAGAGGCCTCGCTGGTGACAGGGGGGACAGCAGGCAGTGACAGGCCCGGGGCTGACAGTCTCCCCCTCCCCTAGCGGGCGCTCCGCTGCCACACCCAGCTGACATAGAACCTTTGTCACAATGCCCGCTACTGTGGTGAGGATGCGGGCACTCTGCAGGTGACAGGGACCCAGCAGGACTTGCTGTCAGCTCAGCAATTGCTCAGTTCCCCAAAGAAGTTGAATTTTGCAAATTGCTGCTTTGCTCTTGAAATGATGTCATCAGGTGGGTGTTTTGGTGTAATACACTGAAAACCAGAGCAGAAATGCTGAAATATTCCCATGATATGCATGGTCTCTGCACCAAACCACCATGACTCAGCCTAAGTATGTCTGCCGCTTGTTCTTTTGTACTGCCAGCTGATTGTGGAAGTACAGTATAAAAACCATCTTTATGGAGAGATCTTTGTGGTTTACGTTTAGTCTAAGTGTCTCAAGTAGCCGGGGCTTTTGTTTGGGCCTAATCCATAACGTCTGATGGCTTTCCTCTCATCTCAAGATGAATGTGGTAGAAAATATAAATCAAAGAAACGTCCTTTGGCCTAGCCTTGCCTTACCTTGCCTTATTTCCTTCTCATCCTGTTCTCTGTCCCAGCCTCTCTCACTAAGCCCTCGTCTGGCTGCATGTCTCTTCTTTCCTCTCTCCTTTTCTCAAACTGTCCTGCTTCCTGGCTTTCGTCTTTCAATTCCTCCATTTCAGTCCTGCAGCCCCGCACTACTTTTTCCTCTTGCCTCCCTTGGGCCTGCTCCCTTGGCTTTCTCCCTCTCTTCCATATTCTTCTTCCCGACTTGTCTCTTGGAGACTTTTGGCCACTTTGGAGCCAAATCTGGGCATGTTTTGGAAACTTTTCAGAGGCCTCGCTGGTGACAGGGGGGACAGCAGGCAGTGACAGGCCCGGGGCTGACAGGCTCCCCCTCCCCTAGAGGGCGCTCGGCTGCCACACCCAGCTGACATAGAACCTTTGTCACAATGCCCGCTACCGTGGTGAGGATGCGGGCACTCTGCAGGTGACAGGGACCCAGCAGGACTTACTGACAGCTCAGCAATTGCTCAGTTCCCCAAAGAAGCTGAATTCTGCAAATTGCTGCTTTTGCTCTTGAAATGATGTCATTAGGTGGGTGTTTTGGTGTAATACACTGAAAACCAGAGCAGAAATGCTGAAATATTCCCATGATATGCATGGTCTCTGCACCAAACCTCCATGACTCAGCCTAAGTATGTCTGCCGCTTGTTCTTTTGTACTGCCAGCTGATTGTGGAAGTAGAGTATAAAAACCATCTTTATGGAGAGATCTTTCTGGTTTAGGCTTAGTCTAAGTGTCTCAAGTAGCCGGGGCTTTTGTTTGGGCCTAATCCATAACGTCTGATGGCTTTCCTCTCATCTCAAGATGAATGTGGTAGAAAATATAAATCAAAGAAACGTCCTTTGGCCTACCCTTGCCTTGCCTTGCCTTATTTCCTTCTCATCCTGTTCTCTGTCCCAGCCTCTCTCACTAACCCCTCGTCTGGCTGCATGTCTCTTCTTTCCTCTCTCCTTTTCTCAAACTCTCCTGTTTCCTGGCTTTCGTCTTTCAATTCCTCCATTTCAGTCCTGCAGCCCCGCACTACTTTTTCTTCTTGCCTCCCTTTGGCCTGCTCCCTTGGCTTTCTCCCTCTCTTCCATATCCTTCTTCCCGACTTGTCTCTTGGAGACTTTTGGCCACTTTGGAGCTAAGTCTGGGCATGTTTTGGAAACTTTTCAGAGGCCTCGCTGGTGACACGGGGGACAGCAGGCAGTGACAGGCCCGGGGCTGACAGGCTCCCCCTCCCCTAGCGGGCGCTCGGCTGCCACACCCAGCTGACATAGAACCTTTGTCACAATGCCCGCTACCGTGGTGAGGATGCGGGCACTCTGCAGGTGACAGGGACCCAGCAGGACTTGCTGTCAGCTCAGCAATTGCTCAGTTCCCCAAAGAAGCTGAATTCTGCAAATTGCTGCTTTTGCTCTTGAAATGATGTCATCAGGTGGGTGTTTTGGTGTAATACACTGAAAACCAGCGCAGAAATGCTGAAATATTCCCATGATATGCATGGTCTCTGCACCAAACCACCATGTCTCAGCCTAAGTATGTCTGCCGCTTGTTCTTTTGTACTGACAGAAGATTGTGGAAGTACAGTATAAAAACCATCTTTATGGAGAGATCTTTCTGGTTTAGGCTTAGTCTAAGTGTCTCAAGTAGCCGGGGCTTTTGTTTGGGCCTAATCCATAAGGTCTGATGGCTTTCCTCTCATCTCAAGTTGAATGTGGTAGAAAATATAAATCAAAGAAACGTCCTTTGGCCTAGCCTTGCCTTGCCTTGCCTTGCCTTATTTCCTTCTCATCCTGTTCTCTGTCCCAGCCTCTCTCACTAAGCCCTCGTCTGGCTGCATGTCTCTTCTTTCCTCTCTCCTTTTCTCAAACTCTCCTGCTTCCTGGCTTTCGTCTTTCAATTCCTCCATTTCATTCCTGCAGCCCCTCACTAGTTTTTCCTCTTGCCTCCCTTGGGCCTGCTCCCTTGGCTTTCTCCCTCTCTTCCATATCCTTCTTCCCGACTTGTCTCTTGGAGACTTTTGGCCACATTGGACCCAAGTCTCGGCATGTTTTGGAAACTTTTCAGAGGCCTCGCTGGTGACAGGGGGGACAGCAGGCAGTGACAGGCCCGGGGCTGACAGTCTCCCCCTCCCCTAGCGGGCGCTCCGCTGCCACACCCAGCTGACATAGAACCTTTGTCACAATGCCCGCTACTGTGGTGAGGATGCGGGCACTCTGCAGGTGACAGGGACCCAGCAGGACTTGCTGTCAGCTCAGCAATTGCTCAGTTCCCCAAAGAAGTTGAATTTTGCAAATTGCTGCTTTGCTCTTGAAATGATGTCATCAGGTGGGTGTTTTGGTGTAATACACTGAAAACCAGAGCAGAAATGCTGAAATATTCCCATGATATGCATGGTCTCTGCACCAAACCACCATGACTCAGCCTAAGTATGTCTGCCGCTTGTTCTTTTGTACTGCCAGCTGATTGTGGAAGTACAGTATAAAAACCATCTTTATGGAGAGATCTTTGTGGTTTACGTTTAGTCTAAGTGTCTCAAGTAGCCGGGGCTTTTGTTTGGGCCTAATCCATAACGTCTGATGGCTTTCCTCTCATCTCAAGATGAATGTGGTAGAAAATATAAATCAAAGAAACGTCCTTTGGCCTAGCCTTGCCTTACCTTGCCTTATTTCCTTCTCATCCTGTTCTCTGTCCCAGCCTCTCTCACTAAGCCCTCGTCTGGCTGCATGTCTCTTCTTTCCTCTCTCCTTTTCTCAAACTGTCCTGCTTCCTGGCTTTCGTCTTTCAATTCCTCCATTTCAGTCCTGCAGCCCCGCACTACTTTTTCCTCTTGCCTCCCTTGGGCCTGCTCCCTTGGCTCTCTCCCTCTCTTCCATATTCTTCTTCCCGACTTGTCTCTTGGAGACTTTTGGCCACTTTGGAGCCAAATCTGGGCATGTTTTGGAAACTTTTCAGAGGCCTCGCTGGTGACAGGGGGGACAGCAGGCAGTGACAGGCCCGGGGCTGACAGGCTCCCCCTCCCCTAGAGGGCGCTCGGCTGCCACACCCAGCTGACATAGAACCTTTGTCACAATGCCCGCTACCGTGGTGAGGATGCGGGCACTCTGCAGGTGACAGGGACCCAGCAGGACTTACTGACAGCTCAGCAATTGCTCAGTTCCCCAAAGAAGCTGAATTCTGCAAATTGCTGCTTTTGCTCTTGAAATGATGTCATTAGGTGGGTGTTTTGGTGTAATACACTGAAAACCAGAGCAGAAATGCTGAAATATTCCCATGATATGCATGGTCTCTGCACCAAACCTCCATGACTCAGCCTAAGTATGTCTGCCGCTTGTTCTTTTGTACTGCCAGCTGATTGTGGAAGTAGAGTATAAAAACCATCTTTATGGAGAGATCTTTCTGGTTTAGGCTTAGTCTAAGTGTCTCAAGTAGCCGGGGCTTTTGTTTGGGCCTAATCCATAACGTCTGATGGCTTTCCTCTCATCTCAAGATGAATGTGGTAGAAAATATAAATCAAAGAAACGTCCTTTGGCCTACCCTTGCCTTGCCTTGCCTTATTTCCTTCTCATCCTGTTCTCTGTCCCAGCCTCTCTCACTAACCCCTCGTCTGGCTGCATGTCTCTTCTTTCCTCTCTCCTTTTCTCAAACTCTCCTGTTTCCTGGCTTTCGTCTTTCAATTCCTGCATTTCAGTCATGCAGCCCCGCACTACTTTTTCTTCTTGCCTCCCTTTGGCCTGCTCCCTTGGCTTTCTCCCTCTCTTCCATATCCTTCTTCCCGACTTGTCTCTTGGAGACTTTTGGCCACTTTGGAGCTAAGTCTGGGCATGTTTTGGAAACTTTTCAGAGGCCTCGCTGGTGACACGGGGGACAGCAGGCAGTGACAGGCCCGGGGCTGACAGGCTCCCCCTCCCTTAGCGGGCGCTCGGCTGCCACACCCAGCTGACATAGAACCTTTGTCACAATGCCCGCTACCGTGGTGAGGATGCGGGCACTCTGCAGGTGACAGGGACCCAGCAGGACTTGCTGTCAGCTCAGCAATTGCTCAGTTCCCCAAAGAAGCTGAATTCTGCAAATTGCTGCTTTTGCTCTTGAAATGATGTCATCAGGTGGGTGTTTTGGTGTAATACACTGAAAACCAGAGCAGAAATGCTGAAATATTCCCATGATATGCATGGTCTCTGCACCAAACCACCATGTCTCAGCCTAAGAATGTCTGCCGCTTGTTCTTTTGTACTGACAGAAGATTGTGGAAGTAGAGTATAAAAACCATCTTTATGGAGAGATCTTTGTGGTTTAGGCTTAGTCTAAGTGTCTCAAGTAGCCGGGGCTTTTGTTTGGGCCTAATCCATAAGGTCTGATGGCGTTCCTCTCATCTCAAGTTGAATGTGGTAGAAAATATAAATCAAAGAAACGTCCTTTGGCCTAGCCTTGCCTTGCCTTGCCTTGCCTTATTTCCTTCTCATCCTGTTCTCTGTCCCAGCCTCTCTCACTAAGCCCTCGTCTGGCTGCATGTCTCTTCTTTCCTCTCTCCTTTTCTCAAACTCTCCTGCTTCCTGGCTTTCGTCTTTCAATTCCTCCATTTCATTCCTGCAGCCCCTCACTAGTTTTTCCTCTTGCCTCCCTTGGGCCTGCTCCCTTGGCTTTCTCCCTCTCTTCCATATCCTTCTTCCCGACTTGTCTCTTGGAGACTTTTGGCCACATTGGACCCAAGTCTCGGCATGTTTTGGAAACTTTTCAGAGGCCTCGCTGGTGACAGGGGGGACAGCAGGCAGTGACAGGCCCGGGGCTGACAGTCTCCCCCTCCCCTAGCGGGCGCTCCGCTGCCACACCCAGCTGACATAGAACCTTTGTCACAATGCCCGCTACTGTGGTGAGGATGCGGGCACTCTGCAGGTGACAGGGACCCAGCAGGACTTGCTGTCAGCTCAGCAATTGCTCAGTTCCCCAAAGAAGTTGAATTTTGCAAATTGCTGCTTTGCTCTTGAAATGATGTCATCAGGTGGGTGTTTTGGTGTAATACACTGAAAACCAGAGCAGAAATGCTGAAATATTCCCATGATATGCATGGTCTCTGCACCAAACCACCATGACTCAGCCTAAGTATGTCTGCCGCTTGTTCTTTTGTACTGCCAGCTGATTGTGGAAGTACAGTATAAAAACCATCTTTATGGAGAGATCTTTCTGGTTTAGGCTTAGTCTAAGTGCCTCAAGTAGCCGGGGCTTTTGTTTGGGCCTAATCCATAACGTCTGATGGCTTTCCTCTCATCTCAAGATGAATGTGGTAGAAAATATAAATCAAAGAAACGTCCTTTGGCCTACCCTTGCCTTGCCTTGCCTTATTTCCTTCTCATCCTGTTCTCTGTCCCAGCCTCTCTCACTAAGCCCTCGTCTGGCTGCATGTCTCTTCTTTCCTCTCTCCTTTTCTCAAACTCTCCTGTTTCCTGGCTTTCGTCTTTCAATTCCTCCATTTCAGTCATGCAGCCCCGCACTACTTTTTCTTCTTGCCTCCCTTTGGCCTGCTCCCTTGGCTTTCTCCCTCTCTTCCATATCCTTCTTCCCGACTTGTCTCTTGGAGACTTTTGGCCACTTTGGAGCTAAGTCTGGGCATGTTTTGGAAACTTTTCAGAGGCCTCGCTGGTGACACGGGGGACAGCAGGCAGTGACAGGCCCGGGGCTGACAGGCTCCCCCTCCCCTAGCGGGCGCTCGGCTGCCACACCCAGCTGACATAGAACCTTTGTCACAATGCCCGCTACCGTGGTGAGGATGCGAGCACTCTGCAGGTGACAGGGACCCAGCAGGACTTGCTGTCAGCTCAGCAATTGCTCAGTTCCCCAAAGAAGCTGAATTCTGCAAATTGCTGCTTTTGCTCTTGAAATGATGTCATCAGGTGGGTGTTTTGGTGTAATACACTGAAAACCAGCGCAGAAATGCTGAAATATTCCCATGATATGCATGGTCTCTGCACCAAACCACCATGTCTCAGCCTAAGTATGTCTGCCGCTTGTTCTTTTGTACTGACAGAAGATTGTGGAAGTAGAGTATAAAAACCATCTTTATGGAGAGATCTTTCTGGTTTAGGCTTAGTCTAAGTGTCTCAAGTAGCCGGGGCTTTTGTTTGGGCCTAATCCATAAGGTCTGATGGCGTTCCTCTCATCTCAAGTTGAATGTGGTAGAAAATATAAATCAAAGAAACGTCCTTTGGCCTAGCCTTGCCTTGCCTTGCCTTGCCTTATTTCCTTCTCATCCTGTTCTCTGTCCCAGCCTCTCTCACTAAGCCCTCGTCTGGCTGCATGTCTCTTCTTTCCTCTCTCCTTTTCTCAAACTCTCCTGCTTCCTTCCTTTCGTCTTTCAATTCCTCCATTTCAGTCGTGCAGCCCCGCACTACTTTTTCCTCTTGCCTCCCTTTGGCCTGCTCCCTTGGATTTCTCCCTCTCTTCCATATCCTTCTTCCCGACTTGTCTCTTGGAGACTTTTGGCCACTTTGGAGCCAAGTCTGGGCATGTTTTGGAAACTTTTCAGAGGCCTCGCTGGTGAAAGGGGGGACAGCAGGCAGTGACAGGCCCGGGGCTGACAGGCTCCCCCTCCCCTAGCGGGCGCTCGGCTGCCACACCCAGCTGACATAGAACCTTTGTCACAATGCCCGCTACCGTGGTGAGGATGCGGGCACTCTGCAGGTGACAGGGACCCAGCAGGACTTACTGTCAGCTCAGCAATTGCTCAGTTCCCCAAAGAAGCTGAATTCTGCAAATTGCTGCTTTTGCTCTTGAAATGATGTCATCAGGTGGGTGTTTTGGTGTAATACACTGAAAACCAGAGCAGAAATGCTGAAATATTCCCATGATATGCATGGTCTCTGCACCAAACCACCATGTCTCATCCTAAGTATGTCTGCCGCTTGTTCTTTTGTACTGCCAGCTGATTGTGGAAGTACAGTATAAAAACCATCTTTATGGAGAGATCTTTGTGGTTTAGGCTTAGTCTAAGTGTCTCAAGTAGCTGGGGCTTTTGTTTGGGCCTAGTCCATAAGGTCTGATGGCTTTCCTCTCATCTCAAGATGAATGTGGTAGAAAATATAAATCAAAGAAACGTCCTTTGGCCTAGCCTTGCCTTGCCTTGCCTTGCCTTATTTCCTTCTCATCCTGTTCTCTGTCCCAGCCTCTCTCACTAAGCCCTCGTCTGGCTGCATGTCTCTTCTTTCCTCTCTCCTTTTCTCAAACTCTCCTGCTTCCTGGCTTTCGTCTTTCAATTCCTCCATTTCAGTCCTGCAGCCCAGCACTACTTTTTTCTCTTGCCTCCCTTTGGCCTGCTCCCTTGGCTTTCTCCCTCTGTTCCATATTCTTCTTCCCGACTTGTCTCTTGGAGACTTTTGGCCACTTTGGACACAAGTCTGGGGATGTTTTGGAAACTTTTCAGAGGCCTCGCTGGTGACAGAGGGGACAGCAGGCAGTGACAGGCCCGGGGCTGACAGGCTCCCCCTCCCCTAGCGGGCGCTCGGCTGCCACACCCAGCTGACATAGAACCTTTGTCACAATGCCCGCTACCGTGGTGAGGATGCGGGCACTCTGCAGGTGACAGGGACCCAGCAGGACTTGCTGTCAGCTCAGCAATTGCTCAGTTCCCCAAAGAAGCTGAATTCTGCAAATTGCTGCTTTTGCTCTTGAAATGATGTCATCAGGTGGGTGTTTTGGTGTAATACACTGAAAACCAGAGCAGAAATGCTGAAATATTCCCATGATATGCATGGTCTCTGCACCAAACCACCATGACTCAGCCTAAGTATGTCTGCCGCTTGTACTTTTGTACTGCCAGCTGATTGTGGAAGTACAGTATAAAAACCATCTTTATGGAGAGATCTTTGTGGTTTAGGCTTAGTCTAAGTGTCTCAAGTAGCCGGGGCTTTTGTTTGGGCCTAGTCCATAAGGTCTCATGGCTTTCCTCTCATCTCAAGATGAATGTGGTAGAAAATATAAATCAAAGAAACGTCCTTTGGCCTAGCCTTGCCTTGCCTTATTTCCTTCTCATCCTGTTCTCTGTCCCAGCCTCTCTCACTAAGCCCTCGTCTGGCTGCATGTCTCTTCTTTCCTCTCTCCTTTTCTCAAACTCTCCTGCTTCCTGGCTTTCGTCTTTCAATTCCTCCATTTCATTCCTGCAGCCACTCATTAGTTTTTCCTCTTGCCTCCCTTGGGCCTGCTCCCTTGGCTTTCTCCCTCTGTTCCATATCCCTCTTCCCGACTTGTCTCTTGGGGACTTTTGGCCACATTGGACCCAAGTCTGGGCATGTTTTGGAAACTTTTCAGAGGCCTCGCTGGTGACAGGGGGGACAGCAGGCAGTGACAGGCCCGGGGCTGACAGGCTCCCCCTCCCCTAGCGGGCGCTCCGCTGCCACACCCAGCTGACATAGAACCTTTGTCACAATGCCCGCTACTGTGGTGAGGATGCGGGCACTCTGCAGGTGACAGGGACCCAGCAGGACTTGCTGTCAGCTCAGCAATTGCTCAGTTCCCCAAAGAAGTTGAATTTTGCAAATTGCTGCTTTGCTCTTGAAATGATGTCATCAGGTGGGTGTTTTGGTGTAATACACTGAAAACCAGAGCAGAAATGCTGAAATATTCCCATGATATGCATGGTCTCTGCACCAAACCACCATGACTCAGCCTAAGTACATCTGCCACTTGTTCTTTTGTACTGCCAGCTGATTGTGAAAGTACAGTATAAAAACCATCTGTATGGTAAGATCTTTGTGGTTGAGACTTAGACTAAGTGTCTCAAGTAGCCGGGGCTTTTGTTTGGGCCTAATCCATAAGGTCTGATGGCTTTCCTCCTCATCTCAAGATGAATGTGGTAGAAAATATAAATCAAGGAAACCTCGTTTGGCCTAGCCTTGCCTTACCTTGCCTTGCCTTATTTCCTTCTCATCCTGTTCTCTGTCCCAGCCTCTCTCACTAAGCCCTCGTCTGGCTGCATGTCTCTTCTTTCCTCTCTCCTTTTCTCAAACTCTCCTGCTTCCTGGCTTTCGTCTTTCAATTCCTCCATTTCAGTCCTGCAGCCCCGCACTACTTTTTTCTCTTGCCTCCCTTGGGCCTGCTCCCTTGGCTTTCTCCCTCTCTTCCATATCCTTCTTCCCGACTTGTCTCTTGGAGACTTTTGGCCACTTTGGAGCCAAGTCTGGGCATGTTTTGGAAACTTTTCAGAGGCCTCGCTGGTGACTCGGGGGACAGCAGGCAGTGACAGGCCCGGGGCTGACAGGCTTCCCCATCCCTAGCGAGCGCTCGGCTAGCACACCCAGCTGACGTAAAACCTTTGTCACAATGCCCGCTACCGTGGTGAGGATGCGGGCACTCTGCAGGTGACAGGGACCCAGCAGGACTTGCTGTCAGCTCAGCAATTGCTCAGTTCCCCAAAGAAGCTGAATTCTGCTAATTGCTGCTTTTGCTCTTGAAATGATGTCATCAGGTGGGTGTTTTGGTGTAATACACTGAAAACCAGAGCAGAAATGCTGAAATATTCCCATGATATGCATGGTCTCTGCACCAAACCACCATGACTCAGCCTAAGTATGTCTGCCGCTTGTACTTTTGTACTGCCAGCTGATTGTGGAAGTACAGTATAAAAACCATCTTTATGGAGAGATCTTTGTGGTTTAGGCTTAGTCTAAGTGTCTCAAGTAGCCGGGGCTTTTGTTTGGGCCTAGTCCATAAGGTCTCATGGCTTTCCTCTCATCTCAAGATGAATGTGGTAGAAAATATAAATCAAAGAAACGTCCTTTGGCCTAGCCTTGCCTTGCCTTATTTCCTTCTCATCCTGTTCTCTGTCCCAGCCTCTCTCACTAAGCCCTCGTCTGGCTGCATGTCTCTTCTTTCCTCTCTCCTTTTCTCAAACTCTCCTGTTTCCTGGCTTTCGTCTTTCAATTCCTCCATTTCAGTCATGCAGCCCCGCACTACTTTTTCTTCTTGCCTCCCTTTGGCCTGCTCCCTTGGCTTTCTCCCTCTCTTCCATATCCTTCTTCCCGACTTGTCTCTTGGAGACTTTTGGCCACTTTGGAGCTAAGTCTGGGCATGTTTTGGAAACTTTTCAGAGGCCTCGCTGGTGACACGGGGGACAGCAGGCAGTGACAGGCCCGGGGCTGACAGGCTCCCCCTCCCCTAGCGGGCGCTCGGCTGCCACACCCAGCTGACATAGAACCTTTGTCACAATGCCCGCTACCGTGGTGAGGATGCGAGCACTCTGCAGGTGACAGGGACCCAGCAGGACTTGCTGTCAGCTCAGCAATTGCTCAGTTCCCCAAAGAAGCTGAATTCTGCAAATTGCTGCTTTTGCTCTTGAAATGATGTCATCAGGTGGGTGTTTTGGTGTAATACACTGAAAACCAGCGCAGAAATGCTGAAATATTCCCATGATATGCATGGTCTCTGCACCAAACCACCATGTCTCAGCCTAAGTATGTCTGCCGCTTGTTCTTTTGTACTGACAGAAGATTGTGGAAGTAGAGTATAAAAACCATCTTTATGGAGAGATCTTTCTGGTTTAGGCTTAGTCTAAGTGTCTCAAGTAGCCGGGGCTTTTGTTTGGGCCTAATCCATAAGGTCTGATGGCGTTCCTCTCATCTCAAGTTGAATGTGGTAGAAAATATAAATCAAAGAAACGTCCTTTGGCCTAGCCTTGCCTTGCCTTGCCTTGCCTTATTTCCTTCTCATCCTGTTCTCTGTCCCAGCCTCTCTCACTAAGCCCTCGTCTGGCTGCATGTCTCTTCTTTCCTCTCTCCTTTTCTCAAACTCTCCTGCTTCCTTCCTTTCGTCTTTCAATTCCTCCATTTCAGTCGTGCAGCCCCGCACTACTTTTTCCTCTTGCCTCCCTTTGGCCTGCTCCCTTGGATTTCTCCCTCTCTTCCATATCCTTCTTCCCGACTTGTCTCTTGGAGACTTTTGGCCACTTTGGAGCCAAGTCTGGGCATGTTTTGGAAACTTTTCAGAGGCCTCGCTGGTGAAAGGGGGGACAGCAGGCAGTGACAGGCCCGGGGCTGACAGGCTCCCCCTCCCCTAGCGGGCGCTCGGCTGCCACACCCAGCTGACATAGAACCTTTGTCACAATGCCCGCTACCGTGGTGAGGATGCGGGCACTCTGCAGGTGACAGGGACCCAGCAGGACTTACTGTCAGCTCAGCAATTGCTCAGTTCCCCAAAGAAGCTGAATTCTGCAAATTGCTGCTTTTGCTCTTGAAATGATGTCATCAGGTGGGTGTTTTGGTGTAATACACTGAAAACCAGAGCAGAAATGCTGAAATATTCCCATGATATGCATGGTCTCTGCACCAAACCACCATGTCTCATCCTAAGTATGTCTGCCGCTTGTTCTTTTGTACTGCCAGCTGATTGTGGAAGTACAGTATAAAAACCATCTTTATGGAGAGATCTTTGTGGTTTAGGCTTAGTCTAAGTGTCTCAAGTAGCTGGGGCTTTTGTTTGGGCCTAGTCCATAAGGTCTGATGGCTTTCCTCTCATCTCAAGATGAATGTGGTAGAAAATATAAATCAAAGAAACGTCCTTTGGCCTAGCCTTGCCTTGCCTTGCCTTGCCTTATTTCCTTCTCATCCTGTTCTCTGTCCCAGCCTCTCTCACTAAGCCCTCGTCTGGCTGCATGTCTCTTCTTTCCTCTCTCCTTTTCTCAAACTCTCCTGCTTCCTGGCTTTCGTCTTTCAATTCCTCCATTTCAGTCCTGCAGCCCAGCACTACTTTTTTCTCTTGCCTCCCTTTGGCCTGCTCCCTTGGCTTTCTCCCTCTGTTCCATATTCTTCTTCCCGACTTGTCTCTTGGAGACTTTTGGCCACTTTGGACACAAGTCTGGGGATGTTTTGGAAACTTTTCAGAGGCCTCGCTGGTGACAGAGGGGACAGCAGGCAGTGACAGGCCCGGGGCTGACAGGCTCCCCCTCCCCTAGCGGGCGCTCGGCTGCCACACCCAGCTGACATAGAACCTTTGTCACAATGCCCGCTACCGTGGTGAGGATGCGGGCACTCTGCAGGTGACAGGGACCCAGCAGGACTTGCTGTCAGCTCAGCAATTGCTCAGTTCCCCAAAGAAGCTGAATTCTGCAAATTGCTGCTTTTGCTCTTGAAATGATGTCATCAGGTGGGTGTTTTGGTGTAATACACTGAAAACCAGAGCAGAAATGCTGAAATATTCCCATGATATGCATGGTCTCTGCACCAAACCACCATGACTCAGCCTAAGTATGTCTGCCGCTTGTACTTTTGTACTGCCAGCTGATTGTGGAAGTACAGTATAAAAACCATCTTTATGGAGAGATCTTTGTGGTTTAGGCTTAGTCTAAGTGTCTCAAGTAGCCGGGGCTTTTGTTTGGGCCTAGTCCATAAGGTCTCATGGCTTTCCTCTCATCTCAAGATGAATGTGGTAGAAAATATAAATCAAAGAAACGTCCTTTGGCCTAGCCTTGCCTTGCCTTATTTCCTTCTCATCCTGTTCTCTGTCCCAGCCTCTCTCACTAAGCCCTCGTCTGGCTGCATGTCTCTTCTTTCCTCTCTCCTTTTCTCAAACTCTCCTGCTTCCTGGCTTTCGTCTTTCAATTCCTCCATTTCATTCCTGCAGCCACTCATTAGTTTTTCCTCTTGCCTCCCTTGGGCCTGCTCCCTTGGCTTTCTCCCTCTGTTCCATATCCCTCTTCCCGACTTGTCTCTTGGGGACTTTTGGCCACATTGGACCCAAGTCTGGGCATGTTTTGGAAACTTTTCAGAGGCCTCGCTGGTGACAGGGGGGACAGCAGGCAGTGACAGGCCCGGGGCTGACAGGCTCCCCCTCCCCTAGCGGGCGCTCCGCTGCCACACCCAGCTGACATAGAACCTTTGTCACAATGCCCGCTACTGTGGTGAGGATGCGGGCACTCTGCAGGTGACAGGGACCCAGCAGGACTTGCTGTCAGCTCAGCAATTGCTCAGTTCCCCAAAGAAGTTGAATTTTGCAAATTGCTGCTTTGCTCTTGAAATGATGTCATCAGGTGGGTGTTTTGGTGTAATACACTGAAAACCAGAGCAGAAATGCTGAAATATTCCCATGATATGCATGGTCTCTGCACCAAACCACCATGACTCAGCCTAAGTACATCTGCCACTTGTTCTTTTGTACTGCCAGCTGATTGTGAAAGTACAGTATAAAAACCATCTGTATGGTAAGATCTTTGTGGTTGAGACTTAGACTAAGTGTCTCAAGTAGCCGGGGCTTTTGTTTGGGCCTAATCCATAAGGTCTGATGGCTTTCCTCCTCATCTCAAGATGAATGTGGTAGAAAATATAAATCAAGGAAACCTCGTTTGGCCTAGCCTTGCCTTACCTTGCCTTGCCTTATTTCCTTCTCATCCTGTTCTCTGTCCCAGCCTCTCTCACTAAGCCCTCGTCTGGCTGCATGTCTCTTCTTTCCTCTCTCCTTTTCTCAAACTCTCCTGCTTCCTGGCTTTCGTCTTTCAATTCCTCCATTTCAGTCCTGCAGCCCCGCACTACTTTTTTCTCTTGCCTCCCTTGGGCCTGCTCCCTTGGCTTTCTCCCTCTCTTCCATATCCTTCTTCCCGACTTGTCTCTTGGAGACTTTTGGCCACTTTGGAGCCAAGTCTGGGCATGTTTTGGAAACTTTTCAGAGGCCTCGCTGGTGACTCGGGGGACAGCAGGCAGTGACAGGCCCGGGGCTGACAGGCTTCCCCATCCCTAGCGAGCGCTCGGCTAGCACACCCAGCTGACGTAAAACCTTTGTCACAATGCCCGCTACCGTGGTGAGGATGCGGGCACTCTGCAGGTGACAGGGACCCAGCAGGACTTGCTGTCAGCTCAGCAATTGCTCAGTTCCCCAAAGAAGCTGAATTCTGCTAATTGCTGCTTTTGCTCTTGAAATGATGTCATCAGGTGGGTGTTTTGGTGTAATACACTGAAAACCAGAGCAGAAATGCTGAAATATTCCCATGATATGCATGGTCTCTGCACCAAACCACCATGACTCAGCCTAAGTATGTCTGCCGCTTGTACTTTTGTACTGCCAGCTGATTGTGGAAGTACAGTATAAAAACCATCTTTATGGAGAGATCTTTGTGGTTTAGGCTTAGTCTAAGTGTCTCAAGTAGCCGGGGCTTTTGTTTGGGCCTAGTCCATAAGGTCTCATGGCTTTCCTCTCATCTCAAGATGAATGTGGTAGAAAATATAAATCAAAGAAACGTCCTTTGGCCTAGCCTTGCCTTGCCTTATTTCCTTCTCATCCTGTTCTCTGTCCCAGCCTCTCTCACTAAGCCCTCGTCTGGCTGCATGTCTCTTCTTTCCTCTCTCCTTTTCTCAAACTCTCCTGCTTCCTGGCTTTCGTCTTTCAATTCCTCCATTTCATTCCTGCAGCCCCTCACTAGTTTTTCCTCTTGCCTCCCTTGGGCCTGCTCCCTTGGCTTTCTCCCTCTGTTCCATATCCTTCTTCCCGACTTGTCTCTTGGGGACTTTTGGCCACATTGGACCCAAGTCTGGGCATGTTTTGGAAACTTTTCAGAGGCCTCGCTGGTGACAGGGGGGACAGCAGGCAGTGACAGGCCCGGGGCTGACAGGCTCCCCCTCCCCTAGCGGGCGCTCCGCTGCCACACCCAGCTGACATAGAACCTTTGTCACAATGCCCGCTACTGTGGTGAGGATGCGGGCACTCTGCAGGTGACAGGGACCCAGCAGGACTTGCTGTCAGCTCAGCAATTGCTCAGTTCCCCAAAGAAGCTGAATTCTGCAAATTGCTGCTTTGCTCTTGAAATGATGTCATCAGTTGGGTGTTTTGGTGTAATACACTGAAAACCAGAGCAGAAATGCTGAAATATTCCCATGATATGCATGGTCTCTGCACCAAACCACCATGACTCAGCCTAAGTACATCTGCCACTTGTTCTTTTGTACTGCCAGCTGATTGTGAAAGTACAGTATAAAAACCATCTTTATGTTAAGATCTTTGTGGTTTAGACTTAGTCTAAGTGTCTCAAGTAGCCGGGGCTTTTGTTTGGGCCTAATCCATAAGGTCTGATGGCTTTCCTCCTCATCTCAAGATGAATGTGGTAGAAAATATAAATCAAGGAAACCTCGTTTGGCCTAGCCTAGCCTTGCCTTGCCTTGCCTTGCCTTATTTCCTTCTCATCCTGTTCTCTGTCCCAGCCTCTCTCACTAAATCCTCGTCTGGCTGCATGTCTCTTCTTTCCTCTCTCCTTTTCTCAAACTCTCCTGCTTCCTGGCTTTCGTCTTTCAATTCCTCCATTTCAGTCCTGCAGCCCGGCACTACTTTTTTCTCTTGCCTCCCTTGGGCCTGCTCCCTTGGCTTTCTCCCTCTCTTCCATATCCTTCTTCCTGACTTGTCTCTTGGAGACTTTTGGCCACTTTGGACACAAGTCTGGGCATGTTTTGGAAACTTTTCAGAGGCCTCGCTGGTGACACGGGGGACAGCAGGCAGTGACAGGCCCAGGGCTGACAGCCTTCCCCTCCCCTAGCGAGCGCTCGGCTGCCACACCCAGCTGACGTAGAACCTTTGTCACAATGCCCGCTACCGTGGTGAGGATGCGGGCACTCTGCAGGTGACAGGGACCCAGCAGGACTTGCTGTCAGCTCAGCAATTGCTCAGTTCCCCAAAGAAGCTGAATTCTGCAAATTGCTGCTTTTGCTCTTGAAATGATGTCATCAGGTGGGGTTTTGGTGTAATACACTGAAAATCAGAGCAGAAATGCTGAAATATTCCCATGATATGCATGGTCTCTGCAGCAAACCACCATGTCTCAGCCTAAGTATGTCTGCCGCTTGTTCTTTCGTACTGCCAGCTGATTGTGGAAGTACAGTATAAAAACCATCTTTATGGAGAGATCTTTGTGGTTTAGGCTTAGTCTAAGTGTCTCAAGTAGCCGGGGCTTTTGTTTGGGCCTAATCCATATGGTCTGATGGCTTTCCTCTCATCTCAAGATGAATGTGGTAGAAAATATAAATCAAAGAAACGTCCTTTGGCCTAGCCTTGCCTTGCCTTGCCTTGCCTTATTTCCTTCTCATCCTGTTCTCTGTCCCAGCCTCTCTCACTAAGCCCTCGTCTGGCTGCATGTCTCTTCTTTCCTCTCTCCTTTTCTCAAACTCTACTGCTTCCTGGCTTTCGTCTTTCAATTCCTCCATTTCAGTCCTGCAGCCCGGCACTACTTTTTTCTCTTGCCTCCCTTTGGCCTGCTCCCTTGGCTTTCTCCCTCTGTTCCATATCCTTCTTCCCGACTTGTCTCTTGGAGACTTTTGGCCACTTTGGAGCCAAGTCTGGGCATGTTTTGGAAACTTTTCAGAGGCCTTGCTGCTGACAGGGGGGACAGCAGGCAGTGACAGGCCCGGGGCTGACAGGCTTCCCCATCCCTAGCGAGCGCTCCGCTGCCACACCCAGCTGACATAGAACCTTTGTCACAATGCCCGCTACTGTGGTGAGGATGCGGGCACTCTGCAGGTGACAGGGACCCAGCAGGACTTGCTGTCAGCTCAGCAATTGCTCAGTTCCCCAAAGAAGTTGAATTTTGCAAATTGCTGCTTTGCTCTTGAAATGATGTCATCAGGTGGGTGTTTTGGTGTAATACACTGAAAACCAGAGCAGAAATGCTGAAATATTCCCATGATATGCATGGTCTCTGCACCAAACCACCATGACTCAGCCTAAGTATGTCTGCCGCTTGTACTTTTGTACTGCCAGCTGATTGTGGAAGTACAGTATAAAAACCATCTTTATGGAGAGATCTTTGTGGTTTAGGCTTAGTCTAAGTGTCTCAAGTAGCCGGGGCTTTTGTTTGGGCCTAGTCCATAAGGTCTCATGGCTTTCCTCTCATCTCAAGATGAATGTGGTAGAAAATATAAATCAAAGAAACGTCCTTTGGCCTAGCCTTGCCTTGCCTTATTTCCTTCTCATCCTGTTCTCTGTCCCAGCCTCTCTCACTAAGCCCTCGTCTGGCTGCATGTCTCTTCTTTCCTCTCTCCTTTTCTCAAACTCTCCTGCTTCCTGGCTTTCGTCTTTCAATTCCTCCATTTCATTCCTGCAGCCCCTCACTAGTTTTTCCTCTTGCCTCCCTTGGGCCTGCTCCCTTGGCTTTCTCCCTCTGTTCCATATCCTTTTTCCCGACTTGTCTCTTGGGGACTTTTGGCCACATTGGACCCAAGTCTGGGCATGTTTTGGAAACTTTTCAGAGGCCTCGCTGGTGACAGGGGGGACAGCAGGCAGTGACAGGCCCGGGGCTGACAGACTCCCCCTCCCCTAGCGGGCGCTCCGCTGCCACACCCAGCTGACATAGAACCTTTGTCACAATGCCCGCTACTGTGGTGAGGATGCGGGCACTCTGCAGGTGACAGGGACCCAGCAGGACTTGCTGTCAGCTCAGCAATTGCTCAGTTCCCCAAAGAAGCTGAATTCTGCAAATTGCTGCTTTGCTCTTGAAATGATGTCATCAGTTGGGTGTTTTGGTGTAATACACTGAAAACCAGAGCAGAAATGCTGAAATATTCCCATGATATGCATGGTCTCTGCACCAAACTACCATGACTCAGCCTAAGTACATCTGCCACTTGTTCTTTTGTACTGCCAGCTGATTGTGAAAGTACAGTATAAAAACCATCTTTATGTTAAGATCTTTGTGGTTTAGACTTAGTCTAAGTGTCTCAAGTAGCCGGGGCTTTTGTTTGGGCCTAATCCATAAGGTCTGATGGCTTTCCTCCTCATCTCAAGATGAATGTGGTAGAAAATATAAATCAAGGAAACCTCGTTTGGCCTAGCCTTGCCTTGCCTTGCCTTGCCTTATTTCCTTCTCATCCTGTTCTCTGTCCCAGCCTCTCTCACTAAATCCTCGTCTGGCTGCATGTCTCTTCTTTCCTCTCTCCTTTTCTCAAACTCTCCTGCTTCCTGGCTTTCGTCTTTCAATTCCTCCATTTCATTCCTGCAGCCCCTCACTAGTTTTTCCTCTTGCCTCCCTTGGGCCTGCTCCCTTGGCTTTCTCCCTCTGTTCCATATCCTTCTTCCCGACTTGTCTCTTGGAGACTTTTGGCCACATTGGACCCAAGTCTCGGCATGTTTTGGAAACTTTTCAGAGGCCTCGCTGGTGACAGGGGGGACAGCAGGCAGTGACAGGCCCGGGGCTGACAGTCTCCCCCTCCCCTAGCGGGCGCTCCGCTGCCACACCCAGCTGACATAGAACCTTTGTCACAATGCCCGCTACTGTGGTGAGGATGCGGGCACTCTGCAGGTGACAGGGACCCAGCAGGACTTGCTGTCAGCTCAGCAATTGCTCAGTTCCCCAAAGAAGTTGAATTTTGCAAATTGCTGCTTTGCTCTTGAAATGATGTCATCAGGTGGGTGTTTTGGTGTAATACACTGAAAACCAGAGCAGAAATGCTGAAATATTCCCATGATATGCATGGTCTCTGCACCAAACCACCATGACTCAGCCTAAGTATGTCTGCCGCTTGTTCTTTTGTACTGCCAGCTGATTGTGGAAGTACAGTATAAAAACCATCTTTATGGAGAGATCTTTGTGGTTTACGTTTAGTCTAAGTGTCTCAAGTAGCCGGGGCTTTTGTTTGGGCCTAATCCATAACGTCTGATGGCTTTCCTCTCATCTCAAGATGAATGTGGTAGAAAATATAAATCAAAGAAACGTCCTTTGGCCTAGCCTTGCCTTACCTTGCCTTATTTCCTTCTCATCCTGTTCTCTGTCCCAGCCTCTCTCACTAAGCCCTCGTCTGGCTGCATGTCTCTTCTTTCCTCTCTCCTTTTCTCAAACTGTCCTGCTTCCTGGCTTTCGTCTTTCAATTCCTCCATTTCAGTCCTGCAGCCCCGCACTACTTTTTCCTCTTGCCTCCCTTGGGCCTGCTCCCTTGGCTCTCTCCCTCTCTTCCATATTCTTCTTCCCGACTTGTCTCTTGGAGACTTTTGGCCACTTTGGAGCCAAATCTGGGCATGTTTTGGAAACTTTTCAGAGGCCTCGCTGGTGACAGGGGGGACAGCAGGCAGTGACAGGCCCGGGGCTGACAGGCTCCCCCTCCCCTAGAGGGCGCTCGGCTGCCACACCCAGCTGACATAGAACCTTTGTCACAATGCCCGCTACCGTGGTGAGGATGCAGGCACTCTGCAGGTGACAGGGACCCAGCAGGACTTACTGACAGCTCAGCAATTGCTCAGTTCCCCAAAGAAGCTGAATTCTGCAAATTGCTGCTTTTGCTCTTGAAATGATGTCATTAGGTGGGTGTTTTGGTGTAATACACTGAAAACCAGAGCAGAAATGCTGAAATATTCCCATGATATGCATGGTCTCTGCACCAAACCTCCATGACTCAGCCTAAGTATGTCTGCCGCTTGTTCTTTTGTACTGCCAGCTGATTGTGGAAGTAGAGTATAAAAACCATCTTTATGGAGAGATCTTTCTGGTTTACGCTTAGTCTAAGTGTCTCAAGTAGCCGGGGCTTTTGTTTGGGCCTAATCCATAACGTCTGATGGCTTTCCTCTCATCTCAAGATGAATGTGGTAGAAAATATAAATCAAAGAAACGTCCTTTGGCCTACCCTTGCCTTGCCTTGCCTTATTTCCTTCTCATCCTGTTCTCTGTCCCAGCCTCTCTCACTAACCCCTCGTCTGGCTGCATGTCTCTTCTTTCCTCTCTCCTTTTCTCAAACTCTCCTGTTTCCTGGCTTTCGTCTTTCAATTCCTCCATTTCAGTCCTGCAGCCCCGCACTACTTTTTCTTCTTGCCTCCCTTTGGCCTGCTCCCTTGGCTTTCTCCCTCTCTTCCATATCCTTCTTCCCGACTTGTCTCTTGGAGACTTTTGGCCACTTTGGAGCTAAGTCTGGGCATGTTTTGGAAACTTTTCAGAGGCCTCGCTGGTGACACGGGGGACAGCAGGCAGTGACAGGCCCGGGGCTGACAGGCTCCCCCTCCCCTAGCGGGCGCTCGGCTGCCACACCCAGCTGACATAGAACCTTTGTCACAATGCCCGCTACCGTGGTGAGGATGCGGGCACTCTGCAGGTGACAGGGACCCAGCAGGACTTGCTGTCAGCTCAGCAATTGCTCAGTTCCCCAAAGAAGCTGAATTCTGCAAATTGCTGCTTTTGCTCTTGAAATGATGTCATCAGGTGGGTGTTTTGGTGTAATACACTGAAAACCAGCGCAGAAATGCTGAAATATTCCCATGATATGCATGGTCTCTGCACCAAACCACCATGTCTCAGCCTAAGTATGTCTGCCGCTTGTTCTTTTGTACTGACAGAAGATTGTGGAAGTACAGTATAAAAACCATCTTTATGGAGAGATCTTTCTGGTTTAGGCTTAGTCTAAGTGTCTCAAGTAGCCGGGGCTTTTGTTTGGGCCTAATCCATAAGGTCTGATGGCTTTCCTCTCATCTCAAGTTGAATGTGGTAGAAAATATAAATCAAAGAAACGTCCTTTGGCCTAGCCTTGCCTTGCCTTGCCTTGCCTTATTTCCTTCTCATCCTGTTCTCTGTCCCAGCCTCTCTCACTAAGCCCTCGTCTGGCTGCATGTCTCTTCTTTCCTCTCTCCTTTTCTCAAACTCTCCTGCTTCCTGGCTTTCGTCTTTCAATTCCTCCATTTCATTCCTGCAGCCCCTCACTAGTTTTTCCTCTTGCCTCCCTTGGGCCTGCTCCCTTGGCTTTCTCCCTCTGTTCCATATCCTTCTTCCCGACTTGTCTCTTGGAGACTTTTGGCCACATTGGACCCAAGTCTCGGCATGTTTTGGAAACTTTTCAGAGGCCTCGCTGGTGACAGGGGGGACAGCAGGCAGTGACAGGCCCGGGGCTGACAGTCTCCCCCTCCCCTAGCGGGCGCTCCGCTGCCACACCCAGCTGACATAGAACCTTTGTCACAATGCCCGCTACTGTGGTGAGGATGCGGGCACTCTGCAGGTGACAGGGACCCAGCAGGACTTGCTGTCAGCTCAGCAATTGCTCAGTTCCCCAAAGAAGTTGAATTTTGCAAATTGCTGCTTTGCTCTTGAAATGATGTCATCAGGTGGGTGTTTTGGTGTAATACACTGAAAACCAGAGCAGAAATGCTGAAATATTCCCATGATATGCATGGTCTCTGCACCAAACCACCATGACTCAGCCTAAGTATGTCTGCCGCTTGTTCTTTTGTACTGCCAGCTGATTGTGGAAGTACAGTATAAAAACCATCTTTATGGAGAGATCTTTGTGGTTTACGTTTAGTCTAAGTGTCTCAAGTAGCCGGGGCTTTTGTTTGGGCCTAATCCATAACGTCTGATGGCTTTCCTCTCATCTCAAGATGAATGTGGTAGAAAATATAAATCAAAGAAACGTCCTTTGGCCTAGCCTTGCCTTACCTTGCCTTATTTCCTTCTCATCCTGTTCTCTGTCCCAGCCTCTCTCACTAAGCCCTCGTCTGGCTGCATGTCTCTTCTTTCCTCTCTCCTTTTCTCAAACTGTCCTGCTTCCTGGCTTTCGTCTTTCAATTCCTCCATTTCAGTCCTGCAGCCCCGCACTACTTTTTCCTCTTGCCTCCCTTGGGCCTGCTCCCTTGGCTCTCTCCCTCTCTTCCATATTCTTCTTCCCGACTTGTCTCTTGGAGACTTTTGGCCACTTTGGAGCCAAATCTGGGCATGTTTTGGAAACTTTTCAGAGGCCTCGCTGGTGACAGGGGGGACAGCAGGCAGTGACAGGCCCGGGGCTGACAGGCTCCCCCTCCCCTAGAGGGCGCTCGGCTGCCACACCCAGCTGACATAGAACCTTTGTCACAATGCCCGCTACCGTGGTGAGGATGCGGGCACTCTGCAGGTGACAGGGACCCAGCAGGACTTACTGACAGCTCAGCAATTGCTGAGTTCCCCAAAGAAGCTGAATTCTGCAAATTGCTGCTTTTGCTCTTGAAATGATGTCATTAGGTGGGTGTTTTGGTGTAATACACTGAAAACCAGAGCAGAAATGCTGAAATATTCCCATGATATGCATGGTCTCTGCACCAAACCTCCATGACTCAGCCTAAGTATGTCTGCCGCTTGTTCTTTTGTACTGCCAGCTGATTGTGGAAGTAGAGTATAAAAACCATCTTTCTGGAGAGATCTTTCTGGTTTAGGCTTAGTCTAAGTGTCTCAAGTAGCCGGGGCTTTTGTTTGGGCCTAATCCATAACGTCTGATGGCTTTCCTCTCATCTCAAGATGAATGTGGTAGAAAATATAAATCAAAGAAACGTCCTTTGGCCTACCCTTGCCTTGCCTTGCCTTATTTCCTTCTCATCCTGTTCTCTGTCCCAGCCTCTCTCACTAACCCCTCGTCTGGCTGCATGTCTCTTCTTTCCTCTCTCCTTTTCTCAAACTCTCCTGTTTCCTGGCTTTCGTCTTTCAATTCCTGCATTTCAGTCATGCAGCCCCGCACTACTTTTTCTTCTTGCCTCCCTTTGGCCTGCTCCCTTGGCTTTCTCCCTCTCTTCCATATCCTTCTTCCCGACTTGTCTCTTGGAGACTTTTGGCCACTTTGGAGCTAAGTCTGGGCATGTTTTGGAAACTTTTCAGAGGCCTCGCTGGTGACAGGGGGGACAGCAGGCAGTGACAGGCCCGGGGCTGACAGGCTCCCCCTCCCTTAGCGGGCGCTCGGCTGCCACACCCAGCTGACATAGAACCTTTGTCACAATGCCCGCTACCGTGGTGAGGATGCGGGCACTCTGCAGGTGACAGGGACCCAGCAGGACTTGCTGTCAGCTCAGCAATTGCTCAGTTCCCCAAAGAAGCTGAATTCTGCAAATTGCTGCTTTTGCTCTTGAAATGATGTCATCAGGTGGGTGTTTTGGTGTAATACACTGAAAACCAGAGCAGAAATGCTGAAATATTCCCATGATATGCATGGTCTCTTCACCAAACCACCATGTCTCAGCCTAAGTATGTCTGCCGCTTGTTCTTTTGTACTGACAGAAGATTGTGGAAGTAGAGTATAAAAACCATCTTTATGGAGAGATCTTTCTGGTTTAGGCTTAGTCTAAGTGTCTCAAGTAGCCGGGGCTTTTGTTTGGGCCTAATCCATAAGGTCTGATGGCGTTCCTCTCATCTCAAGTTGAATGTGGTAGAAAATATAAATCAAAGAAACGTCCTTTGGCCTAGCCTTGCCTTGCCTTGCCTTGCCTTATTTCCTTCTCATCCTGTTCTCTGTCCCAGCCTCTCTCACTAAGCCCTCGTCTGGCTGCATGTCTCTTCTTTCCTCTCTCCTTTTCTCAAACTCTCCTGCTTCCTGGCTTTCGTCTTTCAATTCCTCCATTTCATTCCTGCAGCCCCTCACTAGTTTTTCCTCTTGCCTCCCTTGGGCCTGCTCCCTTGGCTTTCTCCCTCTCTTCCATATCCTTCTTCCCGACTTGTCTCTTGGAGACTTTTGGCCACATTGGACCCAAGTCTCGGCATGTTTTGGAAACTTTTCAGAGGCCTCGCTGGTGACAGGGGGGACAGCAGGCAGTGACAGGCCCGGGGCTGACAGTCTCCCCCTCCCCTAGCGGGCGCTCCGCTGCCACACCCAGCTGACATAGAACCTTTGTCACAATGCCCGCTACTGTGGTGAGGATGCGGGCACTCTGCAGGTGACAGGGACCCAGCAGGACTTGCTGTCAGCTCAGCAATTGCTCAGTTCCCCAAAGAAGTTGAATTTTGCAAATTGCTGCTTTGCTCTTGAAATGATGTCATCAGGTGGGTGTTTTGGTGTAATACACTGAAAACCAGAGCAGAAATGCTGAAATATTCCCATGATATGCATGGTCTCTGCACCAAACCACCATGACTCAGCCTAAGTATGTCTGCCGCTTGTTCTTTTGTACTGCCAGCTGATTGTGGAAGTACAGTATAAAAACCATCTTTATGGAGAGATCTTTCTGGTTTAGGCTTAGTCTAAGTGCCTCAAGTAGCCGGGGCTTTTGTTTGGGCCTAATCCATAACGTCTGATGGCTTTCCTCTCATCTCAAGATGAATGTGGTAGAAAATATAAATCAAAGAAACGTCCTTTGGCCTACCCTTGCCTTGCCTTGCCTTATTTCCTTCTCATCCTGTTCTCTGTCCCAGCCTCTCTCACTAAGCCCTCGTCTGGCTGCATGTCTCTTCTTTCCTCTCTCCTTTTCTCAAACTCTCCTGTTTCCTGGCTTTCGTCTTTCAATTCCTCCATTTCAGTCATGCAGCCCCGCACTACTTTTTCTTCTTGCCTCCCTTTGGCCTGCTCCCTTGGCTTTCTCCCTCTCTTCCATATCCTTCTTCCCGACTTGTCTCTTGGAGACTTTTGGCCACTTTGGAGCTAAGTCTGGGCATGTTTTGGAAACTTTTCAGAGGCCTCGCTGGTGACAGAGGGGACAGCAGGCAGTGACAGGCCCGGGGCTGACAGGCTCCCCCTCCCCTAGCGGGCGCTCGGCTGCCACACCCAGCTGACATAGAACCTTTGTCACAATGCCCGCTACCGTGGGGAGGATGCGGGCACTCTGCAGGTGACAGGGACCCAGCAGGACTTGCTGTCAGCTCAGCAATTGCTCAGTTCCCCAAAGAAGCTGAATTCTGCAAATTGCTGCTTTTGCTCTTGAAATGATGTCATCAGGTGGGTGTTTTGGTGTAATACACTGAAAACCAGAGCAGAAATGCTGAAATATTCCCATGATATGCATGGTCTCTGCACCAAACTACCATGACTCAGCCTAAGTATGTCTGCCGCTTGTACTTTTGTACTGCCAGCTGATTGTGGAAGTACAGTATAAAAACCATCTTTATGGAGAGATCTTTGTGGTTTAGGCTTAGTCTAAGTGTCTCAAGTAGCCGGGGCTTTTGTTTGGGCCTAGTCCATAAGGTCTCATGGCTTTCCTCTCATCTCAAGATGAATGTGGTAGAAAATATAAATCAAAGAAACGTCCTTTGGCCTAGCCTTGCCTTGCCTTATTTCCTTCTCATCCTGTTCTCTGTCCCAGCCTCTCTCACTAAGCCCTCGTCTGGCTGCATGTCTCTTCTTTCCTCTCTCCTTTTCTCAAACTCTCCTGCTTCCTGGCTTTCGTCTTTCAATTCCTCCATTTCATTCCTGCAGCCACTCACTAGTTTTTCCTCTTGCCTCCCTTGGGCCTGCTCCCTTGGCTTTCTCCCTCTGTTCCATATCCCTCTTCCCGACTTGTCTCTTGGGGACTTTTGGCCACATTGGACCCAAGTCTGGGCATGTTTTGGAAACTTTTCAGAGGCCTCGCTGGTGACAGGGGGGACAGCAGGCAGTGACAGGCCCGGGGCTGACAGTCTCCCCCTCCCCTAGCGGGCGCTCCGCTGCCACACCCAGCTGACATAGAACCTTTGTCACAATGCCCGCTACTGTGGTGAGGATGCGGGCACTCTGCAGGTGACAGGGACCCAGCAGGACTTGCTGTCAGCTCAGCAATTGCTCAGTTCCCCAAAGAAGTTGAATTTTGCAAATTGCTGCTTTGCTCTTGAAATGATGTCATCAGGTGGGTGTTTTGGTGTAATACACTGAAAACCAGAGCAGAAATGCTGAAATATTCCCATGATATGCATGGTCTCTGCACCAAACCACCATGACTCAGCCTAAGTACATCTGCCACTTGTTCTTTTGTACTGCCAGCTGATTGTGAAAGTACAGTATAAAAACCATCTGTATGGTAAGATCTTTGTGGTTGAGACTTAGACTAAGTGTCTCAAGTAGCCGGGGCTTTTGTTTGGGCCTAATCCATAAGGTCTGATGGCTTTCCTCCTCATCTCAAGATGAATGTGGTAGAAAATATAAATCAAGGAAACCTCGTTTGGCCTAGCCTTGCCTTACCTTGCCTTGCCTTATTTCCTTCTCATCCTGTTCTCTGTCCCAGCCTCTCTCACTAAGCCCTCGTCTGGCTGCATGTCTCTTCTTTCCTCTCTCCTTTTCTCAAACTCTCCTGCTTCCTGGCTTTCGTCTTTCAATTCCTCCATTTCAGTCCTGCAGCCCCGCACTACTTTTTTCTCTTGCCTCCCTTGGGCCTGCTCCCTTGGCTTTCTCCCTCTCTTCCATATCCTTCTTCCCGACTTGTCTCTTGGAGACTTTTGGCCACTTTGGAGCCAAGTCTGGGCATGTTTTGGAAACTTTTCAGAGGCCTCGCTGGTGACTCGGGGGACAGCAGGCAGTGACAGGCCCGGGGCTGACAGGCTTCCCCATCCCTAGCGAGCGCTCGGCTAGCACACCCAGCTGACGTAAAACCTTTGTCACAATGCCCGCTACCGTGGTGAGGATGCGGGCACTCTGCAGGTGACAGGGACCCAGCAGGACTTGCTGTCAGCTCAGCAATTGCTCAGTTCCCCAAAGAAGCTGAATTCTGCTAATTGCTGCTTTTGCTCTTGAAATGATGTCATCAGGTGGGTGTTTTGGTGTAATACACTGAAAACCAGAGCAGAAATGCTGAAATATTCCCATGATATGCATGGTCTCTGCACCAAACCACCATGACTCAGCCTAAGTATGTCTGCCGCTTGTACTTTTGTACTGCCAGCTGATTGTGGAAGTACAGTATAAAAACCATCTTTATGGAGAGATCTTTGTGGTTTAGGCTTAGTCTAAGTGTCTCAAGTAGCCGGGGCTTTTGTTTGGGCCTAGTCCATAAGGTCTCATGGCTTTCCTCTCATCTCAAGATGAATGTGGTAGAAAATATAAATCAAAGAAACGTCCTTTGGCCTAGCCTTGCCTTGCCTTATTTCCTTCTCATCCTGTTCTCTGTCCCAGCCTCTCTCACTAAGCCCTCGTCTGGCTGCATGTCTCTTCTTTCCTCTCTCCTTTTCTCAAACTCTCCTGCTTCCTGGCTTTCGTCTTTCAATTCCTCCATTTCATTCCTGCAGCCCCTCACTAGTTTTTCCTCTTGCCTCCCTTGGGCCTGCTCCCTTGGCTTTCTCCCTCTGTTCCATATCCTTCTTCCCGACTTGTCTCTTGGGGACTTTTGGCCACATTGGACCCAAGTCTGGGCATGTTTTTGAAACTTTTCAGAGGCCTCGCTGGTGACAGGGGGGACAGCAGGCAGTGACAGGCCCGGGGCTGACAGGCTCCCCCTCCCCTAGCGGGCGCTCCGCTGCCACACCCAGCTGACATAGAACCTTTGTCACAATGCCCGCTACTGTGGTGAGGATGCGGGCACTCTGCAGGTGACAGGGACCCAGCAGGACTTGCTGTCAGCTCAGCAATTGCTCAGTTCCCCAAAGAAGCTGAATTCTGCAAATTGCTGCTTTGCTCTTGAAATGATGTCATCAGTTGGGTGTTTTGGTGTAATACACTGAAAACCAGAGCAGAAATGCTGAAATATTCCCATGATATGCATGGTCTCTGCACCAAACCACCATGACTCAGCCTAAGTACATCTGCCACTTGTTCTTTTGTACTGCCAGCTGATTGTGAAAGTACAGTATAAAAACCATCTTTATGTTAAGATCTTTGTGGTTTAGACTTAGTCTAAGTGTCTCAAGTAGCCGGGGCTTTTGTTTGGGCCTAATCCATAAGGTCTGATGGCTTTCCTCCTCATCTCAAGATGAATGTGGTAGAAAATATAAATCAAGGAAACCTCGTTTGGCCTAGCCTTGCCTTGCCTTGCCTTGCCTTATTTCCTTCTCATCCTGTTCTCTGTCCCAGCCTCTCTCACTAAATCCTCGTCTGGCTGCATGTCTCTTCTTTCCTCTCTCCTTTTCTCAAACTCTCCTGCTTCCTGGCTTTCGTCTTTCAATTCCTCCATTTCAGTCCTGCAGCCCGGCACTACTTTTTTCTCTTGCCTCCCTTTGGCCTGCTCCCTTGGCTTTCTCCCTCTCTTCCATATCCTTCTTCCTGACTTGTCTCTTGGAGACTTTTGGCCACTTTGGACACAAGTCTGGGCATGTTTTGGAAACTTTTCAGAGGCCTCGCTGGTGACACGGGGGACAGCAGGCAGTGACAGGCCCAGGGCTGACAGCCTTCCCCTCCCCTAGCGAGCGCTCGGCTGCCACACCCAGCTGACGTAGAACCTTTGTCACAATGCCCGCTACCGTGGTGAGGATGCGGGCACTCTGCAGGTGACAGGGACCCAGCAGGACTTGCTGTCAGCTCAGCAATTGCTCAGTTCCCCAAAGAAGCTGAATTCTGCAAATTGCTGCTTTTGCTCTTGAAATGATGTCATCAGGTGGGGTTTTGGTGTAATACACTGAAAATCAGAGCAGAAATGCTGAAATATTCCCATGATATGCATGGTCTCTGCAGCAAACCACCATGTCTCAGCCTAAGTATGTCTGCCGCTTGTTCTTTCGTACTGCCAGCTGATTGTGGAAGTACAGTATAAAAACCATCTTTATGGAGAGATCTTTGTGGTTTAGGCTTAGTCTAAGTGTCTCAAGTAGCCGGGGCTTTTGTTTGGGCCTAATCCATATGGTCTGATGGCTTTCCTCTCATCTCAAGATGAATGTGGTAGAAAATATAAATCAAAGAAACGTCCTTTGGCCTAGCCTTGCCTTGCCTTGCCTTGCCTTATTTCCTTCTCATCCTGTTCTCTGTCCCAGCCTCTCTCACTAAGCCCTCGTCTGGCTGCATGTCTCTTCTTTCCTCTCTCCTTTTCTCAAACTCTACTGCTTCCTGGCTTTCGTCTTTCAATTCCTCCATTTCAGTCCTGCAGCCCGGCACTACTTTTTTCTCTTGCCTCCCTTTGGCCTGCTCCCTTGGCTTTCTCCCTCTGTTCCATATCCTTCTTCCCGACTTGTCTCTTGGAGACTTTTGGCCACTTTGGAGCCAAGTCTGGGCATGTTTTGGAAACTTTTCAGAGGCCTTGCTGCTGACAGGGGGGACAGCAGGCAGTGACAGGCCCGGGGCTGACAGGCTCCCCCTCCCCTAGCGGGCGCTCCGCTGCCACACCCAGCTGACATAGAACCTTTGTCACAATGCCCGCTACTGTGGTGAGGATGCGGGCACTCTGCAGGTGACAGGGACCCAGCAGGACTTGCTGTCAGCTCAGCAATTGCTCAGTTCCCCAAAGAAGTTGAATTTTGCAAATTGCTGCTTTGCTCTTGAAATGATGTCATCAGGTGGGTGTTTTGGTGTAATACACTGAAACCCAGAGCAGAAATGCTGAAATATTCCCATGATATGCATGGTCTCTGCACCAAACCACCATGACTCAGCCTAAGTACATCTGCCACTTGTTCTTTTGTACTGCCAGCTGATTGTGAAAGTACAGTATAAAAACCATCTGTATGGTAAGATCTTTGTGGTTGAGACTTAGACTAAGTGTCTCAAGTAGCCGGGGCTTTTGTTTGGGCCTAATCCATAAGGTCTGATGGCTTTCCTCCTCATCTCAAGATGAATGTGGTAGAAAATATAAATCAAGGAAACCTCGTTTGGCCTAGCCTTGCCTTACCTTGCCTTGCCTTATTTCCTTCTCATCCTGTTCTCTGTCCCAGCCTCTCTCACTAAGCCCTCGTCTGGCTGCATGTCTCTTCTTTCCTCTCTCCTTTTCTCAAACTCTCCTGCTTCCTGGCTTTCGTCTTTCAATTCCTCCATTTCAGTCCTGCAGCCCCGCACTACTTTTTTCTCTTGCCTCCCTTGGGCCTGCTCCCTTGGCTTTCTCCCTCTCTTCCATATCCTTCTTCCCGACTTGTCTCTTGGAGACTTTTGGCCACTTTGGAGCCAAGTCTGGACATGTTTTGGAAACTTTTCAGAGGCCTCGCTGGTGACTCGGGGGACAGCAGGCAGTGACAGGCCCGGGGCTGACAGGCTTCCCCATCCCTAGCGAGCGCTCGGCTGCCACACCCAGCTGACGTAGAACCTTTGTCACAATGCCCGCTACCGTGGTGAGGATGCGGGCACTCTGCAGGTGACAGGGACCCAGCAGGACTTGCTGTCAGCTCAGCAATTGCTCAGTTCCCCAAAGAAGCTGAATTCTGCAAATTGCTGCTTTTGCTCTTGAAATGATGTCATCAGGTGGGTGTTTTGGTGTAATACACTGAAAACCAGAGCAGAAATGCTGAAATATTCCCATGATATGCATGGTCTCTGCACCAAACCACCATGACTCAGCCTAAGTATGTCTGCCGCTTGTACTTTTGTACTGCCAGCTGATTGTGGAAGTACAGTATAAAAACCATCTTTATGGAGAGATCTTTGTGGTTTAGGCTTAGTCTAAGTGTCTCAAGTAGCCGGGGCTTTTGTTTGGGCCTAGTCCATAAGGTCTCATGGCTTTCCTCTCATCTCAAGATGAATGTGGTAGAAAATATAAATCAAAGAAACGTCCTTTGGCCTAGCCTTGCCTTGCCTTATTTCCTTCTCATCCTGTTCTCTGTCCCAGCCTCTCTCACTAAGCCCTCGTCTGGCTGCATGTCTCTTCTTTCCTCTCTCCTTTTCTCAAACTCTCCTGCTTCCTGGCTTTCGTCTTTCAATTCCTCCATTTCATTCCTGCAGCCCCTCACTAGTTTTTCCTCTTGCCTCCCTTGGGCCTGCTCCCTTGGCTTTCTCCCTCTGTTCCATATCCTTTTTCCCGACTTGTCTCTTGGGGACTTTTGGCCACATTGGACCCAAGTCTGGGCATGTTTTGGAAACTTTTCAGAGGCCTCGCTGGTGACAGGGGGGACAGCAGGCAGTGACAGGCCCGGGGCTGACAGACTCCCCCTCCCCTAGCGGGCGCTCCGCTGCCACACCCAGCTGACATAGAACCTTTGTCACAATGCCCGCTACTGTGGTGAGGATGCGGGCACTCTGCAGGTGACAGGGACCCAGCAGGACTTGCTGTCAGCTCAGCAATTGCTCAGTTCCCCAAAGAAGCTGAATTCTGCAAATTGCTGCTTTGCTCTTGAAATGATGTCATCAGTTGGGTGTTTTGGTGTAATACACTGAAAACCAGAGCAGAAATGCTGAAATATTCCCATGATATGCATGGTCTCTGCACCAAACTACCATGACTCAGCCTAAGTACATCTGCCACTTGTTCTTTTGTACTGCCAGCTGATTGTGAAAGTACAGTATAAAAACCATCTTTATGTTAAGATCTTTGTGGTTTAGACTTAGTCTAAGTGTCTCAAGTAGCCGGGGCTTTTGTTTGGGCCTAATCCATAAGGTCTGATGGCTTTCCTCCTCATCTCAAGATGAATGTGGTAGAAAATATAAATCAAGGAAACCTCGTTTGGCCTAGCCTTGCCTTGCCTTGCCTTGCCTTATTTCCTTCTCATCCTGTTCTCTGTCCCAGCCTCTCTCACTAAATCCTCGTCTGGCTGCATGTCTCTTCTTTCCTCTCTCCTTTTCTCAAACTCTCCTGCTTCCTGGCTTTCGTCTTTCAATTCCTCCATTTCAGTCCTGCAGCCCGGCACTACTTTTTTCTCTTGCCTCCCTTTGGCCTGCTCCCTTGGCTTTCTCCCTCTCTTCCATATCCTTCTTCCTGACTTGTCTCTTGGAGACTTTTGGCCACTTTGGACACAAGTCTGGGCATGTTTTGGAAACTTTTCAGAGGCCTCGCTGGTGACACGGGGGACAGCAGGCAGTGACAGGCCCGGGGCTGACAGCCTTCCCCTCCCCTAGCGAGCGCTCGGCTGCCACACCCAGCTGACGTAGAACCTTTGTCACAATGCCCGCTACCGTGGTGAGGATGCGGGCACTCTGCAGGTGACAGGGACCCAGCAGGACTTGCTGTCAGCTCAGCAATTGCTCAGTTCCCCAAAGAAGCTGAATTCTGCAAATTGCTGCTTTTGCTCTTGAAATGATGTCATCAGGTGGGGTTTTGGTGTAATACACTGAAAATCAGAGCAGAAATGCTGAAATATTCCCATGATATGCATGGTCTCTGCACCAAACCACCATGTCTCAGCCTAAGTATGTCTGCCGCTTGTTCTTTCGTACTGCCAGCTGATTGTGGAAGTACAGTATAAAAACCATCTTTATGGAGAGATCTTTGTGGTTTAGGCTTAGTCTAAGTGTCTCAAGTAGCCGGGGCTTTTGTTTGGGCCTAATCCATATGGTCTGATGGCTTTCCTCTCATCTCAAGATGAATGTGGTAGAAAATATAAATCAAAGAAACGTCCTTTGGCCTAGCCTTGCCTTGCCTTGCCTTGCCTTATTTCCTTCTCATCCTGTTCTCTGTCCCAGCCTCTCTCACTAAGCCCTCGTCTGGCTGCATGTCTCTTCTTTCCTCTCTCCTTTTCTCAAACTCTACTGCTTCCTGGCTTTCGTCTTTCAATTCCTCCATTTCAGTCCTGCAGCCCGGCACTACTTTTTTCTCTTGCCTCCCTTTGGCCTGCTCCCTTGGCTTTCTCCCTCTCTTCCATATCCTTCTTCCCGACTTGTCTCTTGGAGACTTTTGGCCACTTTGGAGCCAAGTCTGGGCATGTTTTGGAAACTTTTCAGAGGCCTTGCTGCTGACAGGGGGGACAGCAGGCAGTGACAGGCCCGGGGCTGACAGGCTCCCCCTCCCCTAGCGGGCGCTCCGCTGCCACACCCAGCTGACGTAGAACCTTTGTCACAATGCCCGCTACTGTGGTGAGGATGCGGGCACTCTGCAGGTGACAGGGACCCAGCAGGACTTGCTGTCAGCTCAGCAATTGCTCAGTTCCCCAAAGAAGTTGAATTTTGCAAATTGCTGCTTTGCTCTTGAAATGATGTCATCAGGTGGATGTTTTGGTGTAATACACTGAAAACCAGAGCAGAAATGCTGAAATATTCCCATGATATGCATGGTCTCTGCACCAAACCACCATGACTCAGCCTAAGTACATCTGCCGCTTGTTCTTTTGTACTGCCAGCTGATTGTGAAAGTACAGTATAAAAACCATCTTTATGGTAAGATCTTTGTGGTTTAGACTTAGTCTAAGTGTCTCAAGTAGCCGGGGTTTTTGTTTGGGCCTAATCCATAAGGTCTGATGGCTTTCCTCCTCATCTCAAGATGAATGTGGTAGAAAATATAAATCAAGGAAACCTCGTTTGGCCTAGCCTTGCCTTGCCTTGCCTTGCCTTATTTCCTTCTCATCCTGTTCTCTGTCCCAGCCTCTCTCACTAAGCCCTCGTCTGGCTGCATGTCTCTTCTTTCCTCTCTCCTTTTCTCAAACTCTCCTGCTTCCTGGCTTTCGTCTTTCAATTCCTCCATTTCAGTCCTGCAGCCCGGCACTACTTTTTTCTCTTGCCTCCCTTGGGCCTGCTCCCTTGGCTTTCTCCCTCTCTTCCATATCCTTCTTCCCGACTTGTCTCTTGGAGACTTTTGGCCACTTTGGACACAAGTCTGGGCATGTTTTGGAAACTTTTCAGAGGCCTCGCTGGTGACACGGGGGACAGCAGGCAGTGACAGGCCCGGGGCTGACAGGCTTCCCCTCCCCTAGCGAGCGCTCGGCTGCCACACCCAGCTGACGTAGAACCTTTGTCACAATGCCCGCTACCGTGGTGAGGATGCGGGCACTCTGCAGGTGACAGGGACCCAGCAGGACTTGCTGTCAGCTCAGCAATTGCTCAGTTCCCCAAAGAAGCTGAATTCTGCAAATTGCTGCTTTTGCTCTTGAAATGATGTCATCAGGTGGGTGTTTTGGTGTAATACACTGAAAACCAGAGCAGAAATGCTGAAATATTCCCATGATATGCATGGTCTCTGCACAAAACCACCATGACTCAGCCTAAGTACATCTGCCGCTTGTTCTTTTGTACTGCCAGCTGATTGTGAAAGTACAGTATAAAAACCATCTTTATGGTAAGATCTTTGTGGTTTAGGCTTAGTCTAAGTGTCTCAAGTAGCCGGGGCTTTTGTTTGGGCCTAATCCATAACGTCTGATGGCTTTCCTCTCATCTCAAGATGAACGTGGTAGAAAATATAAATCAAAGAAACGTCCTTTGGCCTAGCCTTGCCTTGCCTTGCCTTATTTCCTTCTCATCCTGTTCTCTGTCCCAGCCTCTATCACTAAGCCCTCGTCTGGCTGCATGTCTCTTCTTTCCTCTCTCCTTTTCTCAAACTCTCCTGCTTCCTGGCTTTCGTCTTTCAATTCCTCCATTTCAGTCCTGCAGCCCGGCACTACTTTTTTCTCTTGCCTCCCTTTGGCCTGCTCCCTTGGCTTTCTCCCTCTCTTCCATATCCTTCTTCCCGACTTGTCTCTTGGAGACTTTTGGCCACTTTGGAGCCAAGTCTGGGCATGTTTTGGAAACTTTTCAGAGGCCTCGCTGGTGACACGGGGGACAGCAGGCAGTGACAGGCCCGGGGCTGACAGGCTCCCCCTCCCCTAGCGGGCGCTCGGCTGCCACACCCAGCTGACATAGAACCTTTGTCACAATGCCCGCTACTGTGGTGAGGATGCGGGCACTCTGCAGGTGACAGGGACCCAGCAGGACTTGCTGTCAGCTCAGCAATTGCTCAGTTCCCCAAAGAAGTTGAATTTTGCAAATTGCTGCTTTGCTCTTGAAATGATGTCATCAGGTGGGTGTTTTGGTGTACTACACTGAAAACCAGAGCAGAAATGCTGAAATATTCCCATGATATGCATGGTCTCTGCACCAAACCACCATGACTCAGCCTAAGTACATCTGCCGCTTGTTCTTTTGTACTGCCAGCTGATTGTGAAAGTACAGTATAAAAACCATCTTTATGGTAAGATCTTTGTGGTTTAGACTTAGTCTAAGTGTCTCAAGTAGCCGGGGCTTTTGTTTGGGCCTAATCCATAAGGTCTGATGGCTTTCCTCTCATCTCAAGATGAATGTGGTAGAAAATATAAATCAAAGAAACGTCCTTTGACCTAGCCTTGCCTTGCCTTGCCTTGTTTCCTTCTCATCCTGTTCTCTGTCCCAGCCTCTCTCACTAAGCCCTCGTCTGGCTGCATGTCTCTTCTTTCCTCTCTCCTTTTCTCAAACTCTCCTGCTTCCTGGCTTTCGTCTTTCAATTCCTCCATTTCAGTCCTGCAGCCCCGCACTACTTTTTTCTCTTGCCTCCCTTGGGCCTGCTCCCTTGGCTTTCTCCCTCTCTTCCATATCCTTCTTCCCGACTTGTCTCTTGGAGACTTTTGGCCACTTTGGAGCCAAGTCTGGGCATGTTTTGGAAACTTTTCAGAGGCCTCGCTGGTGACAGGGGGGACAGCAGGCAGTGACAGGCCCGGGGCTGACAGGCTCCCCCTCCCCTAGCGGGCGCTCCGCTGCCACACCCAGCTGACATAGAACCTTTGTCACAATGCCCGCTACTGTGGTGAGGATGCGGGCACTCTGCAGGTGACAGGGACCCAGCAGGACTTGCTGTCAGCTCAGCAATTGCTCAGTTCCCCAAAGAAGTTGAATTTTGCAAATTGCTGCTTTGCTCTTGAAATGATGTCATCAGGTGGGTGTTTTGGTGTACTACACTGAAAACCAGAGCAGAAATGCTGAAATATTCCCATGATATGCATGGTCTCTGCACCAAACCACCATGACTCAGCCTAAGTACATCTGCCGCTTGTTCTTTTGTACTGCCAGCTGATTGTGAAAGTACAGTATAAAAAACATCTTTATGGTAAGATCTTTGTGGTTTAGACTTAGTCTAAGTGTCTCAAGTAGCCGGGGCTTTTGTTTGGGCCTAATCCATAAGGTCTGATGGCTTTCCTCCTCATCTCAAGATGAATGTGGTAGAAAATATAAATCAAGGAAACCTCGTATGGCCTAGCCTTGCCTTGCCTTGCCTTGCCTTATTTCCTTCTCATCCTGTTCTCTGTCCCAGCCTCTCTCACTAAGCCCTCGTCTGGCTGCCTGTCTCTTCTTTCCTCTACCCTTTTCTCAAACTCTCCTGCTTCCTGGCTTTCGTCTTTCAATTCCTCCATTTCAGTCCTGCAGCCCCGCACTACTTTTTTCTCTTGCCTCCCTTGGGCCTGCTCCCTTGGCTTTCTCCCTCTCTTCCATATCCTTCTTCCCGACTTGTCTCTTGGAGACTTTTGGCCACTTTGGAGCCAAGTCTGGGCATGTTTTGGAAACTTTTCAGAGGCCTCGCTGGTGACAGGGGGGACAGCAGGCAGTGACAGGCCCGGGGCTGACAGGCTCCCCCTCCCCTAGCGGGCGCTCCGCTGCCACACCCAGCTGACATAGAACCTTTGTCACAATGCCCGCTACTGTGGTGAGGATGCGGGCACTCTGCAGGTGACAGGGACCCAGCAGGACTTGCTGTCAGCTCAGCAATTGCTCAGTTCCCCAAAGAAGTTGAATTTTGCAAATTGCTGCTTTGCTCTTGAAATGATGTCATCAGGTGGGTGTTTTGGTGTACTACACTGAAAACCAGAGCAGAAATGCTGAAATATTCCCATGATATGCATGGTCTCTGCACCAAACCACCATGACTCAGCCTAAGTACATCTGCCGCTTGTTCTTTTGTACTGCCAGCTGATTGTGAAAGTACAGTATAAAAAACATCTTTATGGTAAGATCTTTGTGGTTTAGACTTAGTCTAAGTGTCTCAAGTAGCCGGGGCTTTTGTTTGGGCCTAATCCATAAGGTCTGATGGCTTTCCTCCTCATCTCAAGATGAATGTGGTAGAAAATATAAATCAAGGAAACCTCGTATGGCCTAGCCTTGCCTTGCCTTGCCTTGCCTTATTTCCTTCTCATCCTGTTCTCTGTCCCAGCCTCTCTCACTAAGCCCTCGTCTGGCTGCCTGTCTCTTCTTTCCTCTACCCTTTTCTCAAACTCTCCTGCTTCCTGGCTTTCGTCTTTCAATTCCTCCATTTCAGTCCTGCAGCCCGGCACTACTTTTTTCTCTTGCCTCCCTTGGGCCTGCTCCCTTGGCTTTCTCCCTCTCTTCCATATCCTTCTTCCCGACTTGTCTCTTGGAGACTTTTGGCCACTTTGGACACAAGTCTGGGCATGTTTTGGAAACTTTAGAGAGGCCTCGCTGGTGACACGGGGGACAGCAGGCAGTGACAGGCCCGGGGCTGACAGGCTCCCCCTCCCCTAGCGAGCGCTCGGCTGCCACACCCAGCTGACGTAGAACCTTTGTCACAATGCCCGCTACCGTGGTGAGGATGCGGGCACTCTGCAGGTGACAGGGACCCAGCAGGACTTGCTGTCAGCTCAGCAATTGCTCAGTTCCCCAAAGAAGCTGAATTCTGCAAATTGCTGCTTTTGCTCTTGAAATGATGTCATCAGGTGGGTGTTTTGGTGTAATACACTGAACACCAGAGCAGAAATGCTGAAATATTCCCATGATATGCATGGTCTCTGCACCAAACCACCATGACTCAGCCTAAGTATGTCTGCCGCTTGTTCTTTTGTACTGCCAGCTGATTGTGGAAGTACAGTATAAAAAACATCTTTATGGAGAGATCTTTCTGGTTTAGGCTTAGTCTAAGTGTCTAAGTAGCCGGGGCTTTTGTTTGGGCCTAATCCATAACGTCTGATGGCTTTCCTCTCATCTCAAGATAAATGTGGTAGAAAATATAAATCAAAGAAACGTCCTTTGGCCTAGCCTTGCCTTGCCTTGCCTTATTTCCTTCTCATCCTGTTCTCTGTCCCAGCCTCTCTCACTAAGCCCTCGTCTGGCTGCATGTCTCTTCTTTCCTCTCTCCTTTTCTCAAACTCTCCTGCTTCCTGGCTTTCGTCTTTCAATTCCTCCATTTCATTCCTGCAGCCCGGCACTACTTTTTCCTCTTGCTTCCCTTTGGCCTGCTCCCTTGGCTTTCTCCCTCTCTTCCATATTCTTCTTCCCGACTTGTCTCTTGGAGACTTTTGGCCACTTTGGAGCCAAATCTGGGCATGTTTTGGAAACTTTTCAGAGGCCTCGCTGGTGACAGGGGGGACAGCAGGCAGTGACAGGCCCGGGGCTGACAGGCTCCCCCTCCCCTAGCGGGCGCTCGGCTGCCACACCCAGCTGACATAGAACCTTTGTCACAATGCCCGCTACCGTGGGGAGGATGCGGGCACTCTGCAGGTGACAGGGACCCAGCAGGACTTGCTGTCAGCTCAGCAATTGCTCAGTTCCCCAAAGAAGCTGAATTCTGCAAATTGCTGCTTTTGCTCTTGAAATGATGTCATCAGGTGGGTGTTTTGGTGTAATACACTGAAAACCAGAGCAGAAATGCTGAAATATTCCCATGATATGCATGGTCTCTGCACCAAACCACCATGTCTCAGCCTAAGTATGTCTGCCGCTTGTTCTTTTGTACTGACAGAAGATTGTGGAAGTACAGTATAAAAACCATCTTTATGGAGAGATCTTTGTGGTTTAGGCTTAGTCTAAGTGTCTCAAGTAGCCGGGGCTTTTGTTTGGGCCTAGTCCATAAGGTCTGATGGCTTTCCTCTCATCTCAAGATGAATGTGGTAGAAAATATAAATCAAAGAAACGTCCTTTGGCCTAGCCTTGCCGTGCCTTGCCTTGCCTTATTTCCTTCTCATCCTGTTCTCTGTCCCAGCCTCTCTCACTAAGCCCTCGTCTGGCTGCATGTCTCTTCTTTCCTCTCTCCTTTTCTCAAACTCTCCTGCTTCCTGGCTTTCGTCTTTCAATTCCTCCATTTCAGTCCTGCAGCCCGGCACTACTTTTTTCTCTTGCCTCCCTTTGGCCTGCTCCCTTGGCTTTTTCCCTCTGTTCCATATCCTTCTTCCCGACTTGTCTCTTGGAGACTTTTGGCCACTTTGGAGCCAAGTCTGGGCATGTTTTGGAAACTTTTCAGAGGCCTCGCTGGTGACACGGGGGACAGCAGGCAGTGACAGGACCGGGGCTGACAGCCTTCCCCTCCCCTAGCGGGCGCTCGTCTGCGACACCCAGCTGACATAGAACCTTTGTCACAATGCCCGCTACCGTGGGGAGGATACGGGCACTCTGCAGGTGACAGGGACCCAGCAGGACTTGCTGTCAGCTCAGCAATTGCTCAGTTCCCCAAAGAAGCTGAATTTTGCAAATTGCTGCTTTGCTCTTGAAATGATGTCATCAGGTGGGTGTTTTGGTGTAATACACTGAAAACCAGAGCAGAAATGCTGAAATATTCCCATGATATGCATGGTCTCGGCACCAAACCACCATGTCTCAGCCTAAGTACATCTGCCGCTTGTTCTTTTGTACTGCCAGCTGATTGTGAAAGTACAGTATAAAAACCATCTTTATGGAGAGATCTTTGTGGTTTAGGCTTAGTCTAAGTGTCTCTAGTAGCCGGGGCTTTTGTTTGGGCCTAATCCATAAGGTCTGATGGCTTTCCTCCTCATCTCAAGATGAATGTGGTAGAAAATATAAATCAAAGAAACGTCCTTTGGCCTAGCCTTGCCTTGCCTTGCCTTATTTCCTTCTCATCCTGTTCTCTGTCCCAGCCTCTCTCACTAAGCCCTCGTCTGGCTGCATGTCTCTTCTTTCCTCTCTCCTTTTCTCAAACTCTCCTGCTTCCTGGCTTTCGTCTTTCAATTCCTCCATTTCAGTCCTGCAGCCTGGCACTACTTTTTTCTCTTGCCTCCCTTTGGCCTGCTCCCTTGGCTTTCTCCCTCTCTTCCATATCCTTCTTCCCGACTTGTCTCTTGGAGACTTTTGGCCACTTTGGACCCAAGTCTGGGCATGTTTTGGAAACTTTTCAGAGGCCTCGCTGGTGACAGGGGGGACAGCAGGCAGTGACAGGCCCGGGGTTGACAGGCTTCCCCTCCCCTAGCGGGCGCTCGGCTGCCACACCCAGCTGACATAGAACCTTTGTCACAATGCCCGCTACCGTGGTGAGGATGCGGGCACTCTGCAGGTGACAGGGACCCAGCAGGACTTGCTGTCAGCTCAGCAATTGCTCAGTTCCCCAAAGAAGCTGAATTCTGCAAATTGCTGCTTTTGCTCTTGAAATGATGTCATCAGGTGGGTGTTTTGGTGTAATACACTGAAAACCAGAGCAGAAATGCTGAAATATTCCCATGATATGCATGGTCTCTGCACCAAACCACCATGTCTCAGCCTAAGTACATCTGCCGCTTGTTCTTTTGTACTGCCAGCTGATGTTGCTTTATCCATGCGAGCCGCGGAACCTGACACACCAATATGATGTTCACAGAGTTCGCTTTATTGTCGGACCGGGCTAGCTTTATAGCAAAGCTGCCCTGTCCACGCGCCTTACAACAATGTGATTGGTTGTAACTCGTGTTATACAATAACATGATAGGCTGCATGTGCTGTCCACGCGCTCTGCACGCATGTGTCCGGCGATTGCTCACTCATTGTTACCTTCTAATGGTGCTCCTTTAGTCTCTTTTGTCTCTGGCTTCACCTCTCAGCCAGGCTGGCGACAACCCCATCCCCCTGGGGCGGGGGGGGGCTCTGTCACTACATCTCCCCCTCTTTTATTTAATATTAACAATACGCCGTATCATGCTTTAAATACAGTGTGAAATACAGGGTAAGAACATTAAGGCTAATACAATTACAATTAACAAGAACAAACCTGTTTTCAATATTCCTTTTAACCAAACAAGGCATTCACCCCAAAAAACCCATTATCTTCTGTTATTTTCTTGTTCTGCAAATCTTCTATCTTTTTAACTTTTAAGTTCAAACAACACATACAATCAAACTCTTCATAACTGTGAACATGTCCAATAACAAAAAATTAATTGCTGCTCTGTTTTACAAAGTGGTATTCTCAACATTGGCTACATTCGTTGCTTAAAGCGATAACATGTCTGAGGTTAAGGGTTGTCATCACTGCAATCGGTTTCTTCTCTGTTAGCTAGCCAAGGTCTCACCCACTTTGCTGGGATCCATGAATTTTTGTGGTTACCTGTAGAAACACAAGCATATCCCCTTCCCCAGGTTATTAGTGACATAGGACCTTCCCATTGTTGTGTTGTCGGATTAAACACACTAACCTTAGGCACATTTTCGGAAAAATCTTTGACATTTTTGATATGGTGCATAACAACCGGTTCCATTTCAGTTTCACTTTTAGGATTAAGCCAGTTCAGCACATACAATGCCTTCATCAGTACCTCTTCTGGGCTCACACCAATTCCCCCTTGTTTTTTCAAAACAGACAAAAGATTTTTTAATGTACGGTGTGCACGCTCAATAATTGCTTGGCCAGTAGAATTATAAGGGATTCCAAACAGGTGTTGTACCTTCCACTGGGTGAGGAAGGCTGCAAGTCTGTCAGAGTGGTATGCAGGACCATTATCTGTTTTGATTTGTGTAGGGACACCCATGACAGCAAAAGCTTGTAGTAAATGACGTTTTACTGCCTTTGCATTTGCTGAGGTCAAGGCTGTAGCCCACAGCAGTCCTGAACAGGTATCTATGGAGACATGAATGTACTTTTGTCTGCCAAATGGTGCAAATTCAGTAATATCAGTTTGCCATAACTGACCTGGCTGCAAGCCCCGAGGATTTACTCCCTTTTGTTGGAGAGGGACTATGCGGGCACAATCAGGACAAGCTGCAATAATGGCTCGAGCTTGTTCCTTTGTAATTGTAAACTGCCTTCGGAGTGGTGCTGAGGATTGATGAAAGAATTCGTGAGCTTGTCTGACTTGTTCAAAAGGGGATATATCTGCTACTGCCACAAGTTTGTCTATGATGCTGTTTCCCTCTACTAGACCACCTGGTATGTTAGTATGGCTTTTTATATGCATGATAAATACTGGTGCTGTCCTATAATCTAATACGTTCCACAAATCTAACAATGCTTCAAACAATAAGGAATTGGAAACTCGCTGCAAAAGCGCTCTATGTATTCTTTGTACAATTCCCACAACATAAAGAGAATCTGTTACCAGATTAACTGGAGAGTTATGCCATTTTTGCAATGCTGCTAAGCATATTGAGGGCAGTTTCTTTTAATATGTCCTGTCTGTTTGCAAGTAAAACATGCTAGGCCACAAGAAGAAGGGCTTCCACCTTTCATTGCAGGCTTACGTGCTGCAGCCAAGGCCGCAGCGTGGGCTTGAGCATGTATTTTTGCTTTTTCTACCTCCTGTTGCATAATTGGTACCTGTGTGCAAGCTTCCACCATCTCTGCTAAAGAAGCAGTTTTTCCCAAACCGGCTAATATCTGTTGGCATTGGGTGTTTGCATTCATCATAGCCAAATCTTTCCCCACAGCAGCTTTTGCCTCTGGAGTCAAGTTAGGAGAGGCATCTATCACTTCTTTCAAACGATCTACAAACTTCATATATGGTTCCCCAGGATCCTGCTTTATTGTAGAATAGGGTGGCACAGGGTTACCTATATTTGGCAATTCTTTCACTGCTGCCAAGGCAAGCCCTTGCGTTTGCTGCAAAATCCTTGGATGAAGTGCTGCCTGAGTAGCACCATCCGCATATTGCCCACGACCCAGTAACTGGTCCATGCTAGCTAACCGCGACGGATCATCAGCTGGTAAACGAACATTTTCTAATACTGCCAGTTCCACTTTCCCCTGCCACTTGTCCAAGAACAGCAAATACCCCGTTGGAGGAAGCAATAACTCCATCAATGCCCTAATATCTGTTTGAGTTAGTACTTGCCCCTTGAAAAATGAATTGATTAGCTGCATCACATGCTTATTATCCATACCATATTGCATAACTGCACTTTGCAATTGCTTAACCGTTTTCCAATCAAAAGGCGACCACTGCCTTTGTCCTCTATTATCTATGTGCACTGGCATTGCTGTAATACTACCAGGTAACATGATCCCTTCAATAGTTGCATCTCTGATTACCCCTTGCCAACGTTGCCCTGCATTATAAGAATGATCTCGAGGAATATCTCTACCCTGATGCACAGGGGCAGCACCCAAATTATTATCACTGCTATACAATTCCCTTGTGTTTCCCTGTGGATCAGTAAGTCGGCGCATATTTGCAAACCGATCTGCTAACCCAGTCTCCAGCCCTTTTCCATATCGCGCTCTCAAATATTCATCTGCTTCTCTTATAGACCACATCCCATCTTCAACACATTGTCTAGCCCATTTTTGTATTCGCTCCCTTTTAATACGGAGCTCCTCCGGAGTGAGGTCTAATTCCACCCCCTCCCTTTCCTGTTTTCCCCGTTTTTCACATTCCCTGCCAATTGCCTCCAGCCCGTCCTTAATTGCATCTGACGCCTTTTTATATGCTATTAACCGCGAAGTTTTACTGTTACCGCCATCTAGTCGTTTCATAGCTTCTAGAACTTCTTGCATCTGGCTCTCCTGCCGTCTCAGTAAGTCCTTCAGGCTCTGCACGTGGCTCTCCTCCTGGAACTCAGGGCGATTCTGCGGTGCTCCGTCCTGGTGTTCCATCGGGTCCTCCGGCAAAGGCACGTCGGCTGGATTAACTTGTCCTGGCTTGTTGAAACTTGCCGGTTGCTGCCATTCGTTGTCGGAGCCAGGCAATGGCTCAACGGGCGCAGAGGGTATAATTTGCTCTCCGCCCCAGAACTCCAGATCTGATACGGGACATACCAGCGGTGTTGATTCTTCGGAGTCCTCGGAGGGTGGGCAGCTCGCGGCGGGCGGCTCCGAGGGGACGGCACACAGCTCCGGCTCCTCTGAGACTTCCTGCATTAGCTGCCTGACCTCCCGCCAGGGTCCGGCGAGATCGCAAGCCTCGCGGCTCCCCCTTGTAACCTCTTCCCATAGTTCAGTCCCTATGTCCTCCCATGTACCGGGAGAAAAAAATTCGTCCGTCGAACGAACACAGCCCTTACGCTGGGCGAATAGTAAAAGGCGCTCCACCGCGTCTTTTTCCAAAATTCTTCCTGTTCTTGCAGCCAGCTGCAGAATACTTCTCACTATTATTTTTTCTTCCACGGATGCCGTGTTTCCCATGCCACCTGCTTCTTCGTAGGCCTACTTTCCGCTATGATTGAGCACTGGGCTGGTGTCGCCCCCAGGTGGCGTCCTCGCGTCTTCACTTCCGGCGATCTTGCTTCGATACGAAGTATCACGTCGGGGTCACCAAAGTGTTGCTTTATCCATGCGAGCCGCGGAACCTGACACACCAATATGATGTTCACAGAGTTCGCTTTATTGTCGGACCGGGCTAGCTTTATAGCAAAGCTGCCCTGTCCACGCGCCTTACAACAATGTGATTGGTTGTAACTCGTGTTATACAATAATATGATAGGCTGCATGTGCTGTCCACGCGCTCTGCACGCATGTGTCCGGCGATTGCTCACTCATTGTTACCTTCTAATGGTGCTCCTTTAGTCTCTTTTGTCTCTGGCTTCACCTCTCAGCCAGGCTGGCGACAACCCCATCCCCCTGGGGCGGGGGGGGGCTCTGTCACTACAAGCTGATTGTGAAAGTACAGTATAAAAACCATCTTTATGGAGAGATCTTTGTAGTTTAGGCTTAGTCTAAGTGTCTCAAGTAGCCGGGGCTTTTGTTTGGGCCTAGTCCATAGGGTCTCATGGCTTTCCTCTCATCTCAAGATGAATGTGGTAGAAAATATAAATCAAAGAAACGTCCTTTGGCCTAGCCTTGCCTTGCCTTGCCTTGCCTTATTTCCTTCTCATCCTGTTCTCTGTCCCAGCCTCTCTCACTAAGCCCTCGTCTGGCTGCATGTCTCTTCTTTCCTCTCTCCTTTTCTCAAACTCTCCTGCTTCCTGGCTTTCGTCTTTCAATTCCTCCATTTCAGTCCTGCAGCCCGGCACTACTTTTTTCTCTTGCCTCCCTTTGGCCTGCTCCCTTGGCTTTCTCCCTCTCTTCCATATCCTTCTTCCCGACTTGTCTCTTGGAGACTTTTGGCCACTTTGGAGCCAAGTCTGGGCATGTTTTGGAAACTTTTCAGAGGCCTCGCTGGTGACAGGGGGGACAGCAGGCAGTGACAGGCCTGGGGCTGACAGGCTCCCCCTCCCCTAGCGGGCGCTCGGCTGCCACACCCAGCTGACATAGAACCTTTGTCACAATGCCCGCTACTGTGGTGAGGATGCGGGCACTCTGCAGGTGACAGGGACCCAGCAGGACTTGCTGTCAGCTCAGCAATTGCTCAGTTCCCCAAAGAAGCTGAATTCTGCAAATTGCTGCTTTTGCTCTTGAAATGATGTCATCAGGTGGGTGTTTTGGTGTAATACACTGAAAACCAGAGCAGAAATGCTGAAATATTCCCATGATATGCATGGTCTCTGCACCAAACCACCATGACTCAGCCTAAGTACATCTGCCGCTTGTTCTTCTCTACTGACAGCAGATTGTGGAAGTACAGTATAAAAACCATCTTTATGGAGAGATCTTTGTGGATTAGGCTTAGTCTAAGTGTCTCAAGTAGCCGGGGCTTTTGTTTGGGCCTAATCCATAAGGTCTGATGGCTTTCCTCCTCATCTCAGGATGAATGTGGTAGAAAATATAAATCAAAGAAACCTCGTTTGGCCTAGCCTTGCCTTGCCTTGCCTTGCCTTATTTCCTTCTCATCCTGTTCTCTGTCCCAGCCTCTCTCACTAAGCCCTCGTCTGGCTGCATGTCTCTTCTTTCCTCTCTCCTTTTCTCAAACTCTCCTGCTTCCTGGCTTTCGTCTTTCAATTCCTCCATTTCAGTCCTGCAGCCCGGCACTACTTTTTTCTCTTGCCTCCCTTTGGCCTGCTCCCTTGGCTTTCTCCCTCTCTTCCATATCCTTCTTCCCGACTTGTCTCTTGGAGACTTTTGGCCACTTTGGACCCAAGTCTGGGCATGTTTTGGAAACTTTTCAGAGGCCTCGCTGGTGACAGGGGGGACAGCAGGCAGTGACAGGCCTGGGGCCGACAGGCTCCCCCTCCCCTAGCGGGCGCTCGGCTGCCACACCCAGCTGACGTAGAACCTTTGTCACAATGCCCGCTACCGTGGTGAGGATGCGGGCACTCTGCAGGTGACAGGGACCCAGCAGGACTTGCTGTCAGCTCAGCAATTGCTCAGTTCCCCAAAGAAGCTGAATTCTGCAAATTGCTGCTTTTGCTCTTGAAATGATGTCATCAGGTGGGTGTTTTGGTGTAATACACTGAAAACCAGAGCAGAAATGCTGAAATATTCCCATGATATGCATGGTCTCTGCACCAAACCACCATGACTCAGCCTAAGTATGTCTGCCGCTTGTTCTTTTGTACTGCCAGCTGATTGTGGAAGTACAGTATAAAAACCATCTTTATGGAGAGATCTTGTTGGTTTAGGCTTAGTCTAAGTGTCTCAAGTAGCCGGGGCTTTTGTTTGGGCCTAGTCCATAAGGTCTGATGGCTTTCCTCTCATCTCAAGATGAATGTGGTAGAAAATATAAAACAAAGAAACGTCCTTTGGCCTAGCCTTGCCTTGCCTTATTTCCTTCTCATCCTGTTCTCTGTCCCAGCCTCTCTCACTAAGCCCTCGTCTGGCTGCATGTCTCTTCTTTCCTCTCTCCTTTTCTCAAACTCTCCTGCTTCCTGGCTTTCGTCTTTCAATTCCTCCATTTCAGTCCTGCAGCCCGGCACTACTTTTTTCTCTTGCCTCCCTTGGGCCTGCTCCCTTGGCTTTCTCCCTCTCTTCCATATCCTTCTTCCCGACTTGTCTCTTGGAGACTTTTGGCCACTTTGGACCCAAGTCTGGGCATGTTTTGGAAACTTTTCAGAGGCCTCGCTGGTGACAGGGGGGACAGCAGGCAGTGACAGGCCTGGGGCTGACAGGCTCCCCCTCCCCTAGCGGGCGCTCGGCTGCCACACCCAGCTGACATAGAACCTTTGTCACAATGCCCGCTACTGTGGTGAGGATGCGGGCACTCTGCAGGTGACAGGGACCCAGCAGGACTTGCTGTCAGCTCAGCAATTGCTCAGTTCCCCAAAGAAGCTGAATTCTGCAAATTGCTGCTTTTGCTCTTGAAATGATGTCATCAGGTGGGTGTTTTGGTGTAATACACTGAAAACCAGAGCAGAAATGCTGAAATATTCCCATGATATGCATGGTCTCTGCACCAAACCACCATGACTCAGCCTAAGTACATCTGCCGCTTGTTCTTCTCTACTGAGAGCAGATTGTGGAAGTACAGTATAAAAACCATCTTTATGGAGAGATCTTTGTGGATTAGGCTTAGTCTAAGTGTCTCAAGTAGCCGGGGCTTTTGTTTGGGCCTAATCCATAAGGTCTGATGGCTTTCCTCCTCATCTCAGGATGAATGTGGTAGAAAATATAAATCAAAGAAACCTCGTTTGGCCTAGCCTTGCCTTGCCTTGCCTTGCCTTATTTCCTTCTCATCCTGTTCTCTGTCCCAGCCTCTCTCACTAAGCCCTCGTCTGGCTGCATGTCTCTTCTTTCCTCTCTCCTTTTCTCAAACTCTCCTGCTTCCTGGCTTTCGTCTTTCAATTCCTCCATTTCAGTCCTGCAGCCCGGCACTACTTTTTTCTCTTGCCTCCCTTTGGCCTGCTCCCTTGGCTTTCTCCCTCTCTTCCATATCCTTCTTCCCGACTTGTCTCTTGGAGACTTTTGGCCACTTTGGACCCAAGTCTGGGCATGTTTTGGAAACTTTTCAGAGGCCTCGCTGGTGACAGGGGGGACAGCAGGCAGTGACAGGCCTGGGGCCGACAGGCTCCCCCTCCCCTAGCGGGCGCTCGGCTGCCACACCCAGCTGACGTAGAACCTTTGTCACAATGCCCGCTACCGTGGTGAGGATGCGGGCACTCTGCAGGTGACAGGGACCCAGCAGGACTTGCTGTCAGCTCAGCAATTGCTCAGTTCCCCAAAGAAGCTGAATTCTGCAAATTGCTGCTTTTGCTCTTGAAATGATGTCATCAGGTGGGTGTTTTGGTGTAATACACTGAAAACCAGAGCAGAAATGCTGAAATATTCCCATGATATGCATGGTCTCTGCACCAAACCACCATGACTCAGCCTAAGTATGTCTGCCGCTTGTTCTTTTGTACTGCCAGCTGATTGTGGAAGTACAGTATAAAAACCATCTTTATGGAGAGATCTTTGTGGTTTAGGCTTAGTCTAAGTGTCTCAAGTAGCCGGGGCTTTTGTTTGGGCCTAGTCCATAAGGTCTGATGGCTTTCCTCTCATCTCAAGATGAATGTGGTAGAAAATATAAAACAAAGAAACGTCCTTTGGCCTAGCCTTGCCTTGCCTTATTTCCTTCTCATCCTGTTCTCTGTCCCAGCCTCTCTCACTAAGCCCTCGTCTGGCTGCATGTCTCTTCTTTCCTCTCTCCTTTTCTCAAACTCTCCTGCTTCCTGGCTTTCGTCTTTCAATTCCTCCATTTCAGTCCTGCAGCCCGGCACTACTTTTTTCTCTTGCCTCCCTTGGGCCTGCTCCCTTGGCTTTCTCCCTCTCTTCCATATCCTTCTTCCCGACTTGTCTCTTGGAGACTTTTGGCCACTTTGGACCCAAGTCTGGGCATGTTTTGGAAACTTTTCAGAGGCCTCGCTGGTGACAGGGGGGACAGCAGGCAGTGACAGGCACGGGGCTGACAGGCTTCCCCTCTCCTAGCGGGCGCTCGGCTGCCACACCCAGCTGACATAGAACCTTTGTCACAATGCCCGCTACCGTGGGGAGGATACGGGCACTCTGCAGGTGACAGGGACCCAGCAGGACTTGCTGTCAGCTCAGCAATTGCTCAGTTCCCCAAAGAAGCTGAATTTTGCAAATTGCTGCTTTGCTCTTGAAATGATGTCATCAGGTGGGTGTTTTGGTGTAATACACTGAAAACCAGAGCAGAAATGCTGAAATATTCCCATGATATGCATGGTCTCTGCACCAAACCACCATGACTCAGCCTAAGTACATCTGCCGCTTGTTCTTTTGTACTGCCAGCTGATTGTGAAAGTACAGTATAAAAACCATCTTTATGGTAAGATCTTTGTGGTTTAGACTTAGTCTAAGTGTCTCAAGTAGCCGGGGCTTTTGTTTGGGCCTAATCCATAAGGTCTGATGGCTTTCCTCCTCATCTCAAGATGAATGTGGTAGAAAATATAAATCAAGGAAACCTCGTTTGGCCTAGCCTTGCCTTGCCTTGCCTTGCCTTATTTCCTTCTCATCCTGTTCTCTGTCCCAGCCTCTCTCACTAAGCCCTCGTCTGGCTGCATGTCTCTTCTTTCCTCTCTCCTTTTCTCAAACTCTCCTGCTTCCTGGCTTTCGTCTTTCAATTCCTCCATTTCAGTCCTGCAGCCCGGCACTACTTTTTTCTCTTGCCTCCCTTTGGCCTGCTCCCTTGGCTTTCTCCCTCTCTTCCATATCCTTCTTCCCGACTTGTCTCTTGGAGACTTTTGGCCACTTTGGACCCAAGTCTGGGCATGTTTTGGAAACTTTTCAGAGGCCTCGCTGGTGACAGGGGGGACAGCAGGCAGTGACAGGCCCGGGGCTGACAGGCTCCCCCTCCCCTAGCGGGCGCTCGGCTGCCACACCCAGCTGACATAGAACCTTTGTCACAAAGCCCGCTACCGTGGTGAGGATGCGGGCACTCTGCAGGTGACAGGGACCCAGCAGGACTTGCTGTCAGCTCAGCAATTGCTCAGTTCCCCAAAGAAGTTGAATTTTGCAAATTGCTGCTTTGCTCTTGAAATGATGTCATCAGGTGGGTGTTTTGGTGTAATACACTGAAAACCAGAGCAGAAATGCTGAAATATTCCCATGATATGCATGGTCTCTGCGCCAAACCACCATGACTCAGCCTAAGTACATCTGCCGCTTGTTCTTTTGTACTGCCAGCTGATTGTGAAAGTACAGTATAAAAACCATCTTTATGGAGAGATCTTTGTGGTTTAGGCTTAGTCTAAGTGTCTCAAGTAGCCGAGGCTTTTGTTTGGGCCTAATCCATAAGGTCTGATGGCTTTCCTCCTCATCTCAAGATGAATGTGGTAGAAAATATAAATCAAGGAAACCTCGTTTGGCCTAGCCTTGCCTTGCCTTGCCTTGCCTTATTTCCTTCTCATCCTGTTCTCTGTCCCAGCCTCTCTCACTAAGCCCTCGTCTGGCTGCATGTCTCTTCTTTCCTCTCTCCTTTTCTCAAACTCTCCTGCTTCCTGGCTTTCGTCTTTCAATTCCTCCATTTCAGTCCTGCAGCCCGGCACTACTTTTTTCTCTTGCCTCCCTTGGGCCTGCTCCCTTGGCTTTCTCCCTCTGTTCCATATCCTTCTTCCCGACTTGTCTCTTGGAGACTTTTGGCCACTTTGCACCCAAGTCTGGGCATGTTTTGGAAACTTTTCAGAGGCCTCGCTGGTGACAGGGGGGACAGCAGGCAGTGACAGGCACGGGGCTGACAGGCTTCCCCTCTCCTAGCGGGCGCTCGGCTGCCACACCCAGCTGACATAGAACCTTTGTCACAATGCCCGCTACCGTGGGGAGGATACGGGCACTCTGCAGGTGACAGGGACCCAGCAGGACTTGCTGTCAGCTCAGAAATTGCTCAGTTCCCCAAAGAAGCTGAATTCTGCAAATTGCTGCTTTGCTCTTGAAATGATGTCATCAGGTGGGTGTTTTGGTGTAATACACTGAAAACCAGAGCAGAAATGCTGAAATATTCCCATGATATGCATGGTCTCTGCACCAAACCACCATGACTCAGCCTAAGTACATCTGCCGCTTGTTCTTTTGTACTGCCAGCTGATTGTGAAAGTACAGTATAAAAACCATCTTTATGGTAAGATCTTTGTGGTTTAGACTTAGTCTAAGTGTCTCAAGTAGCCGGGGCTTTTGTTTGGGCCTAATCCATAAGGTCTGATGGCTTTCCTCCTCATCTCAAGATGAATGTGGTAGAAAATATAAATCAAGGAAACCTCGTTTGGCCTAGCCTTGCCTTGCCTTGCCTTGCCTTATTTCCTTCTCATCCTGTTCTCTGTCCCAGCCTCTCTCACTAAGCCCTCGTCTGGCTGCATGTCTCTTCTTTCCTCTCTCCTTTTCTCAAACTCTCCTGCTTCCTGGCTTTCGTCTTTCAATTCCTCCATTTCAGTCCTGCAGCCCGGCACTACTTTTTTCTCTTGCCTCCCTTGGGCCTGCTCCCTTGGCTTTCTCCCTCTCTTCCATATCCTTCTTCCCGACTTGTCTCTTGGAGACATTTGGCCACTTTGGAGCCAAGTCTGGGCATGTTTTGGAAACTTTTCAGAGGCCTCGCTGGTGACAGGGGGGACAGCAGGCAGTGACAGGCCCGGGGCTGACAGGCTCCCCCTCCCCTAGCGGGCGCTCGGCTGCCACACCCAGCTGACATAGAACCTTTGTCACAAAGCCCGCTACCGTGGTGAGGATGCGGGCACTCTGCAGGTGACAGGGACCCAGCAGGACTTGGTGTCAGCTCAGCAATTGCTCAGTTCCCCAAAGAAGCTGAATTCTGCAAATTGCTGCTTTTGCTCTTGAAATGATGTCATCAGGTGGGTGTTTTGGTGTAATACACTGAAAACCAGAGCAGAAATGCTGAAATATTCCCATGATATGCATGGTCTCTGCACCAAACCACCATGACTCAGCCTAAGTACATCTGCTGCTTGTTCTTTTGTACTGCCAGCTGATTGTGGAAGTACAGTATAAAAACCATCCTTATGGTAAGATCTTTGTGGTTTAGGCTTAGTCTAAGTGTCTCAAGTAGCCGGGGCTTTTGTTTGGGCCTAATCCATAAGGTCTGATGGCTTTCCTCCTCATCTCAAGATGAATGTGGTAGAAAATATAAATCAAAGAAACGTCCTTTGGCCTAGCCTTGCCTTGCCTTGCCTTATTTCCTTTTCATCCTGTTCTCTGTCCCAGCCTCTCTCACTAAGCCCTCGTCTGGCTGCATGTCTCTTCTTTCCTCTCTCCTTTTCTCAAACTCTCCTGCTTCCTGGCTTTCGTCTTTCAATTCCTCCATTTCAGTCCTGCAGCCCGACACTACTTTTTTCTCTTGCCTCCCTTTGACCTGCTCCCTTGGCTTTCTCCCTCTCTTCCATATCCTTCTTCCCGACTTGTCTCTTGGAGACTTTTGGCCACTTTGGACCCAAGTCTGGGCATGTTTTGGAAACTTTTCAGAGGCCTCGCTGGTGACAGGGGGGACAGCAGGCAGTGACAGGCCCGGGGCTGACAGGCTCCCCCTCCCCTAGCGGGCGCTCCGCTGCCACACCCAGCTGTCATAAAACCTTTGTCACAATGCCCGCTACTGTGGTGAGGATGCGGGCACTCTGCAGGTGACAGGGACCCAGCAGGACTTGCTGTCAGCTCAGCAATTGCTCAGTTCCCCAAAGAAGCTGAATTCTGCAAATTGCTGCTTTGCTCTTGAAATGATGTCATCAGGTGGGTGTTTTGGTGTAACACACTGAAAACCAGAGCAGAAATGCTGAAATATTCCCATGATATGCATGGTCTCTGCACCAATCCACCATGACTCAGCCTAAGTACATCTGCCGCTTGTTCTTTTGTACTGCCAGTTGATTGTGAAAGTACAGTATAAAAACCATCTTTAGGGTAAGATCTTTGTGGTTTAGACTTAGTCTAAGTGTCTCAAGTAGCCGGGGCTTTTGTTTGGGCCTAATCCATAAGGTCTGATGGCTTTTCTCTCATCTCCAGATGAATGTGGTAGAAAATATAAATCAAAGAAACGTCCTTTGGCCTAGCCTTGCCTTGCCTTGCCTTATTTCCTTCTCATCCTGTTCTCTGTCCCAGCCTCTCTCACTAAGCCCTCGTCTGGCTGCATGTCTCTTCTTTCCTCTCTCCTTTTCTCAAACTCTCCTGCTTCCTGGCTTTCATCTTTCAATTCCTCCATTTCAGTCCTGCAGCCCGGCACTACTTTTTTCTCTTGCCTCCCTTTGACCTGCTCCCTTGGCTTTCTCCCTCTCTTCCATATCCTTCTTCCCGACTTGTCTCTTGGAGACTTTTGGCCACTTTGGACCCATGTCTGGGCATGTTTTGGAAACTTTTCAGAGGCCTCGCTGGTGACAGGGGGGACAGCAGGCAGTGACAGGCCCGGGGCTGACAGGCTCCCCCTCCTTTAGCAGGCGCTCGGCTAACACACCCAGCTGACATAGAACCTTTGTCACAATAACCGCTACCGTGGTGAGGATGCGGGCACTCTGCAGGTGACAGGGACCCAGCAGGACTTGCTGTCAGCTCAGCAATTGCTCAGTTCCCCAAAGAAGCTGAATTCTGCAAATTGCTGCTTTTGCTCTTGAAATGATGTCATCAGGTGGGTGTTTTGGTGTAATACACTGAAAACCAGAGCAGAAATGCTGAAATATTCCCATGATAAGCATGGTCTCTGCACCAAACCACCATGACTGAGCCTAAGTATGTCTGCCGCTTGTTCTTTTGTACTGCCAGCTGATTGTGGAAGTACAGTATTAAAACCATCTTTATGGAGAGATCTTTCTGGTTTAGGCTTAGTCTAAGTGTCTCAAGTAGCCGGGGCTTTTGTTTGGGCCTAATCCATAAGGTCTGATGGCTTTCCTCTCATCTCAAGATGAATGTGGTAGAAAATATAAATCAAAGAAACGTCCTTTGGCCTAGCCTTGCCTTGCCTTGGCTTATTTCCTTCTCATCCTGTTCTCTGTCCCAGCCTCTCTCACTAAGCCCTCGTCTGGCTGCATGTCTCTTCTTTCCTCTCTCCTTTTCTCAAACTCTCCTGCTTCCTGCCTTTCCTCTTTCAATTCCTCCATTTCAGTCCTGCAGCCCGGCACTACTTTTTTCTCTTGCCTCCCTTTGGCCTGCTCCCTTGGCTTTCTCCCTCTCTTCCATATCCTTCTTCCCGACTTGTCTCTTGGAGACTTTTGGCCACTTTGGACCCAAGTCTGGGCATGTTTTGGAAACTTTTCAGAGGCCTCGCTGGTGACAGGGGGGACAGCAGGCAGTGACAGGCCCGCGGCTGACAGGCTTCCCCTCCCCTAGCGGGCGCTCGGCTGCCACACCCAGCTGACATAGAACCTTTGTCACAATAACCGCTACCGTGGTGAGGATGCGGGCACTCTGCAGGTGACAGGGACCCAGCAGGACTTGCTGTCAGCTCAGCAATTGCTCAGTTCCCCAAAGAAGCTGAATTCTGCAAATTGCTGCTTTTGCTCTTGAAATGATGTCATCAGGTGGGTGTTTTGGTGTAATACACTGAAAACCAGAGCAGAAATGCTGAAATATTCCCATGATAAGCATGGTCTCTGCACCAAACCACCATGACTGAGCCTAAGTATGTCTGCCGCTTGTTCTTTTGTACTGCCAGCTGATTGTGGAAGTACAGTATTAAAACCATCTTTATGGAGAGATCTTTCTGGTTTAGGCTTAGTCTAAGTGTCTCAAGTAGCCGGGGCTTTTGTTTGGGCCTAATCCATAAGGTCTGATGGCTTTCCTCTCATCTCAAGATGAATGTGGTAGAAAATATAAATCAAAGAAACGTCCTTTGGCCTAGCCTTGCCTTGCCTTGCCTTATTTCCTTCTCATCCTGTTCTCTGTCCCAGCCTCTCTCACTAAGCCCTCGTCTGGCTGCATGTCTCTTCTTTCCTCTCTCCTTTTCTCAAACTCTCCTGCTTCCTGCCTTTCCTCTTTCAATTCCTCCATTTCAGTCCTGCAGCCCGGCACTACTTTTTTCTCTTGCCTCCCTTTGGCCTGCTCCCTTGGCTTTCTCCCTCTCTTCCATATCCTTCTTCCCGACTTGTCTCTTGGAGACTTTTGGCCACTTTGGACCCAAGTCTGGGCATGTTTTGGAAACTTTTCAGAGGCCTCGCTGGTGACAGGGGGGACAGCAGGCAGTGACAGGCCCGCGGCTGACAGGCTTCCCCTCCCCTAGCGGGCGCTCGGCTGCCACACCCAGCTGACGTAGAACCTTTGTCACAATGCCCGCTACCGTGGTGAGGATGCGGGCACTCTGCAGGTGACAGGGACCCAGCAGGACTTGCTGTCAGCTCAGCAATTGCTCAGTTCCCCAAAGAAGCTGAATTCTGCAAATTGCTGCTTTTGCTCTTGAAATGATGTCATCAGGTGGGTGTTTTGGTGTAATACACTGAAAACCAGAGCAGAAATGCTGAAATATTCCCATGATATGCATGGTCTCTGCACCAAACCACCATGACTCAGCCTAAGTATGTCTGCCGCTTGTTCTTTTGTACTGCCAGCTGATTGTGGAAGTACAGTATAAAAACCATCTTTATGGAGAGATCTTTGTGGTTTATGCTTAGTCTAAGTGTCTCAAGTAGCCGGGGCTTTTGTTTGGGCCTAATCCATAACGTCTGATGGCTTTCCTCTCATCTCAAGATGAATGTGGTAGAAAATATAAATCAAAGAAACGTCCTTTGGCCTAGCCTTGCCTTGCCTTATTTCCTTCTCATCCTGTTCTCTGTCCCAGCCTCTCTCACTAAGCCCTCGTCTGGCTGCATGTCTCTTCTTTCCTCTCTCCTTTTCTCAAACTCTCCTGCTTCCTGGCTTTCCTCTTTCAATTCCTCCATTTCAGTCCTGCAGCCCGGCACTACTTTTTTCTCTTGCCTCTCTTTGGCCTGCTCCCTTGGCTTTCTCCCTCTCTTCCATATCCTTCTTCCCGACTTGCCTCTTGGAGACTTCTGGCCACTTTGGACCCAAGTCTGGGCATGTTTTGGAAACTTTTCAGAGGCCTCGCTGGTGACAGGGGGGACAGCAGGCAGTGACAGGCCCGGGGCTGACAGGCTCCCCCTCCCCTAGCGGGCGCTCCGCTGCCACACCCAGCTGACATAGAACCTTTGTCACAATGCCCGCTACCGTGGTGAGGATGCGGGCACTCTGCAGGTGACAGGGACCCAGCAGGACTTGCTGTCAGCTCAGCAATTGCTCAGTTCCCCTAAGAAGCTGAATTCTGCAAATTGCTGCTTTTGCTCTTGAAATGATGTCATCAGGTGGGTGTTTTGGTGTAATACACTGAAAACCAGAGCAGAAATGCTGAAATATTCCCATGATATGCATGGTCTCTGCACCAAACCACCATGACTCAGCCTAAGTACGTCTGCCGCTTGTTCTTTTGTAATGCCAGCTGATTGTGGAAGTACAGTATAAAAACCATCTTTATGGTAAGATCTTTGTGGTTTAGGCTTAGTCTAAGTGTCTCAAGTAGCCGGGGCTTTTGTTTGGGCCTAATCCATAAGGTCTGATGGCTTTCCTCCTCATCTCCAGATGAATGTGGTAGAAAATATAAATCAAAGAAACGTCCTTTGGCCTAGCCTTGCCTTGCCTTGCCTTGCCTTATTTCCTTCTCATCCTGTTCTCTGTCCCAGCCTCTCTCACTAAGCCCTCGTCTGGCTGCATGTCTCTTCTTTCCTCTCTCCTTTTCTCAAACTCTCCTGCTTCCTGGTTTTCCTCTTTCAATTCCTCCATTTCAGTCCTGCAGCCCGGCACTACTTTTTTCTCTTGCCTCCCTTTGGCCTGCTCCCTTGGCTTTCTCCCTCTCTTCCATATCCTTCTTCCTGACTTGTCTCTTGGAGACTTTTGGCCACTTTGGACCCAAGTCTGGGCATGTTTTGGAAACTCTTCAGAGGCCTCGCTGGTGACACGGGGGACAGCAGGCAGTGACAGGCCCGGGGCTGACAGGCTCCCCCTCCCCTAGCGGGCGCTCGGCTGCCACACCCAGCTGACGTAGAACCTTTGTCACAATGCCCGCTACCGTGGTGAGGATGCGGGTACTCTGAGGTGACAGGGACCCAGCAGGACTTGCTGTCAGCTCAGCAATTGCTCAGTTCCCCAAAGAAGCTGAATTCTGCAAATTGCTGCTTTTGCTCTTGAAATGATGTCATCAGGTGGGTGTTTTGGTGTAATACACTGAAAACCAGAGCAGAAATGCTGAAATATTCCCATGATATGCATGGTCTCTGCACCAAACCACCATGTCTCAGCCTAAGTATGTCTGCCGCTTGTTCTTTTGTACTGCCAGCTGATTGTGGAAGTACAGTATAAAAACCATCTTTATGGAGAGATCTTTCTGGTTTAGGCTTAGTCTAAGTGTCTCAAGTAGCCGGGGCTTTTGTTTGGGCCTAATCCATAAGGTCTGATGGCTTTCCTCCTCATCTCAAGATGAATGTGGTAGAAAATATAAATCAAGGAAACCTTGTTTGGCCTAGCCTTGCCTTGCCTTACCTTATTTCCTTCTCATCCTGTTCTCTGTCCCAGCCTCTCTCACTAAGCCCTCGTCTGGCTGCATGTCTCTTCTTTCCTCTCTCCTTTTCTCAAACTCTCCTGCTTCCTGGCTTTCCTCTTTCAATTCCTCCATTTCATTCCTGCAGCCCCTCACTAGTTTTTCCTCTTGCCTCCCTTGGGCCTGCTCCCTTGGCTTTCTCCCTCTCTTCCATATCCTTCTTCCCGACTTGCCTCTTGGAGACTTTTGGCCACTTTGGACCCAAGTCTGGGCATGTTTTGGAAACTTTTCAGAGGCCTCGCTGGTGACAGGGGGGACAGCAGGCAGTGACAGGCCCGGGGCTGACAGGCTCCCCCTCCCCTAGCGGGCGCTCCGCTGCCACACCCAGCTGACATAGAACCTTTGTCACAATAACCGCTACCGTGGTGAGGATGCGGGCACTCTGCAGGTGACAGGGACCCAGCAGGACTTGCTGTCAGCTCAGCAATTGCTCAGTTCCCCAAAGAAGCTGAATTCTGCAAATTGCTGCTTTTGCTCTTGAAATGATGTCATCAGGTGGGTGTTTTGGTGTAATACACTGAAAACCAGAGCAGAAATGCTGAAATATTCCCATGATATGCATGGTCTCTGCACCAATCCACCATGACTCAGCCTAAGTACATCTGCCGCTTGTTCTTTTGTACTGCCAGTTGATTGTGAAAGTACAGTATAAAAACCATCTTTAGGGTAAGATCTTTGTGGTTTAGACTTAGTCTAAGTGTCTCAAGTAGCCGGGGCTTTTGTTTGGGCCTAATCCATAAGGTCTGATGGCTTTTCTCTCATCTCAAGATGAATGTGGTAGAAAATATAAATCAAAGAAACGTCCTTTGGCCTAGCCTTGCCTTGCCTTGCCTTATTTCCTTCTCATGCTGTTCTCTGTCCCAGCCTCTCTCACTAAGCCCTCGTCTGGCTGCATGTCTCTTCTTTCCTCTCTCCTTTTCTCAAACTCTCCTGCTTCCTGGCTTTCATCTTTCAATTCCTCCATTTCAGTCCTGCAGCCCGGCACTACTTTTTTCTCTTGCCTCCCTTTGACCTGCTCCCTTGGCTTTCTCCCTCTCTTCCATATCCTTCTTCCCGACTTGTCTCTTGGAGACTTTTGGCCACTTTGGACCCATGTCTGGGCATGTTTTGGAAACTTTTCAGAGGCCTCGCTGGTGACACGGGGGACAGCAGGCAGTGACAGGCCCGGGGCTGACAGGCTCCCCCTCCCCTAGCAGGCGCTCGGCTAACACACCCAGCTGACATAGAACCTTTGTCACAATAACCGCTACCGTGGTGAGGATGCGGGCACTCTGCAGGTGACAGGGACCCAGCAGGACTTGCTGTCAGCTCAGCAATTGCTCAGTTCCCCAAAGAAGCTGAATTCTGCAAATTGCTGCTTTTGCTCTTGAAATGATGTCATCAGGTGGGTGTTTTGGTGTAATACACTGAAAACCAGAGCAGAAATGCTGAAATATTCCCATGATAAGCATGGTCTCTGCACCAAACCACCATGACTGAGCCTAAGTATGTCTGCCGCTTGTTCTTTTGTACTGCCAGCTGATTGTGGAAGTACAGTATTAAAACCATCTTTATGGAGAGATCTTTCTGGTTTAGGCTTAGTCTAAGTGTCTCAAGTAGCCGGGGCTTTTGTTTGGGCCTAATCCATAAGGTCTGATGGCTTTCCTCTCATCTCAAGATGAATGTGGTAGAAAATATAAATCAAAGAAACGTCCTTTGGCCTAGCCTTGCCTTGCCTTGCCTTATTTCCTTCTCATCCTGTTCTCTGTCCCAGCCTCTCTCACTAAGCCCTCGTCTGGCTGCATGTCTCTTCTTTCCTCTCTCCTTTTCTCAAACTCTCCTGCTTCCTGGCTTTCCTCTTTCAATTCCTCCATTTCAGTCCTGCAGCCCGGCACTACTTTTTTCTCTTGCCTCCCTTGGGCCTGCTCCCTTGGCTTTCTCCCTCTCTTCCATATCCTTCTTCCCGACTTGTCTCTTGGAGACTTTTGGCCACTTTGGACCCAAGTCTGGGCATGTTTTGGAAACTTTTCAGAGGCCTCGCTGGTGACAGGGGGGACAGCAGGCAGTGACAGGCCCGGGGCTGACAGGCTTCCCCTCCCCTAGCGGGCGCTCGGCTGCCACACCCAGCTGACGTAGAACCTTTGTCACAATGCCCGCTACCGTGGTGAGGATGCGGGCACTCTGCAGGTGACAGGGACCCAGCAGGACTTGCTGTCAGCTCAGCAATTGCTCAGTTCCCCAAAGAAGCTGAATTCTGCAAATTGCTGCTTTTGCTCTTGAAATGATGTCATCAGGTGGGTGTTTTGGTGTAATACACTGAAAACCAGAGCAGAAATGCTGAAATATTCCCATGATATGCATGGTCTCTGCACCAAACCACCATGACTCAGCCTAAGTATGTCTGCCGCTTGTTCTTTTGTACTGCCAGCAGATTGTGGAAGTACAGTATAAAAACCATCTTTATGGAGAGATCTTTGTGGTTTAGGCTTAGTCTAAGTGTCTCAAGTAGCCGGGGCTTTTGTTTGGGCCTAATCCATAAGGTCTGATGGCTTTTCTCTCATCTCAAGATGAATGTGGTAGAAAATATAAATCAAAGAAACGTCCTTTGGCCTAGCCTTGCCTTGCCTTGCCTTATTTCCTTCTCATCCTGTTCTCTGTCCCAGCCTCTCTCACTAAGCCCTCGTCTGGCTGCATGTCTCTTCTTTCCTCTCTCCTTTTCTCAAACTCTCCTGCTTCCTGGCTTTCATCTTTCAATTCCTCCATTTCAGTCCTGCAGCCCGGCACTACTTTTTTCTCTTGCCTCCCTTTGACCTGCTCCCTTGGCTTTCTCCCTCTCTTCCATATCCTTCTTCCCGACTTGTCTCTTGGAGACTTTTGGCCACTTTGGACCCATGTCTGGGCATGTTTTGGAAACTTTTCAGAGGCCTCGCTGGTGACAGGGGGGACAGCAGGCAGTGACAGGCCCGGGGCTGACAGGCTCCCCCTCCCCTAGCAGGCGCTCGGCTAACACACCCAGCTGACATAGAACCTTTGTCACAATAACCGCTACCGTGGTGAGGATGCGGGCACTCTGCAGGTGACAGGGACCCAGCAGGACTTGCTGTCAGCTCAGCAATTGCTCAGTTCCCCAAAGAAGCTGAATTCTGCAAATTGCTGCTTTTGCTCTTGAAATGATGTCATCAGGTGGGTGTTTTGGTGTAATACACTGAAAACCAGAGCAGAAATGCTGAAATATTCCCATGATAAGCATGGTCTCTGCACCAAACCACCATGACTGAGCCTAAGTATGTCTGCCGCTTGTTCTTTTGTACTGCCAGCTGATTGTGGAAGTACAGTATTAAAACCATCTTTATGGAGAGATCTTTCTGGTTTAGGCTTAGTCTAAGTGTCTCAAGTAGCCGGGGCTTTTGTTTGGGCCTAATCCATAAGGTCTGATGGCTTTCCTCTCATCTCAAGATGAATGTGGTAGAAAATATAAATCAAAGAAACGTCCTTTGGCCTAGCCTTGCCTTGCCTTGGCTTATTTCCTTCTCATCCTGTTCTCTGTCCCAGCCTCTCTCACTAAGCCCTCGTCTGGCTGCATGTCTCTTCTTTCCTCTCTCCTTTTCTCAAACTCTCCTGCTTCCTGGCTTTCGTCTTTCAATTCCTCCATTTCAGTCCTGCAGCCCGGCACTACTTTTTTCTCTTGCCTCCCTTTGGCCTGCTCCCTTGGCTTTCTCCCTCTCTTCCATATCCTTCTTCCCGACTTGTCTCTTGGAGACTTTTGGCCACTTTGGAGCCAAGTCTGGGCATGTTTTGGAAACTTTTCAGAGGCCTCGCTGGTGACAGGGGGGACAGCAGGCAGTGACAGGCCCGCGGCTGACAGGCTTCCCCTCCCCTAGCGGGCGCTCGGCTGCCACACCCAGCTGACGTAGAACCTTTGTCACAATGCCCGCTACCGTGGTGAGGATGCGGGCACTCTGCAGGTGACAGGGACCCAGCAGGACTTGCTGTCAGCTCAGCAATTGCTCAGTTCCCCAAAGAAGCTGAATTCTGCAAATTGCTGCTTTTGCTCTTGAAATGATGTCATCAGGTGGGTGTTTTGGTGTAATACACTGAAAACCAGAGCAGAAATGCTGAAATATTCCCATGATATGCATGGTCTCTGCACCAAACCACCATGACTCAGCCTAAGTATGTCTGCCGCTTGTTCTTTTGTACTGCCAGCTGATTGTGGAAGTACAGTATAAAAACCATCTTTATGGAGAGATCTTTGTGGTTTAGGCTTAGTCTAAGTGTCTCAAGTAGCCGGGGCTTTTGTTTGGGCCTAGTCCATAAGGTCTGATGGCTTTCCTCTCATCTCAAGATGAATGTGGTAGAAAATATAAAACAAAGAAACGTCCTTTGGCCTAGCCTTGCCTTGCCTTATTTCCTTCTCATCCTGTTCTCTGTCCCAGCCTCTCTCACTAAGCCCTCGTCTGGCTGCATGTCTCTTCTTTCCTCTCTCCTTTTCTCAAACTCTCCTGCTTCCTGGCTTTTGTCTTTCAATTCCTCCATTTCATTCCTGCAGCCCCTCACTAGTTTTTCCTCTTGCCTCCCTTTGACCTGCTCCCTTGGCTTTCTCCCTCTCTTCTATATCCTTCTTCCCGACTTGTCTCTTGGAGACTTTTGGCCACTTTGGACCCAAGTCTGGGCATGTTTTGGAAACTTTTCAGAGGCCTCGCTGGTGACAGGGGGGACAGCAGGCAGTGACAGGCCCGGGGCTGACAGGCTCCCCTCCCCTAGCGGGCGCTCCGCTGCCACACCCAGCTGACATAGAACCTTTGTCACAATGCCCGCTACCGTGGTGAGGATGCGGGCACTCTGCAGGTGACAGGGACCCAGCAGGACTTGCTGTCAGCTCAGCAATTGCTCAGTTCCCCAAAGAAGCTGAATTCTGCAAATTGCTGCTTTTGCTCTTGAAATGATGTCATCAGGTGGGTGTTTTGGTGTAATACACTGAAAACCAGAGCAGAAATGCTGAAATATTCCCATGATATGCATGGTCTCTGCACCAAACCACCATGACTCAGCCTAAGTACGTCTGCCACTTGTTCTTTTGTAATGCCAGCTGATTGTGGAAGTACAGTATAAAAACCATCTTTATGGTAAGATCTTTGTGGTTTAGGCTTAGTCTAAGTGTCTCAAGTAGCCGGGGCTTTTGTTTGGGCCTAATCCATAAGGTCTGATGGCTTTCCTCCTCATCTCAAGATGAATGTGGTAGAAAATATAAATCAAAGAAACGTCCTTTGGCCTAGCCTTGCCTTGCCTTGCCTTGCCTTATTTCCTTCTCATCCTGTTCTCTGTCCCAGCCTCTCTCACTAAGCCCTCGTCTGGCTGCATGTCTCTTCTTTCCTCTCTCCTTTTCTCAAACTCTCCTGCTTCCTGGTTTTCCTCTTTCAATTCCTCCATTTCAGTCCTGCAGCCCGGCACTACTTTTTTCTCTTGCCTCCCTTTGGCCTGCTCCCTTGGCTTTCTCCCTCTCTTCCATATCCTTCTTCCCGACTTGTCTCTTGGAGACTTTTGGCCACTTTGGAGCCAAGTCTGGGCATGTTTTGGAAACTTTTCAGAGGCCTCGCTGGTGACAGGGGGGACAGCAGGCAGTGACAGGCCCGCGGCTGACAGGCTTCCCCTCCCCTAGCGGGCGCTCGGCTGCCACACCCAGCTGACGTAGAACCTTTGTCACAATGCCCGCTACCGTGGTGAGGATGCGGGCACTCTGCAGGTGACAGGGACCCAGCAGGACTTGCTGTCAGCTCAGCAATTGCTCAGTTCCCCAAAGAAGCTGAATTCTGCAAATTGCTGCTTTTGCTCTTGAAATGATGTCATCAGGTGGGTGTTTTGGTGTAATACACTGAAAACCAGAGCAGAAATGCTGAAATATTCCCATGATATGCATGGTCTCTGCACCAAACCACCATGACTCAGCCTAAGTATGTCTGCCGCTTGTTCTTTTGTACTGCCAGCAGATTGTGGAAGTACAGTATAAAAACCATCTTTATGGAGAGATCTTTGTGGTTTAGGCTTAGTCTAAGTGTCTCAAGTAGCCGGGGCTTTTGTTTGGGCCTAGTCCATAAGGTCTGATGGCTTTCCTCTCATCTCAAGATGAATGTGGTAGAAAATATAAAACAAAGAAACGTCCTTTGGCCTAGCCTTGCCTTGCCTTATTTCCTTCTCATCCTGTTCTCTGTCCCAGCCTCTCTCACTAAGCCCTCGTCTGGCTGCATGTCTCTTCTTTCCTCTCTCCTTTTCTCAAACTCTCCTGCTTCCTGGCTTTTGTCTTTCAATTCCTCCATTTCATTCCTGCAGCCCCTCACTAGTTTTTCCTCTTGCCTCCCTTTGACCTGCTCCCTTGGCTTTCTCCCTCTCTTCTATATCCTTCTTCCCGACTTGCCTCTTGGAGACTTTTGGCCACTTTGGACCCAAGTCTGGGCATGTTTTGGAAACTTTTCAGAGGCCTCGCTGGTGACACGGGGGACAGCAGGCAGTGACAGGCCCGGGGCTGACAGGCTCCCCCTCCCCTAGCGGGCGCTCCGCTGCCACACCCAGCTGACATAGAACCTTTGTCACAATGCCCGCTACCGTGGTGAGGATGCGGGCACTCTGCAGGTGACAGGGACCCAGCAGGACTTGCTGTCAGCTCAGCAATTGCTCAGTTCCCCAAAGAAGCTGAATTCTGCAAATTGCTGCTTTTGCTCTTGAAATGATGTCATCAGGTGGGTGTTTTGGTGTAATACACTGAAAACCAGAGCAGAAATGCTGAAATATTCCCATGATAAGCATGGTCTCTGCACCAAACCACCATGACTGAGCCTAAGTATGTCTGCCGCTTGTTCTTTTGTACTGCCAGCTGATTGTGAAAGTACAGTATTAAAACCATCTTTATGGAGAGATCTTTCTGGTTTAGGCTTAGTCTAAGTGTCTCAAGTAGCCGCGGCTTTTGTTTGGGCCTAATCCATAAGGTCTGATGGCTTTCCTCTCATCTCAAGATGAATGTGGTAGAAAATATAAATCAAAGAAACGTCCTTTGGCCTAGCCTTGCCTTGCCTTGGCTTATTTCCTTCTCATCCTGTTCTCTGTCCCAGCCTCTCTCACTAAGCCCTCGTCTGGCTGCATGTCTCTTCTTTCCTCTCTCCTTTTCTCAAACTCTCCTGCTTCCTGGCTTTCGTCTTTCAATTCCTCCATTTCAGTCCTGCAGCCCGGCACTACTTTTTTCTCTTGCCTCCCTTTGGCCTGCTCCCTTGGCTTTCTCCCTCTCTTCCATATCCTTCTTCCCGACTTGTCTCTTGGAGACTTTTGGCCACTTTGGACCCAAGTCTGGGCATGTTTTGGAAACTTTTCAGAGGCCTCGCTGGTGACAGGGGGGACAGCAGGCAGTGACAGGCCCGCGGCTGACAGGCTTCCCCTCCCCTAGCGGGCGCTCGGCTGCCACACCCAGCTGACATAGAACCTTTGTCACAATGCCCGCTACCGTGGTGAGGATGCGGGCACTCTGCAGGTGACAGGGACCCAGCAGGACTTGCTGTCAGCTCAGCAATTGCTCAGTTCCCCAAAGAAGCTGAATTCTGCAAATTGCTGCTTTTGCTCTTGAAATGATGTCATCAGGTGGGTGTTTTGGTGTAATACACTGAAAACCAGAGCAGAAATGCTGAAATATTCCCATGATATGCATGGTCTCTGCACCAAACCACCATGACTCAGCCTAAGTATGTCTGCCGCTTGTTCTTTTGTACTGCCAGCTGATTGTGGAAGTACAGTATAAAAACCATCTTTATGGAGAGATCTTTGTGGTTTAGGCTTAGTCTAAGTGTCTCAAGTAGCCGGGGCTTTTGTTTGGGCCTAGTCCATAAGGTCTGATGGCTTTCCTCTCATCTCAAGATGAATGTGGTAGAAAAAATAAAACAAAGAAACGTCCTTTGGCCTAGCCTTGCCTTGCCTTATTTCCTTCTCATCCTGTTCTCTGTCCCAGCCTCTCTCACTAAGCCCTCGTCTGGCTGCATGTCTCTTCTTTCCTCTCTCCCTTTCTCAAACTCTCCTGCTTCCTGGCTTTTGTCTTTCAATTCCTCCATTTCATTCCTGCAGCCCCTCACTAGTTTTTCCTCTTGCCTCCCTTTGACCTGCTCCCTTGGCTTTCTCCCTCTCTTCTATATCCTTCTTCCCGACTTGTCTCTTGGAGACTTTTGGCCACTTTGGACCCAAGTCTGGGCATGTTTTGGAAACTTTTCAGAGGCCTCGCTGGTGACAGGGGGGACAGCAGGCAGTGACAGGCCCGGGGCTGACAGGCTCCCCCTCCCCTAGCGGGCGCTCCGCTGCCACACCCAGCTGACATAGAACCTTTGTCACAATGCCCGCTACCGTGGTGAGGATGCGGGCACTCTGCAGGTGACAGGGACCCAGCAGGACTTGCTGTCAGCTCAGCAATTGCTCAGTTCCCCTAAGAAGCTGAATTCTGCAAATTGCTGCTTTTGCTCTTGAAATGATGTCATCAGGTGGGTGTTTTGGTGTAATACACTGAAAACCAGAGCAGAAATGCTGAAATATTCCCATGATATGCATGGTCTCTGCACCAAACCACCATGACTCAGCCTAAGTACGTCTGCCACTTGTTCTTTTGTAATGCCAGCTGATTGTGGAAGTACAGTATAAAAACCATTTTTATGGTAAGATCGTTGTGGTTTAGGCTTAGTCTAAGTGTCTCAAGTAGCCGGGGCTTTTGTTTGGGCCTAATCCATAAGGTCTGATGGCTTTCCTCCTCATCTCAAGATGAATGTGGTAGAAAATATAAATCAAAGAAACGTCCTTTGGCCTAGCCTTGCCTTGCCTTGCCTTGCCTTATTTCCTTCTCATCCTGTTCTCTGTCCCAGCCTCTCTCACTAAGCCCTCGTCTGGCTGCATGTCTCTTCTTTCCTCTCTCCTTTTCTCAAACTCTCCTGCTTCCTGGTTTTCCTCTTTCAATTCCTCCATTTCAGTCCTGCAGCCCGGCACTACTTTTTTCTCTTGCCTCCCTTTGGCCTGCTCCCTTGGCTTTCTCCCTCTCTTCCATATCCTTCTTCCCGACTTGTCTCTTGGAGACTTTTGGCCACTTTGGACCCAAGTCTGGGCATGTTTTGGAAACTTTTCAGAGGCCTCGCTGGTGACAGGGGGGACAGCAGGCAGTGACAGGCCCGCGGCTGACAGGCTTCCCCTCCCCTAGCGGGCGCTCGGCTGCCACACCCAGCTGACGTAGAACCTTTGTCACAATGCCCGCTACCGTGGTGAGGATGCGGGCACTCTGCAGGTGACAGGGACCCAGCAGGACTTGCTGTCAGCTCAGCAATTGCTCAGTTCCCCAAAGAAGCTGAATTCTGCAAATTGCTGCTTTTACTCTTGAAATGATGTCATCAGGTGGGTGTTTTGGTGTAATACACTGAAAACCAGAGCAGAAATGCTGAAATATTCCCATGATATGCATGGTCTCTGCACCAAACCACCATGACTCAGCCTAAGTATGTCTGCCGCTTGTTCTTTTGTACTGCCAGCTGATTGTGGAAGTACAGTATAAAAACCATCTTTATGGAGAGATCTTTGTGGTTTAGGCTTAGTCTAAGTGTCTCAAGTAGCCGGGGCTTTTGTTTGGGCCTAGTCCATAAGGTCTGATGGCTTTCCTCTCATCTCAAGATGAATGTGGTAGAAAATATAAAACAAAGAAACGTCCTTTGGCCTAGCCTTGCCTTGCCTTATTTCCTTCTCATCCTGTTCTCTGTCCCAGCCTCTCTCACTAACCCCTCGTCTGGCTGCATGTCTCTTCTTTCCTCTCTCCTTTTCTCAAACTCTCCTGCTTCCTGGCTTTCCTCTTTCAATTCCTCCATTTCAGTCCTGCAGCCCCTCACTAGTTTTTCCTCTTGCCTCCCTTTGACCTGCTCCCTTGGCTTTCTCCCTCTCTTCTATATCCTTCTTCCCGACTTGCCTCTTGGAGACTTTTGGCCACTTTGGACCCAAGTCTGGGCATGTTTTGGAAACTTTTCAGAGGCCTCGCTGGTGACACGGGGGACAGCAGGCAGTGACAGGCCCGGGGCTGACAGGCTCCCCCTCCCCTAGCGGGCGCTCCGCTGCCACACCCAGCTGACATAGAACCTTTGTCACAATAACCGCTACCGTGGTGAGGATGCGGGCACTCTGCAGGTGACAGGGACCCAGCAGGACTTGCTGTCAGCTCAGCAATTGCTCAGTTCCCCTAAGAAGCTGAATTCTGCAAATTGCTGCTTTTGCTCTTGAAATGATGTCATCAGGTGGGTGTTTTGGTGTAATACACTGAAAACCAGAGCAGAAATGCTGAAATATTCCCATGATATGCATGGTCTCTGCACCAAACCACCATGACTCAGCCTAAGTATGTCTGCCGCTTGTACTTTTGTACTGCCAGCTGATTGTGGAAGTACAGTATAAAAACCATCTTTATGGAGAGATCTTTGTGGTTTAGGCTTAGTCTAAGTGTCTCAAGTAGCCGGGGCTTTTGTTTGGGCCTAATCCATAAGGTCTGATGGCTTTTCTCTCATCTCAAGATGAATGTGGTAGAAAATATAAATCAAAGAAACGTCCTTTGGCCTAGCCTTGCCTTGCCTTGCCTTATTTCCTTCTCATCCTGTTCTCTGTCCCAGCCTCTCTCACTAAGCCCTCGTCTGGCTGCATGTCTCTTCTTTCCTCTCTCCTTTTCTCAAACTCTCCTGCTTCCTGGCTTTCATCTTTCAATTCCTCCATTTCAGTCCTGCAGCCCGGCACTACTTTTTTCTCTTGCCTCCCTTTGACCTGCTCCCTTGGCTTTCTCCCTCTCTTCCATATCCTTCTTCCCGACTTGTCTCTTGGAGACTTTTGGCCACTTTGGACCCATGTCTGGGCATGTTTTGGAAACTTTTCAGAGGCCTCGCTGGTGACAGGGGGGACAGCAGGCAGTGACAGGCCCGGGGCTGACAGGCTCCCCCTCCCCTAGCAGGCGCTCGGCTAACACACCCAGCTGACATAGAACCTTTGTCACAATAACCGCTACCGTGGTGAGGATGCGGGCACTCTGCAGGTGACAGGGACCCAGCAGGACTTGCTGTCAGCTCAGCAATTGCTCAGTTCCCCAAAGAAGCTGAATTCTGCAAATTGCTGCTTTTGCTCTTGAAATGATGTCATCAGGTGGGTGTTTTGGTGTAATACACTGAAAACCAGAGCAGAAATGCTGAAATATTCCCATGATAAGCATGGTCTCTGCACCAAACCACCATGACTGAGCCTAAGTATGTCTGCCGCTTGTTCTTTTGTACTGCCAGCTGATTGTGGAAGTACAGTATTAAAACCATCTTTATGGAGAGATCTTTCTGGTTTAGGCTTAGTCTAAGTGTCTCAAGTAGCCGGGGCTTTTGTTTGGGCCTAATCCATAAGGTCTGATGGCTTTCCTCTCATCTCAAGATGAATGTGGTAGAAAATATAAATCAAAGAAACGTCCTTTGGCCTAGCCTTGCCTTGCCTTGGCTTATTTCCTTCTCATCCTGTTCTCTGTCCCAGCCTCTCTCACTAAGCCCTCGTCTGGCTGCATGTCTCTTCTTTCCTCTCTCCTTTTCTCAAACTCTCCTGCTTCCTGGCTTTCGTCTTTCAATTCCTCCATTTCAGTCCTGCAGCCCGGCACTACTTTTTTCTCTTGCCTCCCTTTGGCCTGCTCCCTTGGCTTTCTCCCTCTCTTCCATATCCTTCTTCCCGACTTGTCTCTTGGAGACATTTGGCCACTTTGGACCCAAGTCTGGGCATGTTTTGGAAACTTTTCAGAGGCCTCGCTGGTGACAGGGGGGACAGCAGGCAGTGACAGGCCCGCGGCTGACAGGCTTCCCCTCCCCTAGCGGGCGCTCGGCTGCCACACCCAGCTGACGTAGAACCTTTGTCACAATAACCGCTACCGTGGTGAGGATGCGGGCACTCTGCAGGTGACAGGGACCCAGCAGGACTTGCTGTCAGCTCAGCAATTGCTCAGTTCCCCAAAGAAGCTGAATTCTGCAAATTGCTGCTTTTGCTCTTGAAATGATGTCATCAGGTGGGTGTTTTGGTGTAATACACTGAAAACCAGAGCAGAAATGCTGAAATATTCCCATGATATGCATGGTCTCTGCACCAAACCACCATGACTCAGCCTAAGTATGTCTGCCGCTTGTTCTTTTGTACTGCCAGCTGATTGTGGAAGTACAGTATAAAAACCATCTTTATGGAGAGATCTTTGTGGTTTAGGCTTAGTCTAAGTGTCTCAAGTAGCCGGGGCTTTTGTTTGGGCCTAGTCCATAAGGTCTGATGGCTTTCCTCTCATCTCAAGATGAATGTGGTAGAAAAAATAAAACAAAGAAACGTCCTTTGGCCTAGCCTTGCCTTGCCTTATTTCCTTCTCATCCTGTTCTCTGTCCCAGCCTCTCTCACTAAGCCCTCGTCTGGCTGCATGTCTCTTCTTTCCTCTCTCCTTTTCTCAAACTCTCCTGCTTCCTGGCTTTTGTCTTTCAATTCCTCCATTTCATTCCTGCAGCCCCTCACTAGTTTTTCCTCTTGCCTCCCTTTGACCTGCTCCCTTGGCTTTCTCCCTCTCTTCTATATCCTTCTTCCCGACTTGTCTCTTGGAGACTTTTGGCCACTTTGGACCCAAGTCTGGGCATGTTTTGGAAACTTTTCAGAGGCCTCGCTGGTGACAGGGGGGACAGCAGGCAGTGACAGGCCCGGGGCTGACAGGCTCCCCCTCCCCTAGCGGGCGCTCCGCTGCCACACCCAGCTGACATAGAACCTTTGTCACAATGCCCGCTACCGTGGTGAGGATGCGGGCACTCTGCAGGTGACAGGGACCCAGCAGGACTTGCTGTCAGCTCAGCAATTGCTCAGTTCCCCTAAAAAGCTGAATTCTGCAAATTGCTGCTTTTGCTCTTGAAATGATGTCATCAGGTGGGTGTTTTGGTGTAATACACTGAAAACCAGAGCAGAAATGCTGAAATATTCCCATGATATGCATGGTCTCTGCACCAAACCACCATGACTCAGCCTAAGTACGTCTGCCACTTGTTCTTTTGTAATGCCAGCTGATTGTGGAAGTACAGTATAAAAACCATTTTTATGGTAAGATCTTTGTGGTTTAGGCTTAGTCTAAGTGTCTCAAGTAGCCGGGGCTTTTGTTTGGGCCTAATCCATAAGGTCTGATGGCTTTCCTCCTCATCTCAAGATGAATGTGGTAGAAAATATAAATCAAAGAAACGTCCTTTGGCCTAGCCTTGCCTTGCCTTGCCTTGCCTTATTTCCTTCTCATCCTGTTCTCTGTCCCAGCCTCTCTCACTAAGCCCTCGTCTGGCTGCATGTCTCTTCTTTCCTCTCTCCTTTTCTCAAACTCTCCTGCTTCCTGGTTTTCCTCTTTCAATTCCTCCATTTCAGTCCTGCAGCCCGGCACTACTTTTTTCTCTTGCCTCCCTTTGGCCTGCTCCCTTGGCTTTCTCCCTCTCTTCCATATCCTTCTTCCCGACTTGTCTCTTGGAGACTTTTGGCCACTTTGGACCCAAGTCTGGGCATGTTTTGGAAACTTTTCAGAGGCCTCGCTGGTGACAGGGGGGACAGCAGGCAGTGACAGGCCCGCGGCTGACAGGCTTCCCCTCCCCTAGCGGGCGCTCGGCTGCCACACCCAGCTGACGTAGAACCTTTGTCACAATGCCCGCTACCGTGGTGAGGATGCGGGCACTCTGCAGGTGACAGGGACCCAGCAGGACTTGCTGTCAGCTCAGCAATTGCTCAGTTCCCCAAAGAAGCTGAATTCTGCAAATTGCTGCTTTTGCTCTTGAAATGATGTCATCAGGTGGGTGTTTTGGTGTAATACACTGAAAACCAGAGCAGAAATGCTGAAATATTCCCATGATATGCATGGTCTCTGCACCAAACCACCATGACTCAGCCTAAGTATGTCTGCCGCTTGTTCTTTTGTACTGCCAGCTGATTGTGGAAGTACAGTATAAAAACCATCTTTATGGAGAGATCTTTGTGGTTTAGGCTTAGTCTAAGTGTCTCAAGTAGCCGGGGCTTTTGTTTGGGCCTAATCCATAACGTCTGATGGCTTTCCTCTCATCTCAAGATGAATGTGGTAGAAAATATAAATCAAAGAAACGTCCTTTGGCCTAGCCTTGCCTTGCCTTGCCTTATTTCCTTCTCATCCTGTTCTCTGTCCCAGCCTCTCTCACTAAGCCCTCGTCTGGCTGCATGTCTCTTCTTTCCTCTCTCCTTTTCTCAAACTCTCCTGCTTCCTGGCTTTCATCTTTCAATTCCTCCATTTCAGTCCTGCAGCCCGGCACTACTTTTTTCTCTTGCCTCCCTTTGACCTGCTCCCTTGGCTTTCTCCCTCTCTTCCATATCCTTCTTCCCGACTTGTCTCTTGGAGACTTTTGGCCACTTTGGACCCATGTCTGGGCATGTTTTGGAAACTTTTCAGAGGACTCGCTGGTGACACGGGGGACAGCAGGCAGTGACAGGCCCGGGGCTGACAGGCTCCCCCTCCCCTAGCAGGCGCTCGGCTAACACACCCAGCTGACATAGAACCTTTGTCACAATAACCGCTACCGTGGTGAGGATGCGGGCACTCTGCAGGTGACAGGGACCCAGCAGGACTTGCTGTCAGCTCAGCAATTGCTCAGTTCCCCAAAGAAGCTGAATTCTGCAAATTGCTGCTTTTGCTCTTGAAATGATGTCATCAGGTGGGTGTTTTGGTGTAATACACTGAAAACCAGAGCAGAAATGCTGAAATATTCCCATGATAAGCATGGTCTCTGCACCAAACCACCATGACTGAGCCTAAGTCTGTCTGCCGCTTGTTCTTTTGTACTGCCAGCTGATTGTGGAAGTACAGTATTAAAACCATATTTATGGAGAGATCTTTCTGGTTTAGGCTTACTCTAAGTGTCTCAAGTAGCCGGGGCTTTTGTTTGGGCCTAATCCATAAGGTCTGATGGCTTTCCTCCTCATCTCAAGATGAATGTGGTAGAAAATATAAATCAAAGAAACGTCCTTTGGCCTAGCCTTGCCTTGCCTTGCCTTATTTCCTTCTCATCCTGTTCTCTGTCCCAGCCTCTCTCACTAAGCCCTCGTCTGGCTGCATGTCTCTTCTTTCCTCTCTCCTTTTCTCAAACTCTCCTGCTTCCTGGCTTTCCTCTTTCAATTCCTCCATTTCAGTCCTGCAGCCCGGCACTACTTTTTTCTCTTGCCTCTCTTTGGCCTGCTCCCTTGGCTTTCTCCCTCTCTTCCATATCCTTCTTCCCGACTTGTCTCTTGGAGACTTTTGGCCACTTTGGACCCAAGTCTGGGCATGTTTTGGAAACTTTTCAGAGGCCTCGCTGGTGACAGGGGGGACAGCAGGCAGTGACAGGCCCGCGGCTGACAGGCTTCCCCTCCCCTAGCGGGCGCTCGGCTGCCACACCCAGCTGACGTAGAACCTTTGTCACAATGCCCGCTACCGTGGTGAGGATGCGGGCACTCTGCAGGTGACAGGGACCCAGCAGGACTTGCTGTCAGCTCAGCAATTGCTCAGTTCCCCTAAGAAGCTGAATTCTGCAAATTGCTGCTTTTGCTCTTGAAATGATGTCATCAGGTGGGTGTTTTGGTGTAATACACTGAAAACCAGAGCAGAAATGCTGAAATATTCCCATGATATGCATGGTCTCTGCACCAAACCACCATGACTCAGCCTAAGTATGTCTGCCGCTTGTTCTTTTGTACTGCCAGCTGATTGTGGAAGTACAGTATAAAAACCATCTTTATGGAGAGATCTTTGTGGTTTAGGCTTAGTCTAAGTGTCTCAAGTAGCCGGGGCTTTTGTTTGGGCCTAGTCCATAAGGTCTGATGGCTTTCCTCTCATCTCAAGATGAATGTGGTAGAAAATATAAAACAAAGAAACGTCCTTTGGCCTAGCCTTGCCTTGCCTTATTTCCTTCTCATCCTGTTCTCTGTCCCAGCCTCTCTCACTAAGCCCTCGTCTGGCTGCATGTCTCTTCTTTCCTCTCTCCTTTTCTCAAACTCTCCTGCTTCCTGGCTTTCCTCTTTCAATTCCTCCATTTCAGTCCTGCAGCCCGGCACTACTTTTTTCTCTTGCCTCTCTTTGACCTGCTCCCTTGGCTTTCTCCCTCTCTTCCATATCCTTCTTCCCGACTTGTCTCTTGGAGACTTTTGGCCACTTTGGACCCAAGTCTGGGCATGTTTTGGAAACTTTTCAGAGGCCTCGCTGGTGACAGGGGGGACAGCAGGCAGTGACAGGCCCGCGGCTGACAGGCTTCCCCTCCCCTAGCGGGCGCTCGGCTGCCACACCCAGCTGACGTAGAACCTTTGTCACAATGCCCGCTACCGTGGTGAGGATGCGGGCACTCTGCAGGTGACAGGGACCCAGCAGGACTTGCTGTCAGCTCAGCAATTGCTCAGTTCCCCAAAGAAGCTGAATTCTGCAAATTGCTGCTTTTGCTCTTGAAATGATGTCATCAGGTGGGTGTTTTGGTGTAATACACTGAAAACCAGAGCAGAAATGCTGAAATATTCCCATGATATGCATGGTCTCTGCACCAAACCACCATGACTCAGCCTAAGTATGTCTGCCGCTTGTTCTTTTGTACTGCCAGCTGATTGTGGAAGTACAGTATAAAAACCATCTTTATGGAGAGATCTTTGTGGTTTAGGCTTAGTCTAAGTGTCTCAAGTAGCCGGGGCTTTTGTTTGGGCCTAGTCCATAAGGTCTGATGGCTTTCCTCTCATCTCAAGATGAATGTGGTAGAAAATATAAAACAAAGAAACGTCCTTTGGCCTAGCCTTGCCTTGCCTTATTTCCTTCTCATCCTGTTCTCTGTCCCAGCCTCTCTCACTAAGCCCTCGTCTGGCTGCATGTCTCTTCTTTCCTCTCTCCTTTTCTCAAACTCTCCTGCTTCCTGGTTTTCCTCTTTCAATTCCTCCATTTCAGTCCTGCAGCCCGGCACTACTTTTTTCTCTTGCCTCCCTTTGGCCTGCTCCCTTGGCTTTCTCCCTCTCTTCCATATCCTTCTTCCCGACTTGTCTCTTGGAGACTTTTGGCCACTTTGGACCCAAGTCTGGGCATGTTTTGGAAACTCTTCAGAGGCCTCGCTGGTGACACGGGGGACAGCAGGCAGTGACAGGCCCGGGGCTGACAGGCTCCCCCTCCCCTAGCGGGCGCTCGGCTGCCACACCCAGCTGACGTAGAACCTTTGTCACAATGCCCGCTACCGTGGTGAGGATGCGGGTACTCTGAGGTGACAGGGACCCAGCAGGACTTGCTGTCAGCTCAGCAATTGCTCAGTTCCCCAAAGAAGCTGAATTCTGCAAATTGCTGCTTTTGCTCTTGAAATGATGTCATCAGGTGGGTGTTTTGGTGTAATACACTGAAAACCAGAGCAGAAATGCTGAAATATTCCCATGATATGCATGGTCTCTGCACCAAACCACCATGTCTCAGCCTAAGTATGTCTGCCGCTTGTTCTTTTGTACTGCCAGCTGATTGTGGAAGTACAGTATAAAAACCATCTTTATGGAGAGATCTTTCTGGTTTAGGCTTAGTCTAAGTGTCTCAAGTAGCCGGGGCTTTTGTTTGGGCCTAATCCATAAGGTCTGATGGCTTTCCTCCTCATCTCAAGATGAATGTGGTAGAAAATATAAATCAAGGAAACCTCGTTTGGCCTAGCCTTGCCTTGCCTTGCCTTATTTCCTTCTCATCCTGTTCTCTGTCCCAGCCTCTCTCACTAAGCCCTCGTCTGGCTGCATGTCTCTTCTTTCCTCTCTCCTTTTCTCAAACTCTCCTGCTTCCTGGCTTTCGTCTTTCAATTCCTCCATTTCAGTCCTGCAGCCCGGCACTACTTTTTCCTCTTGCCTCCCTTTGGCGTGCTCCCTTGGCTTTCTCCCTCTGTTCCATATCCTTCTTCCCGACGTGTCTCTTGGAGACTTTTGGCCACTTTGGAGCCAAGTCTGGGGATGTTTTGGAAACTTTTCAGAGGCCTCGCTGGTGACAGGGGGGACAGCAGGCAGTGACAGGCCCGGGGCTGACAGGCTCCCCCTCCCCTAGCGGGTGCTCGGCTGCCACACCCAGCTGACATAGAACCTTTGTCACAATGCCCGCGACCGTGGTGAGGATGCGGGCACTCTGCAGGTGACACGGACCCAGCAGGACTTGCTGTCAGCTCAGCAATTGCTCAGTTCCCCAAAAAGCTGAATTCTGCAAATTGCTGCTTTTGCTCTTGAAATGATGTCATCAGGTGGGTCTTTTGGTGTAATACACTGAAAACCAGAGCAGAAATGCTGAACTATTCCCATGATATGCATGGTCTCTGCACCAAACCACCATGACTCAGCCTAAGTACATCTGCCGCTTGTTCTTTTGTACTGACAGAAGATTGTGGAAGTACAGTATAAAAACCATCTTTATGGAGAGATCTTTCTGGTTTAGGCTTAGTCTAAGCGTCTCAAGTAGCCGGGGCTTTTGTTTGGGCCTAATCCATAAGGTCTGATGGCTTTCCTCTCATCTCAAGATGAATGTGGTAGAAAATATAAATCAAAGAAACGTCCTTTGGCATATCCTTGCCTTGCCTTGCCTTGCCTTATGTCCTTCTCATCCTGTTCTCTGTCCCAGCCTCTCTCACTAAGCCCTCGTCTGGTTGCATGTCTCTTCTTTCCTCTCTCCTTTTCTCAAACTCTCCTGCTTCCTGCCTTTCGTCTTTCAATTCCTCCATTTCAGTCCTGCAGCCCCTCACTAGTTTTTCCTCTTGCCTCCCTTGGGCCTGCTCCCTTGGCTTTCTCCCTCTCTTCCATATCCTTCTTCCCGACTTGCCTCTTGGAGACTTTTGGCCACTTTGGACCCAAGTCTGGGCATGTTTTGGAAACTTTTCAGAGGCCTCGCTGGTGACAGGGGGGACAGCAGGCAGTGACAGGCCCGGGGCTGACAGGCTCCCCCTCCCCTAGCGGGCGCTCCGCTGCCACACCCAGCTGACATAGAACCTTTGTCACAATAACCGCTACCGTGGTGAGGATGCGGGCACTCTCCAGGTGGCAGGGACCCAGCAGGACTTGGTGTCAGCTCAGCAATTGCTCAGTTCCCCAAAGAAGCTGAATTCTGCAACTTGCTGCTTTTGCTCTTGAAATGATGTCATCAGGTGGGTGTTTTGGTGTAATACACTGAAAACCAGAGCAGAAATGCTGAACTATTCCCATGATATGCATGGTCTCTGCACCAAACCACCATGACTCAGCCTAAGTACATATGCCGCTTGTTCTTTAGTACTGACAGAAGATTGTGGAGGTACAGTATAAAAACCATCTTTATGGAGAGATCTTTGTGGTTTAGGCTTAGTCTAAGCATCTCAAGTAGCCGGGGCTTTTGTTTGGGCCTAATCCATAAGGACTGATGGCTTTCCTCCTCATCTCAAGATGAATGTGGTAGAAAATATAAATCAAAGAAACATCCTTTGGCCTAGCCTTGCCTTGGCTTGCCTTATTTCCTTCTCATCCTGTTCTCTGTCCCAGCCTCTCTCACTAAGCCCTCGTCTGGCTGCATGTCTCTTCTTTCCTCTCTCCTTTTCTCAAACTCTCCTGCTTCCTGGCTTTCGTCTTTCAATTCCTCCATTTCAGTCCTGCAGCCCGGCACTACTTTTTCCTCTTGCCTCCCTTTGGCCTGCTCCCTTGGCTTTCTCCCTCTGTTCCATATCCTTCTTTCCGACTTGTCTCTTGGAGACTTTTGGCCACTTTGGACCCAAGTCTGGGCATGTTTTAGAAACTTTTCAGAGGCTTCGCTGGTGACAGGGGGGACAGCAGGCAGTGACAGGCCCGGGGCTGACAGGCTCCCCCTCCCCTAGCGGGCGCTCGGCTGCCACACCCAGCTGACATAGAACCTTTGTCACAATGCCCGCTACTGTGGTGAGGATGCGGGCACTCTGCAGGTGTCAGGGACCCAGCAGGACTTGCTGTCAGCTCAGCAATTGCTCAGTTCCCCAAAGAAGCTGAATTCTGCAAATTGCTGCTTTTGCTCTTGAAATGATGTCATCAGGTGGGTGTTTTGGTGTAATACACTGAAAACCAGAGCAGAAATGCTGAAATATTCCCATGATATGCATGGTCTCTGCACCAAACCACGATATCTCAGCCTAAGTATGTCTGCCGCTTGTTCTTTTGTACTGACAGAAGATTGTGGAAGTACAGTATAAAAACCATCTTTATGGAGAGATCTTTCTGGTTTAGGCTTAGTCTAAGCGTCTCAAGTAGCCGGGGCTTTTGTTTGGGCCTAATCCATAAGGTCTGATGGCTTTCCTCTCATCTCAAGATGAATGTGGTAGAAAATATAAATCAAAGAAACGTCCTTTGGCCTAGCCTTGCCTTGCCTTGCCTTATTTCCTTCTCATCCTGTTCTCTGTCCCAGCCTCTCTCACTAAGCCCTCGTCTGGCTGCATGTCTCTTCTTTCCTCTCTCCTTTTCTCAAACTCTCCTGCTTCCTGGCTTTCGTCTTTCAATTCCTCCATTTCAGTCCTGCAGCCCCCTCACTAGTTTTTCCTCTTGCCTCCCTTGGGCCTGCTCCCTTGGCTTTTTCCCTCTGTTCCATATCCTTCTTCCCGACTTGTCTCTTGGAGACTTTTGGCCACTTTGGACCCAAGTCTGGGCATGTTTTGGAAACTTTTCAGAGGCCTCGCTGGTGACAGGGGGGACAGCAGGCAGTGACAGGCCCGGGGCTGACAGGCTCCCCCTCCCCTAGCGGGCGCTCGGCTGCCACGCCCAGCTGACATAGAAACTTTATCACAATGCCCGCTACCGTGGTGAGGATGCGGGCACTCTGCAGGTGACAGGGACCCAGCAGGACTTGCTGTCAGCTCAGCAATTGCTCAGTTCCCCAAAGAACTGAATTCTGCAAATTACTGCTTTTGCTCTTGAAATGATGTCATCAGGTGGGTGTTTTGGTGTAATACACTGAAAACCAGACCAGAAATGCTGATATAGTCCCATGATATGCATGGTCTCTGCACCAAACCACCATGTCTCAGCCTAAGTATGTCTGCCGCTTGTTCTTTTGTACTGCCAGCTGATTGTGAAAGTACAGTTTAAAAACCATCTTTATGGAGAGATCTTTCTGGTTTAGGCTTAGTGTAAGTGTCTCAAGTAGCCGGGGCTTTTGTTTGGGCCTAATCCATAAGGTCTGATGGCTTTCCTCCTCATCTCAAGATGAATGTGGTAGAAAATATAAATCAAAGAAACGTCCTTTGGCCTAGCCTTGCCTTGCCTTGCCTTATTTCCTTCTCATCCTGTTCTCTGTCCCAGCCTCTCTCACTAAGCCCTCGTCTGGCTGCATGTCTCTTCTTTCCTCTCTCCTTTTCTCAAACTCTCCTGCTTCCTGGCTTTCGTCTTTCAATTCCTCCATTTCAGTCCTGCAGCCCGGCACTACTTTTTCCTCTTGCCTCCCTTTGGCCTGCTCCCTTGGCTTTCTCCCTCTCTTCCATATCCTTCTTCACGACTTGTCTCTTGGAGACTTTTGGCCACTTTGCACCCAAGTCTGGGCATGTTTTGGAAACTTTTCAGAGGCCTCGCTGGTGACAGGGGTGCAGCAGGCAGCGACAGGCCCGGGGCTGACAGGCTCCCCCTCCCCTAGCGGGCGCTCGGCTGCCACACCCAGCTGACATAGAACCTTTGTCACAATGCCCGCTACTGTGGTGAGGACGCGGGCACTCTGCAGGTGACAGGGACCCAGCAGGACTTGCTGTCAGCTCAGCAATTGCTCAGTTCCCCAAAGAAGCTGAATTCTGCAAATTGCTGCTTTTGCTCTTGAAATGATGTCATCAGGTGGGTCTTTTGGTGTAATACACTGAAAACCAGAGCAGAAATGCTGAAATATTCCCATGATATGCATGGTCTCTGCACCAAACCACCATGACTCAGCCTAAGTACATCTGCCGCTTGTTCTTCTGTACTGACAGAAGATTGTGGAGGTACAGTATAAAAACCATCTTTATGGAGAGATCTTTGTGGTTTAGGCTTAGTCTAAGCATCTCAAGTAGCCGGGGCTTTTGTTTGGGCCTAGTCCATAAGGTCTGATGGCTTTCCTCCTCATCTCAAGATGAATGTGGTAGAAAATATAAATCAAAGAAACGTCCTTTGGCCTAGCCTTGCCTTGCCTTGCCTTGCCTTATTTCCTTCTCATCCTGTTCTCTGTCCCAGCCTCTCTCACTAAGCCCTCGTCTGGCTGCATGTCTCTTCTTTCCTCTCTCCTTTTCTCAAACTCTCCTGCTTCCTGGCTTTCGTCTTTCAATTCCTCCATTTCAGTCCTGCAGCCCGGCACTACTTTTTCCTCTTGCCTCCCTTTGGCCTGCTCCCTTGGCTTTCTCCCTCTGTTCCATATCCTTCTTCCCGACTTGTCTGTTGGAGACTTTTGGCCACTTTGGACCCAAGTCTGGGCATGTTTTAGAAACTTTTCAGAGGCCTCGCTGGTGACACGGGGGACAGCAGGCAGTGACAGGCCCGGGGCTGACAGGCTCCCCCTCCCCTAGCGGGCGCTCGGCTCCCACACCCAGCTGACATAGAACCTTTGTCTCAATGCCCTCTACCGTGGTGAGGATGCGGGCACTCTGCAGGTGTCAGGGACCCAGCAGGACTTGCTGTCAGCTCAGCAATTGCTCAGTTCCCCAAAGAACTGAATTCTGTAAATTGCTGCTTTTGCTCTTGAAATGATGTCATCAGGTGGGTGTTTTGGTGTAATACACTGAAAACCAGAGCAGAAATGCTGAAATATTCCGATGATATGCATGGTCTCTGCACCAAACCACCATGTCTCACCCTAAGTATGTCTGCCGCTTGTTCTTTTGTACTGCCAGCTGATTGTGAAAGTACAGTATAAAAACCATCTTTATGGAGAGATCTTTCTGGTTTAGGCTTAGTCTAAGTGTCTCAAGTAGCCGGGGCTTTTGTTTGGGCCTAATCCATAAGGACGGATGGCTTTCCTCCTCATCTCAAGATGAATGTGGTAGAAAATATAAATCAAAGAAACATCCTTTGGCCTAGCCTTGCCTTGCCTTGCCTTATTTCCTTCTCATCCTGTTCTCTGTCCCAGCCTCTCTCACTAAGCCCTCGTCTGGCTGCATGTCTCTTCTTTCCTCTCTCCTTTTCTCAAACTCTCCTGCTTCCTGGCTTTCGTCTTTCAATTCCTCCATTTCAGTCCTGCAGCCCGGCACTACTTTTTCCTCTTGCCTCCCTTTGGCCTGCTCCCTTGGCTTTCTCCCTCTGTTCCATATCCTTCTTTCCGACTTGTCTCTTGGAGACTTTTGGCCACTTTGGACCCAAGTCTGGGCATGTTTTAGAAACTTTTCAGAGGCTTCGCTGGTGACAGGGGGGACAGCAGGCAGTGACAAGCCCGGGGCTGACAGGCTCCCCCTCCCCTAGCGGGCGCTCGGCTGCCACACCCAGCTGACATAGAACCTTTGTCACAATGCCCGCTACTGTGGTGAGGATGCGGGCACTCTGCAGGTGTCAGGGACCCAGCAGGACTTGCTGTCAGCTCAGCAATTGCTCAGTTCCCCAAAGAAGCTGAATTCTGCAAATTGCTGCTTTTGCTCTTGAAATGATGTCATCAGGTGGGTGTTTTGGTGTAATACACTGAAAACCAGAGCAGAAATGCTGAAATATTCCCATGATATGCATGGTCTCTGCACCAAACCACGATATCTCAGCCTAAGTATGTCTGCCGCTTGTTCTTTTGTACTGACAGAAGATTGTGGAAGTACAGTATAAAAACCATCTTTATGGAGAGATCTTTTTGGTTTAGTCTTAGTCTAAGCGTCTCAAGTAGCCGGGGCTTTTGTTTGGGCCTAATCCATAAGGTCTGATGGCTTTCCTCTCATCTCAAGATGAATGTGGTAGAAAATATAAATCAAAGAAACATCCTTTGGCCTAGCCTTGCCTTGCCTTGCCTTGCCTTATTTCCTTCTCATCCTGTTCTCTGTCCCAGCCTCTCTCACTAACCCCTCGTCTGGCTGCATGTCTCTTCTTTCCTCTCTCCTTTTCTCAAACTCTCCTGCTTCCTGGCTTTCGTCTTTCAATTCCTCCATTTCAGTCCTGCAGCCCCCTCACTAGTTTTTCCTCTTGCCTCCCTTGGGCCTGCTCCCTTGGCTTTTTCCCTCTGTTCCATATCCTTCTTCCCGACTTGTCTCTTGGAGACTTTTGGCCACTTTGGACCCAAGTCTGGGCATGTTTTGGAAACTTTTCAGAGGCCTCGCTGGTGACAGGGGGGACAGCAGGCAGTGACAGGCCCGGGGCTGACAGGCTCCCCCTCCCCTAGCGGGCGCTCGGTTGCCACACCCAGCTGACATAGAACCTTTGTCACAATGCCCGCGACCGTGGTGAGGACGCGGGCACTCTGCAGGTGACAGGGACCCAGCAGGACTTGCTGTCAGCTCAGCAATTGCTCAGTTCCCCAAAGAAGCTGAATTCTGCAAATTGCTGCTTTTGCTCTTGAAATGATGTCATCAGGTGGGTGTTTTGGTGTAATACACTGAAAACCAGAGCAGAAATGCTGAAATATTCCCATGATATGCATGGTCTCTGCACCAAACCACCATGACTCAGCCTAAGTACATCTGCCGCTTGTTCTTTTGTACTGACAGAAGATTGTGGAAGTACAGTATAAAAACCATCTTTATGGAGAGATCTTTCTGGTTTAGGCTTAGTCTAAGCGTCTCAAGTAGCCGGGGCTTTTGTTTGGGCCTAATCCATAAGGTTTGATGGCTTTCTTCTCATCTCAAGATGAATGTGGTAGAAAATATAAATCAAAGAAACGTCCTTTGGCCTATCCTTGCCTTGCCTTGCCTTGCCTTGCCTTATTTCCTTCTCATCCTGTTCTCTGTCCCAGCCTCTCTCACTAAGCCCTCGTCTGGTTGCATGTCTCTTCTTTCCTCTCTCCTTTTCTCAAACTCTCCTGCTTCCTGCCTTTCGTCTTTCAATTCCTCCATTTCAGTCCTGCAGCCCCGCACTACTTTTTTCTCTTGCCTCCCTTTGGCTTGCTCCCTTGGCTTTCTCCCTCTCTTCCATATCCTTCTTCACGACTTGTCTTTTGGAGACTTTTGGCCACTTTGGACTCAAGTCTGGGCATGTTTTGGAAACTTTTCAGAGGCCTCGCTGAGACACGGGGGACAGCAGGCAGTGACAGGCCCGGGGCTGACAGGCTCCCCCTCCCCTAGCGGGCGCTCGGCTGCCACACCCAGCTGACGTAGAACCTTTGTCACAATGCCCGCTACTGTGGTGAGGATGCGGGCACTCTGCAGGTGGCAGGGACCCAGCAGGACTTGCTGTCAGCTCAGCAATTGCTCAGATCCCCAAAGAAGCTGAATTCTGCAACTTGCTGCTTTTGCTCTTGAAATGATGTCATCAGGTGGGTGTTTTGGTGTAATACACTGAAAACCAGAGCAGAAATGCTGAAATATTCCCATGATATGCATGGTCTCTGCACCAAACCACCATGTCTCAGCCTAAGTACATCTGCCGCTTGTTCTTTTGTACTGCCAGCTGATTGTGAAAGTACAGTATAAAAACCATCTTCATGGAGATATCTTTGTGGTTTAGACTTATTCTAAGTGTCTCAAGTAGCCGGGGCTTTTGTTTGGGCCTAATCCATAAGGTCTGATGGCTTTCCTCCTCATCTCAAGATGAATGTGGTAGAAAATATAAACCAAGGAAACGTCCTTTGGCCTAGCCTTGCCTTGCCTTGCCTTATTTCCTTCTCATCCTGTTCTCTGTCCCAGCCTCTCTCACTAACCCCTCGTCTGGCTGCATGTCTCTTCTTTCCTCTCTCCTTTTCTCAAACTCTCCTGCTTCCTGGCTTTCGTCTTTCAATTCCTCCATTTCAGTCCTGCAACCCGGCACTACATTTTCCTCTTGCCTCCCTTTGGCCTGCTCCCTTGGCTTTCTCCCTCTCTTCCATATCCTTCTTCCCGACTTGTCTCTTGGAGACTTTTGGCCACTTTGCAGCCAAGTCTGGGGATGTTTTGGAAACTTTTCAGAGGCCTCGCTGGTGACAGGGGGGACAGCAGGCAGTGACAGGCCCGGGGCTGACAGGCTCCCCCTCCCCTAGCGGGCGCTCGGCTGCCGCGCCCAGCTGACATAGAAACTTTATCACAATGCCCGCTACCGTGGTGAGGATGCGGGCACTCTGCAGGTGACAGGGACCCAGCAGGACTTGCTGTCAGCTCAGCAATTGCTCAGTTCCCCAAAGAAGCTGAATTCTGCAACTTGCTGCTTTTGCTCTTGAAATGATGTCATCAGGTGGGTGTTTTGGTGTAATACACTGAAAACCAGAGCAGAAATGCTGAAATATTCCCATGATATGCATGGTCTCTGCACCAAACCACCATGTCTCAGCCTAAGTACATCTGCCGCTTGTTCTTTTGTACTGCCAGCTGATTGTGAAAGTACAGTATAAAAACCATCTTTATGGAGAGATCTTTCTGGTTTAGGCTTAGTGTAAGTGTCTCAAGTAGCCGGGGCTTTTGTTTGGGCCTAATCCATAAGGTCTGATGGCTTTCCTCTCATCTCAAGATGAATGTGGTAGAAAATATAAATCAAAGAAACGTCCTTTGGCCTAGCCTTGCCTTGCCTTATTTCCTTCTCATCCTGTTCTCTGTCCCAGCCTCTCTCACTAAGCCCTCGTCTGGCTGCATGTCTCTTCTTTCCTCTCTCCTTTTCTCAAACTCTCCTGCTTCCTGGCTTTCGTCTTTCAATTCCTCCATTTCAGTCCTGCAGCCCGGCACTACTTTTTCCTCTTGCCTCCCTTGCTGAATTCTGCAAATTGGTGCTTTTGCTCTTGAAATGATGTCATCAGGTGGGTCTTTTGGTGTAATACACTGAAAACCAGAGCAGAAATGCTGAACTATTCCCATGATATGCATGGTCTCTGCACCAAACCACCATGACTCAGCCTAAGTACATCTGCCGCTTGTTCTTTTGTACTGCCAGCTGATTGTGGAAGTACAGTATAAAAACCATCTTTATGGAGAGATCTTTGTGGTTTAGGCTTAGTCTAAGCGTCTCAAGTAGCCGGGGCTTTTGTTTGGGCCTAATCCATAAGGTCTGATGGCTTTCCTCCTCATCTCAAGATGAATGTGGTAGAAAATATAAATCAAAGAAACGTCCTTTGGCCTAGCCTTGCCTTGCCTTGCCTTATTTCCTTCTCATCCTGTTCTCTGTCCCAGCCTCTCTCACTAACCCCTCGTCTGGCTGCATGTCTCTTCTTTCCTCTCTCCTTTTCTCAAACTCTCCTGCTTCCTGGCTTTCGTCTTTCAATTCCTCCATTTCAGTCCTGCAGCCCGGCACTGCTTTTTCCTCTTGCCTCCCTTTGGCCTGCTCCCTTGCCTTTCTCCCTCTGTTTCATATCCTTCTTCCTGACGTCTCTCTTGGAGACTTTTGGCCACTTTGGAGCCAAGTCTGTGGATGTTTTGGAAACTTTTCAGAGGCCTCGCTGGTGACAGGGGGGACAGCAGGCAGTGACAGGCCCGGGGCTGACAGGCTCCCCCTCCCCTAGCGGGCGCTCAGCTGCCACACCCAGCTGACATAGAACCTTTGTCTACAATGCCCGCGACCGTGCTGAGGATGTAGGCACTCTGCAGGTGACAGGGACCCAGCAGGACTTGCTGTCAGCTCAGCAGTTGCTCAGTTCCCCAAAGAAGCTGAATTCTGCAAATTGCTGCTTTTGCTCTTGAAATGATGTCATCAGGTGGGTGTTTTGGTGTAATACACTGAAAACCAGAGCAGAAATGCTGAACTATTCCCATGATATGCATGGTCTCTGCACCAAACCACCATGACTCAGCCTAAGTACATCTGCCGCTTGTTCTTCTGTACTGACAGAAGATTGTGGAGGTACAGTATAAAAACCATCTTTATGGAGAGATCTTTGTGGTTTAGACTTATTCTAAGTGTCTCAAGTAGCCGGGGCTTTTGTTTGGGCCTAATCCATAAGGTCTGATGGCTTTCCTCCTCATCTCAAGATGAATGTGGTAGAAAATATAAATCAAAGAAACGTCCTTTGGCCTAGCCTTGCCTTGCCTTGCCTTGCCTTATTTCCTTCTCATCCTGTTCTCTGTCCCAGCCTCTCTCACTAACCCCTCGTCTGGCTGCATGTCTCTTCTTTCCTCTCTCCTTTTCTCAAACTCTCCTGCTTCCTGGCTTTCGTCTTTCAATTCCTCCATTTCAGTCCTGCAGCCCGGCACTGCTTTTTCCTCTTGCCTCCCTTTGGCCTGCTCCCTTGCCTTTCTCCCTCTGTTCCATATCCTTCTTCCCGACGTGTCTCTTGGAGACTTTTGGCCACTTTGGAGCCAAGTCTGGGGATGTTTTGGAAACTTTTCAGAGGCCTTGCTGGTGACACGGGGGACAGCAGGCAGTGACAGGCCTGGGGCTGACAGGCTCACCCTCCCCTAGCGGGCGCTCGGTTGCCACACCCAGCTGACATAGAACCTTTGTCACAATGCCCGCTACCGTGGTGAGGATGCGGGCACTCTGCAGGTGACAGGGACCCAGCAGGACTTGCTGTCAGCTCAACAGTTGCTCAGTTCCCCAAAGAAGCTGAATTCTGCAAATTGCTGCTTTTGCTCTTCAAATGATGTCATCAGGTGGGTGTTTTGGTGTAATACACTGAAAACCAGAGCAGAAATGCTGAACTATTCCCATGATATGCATGGTCTCTGCACCAAACCACCATGACTCAGCCTAAGTACATCTGCCGCTTGTTCTTTTGTACTGCCAGCTGATTGTGGAAGTACAGTATAAAAACCATCTTTATGGAGAGATCTTTGTGGTTTAGGCTTAGTCTAAGCGTCTCAAGTAGCCGGGGCTTTTGTTTGGGCCTAATCCATAAGGTCTGATGGCTTTCCTCCTCATCTCAAGATGAATGTGGTAGAAAATATAAATCAAAGAAACGTCCTTTGGCCTAGCCTTGCCTTGCCTTGCCTTATTTCCTTCTCATCCTGTTCTCTGTCCCAGCCTCTCTCACTAAGCCCTCGTCTGGCTGCATGCCTCTTCTTTCCTCTCTCCTTTTCTCAAACTCTCCTGCTTCCTGGCTTTCGTCTTTTAATTCCTCCATTTCAGTCCTGCAGCCCGGCACTGCTTTTTCCTCTTGCCTCCCTTTGGCCTGCTCCCTTGCCTTTCTCCCTCTGTTCCATATCCTTCTTCCCGACGTCTCTCTTGGAGACTTTTGGCCACTTTGGAGCCAAGTCTGGGCATGTTTTGGAAACTTTTCAGAGGCCTCGCTGGTGACAGGGGGGACAGCAGGCAGTGACAGGCCCGGGGCTGACAGGCTCCCCCTCCCCTAGCAGGCGCTCGGCTGCCACACCCAGCTGACATAGAACCTTTGTCACAATGCCCGCTACCGTGGTGAGGATGCGGGCACTCTGCAGGTGACAGGGACCCAGCAGGACTTGCTGTCAGCTCAGCAATTGCTCAGTTCCCCAAAGAAGCTGAATTCTGCAAATTGCTGCTTTTCCTCTTGAAATGATGTCATCAGGTGGGTGTTTTGGTGTAATACACTGAAAACCAGAGCAGAAATGCTGAAATATTCACATGATATGCATGGTCTCTGCACCAAACCACCATATCTCAGCCTAAGTACATCTGCCGCTTGTTCTTCTTTACTGACAGAAGATTGTGGAGGTTGCAGTATAAAAACCATCTTTATGGAGAGATCTTTGTGGTTTAGGCTTAGTCTAAGCACCTCAAGAAGCCGGGGCTTTTGTTTGGGCCTAATCCATAAGGTCTGATGGCTTTCCTCCTCATCTCAAGATGAATGTGGTAGAAAATATAAATCAAAGAAACGTCCTTTGGCCTAGCCTTGCCTTGCCTTGCCTTATTTCCTTCTCATCCTGTTCTCTGTCCCAGCCTCTCTCACTAACCCCTCGTCTGGCTGCATGTCTCTTCTTTCCTCTCTCCTTTTCTCAAACTCTCCTGCTTCCTGGCTTTCGTCTTTCAATTCCTCCATTTCAGTCCTGCAGCCCCGCACTACTTTTTCCTCTTGCCTCCCTTTGGCCTGCTCCCTTGGCTTTCTCCCTCTCTTCCATATCCTTCTTCCCGACGTGTCTCTTGGAGACTTTTGGCCACTTTGGAGCCAAGTCTGGGGATGTTTTGGAAACTTTTCAGAGGCCTTGCTGGTGACACGGGGGACAGCAGGCAGTGACAGGCCTGGGGCTGACAGGCTCACCCTCCCCTAGCGGGCGCTCGGTTGCCACACCCAGCTGACATAGAACCTTTGTCACAATGCCCGCTACCGTGGTGAGGATGCGGGCACTCTGCAGGTGACAGGGACCCAGCAGGACTGGCTGTCAGCTCAACAGTTGCTCAGTTCCCCAAAGAAGCTGAATTCTGCAAATTGCTGCTTTTCCTCTTGAAATGATGTCATCAGGTGGGTGTTTTGGTGTAATACACTGAAAACCAGAGCAGAAATGCTGAAATATTCACATGATATGCATGGTCTCTGCACCAAACCACCATATCTCAGCCTAAGTACATCTGCCGCTTGTTCTTCTGTACTGACAGAAGATTGTGGAGGTTGCAGTATAAAAACCATCTTTATGGAGAGATCTTTGTGCTTTAGGCTTAGTCTAAGCATCTCAAGAAGCCGGGGCTTTTGTTTGGGCCTAATCCATAAGGTCTGATGGCTTTCCTCCTCATCTCAAGATGAATGTGGTAGAAAATATAAATCAAAGAAACGTCCTTTGGCCTAGCCTTGCCTTGCCTTGCCTTATTTCCTTCTCATCCTGTTCTCTGTCCCAGCCTCTCTCACTAACCCCTCGTCTGGCTGCATGTCTCTTCTTTCCTCTCTCCTTTTCTCAAACTCTCCTGCTTCCTGGCTTTCGTCTTTCAATTCCTCCATTTCAGTCCTGCAGCCCCGCACTACTTTTTCCTCTTGCCTCCCTTTGGCCTGCTCCCTTGGCTTTCTCCCTCTCTTCCATATCCTTCTTCCCGACGTGTCTCTTGGAGACTTTTGGCCACTTTGGAGCCAAGTCCGGGGATGTTTTGGAAACTTTTCAAAGGCCTTGCTGGTGACACGGGGGACAGCAGGCAGTGACAGGCCTGGGGCTGACAGGCTCACCCTCCCCTAGCGGGCGCTCGGTTGCCACACCCAGCTGACATAGAACCTTTGTCACAATGCCCGCTACCGTGGTGAGGATGCGGGCACTCTGCAGGTGACAGGGACCCAGCAGGACTTGCTGTCAGCTCAACAGTTGCTCAGTTCCCCAAAGAAGCTGAATTCTGCAAATTGCTGCTGTTGCTCTTGAAATGATGTCATCAGGTGGGTGTTTTGGTGTAATACACTGAAAACCAGAGCAGAAATGCTGAACTATTCCCATGATATGCATGGTCTCTGCACCAAACCACCATGACTCAGCCTAAGTACATCTGCCGCTTGTTCTTTTGTACTGCCAGCTGATTGTGGAAGTACAGTATAAAAACCATCTTTATGGAGAGATCTTTGTGGTTTAGGCTTACTCTAAGTGTCTCAAGTAGCCGGGGCTTTTGTTTGGGCCTAATCCATAAGGTCTGATGGCTTTCCTCCTCATCTCAAGATGAATGTGGTAGAAAATATAAATCAAAAAACGTCCTTTGGCCTAGCCTTGCCTTGCCTTTCCTTATTTCCTTCTCATCTTGTTCTCTGTCCCAGCCTCTCTCACTAACCCCTCGTCTGGCTGCATGTCTCTTCTTTCCTCTCTCCTTTTCTCAAACTCTCCTGCTTCCTGGCTTTCGTCTTTCAATTCCTCCATTTCAGTCCTGCAGCCCGACACTACTTTTTCCTCTTGCCTCTCTTTGGCCTGCTCCCTTGGCTTTCTCCCTCTGTTCCATATCCTTCTTCCCGACTTGTCTCTTGGAGACTTTTGGCCACTTTGGAGGCAAGTCTGGGGATGTTTTGGAAACTTTTCAGAAGCCTCGCTGGTGGCAGGGGGGACAGCAGGCAGTGACAGGCCCAGGGCTGACAGGCTCCCCCTCCCCTAGCGGGCGCTCGGCTCCCACACCCAGCTGACATAGAACCTTTGTCACAATGCCCGCGACCGTGCTGAGGATGTAGGCACTCTGCAGGTGGCAGGGACCCAGCAGGACTTGCTGTCAGCTCAGCAATTGCTCAGTTCCCCAAAGAAGCTGAATTCTGCAACTTGCTGCTTTTGCTCTTGAAATGATGTCATCAGGTGGGTGTTTTGGTGTACTACACTGAAAACCAGAGCAGAAATGCTGAAATATTCCCATGATATGCATGGTCTCTGCACCAAACCACCATGACTCAGCCTAAGTACATCTGCCACTTGTTCTTCTGTACTGCCAGCTGATTGTGGAAGTACAGTATAAAAACCATATTTATGGAGAGATCTTTCTGGTTTAGGCTTAGTCTAAGTGTCTCAAGTAGCCGGGGCTTTTGTTTGGGCCTAATCCATATGGTCTGATGGCTTTCCTCTCATCTCAAGATGAATGTGGTAGAAAATATAAATCAAAGAAACGTCCTTTGGCCTAGCCTTGCCTTGCCTTGCCTTGCCTTATTTCCTTCTCATCCTGTTCTCTGTCCCAGCCTCTCTCACTAACCCCTCGTCTGGCTGCATGTCTCTTCTTTCCTCTCTCCTTTTCTCAAACTCTCCTGCTTCCTGGCTTTCGTCCTTCAATTCCTCCATTTCAGTCCTGCAGCCCGGAACTACATTTTCCTCTTGCCTCCCTTGGGCCTGCTCCCTTGGCTTTCTCCCTCTCTTCCATATCCTTCTTCCCGACTTGTCTCTTGGAGACTTTTGGCCACTTTGCACCCAAGTCTGGGCATGTTTTGGAAACTTTTCAGAGGCCTCGCTGGTGACACGGGGGACAGCAGGCAGTGACAGGCCCGGGGCTGACAGGCTCCCCCTCCCCTAGCGGGCGCTCGGCTGCGACACCCAGCTGACATAGAACCTTTATCACAATGCCCGCTACCGTGGTGAGGATGTAGGCACTCTGCAGGTGGCAGGGACCCAGCAGGACTTGGTGTCAGCTCAGAAATTGCTCAGTTCCCCAAAGAAGCTGAATTCTGCAAATTGCTGCTGTTGCTCTTGAAATGATGTCATCAGGTGGGTGTTTTGGTGTAATACACTGAAAACCAGAGCAGAAATGCTGAAATATTCCGATGATATGCATGGTCTCTGCACCAAACCACCATGTCTCACCCTAAGTATGTCTGCCGCTTGTTCTTTTGTACTGCCAGCTGATTGTGAAAGTACAGTATAAAAACCATCTTTATGGAGAGATCTTTCTGGTTTAGGCTTAGTATAAGTGTCTCAAGTAGCCGGGGCTTTTGTTTGGGCCTAATCCATAAGGACGGATGGCTTTCCTCCTCATCTCAAGATGAATGTGGTAGAAAATATAAATCAAAGAAACATCCTTTGGCCTAGCCTTGCCTTGCCTTGCCTTATTTCCTTCTCATCCTGTTCTCTGTCCCAGCCTCTCTCACTAAGCCCTCGTCTGGCTGCATGTCTCTTCTTTCCTCTCTCCTTTTCTCAAACTCTCCTGCTTCCTGGCTTTCGTCTTTCAATTCCTCCATTTCAGTCCTGCAGCCCGGCACTACTTTTTCCTCTTGCCTCCCTTTGGCCTGCTCCCTTGGCTTTCTCCCTCTGTTCCATATCCTTCTTTCCGACTTGTCTCTTGGAGACTTTTGGCCACTTTGGACCCAAGTCTGGGCATGTTTTAGAAACTTTTCAGAGGCTTCGCTGGTGACAGGGGGGACAGCAGGCAGTGACAAGCCCGGGGCTGACAGGCTCCCCCTCCCCTAGCGGGCGCTCGGCTGCCACACCCAGCTGACATAGAACCTTTGTCACAATGCCCGCTACTGTGGTGAGGATGCGGGCACTCTGCAGGTGTCAGGGACCCAGCAGGACTTGCTGTCAGCTCAGCAATTGCTCAGTTCCCCAAAGAAGCTGAATTCTGCAAATTGCTGCTTTTGCTCTTGAAATGATGTCATCAGGTGGGTGTTTTGGTGTAATACACTGAAAACCAGAGCAGAAATGCTGAAATATTCCCATGATATGCATGGTCTCTGCACCAAACCACGATATCTCAGCCTAAGTATGTCTGCCGCTTGTTCTTTTGTACTGACAGAAGATTGTGGAAGTACAGTATAAAAACCATCTTTATGGAGAGATCTTTTTGGTTTAGTCTTAGTCTAAGCGTCTCAAGTAGCCGGGGCTTTTGTTTGGGCCTAATCCATAAGGTCTGATGGCTTTCCTCTCATCTCAAGATGAATGTGGTAGAAAATATAAATCAAAGAAACATCCTTTGGCCTAGCCTTGCCTTGCCTTGCCTTGCCTTATTTCCTTCTCATCCTGTTCTCTGTCCCAGCCTCTCTCACTAAGCCCTCGTCTGGCTGCATGTCTCTTCTTTCCTCTCTCCTTTTCTCAAACTCTCCTGCTTCCTGGCTTTCGTCTTTCAATTCCTCCATTTCAGTCCTGCAGCCCCCTCACTAGTTTTTCCTCTTGCCTCCCTTGGGCCTGCTCCCTTGGCTTTTTCCCTCTGTTCCATATCCTTCTTCCCGACTTGTCTCTTGGAGACTTTTGGCCACTTTGGACCCAAGTCTGGGCATGTTTTGGAAACTTTTCAGAGGCCTCGCTGGTGACAGGGGGGACAGCAGGCAGTGACAGGCCCGGGGCTGACAGGCTCCCCCTCCCCTAGCGGGCGCTCGGTTGCCACACCCAGCTGACATAGAACCTTTGTCACAATGCCCGCGACCGTGGTGAGGACGCGGGCACTCTGCAGGTGACAGGGACCCAGCAGGACTTGCTGTCAGCTCAGCAATTGCTCAGTTCCCCAAAGAAGCTGAATTCTGCAAATTGCTGCTTTTGCTCTTGAAATGATGTCATCAGGTGGGTCTTTTGGTGTAATACACTGAAAACCAGAGCAGAAATGCTGAAATATTCCCATGATATGCATGGTCTCTGCACCAAACCACCATGACTCAGCCTAAGTACATCTGCCGCTTGTTCTTTTGTACTGACAGAAGATTGTGGAAGTACAGTATAAAAACCATCTTTATGGAGAGATCTTTCTGGTTTAGGCTTAGTCTAAGCGTCTCAAGTAGCCGGGGCTTTTGTTTGGGCCTAATCCATAAGGTTTGATGGCTTTCTTCTCATCTCAAGATGAATGTGGTAGAAAATATAAATCAAAGAAACGTCCTTTGGCCTATCCTTGCCTTGCCTTGCCTTGCCTTGCCTTATTTCCTTCTCATCCTGTTCTCTGTCCCAGCCTCTCTCACTAAGCCCTCGTCTGGTTGCATGTCTCTTCTTTCCTCTCTCCTTTTCTCAAACTCTCCTGCTTCCTGCCTTTCGTCTTTCAATTCCTCCATTTCAGTCCTGCAGCCCCGCACTACTTTTTTCTCTTGCCTCCCTTTGGCTTGCTCCCTTGGCTTTCTCCCTCTCTTCCATATCCTTCTTCACGACTTGTCTGTTGGAGACTTTTGGCCACTTTGGACTCAAGTCTGGGCATGTTTTGGAAACTTTTCAGAGGCCTCGCTGAGACACGGGGGACAGCAGGCAGTGACAGGCCCGGGGCTGACAGGCTCCCCCTCCCCTAGCGGGCGCTCGGCTGCCACACCCAGCTGACGTAGAACCTTTGTCACAATGCCCGCTACTGTGGTGAGGATGCGGGCACTCTGCAGGTGGCAGGGACCCAGCAGGACTTGCTGTCAGCTCAGCAATTGCTCAGATCCCCAAAGAAGCTGAATTCTGCAACTTGCTGCTTTTGCTCTTGAAATGATGTCATCAGGTGGGTGTTTTGGTGTAATACACTGAAAACCAGAGCAGAAATGCTGAAATATTCCCATGATATGCATGGTCTCTGCACCAAACCACCATGTCTCAGCCTAAGTACATCTGCCGCTTGTTCTTTTGTACTGCCAGCTGATTGTGAAAGTACAGTATAAAAACCATCTTCATGGAGATATCTTTGTGGTTTAGACTTATTCTAAGTGTCTCAAGTAGCCGGGGCTTTTGTTTGGGCCTAATCCATAAGGTCTGATGGCTTTCCTCCTCATCTCAAGATGAATGTGGTAGAAAATATAAACCAAGGAAACGTCCTTTGGCCTAGCCTTGCCTTGCCTTGCCTTATTTCCTTCTCATCCTGTTCTCTGTCCCAGCCTCTCTCACTAACCCCTCGTCTGGCTGCATGTCTCTTCTTTCCTCTCTCCTTTTCTCAAACTCTCCTGCTTCCTGGCTTTCGTCTTTCAATTCCTCCATTTCAGTCCTGCAACCCGGCACTACATTTTCCTCTTGCCTCCCTTTGGCCTGCTCCCTTGGCTTTCTCCCTCTCTTCCATATCCTTCTTCCCGACTTGTCTCTTGGAGACTTTTGGCCACTTTGGAGCCAAGTCTGGGGATGTTTTGGAAACTTTTCAGAGGCCTCGCTGGTGACAGGGGGGACAGCAGGCAGTGACAGGCCCGGGGCTGACAGGCTCCCCCTCCCCTAGCGGGCGCTCGGCTGCCGCGCCCAGCTGACATAGAAACTTTATCACAATGCCCGCTACCGTGGTGAGGATGCGGGCACTCTGCAGGTGACAGGGACCCAGCAGGACTTGCTGTCAGCTCAGCAATTGCTCAGTTCCCCAAAGAAGCTGAATTCTGCAACTTGCTGCTTTTCCTCTTGAAATGATGTCATCAGGTGGGTGTTTTGGTGTAATACACTGAAAACCAGAGCAGAAATGCTGAAATATTCCCATGATATGCATGGTCTCTGCACCAAACCACCATGTCTCAGCCTAAGTACATCTGCCGCTTGTTCTTTTGTACTGCCAGCTGATTGTGAAAGTACAGTATAAAAACCATCTTTATGGAGAGATCTTTCTGGTTTAGGCTTAGTGTAAGTGTCTCAAGTAGCCGGGGCTTTTGTTTGGGCCTAATCCATAAGGTCTGATGGCTTTCCTCTCATCTCAAGATGAATGTGGTAGAAAATATAAATCAAAGAAACGTCCTTTGGCCTAGCCTTGCCTTGCCTTATTTCCTTCTCATCCTGTTCTCTGTCCCAGCCTCTCTCACTAAGCCCTCGTCTGGCTGCATGTCTCTTCTTTCCTCTCTCCTTTTCTCAAACTCTCCTGCTTCCTGGCTTTCGTCTTTCAATTCCTCCATTTCAGTCCTGCAGCCCGGCACTACTTTTTCCTCTTGCCTCCCTTGCTGAATTCTGCAAATTGGTGCTTTTGCTCTTGAAATGATGTCATCAGGTGGGTCTTTTGGTGTAATACACTGAAAACCAGAGCAGAAATGCTGAACTATTCCCATGATATGCATGGTCTCTGCACCAAACCACCATGACTCAGCCTAAGTACATCTGCCGCTTGTTCTTTTGTACTGCCAGCTGATTGTGGAAGTACAGTATAAAAACCATCTTTATGGAGAGATCTTTGTGGTTTAGGCTTAGTCTAAGCGTCTCAAGTAGCCGGGGCTTTTGTTTGGGCCTAATCCATAAGGTCTGATGGCTTTCCTCCTCATCTCAAGATGAATGTGGTAGAAAATATAAATCAAAGAAACGTCCTTTGGCCTAGCCTTGCCTTGCCTTGCCTTATTTCCTTCTCATCCTGTTCTCTGTCCCACCCTCTCTCACTAACCCCTCCTCTGGCTGCATGTCTCTTCTTTCCTCTCTCCTTTTCTCAAACTCTCCTGCTTCCTGGCTTTCGTCTTTCAATTCCTCCATTTCAGTCCTGCAGCCCGGCACTGCTTTTTCCTCTTGCCTCCCTTTGGCCTGCTCCCTTGCCTTTCTCCCTCTGTTTCATATCCTTCTTCCTGACGTCTCTCTTGGAGACTTTTGGCCACTTTGGAGCCAAGTCTGTGGATGTTTTGGAAACTTTTCAGAGGCCTCGCTGGTGACAGGGGGGACAGCAGGCAGTGACAGGCCCGGGGCTGACAGGCTCCCCCTCCCCTAGCGGGCGCTCAGCTGCCACACCCAGCTGACATAGAACCTTTGTCTACAATGCCCGCGACCGTGCTGAGGATGTAGGCACTCTGCAGGTGACAGGGACCCAGCAGGACTTGCTGTCAGCTCAGCAGTTGCTCAGTTCCCCAAAGAAGCTGAATTCTGCAAATTGCTGCTTTTGCTCTTGAAATGATGTCATCAGGTGGGTGTTTTGGTGTAATACACTGAAAACCAGAGCAGAAATGCTGAACTATTCCCATGATATGCATGGTCTCTGCACCAAACCACCATGACTCAGCCTAAGTACATCTGCCGCTTGTTCTTCTGTACTGACAGAAGATTGTGGAGGTACAGTATAAAAACCATCTTTATGGAGAGATCTTTGTGGTTTAGACTTATTCTAAGTGTCTCAAGTAGCCGGGGCTTTTGTTTGGGCCTAATCCATAAGGTCTGATGGCTTTCCTCCTCATCTCAAGATGAATGTGGTAGAAAATATAAATCAAAGAAACGTCCTTTGGCCTAGCCTTGCCTTGCCTTGCCTTGCCTTATTTCCTTCTCATCCTGTTCTCTGTCCCAGCCTCTCTCACTAACCCCTCGTCTGGCTGCATGTCTCTTCTTTCCTCTCTCCTTTTCTCAAACTCTCCTGCTTCCTGGCTTTCGTCTTTCAATTCCTCCATTTCAGTCCTGCAGCCCGGCACTGCTTTTTCCTCTTGCCTCCCTTTGGCCTGCTCCCTTGCCTTTCTCCCTCTGTTCCATATCCTTCTTCCCGACGTGTCTCTTGGAGACTTTTGGCCACTTTGGAGCCAAGTCTGGGGATGTTTTGGAAACTTTTCAGAGGCCTTGCTGGTGACACGGGGGACAGCAGGCAGTGACAGGCCTGGGGCTGACAGGCTCACCCTCCCCTAGCGGGCGCTCGGTTGCCACACCCAGCTGACATAGAACCTTTGTCACAATGCCCGCTACCGTGGTGAGGATGCGGGCACTCTGCAGGTGACAGGGACCCAGCAGGACTTGCTGTCAGCTCAACAGTTGCTCAGTTCCCCAAAGAAGCTGAATTCTGCAAATTGCTGCTTTTGCTCTTCAAATGATGTCATCAGGTGGGTGTTTTGGTGTAATACACTGAAAACCAGAGCAGAAATGCTGAACTATTCCCATGATATGCATGGTCTCTGCACCAAACCACCATGACTCAGCCTAAGTACATCTGCCGCTTGTTCTTTTGTACTGCCAGCTGATTGTGGAAGTACAGTATAAAAACCATCTTTATGGAGAGATCTTTGTGGTTTAGGCTTAGTCTAAGCGTCTCAAGTAGCCGGGGCTTTTGTTTGGGCCTAATCCATAAGGTCTGATGGCTTTCCTCCTCATCTCAAGATGAATGTGGTAGAAAATATAAATCAAAGAAACGTCCTTTGGCCTAGCCTTGCCTTGCCTTGCCTTATTTCCTTCTCATCCTGTTCTCTGTCCCAGCCTCTCTCACTAAGCCCTCGTCTGGCTGCATGTCTCTTCTTTCCTCTCTCCTTTTCTCAAACTCTCCTGCTTCCTGGCTTTCGTCTTTCAATTCCTCCATTTCATTCCTGCAGCCCGGCACTACTTTTTCCTCTTGCCTCCCTTTGGCCTGCTCCCTTGCCTTTCTCCCTCTGTTCCATATCCTTCTTCCCGACGTCTCTCTTGGAGACTTTTGGCCACTTTGGAGCCAAGTCTGGGCATGTTTTGGAAACTTTTCAGAGGCCTCGCTGGTGACAGGGGGGACAGCAGGCAGTGACAGGCCCGGGGCTGACAGGCTCCCCCTCCCCTAGCAGGCGCTCGGCTGCCACACCCAGCTGACATAGAACCTTTGTCACAATGCCCGCTACCGTGGTGAGGATGCGGGCACTCTGCAGGTGACAGGGACCCAGCAGGACTTGCTGTCAGCTCAGCAATTGCTCAGTTCCCCAAAGAAGCTGAATTCTGCAAATTGCTGCTTTTCCTCTTGAAATGATGTCATCAGGTGGGTGTTTTGGTGTAATACACTGAAAACCAGAGCAGAAATGCTGAAATATTCACATGATATGCATGGTCTCTGCACCAAACCACCATATCTCAGCCTAAGTACATCTGCCGCTGGTTCGTCTGTACTGACAGAAGATTGTGGAGGTTGCAGTATAAAAACCATCTTTATGGAGAGATCTTTGTGGTTTAGGCTTAGTCTAAGCACCTCAAGAAGCCGGGGCTTTTGTTTGGGCCTAATCCATAAGGTCTGATGGCTTTCCTCCTCATCTCAAGATGAATGTGGTAGAAAATATAAATCAAAGAAACGTCCTTTGGCCTAGCCTTGCCTTGCCTTGCCTTATTTCCTTCTCATCCTGTTCTCTGTCCCAGCCTCTCTCACTAACCCCTCGTCTGGCTGCATGTCTCTTCTTTCCTCTCTCCTTTTCTCAAACTCTCCTGCTTCCTGGCTTTCGTCTTTCAATTCCTCCATTTCAGTCCTGCAGCCCCGCACTACTTTTTCCTCTTGCCTCCCTTTGGCCTGCTCCCTTGGCTTTCTCCCTCTCTTCCATATCCTTCTTCCCGACGTGTCTCTTGGAGACTTTTGGCCACTTTGGAGCCAAGTCTGGGGATGTTTTGGAAACTTTTCAGAGGCCTTGCTGGTGACACGGGGGACAGCAGGCAGTGACAGGCCTGGGGCTGACAGGCTCACCCTCCCCTAGCGGGCGCTCGGTTGCCACACCCAGCTGACATAGAACCTTTGTCACAATGCCCGCTACCGTGGTGAGGATGCGGGCACTCTGCAGGTGACAGGGACCCAGCAGGACTGGCTGTCAGCTCAACAGTTGCTCAGTTCCCCAAAGAAGCTGAATTCTGCAAATTGCTGCTTTTCCTCTTGAAATGATGTCATCAGGTGGGTGTTTTGGTGTAATACACTGAAAACCAGAGCAGAAATGCTGAAATATTCACATGATATGCATGGTCTCTGCACCAAACCACCATATCTCAGCCTAAGTACATCTGCCGCTTGTTCTTCTGTACTGACAGAAGATTGTGGAGGTTGCAGTATAAAAACCATCTTTATGGAGAGATCTTTGTGCTTTAGGCTTAGTCTAAGCATCTCAAGAAGCCGGGGCTTTTGTTTGGGCCTAATCCATAAGGTCTGATGGCTTTCCTCCTCATCTCAAGATGAATGTGGTAGAAAATATAAATCAAAGAAACGTCCTTTGGCCTAGCCTTGCCTTGCCTTGCCTTATTTCCTTCTCATCCTGTTCTCTGTCCCAGCCTCTCTCACTAACCCCTCGTCTGGCTGCATGTCTCTTCTTTCCTCTCTCCTTTTCTCAAACTCTCCTGCTTCCTGGCTTTCGTCTTTCAATTCCTCCATTTCAGTCCTGCAGCCCCGCACTACTTTTTCCTCTTGCCTCCCTTTGGCCTGCTCCCTTGGCTTTCTCCCTCTCTTCCATATCCTTCTTCCCGACGTGTCTCTTGGAGACTTTTGGCCACTTTGGAGCCAAGTCTGGGGATGTTTTGGAAACTTTTCAGAGGCCTTGCTGGTGACACGGGGGACAGCAGGCAGTGACAGGCCTGGGGCTGACAGGCTCACCCTCCCCTAGCGGGCGCTCGGTTGCCACACCCAGCTGACATAGAACCTTTGTCACAATGCCCGCTACCGTGGTGAGGATGCGGGCACTCTGCAGGTGACAGGGACCCAGCAGGACTGGCTGTCAGCTCAACAGTTGCTCAGTTCCCCAAAGAAGCTGAATTCTGCAAATTGCTGCTTTTCCTCTTGAAATGATGTCATCAGGTGGGTGTTTTGGTGTAATACACTGAAAACCAGAGCAGAAATGCTGAAATATTCACATGATATGCATGGTCTCTGCACCAAACCACCATATCTCAGCCTAAGTACATCTGCCGCTTGTTCTTCTGTACTGACAGAAGATTGTGGAGGTTGCAGTATAAAAACCATCTTTATGGAGAGATCTTTGTGCTTTAGGCTTAGTCTAAGCATCTCAAGAAGCCGGGGCTTTTGTTTGGGCCTAATCCATAAGGTCTGATGGCTTTCCTCCTCATCTCAAGATGAATGTGGTAGAAAATATAAATCAAAGAAACGTCCTTTGGCCTAGCCTTGCCTTGCCTTGCCTTATTTCCTTCTCATCCTGTTCTCTGTCCCAGCCTCTCTCACTAACCCCTCGTCTGGCTGCATGTCTCTTCTTTCCTCTCTCCTTTTCTCAAACTCTCCTGCTTCCTGGCTTTCGTCTTTCAATTCCTCCATTTCAGTCCTGCAGCCCCGCACTACTTTTTCCTCTTGCCTCCCTTTGGCCTGCTCCCTTGGCTTTCTCCCTCTCTTCCATATCCTTCTTCCCGACGTGTCTCTTGGAGACTTTTGGCCACTTTGGAGCCAAGTCTGGGGATGTTTTGGAAACTTTTCAGAGGCCTTGCTGGTGACACGGGGGACAGCAGGCAGTGACAGGCCTGGGGCTGACAGGCTCACCCTCCCCTAGCGGGCGCTCGGTTGCCACACCCAGCTGACATAGAACCTTTGTCACAATGCCCGCTACCGTGGTGAGGATGCGGGCACTCTGCAGGTGACAGGGACCCAGCAGGACTTGCTGTCAGCTCAACAGTTGCTCAGTTCCCCAAAGAAGCTGAATTCTGCAAATTGCTGCTGTTGCTCTTGAAATGATGTCATCAGGTGGGTGTTTTGGTGTAATACACTGAAAACCAGAGCAGAAATGCTGAACTATTCCCATGATATGCATGGTCTCTGCACCAAACCACCATGACTCAGCCTAAGTACATCTGCCGCTTGTTCTTTTGTACTGCCAGCTGATTGTGGAAGTACAGTATAAAAACCATCTTTATGGAGAGATCTTTGTGGTTTAGGCTTACTCTAAGTGTCTCAAGTAGCCGGGGCTTTTGTTTGGGCCTAATCCATAAGGTCTGATGGCTTTCCTCCTCATCTCAAGATGAATGTGGTAGAAAATATAAATCAAAAAACGTCCTTTGGCCTAGCCTTGCCTTGCCTTTCCTTATTTCCTTCTCATCTTGTTCTCTGTCCCAGCCTCTCTCACTAACCCCTCGTCTGGCTGCATGTCTCTTCTTTCCTCTCTCCTTTTCTCAAACTCTCCTGCTTCCTGGCTTTCGTCTTTCAATTCCTCCATTTCAGTCCTGCAGCCCGACACTACTTTTTCCTCTTGCCTCTCTTTGGCCTGCTCCCTTGGCTTTCTCCCTCTGTTCCATATCCTTCTTCCCGACTTGTCTCTTGGAGACTTTTGGCCACTTTGGAGCCAAGTCTGGGGATGTTTTGTAAACTTTTCAGAAGCCTCGCTGGTGGCAGGGGGGACAGCAGGCAGTGACAGGCCCAGGGCTGACAGGCTCCCCCTCCCCTAGCGGGCGCTCGGCTCCCACACCCAGCTGACATAGAACCTTTGTCACAATGCCCGCGACCGTGCTGAGGATGTAGGCACTCTGCAGGTGGCAGGGACCCAGCAGGACTTGCTGTCAGCTCAGCAATTGCTCAGTTCCCCAAAGAAGCTGAATTCTGCAACTTGCTGCTTTTGCTCTTGAAATGATGTCATCAGGTGGGTGTTTTGGTGTAATACACTGAAAACCAGAGCAGAAATGCTGAAATATTCCCATGATATGCATGGTCTCTGCACCAAACCACCATGACTCAGCCTAAGTACATCTGCCACTTGTTCTTCTGTACTGCCAGCTGATTGTGGAAGTACAGTATAAAAACCATATTTATGGAGAGATCTTTCTGGTTTAGGCTTAGTCTAAGTGTCTCAAGTAGCCGGGGCTTTTGTTTGGGCCTAATCCATATGGTCTGATGGCTTTCCTCTCATCTCAAGATGAATGTGGTAGAAAATATAAATCAAAGAAACGTCCTTTGGCCTAGCCTTGCCTTGCCTTGCCTTGCCTTATTTCCTTCTCATCCTGTTCTCTGTCCCAGCCTCTCTCACTAAGCCCTCGTCTGGCTGCATGTCTCTTCTTTCCTCTCTCCTTTTCTCAAACTCTCCTGCTTCCTGGCTTTCGTCCTTCAATTCCTCCATTTCAGTCCTGCAGCCCGGAACTACATTTTCCTCTTGCCTCCCTTGGGCCTGCTCCCTTGGCTTTCTCCCTCTCTTCCATATCCTTCTTCCCGACTTGTCTCTTGGAGACTTTTGGCCACTTTGCACCCAAGTCTGGGCATGTTTTGGAAACTTTTCAGAGGCCTCGCTGGTGACACGGGGGACAGCAGGCAGTGACAGGCCCGGGGCTGACAGGCTCCCCCTCCCCTAGCGGGCGCTCGGCTGCGACACCCAGCTGACATAGAACCTTTATCACAATGCCCGCTACCGTGGTGAGGATGTAGGCACTCTGCAGGTGGCAGGGACCCAGCAGGACTTGGTGTCAGCTCAGAAATTGCTCAGTTCCCCAAAGAAGCTGAATTCTGCAAATTGCTGCTGTTGCTCTTGAAATGATGTCATCAGGTGGGTGTTTTGGTGTAATACACTGAAAACCAGAGCAGAAATGCTGAAATAGTCCCATGATATGCATGGTCTCTGCACCAAACCACCATGACTCAGCCTAAGTATGTCTGTCGCTTGTTCTTTTGTACTGCCAGCTGATTGTGGAAGTACAGTATAAAAACCATCTTTATGGAGAGATCTTTCTGGTGTAGGCTTAGTCTAAGTGTCTCAAGTAGCCGGGGCTTTTATTTAGGCCTAATCCATAAGGTCTGATGGCTTTCCTGTCATCTCAAGATGAATGTGGTAGAAAATATAAATCAAAAAACGTCCTTTGGCCTAGCCTTGCCTTGCCTTTCCTTATTTCCTTCTCATCTTGTTCTCTGTCCCAGCCTCTCTCACTAACTCCTCATCTGGCTGCATGTCTCTTCTTTCTTCTCTCCTTTTCTCAAACTCTCCTGCTTCCTGGCTTTCGTCTTTCAATCCCTCCATTTCAGTCCTGCAGCCCGACACTACTTTTTCCTCTTGCCTCTCTTTGGCCTGCTCCCTTGGCTTTCTCCCTCTCTTCCATATCCTTCTTCCCGACTTGTCTCTTGGAGACTTTTGGCCACTTTGGAGCCAAGTCTGGGGATGTTTTGGAAACTTTTCAGAAGCCTTGCTGGTGGCAGGGGGGACAGCAGGCAGTGACAGGCCCAGGGCTGACAGGCTCCCCCTCCCCTAGCGGGCGCTCGGCTGCCACACCCAGCTGACATAGAACCTTTGTCACAATGCCCGCGACCGTGCTGAGGATGCGGGCACTCTGCAGGTGGCAGGGACCCAGCAGGACTTGCTGTCAGCTCAGTAATTGCTCAGTTCCCCAAAGAAGCTGAATTCTGCAACTTGCTGCTTTTGCTCTTGAAATGATGTCATCAGGTGGGTGTTTTGGTGTAATACACTGAAAACCAGAGCAGAAATGCTGAAATATTCCCATGATATGCATGGTCTCTGCACCAAACCACCATGACTCAGCCTAAGTACATCTGCCACTTGTTCTTCTGTACTGACAGAAGATTGTGGAAGTACAGTATAAAAACCATCTTTATGGAGAGATCTTTGTGGTTTAGGCTTAGTCTAAGTGTCTCAAGTAGCCGGGGCTTTTGTTTGGGCCTAATGCATATGGTCTGATGGCTTTCCTCTCATCTCAAGATGAATGTGGTAGAAAATATAAACCAAGGAAACGTCCTTTGGCCTAGCCTTGCCTTGCCTTGCCTTATTTCCTTCTCATCCTGTTCTCTGTCCCAGCCTCTCTCACTAAGCCCTCGTCTGGCTGCATGTCTCTTCTTTCCTCTCTCCTTTTCTCAAACTCTCCTGCTTCCTGGCTTTCGTCCTTCAATTCCTCCATTTCATTCCTGCAGCCCGGCACTACATTTTCCTCTTGCCTCCCTTGGGCCTGCTCCCTTGGCTTTCTCCCTCTCTTCCATATCCTTCTTCCCGACTTGTCTTTTGGAGACTTTTGGCCACTTTGCACCCAAGTCTGGGCATGTTTTGGAAACTTTTCAGAGGCCTCGCTGGTGACACGGGGGACAGCAGGCAGTGACAGGCCTGGGGCTGACAGGCTCCCCCTCCCCTAGCGGGCGCTCGGCTGCCACACCCAGCTGACATAGAACCTTTATCACAATGCCCGCTACCGTGGTGAGGATGTAGGCACTCTGCAGGTGGCAGGGACCCAGCAGGACTTGGTGTCAGCTCAGAAATTGCTCAGTTCCCCAAAGAACTGAATTCTGCAAATTGCTGTTTTTGCTCTTGAAATGATGTCATCAGGTGGGTGTTTTGGTGTAATACACTGAAAACCAGAGCAGAAATGCTGAAATAGTCCCATGATATGCATGGTCTCTGCACCAAACCACCATGACTCAGCCTAAGTATGTCTGTCGCTTGTTCTTTTGTACTGCCAGCTGATTGTGGAAGTACAGTATAAAAACCATCTTTATGGAGAGATCTTTCTGGTGTAGGCTTAGTCTAAGTGTCTCAAGTAGCCGGGGCTTTTGTTTAGGCCTAATCCATAAGGTCTGATGGCTTTCCTCTCATCTCAAGATGAATGTGGTAGAAAATATAAATCAAAGAAACGTCCTTTGGCCTAGCCTTGCCTTGCCTTGCCTTAGTGCCTGCTCATCCTGTTCTCTGTCCCAGCCTCTCTCACTAACTCCTCATCTGGCTGCATGTCTCTTCTTTCCTCTCTCCTTTTCTCAAACTCTCCTGCTTCCTGGCTTTCGTCTTTCAATTCCTCCATTTCAGTCCTGCAGCCCGGCACTACTTTTTCCTCTTGCCTCCCTTTGGCCTGCTCACAATGCCCGCTACCGTGGTGAGGATGTGGGCACTCTGCAGGGGCAGGGTTTTGGTGCAGGGCTTAGGGTCAGGATCTGGGGTGCAGGGTTTGGGAAGAGTATTTTGGGGTGCAGGATTTTGGGTGCCGTGTTTGCGGGGCAGGTTTGGGTTGATCACTGCACCTTTTCCTTTCTCCAGGTGCAGAGCCCGTGCCTCACTTGGTTCCGTCTGCAAACAGCGCCCATCCCAGCTCGAATCCCCCTGCCCCTCTCACCCTGTGCAGCTCTTTGTGCGCTGAGCTCCGCACTCAGCACCAGCGGGTGCGGCTCCTCCTGAGGGGCTGGGGGTAGGGGGCGGGGCCAAGGGCTGGTTTGAGGGGGCGGGGCTGAGGCGGCGAGCTGCGATTGGCCGACCGGGACGCAGCGGCCGTTCCCGCCTGAGCCTTGGGGCGGAGCCAGAGCGGGAGTGCGGGGTGGCGGCCGGGCCAGGAGCCGCCCGCAGAGCGCCCGGAGAGCGGGCTTCGGGGACTCTGCCCGGGAACGAGCGGCAGGAGGAGAGGAGACGGCCCCAGCGGTACCGGGTGAGCTTCTGGTTGGAGCCTGGGAGCTGTTCCTCCCAGCGAGGGCTGTCGGGCACTGAACAGGCTGTCCAGGGCAGGGCTGGAGCCGCCATCCCTGGAGGGGTTTCCACAGGAGCTCCTGAGGGCCGTGGGCAGTGCCGGGGGGTTGTGCTTGGACTCCAGCACCTTCAAGGTGTTTGACACCCAAAGGGATTCTGTGGCACACTCCATTTTCACATTGCCATGGAGCCCGGAGGTCCCAGCGGGGTTTGGATCAGCGTGTTCTGGAACATTCTCAGTGGTCGGGTCTGTGTGCAGAGTGTGGTGGGAACGAGAAGAGAGGAGATGGAGAGAACAGTGGGGAGGTGGAGGAGCAGGAGTGGAGGTGAATACCAGAGAGAGCGAGTGTGTGCGGATCAGCAGTGATCACCCCAAACCTGCCCCGCAGACACGGCACCCAAAATCCTGCACCCCAAAATACTCTTCCCAAACCTGCACCCCAGATCCTGACCCCAAGCCCTGCACCAAAACCCTGCCCCTCAATCCTGCACCCCCAAATCCTCCACTCCCGATCCTGTCTTCCCAAACCCTGCACCCCAAATCCTGCACCCCAAATTCGGCCCTACCAAACTCTGCACCCCTTAATCCTACAACTGAAACCTTGCACCCCCTAATCCTGCCCTCCCTACCTTCCTGAACCCCGAAACCTGCACCCCAAACCCTGCATTCCCAAATCTTTCCGTCCTATACCCTACACCCCTAAACCTGCCCCCAAACCCTGCACCCCAAAGAATTCCCTCCCAAACCCTGCACCTCCAAATCCTGCACCTCAAAGGCCTGGAAACCCAAGCCCTTCAACCCCATCCCTGCAACACCAAATCCTGTACCCCAAACCCAGCACCCCAGAATCCTGCACCCCAAATCCTGCCTACCAAACCTTTCACTGCAAACCCCTGCACCCCAAGATTGTGCTGCCCTAAACACTGAACCCCCAAATCCTGCAGCCCCAGGTCCTTGCCTCCCAAAACTCTGCACCCCCAAATCCTGCACCCCAAATCTCTCACCCCCAAATCCTTCCCCCACCACCGTACACCCTCAGATCCTTCAACCCCATCCCCTGCACCCCAAAACTCCACACCTCCAAATCCTGATCCCTGAAACCCCGTACCCCCAAATCTTGTGCCCCAGTCCTATGCACCCCACAGTCTGCACCCCAAATGCTGCACTCTTAGACCTGACTTCTAAACCCTGCACCCCCAAACAGTGCACCCCCAAATCCTGAAGCCCCAGATCCTTCCCTCCGATACCCTGCACCCCCACATCCTGAACCCCCAAATCCTGCACCCCTAATCCTCCACCCTTTTAACACTGCACCCCCAAAACCTGAACCACCAAATCTTTCACCCCCAAAACCTCCCTCCTCCAAACCCTGCCCTTCAAAATGCTGCACCCCCAAATCCTTCTCCCCAACACCCTGCACCCCCAGATCCTGACCCCAAAACCCTGCACCCCAAATCCTGTACCCCAAAGCCCTGCACTCTCAAATCATACATGCCCAGAACGTGCACCCTAAACTGTGCACCCCAAAATCCTAAACCCCTTAACCCTGCACCCCCAAATCCTTCAGACCCATGTGCCGAACCCAGCACCCCAAAATCTACCCCCCAAAACCTACATCCCCAAATCCTGTACCCCCAGGTCCTGAACAGCCAAAATCTGCACCCCCAATTCTGCCTCCCCAAGACCTGCACCCCCAATTCTGCCTCCACAAGACCTTGACCTCCACATCCTGAATCTCCAAACGCAGCAACCCCAAAACACTACACCCCCAATCCCTGCACCCCCAAATCATTGTCCTTCAAATCCCACACCCAACGCTCGTACACCCCAAGATCTTGCACCCCCACACACTGCACCCCAAATCCTGCACCCCCAAATCCTCCAGCCCCATGTCCCAAACCCCCAAACCCTGCACCCTCAAGTCTTGCACCCCCAAACCATTCTCCCCCAAATCCTGCAACCCCAAACCCCACACCTCCTGCACCCCAAAATTCGACACCTCCAAATCCTAAACCCTTAAACCCTGCATCTCGCAAATTCTTCCCCCCAAAACAGTGCCCCCAAACCCTGCACCCCAGATCCTGCAGCCCCTAACTCTGCACCCCAAACGCTGCACCCTCAGATCCTGCGTCCCCAACCCTGCACCCCAAATCCTTTACCGCAAAATTCCCCAAACCTGCAAACCCGAATCCTGCACCCCCAGTTCCTAAACATGCAAACCCTGCACCCCCAAACATTCAGCCCAAAGCCCTGCACCCCCAAATCCTGCCGTACACAACCCTTCACCCCAAACCTCTTCAACCCAAGATACTGAAACCCTAAGCCCTGCACCCCAAACCTACATCCCCAAATCCTGCACCCCCAGGTCCTGAACACCCAAAATCTGCACCCCCAAATCCCTGAACTCCAAAAACCTGCACCCCCAATTCTGCCTCCCCAAGACCTGCACCCCCAAACCCTGCACCACTAAACCCTGCACCCCCAAACCCTGTACCCCAAATCCTGACCCCCACAAGTTGCACCCTAAAAACCTGCACCCCAAATCCTGTCCTACCCAACCCTTCACGCCAAACCCTTTCACCCCAAGATCGTGCTGCCCTAAACCCTGCACCCCAAAATCATCCCTCCCAACCCTGCCCCCCAAACCCTGTCCCCCTAAAGCCTGACCCCTAAACCCTGCTCCCCAAAACCCTGCTATCCCCAATCTTGCACCCCCAGATCCTGCTGCTCCAAACCCTGCACCCCAAATCCTCCAGCCCCACGTAACGATCTCCCAATCCCTGCACCCCACAACCCTGCACCCCACAACCCCTTCACCCCAAAATCCTGCACCCCCAGCCCTACCCCGTAAACTTTCCACCCCCAATCCTGCCCTACCAAGCCCTCCACCCCAAACCCCTGCACCCCAAGATCCTGCACCCTAAACCCTGCACCCCTATATCCTCCTTCCCCAAACCCTGCACCCCAAACCACTGCACTCCAAACCACTGCACCCCTAAACCCTGAACCCCCAAATCCTGCACCCCTGGAACCTGCAACCACAGACCCTGTAGCCCCAAATCAGGCCCCGCAAAATCCTGCTCCCCTGGCCTTGCACCCCCAAATCCTGCACCACCTAATCCTCCAAACCCCTAACACAACCCCCTAAACCCCTTGTCCCCAGGGCCCATTGTGACATCCCAGGACCCCCCATTGTCCCCAGGGCTCATTGTGACACCATGGGGGACCCCCTTGTCGCTGGGGACCCATTGTAACACCATGGGGACCTCCCCTTGTCCTCAAGCCCCATTGTGATATCCTGGGGAGCCCCCTTTGTCCCCAGGGCCCATTGTGACATCCCAGGACCCCACATTGTCCCCAGGGCCCATTGTGACATCCTGGGGACCCCTCTTTGTCCCCAGGACCCATTGTGACGTCCCAGGACCCCCCATTGTCCCCAGAGCGCATTGTGACATCCTGGAGACCCTTTTTGTCCGCAGGGCCCATTGTGACGTCCCAGGACCCCCCATTGTCCCCAGGGTCCATTGTTACATCCTGGGGACCCCCTTGTCCCCAGGACCCATCGTGACATCCTGGGCACCCTCCTTTGTCCCCCGGGACCATTGTAACACCGTGGGGACCCCCTTTGTCCCCAGGGCCCATTGTGACACTGTGGGGACCCCCCTCGTCCCCAGGGCCTATTGTTACGTCCCAGGACCCCCCTTTGTCCCCAGGGCCCATTGTGACACCTTGGGGACCCCCCTTGTCACTGGGGACCCATTGTGACACCATGGGGACCACCCCTTGTCCTCAGGGCCTATTGTGAACATCCTGGGGAACCTCCATTGTCCCCAGAGCCCAGTGTGAGATTCTGGGGACCCTCTCTGTTCCCCGGGCTCATTGTGACTTTCAGGGGACCCCCCCTTTGTCCCCAGGGCCGATTGTGAGGTCCTAGGGCCCCTCTGTGTCCCCAGGACCCGTTGTGACACTGTAGGGACCCCTCTTTGTCCCCAGGGCCCCTTGTGACATCCTGGCGACCCCCCCTTGCCCCAGGGCCCATTGTGACGTCCCAGGACCCCCCATAGTCGCCACGGCCCATTGTGACATCCTGGGGATCCCTCCTTGTCCCCAGGGCCCATTGTGACATCCTGGGGATCCCTCCTTGTCCCCAGGGCCCATTGTGACTTCCCAGGACCCCCCATTGTCCCCAGGGCCCATTGTGACACCTTGGGGACCCCCCTTGTCACTGGGGACCCATTGTGACACCATGGGGACCACCCCTTGTCCTCAGGGCTTATTGTGAACATCCTGGAGAACCTCTATTTTCCCCAGAGTCCATTGAGAGATCCTGGGGACCCCCTTGTCCCCAGGTCCCATTGTGACATCCTGGGGAGCCTCTTTTTCCCCAGGGCCCATTGTGACATCCTGGGGACCCCTCTTTGTCCCCAGGGCCCATTGTGACGTCCCAGGACCCCCCATTGTCCCCAGGGCCCATTGTGACATCCCAGGACCCCCTTGTACCCAGGACCCATCGTGACACCATGGGGACCCTCCTTGTCACTGGGGACCCATTCCGACACCCTGGGGAGCCCCCCCATGTCCTCAGGGCCCATTGTGACATTATGGGCACCCCCATTTGTCCCCCGGGACCATTGTAACACCGTGGGGACCCCCTTTGTCCCCAGGGCCCATTGTGACACTGTGGGGACCCTCCTTGTCCCCAGGGCCTATTATTCCGTCCCGGGACCCCCACTGTCCCCAGGACCCCCCATTGTGACACCTTGGGGACCCCCTTGTCACTAGGGACCCATTGTGACACCATGGGGACCACCCCTTGTCCTCAGGGCCTATTGTGAACATCCTGGGGAACCTCCATTGTCCCCAGAGCCTACTGTGAGATCCTGGGGACCCCCTTGTCCCCAGGTCCCATTGTGACATCCTGGGGAGCCTCTTTGTCCCCAGGGCCCATTGTGACATCCTGGGGACCCCCTTTGTACCCAGGGCCCATTGTGATGTCCCAGGACCCCACATTGTCCCCAGGGCCCATTGTGACATCCCAGGAACCCCATTGTCCCAAGGGCCCATTGTGACATCCAGGGGACCCCCCTTTGTCTCCAGGACGCATTGTGACACCGTGGGGACCTCATTAGTCCCCGGGCCCATTGTGACATCCTAGGGACCACCCTTTGTCCCCAGGGCTCATTGTGGCACCATGGGGACCCCCTTTGTCACTGTGGCACATTGTGATATCCCAGAACCCCACTTTATCCCCATGGCCCATTTTGACATCCTGGGGACCCCCTTTCTCCCCAGGGGCCGTTGTGACATTCAGGGGACCCCACCTTGTCCCCAGGGCCCATTGTAATGTCCCAGGACCCCTGCTTGTCCCCAGGGCCCATTGTGACATCATGGGGACCCCATTTGTCACTGGGGCTCATTGAGACATCGTGGGGACCAATTTTGTCCCCAGGGCCGATTGTGACGTCCCAGGTCCTCCCGTTGTCCCCAGGGCCCATTGTGACAGTCAGGGGACCCCCCTTTGTCACTGGGGCCCATTGTGACATCCCAGGACCCCCCATTGTCCCCAGGGCCCATTGTGACATCCTGGGGACCCCTCTTTGTCCCCAGGACCCATTGTGACGTCCCAGGACCCCCCATTGTCCCCAGAGCCCATTGTGACATCCTGGAGACCCCCTTTGTCCCCAGGGCCCATTGTGATGTCCCAGGACCCCCCATTGTCCCCAGGGTCCATTGTTACATCCTGGGGACCCCCTTGTCCCCAGGACCCATCGTGACACCATGGGGACCACCCCTTGTCCTCAGGGCCTATTGTGAACATCCTGGGGAACCTCCATTGTCCCCAGAGCCCATTGTGAGATCCTGTGGAGACCCTTGTCCCCAGGTCCCATTGTGACATCCTGGGGACCCCCTTTATCGCCAGGGCCCATTGTGACGTCCCAGGACCCCCCATTGTCCCCAGGGCCCATTGTGACATTCAGGGGACCCCCCTTTGTCACTGGGGCTCATTGAGACATCGTGGGGACCAACTTTGTCCCCAGGGCCCATTGTGACGTCCCGGGACCTCCCGTTGTCCCCAGTGTCCATTGTGACATCCGAGGAGCCCAGTTTGTCCCCAAGACCCATTTTGATATTGAGGGGAGCCACGTTTGTCCCCAGGGCCCATTGTGACAACATGGGCACCCCCGCTTGTCATTGGGGACCCATTGTGACACCATGGAGACCCCCGCTTGTCCTCAGGGTCCATTGTGACATCTTGGGCACCTCCCATTGTCCCCAGGACCCATTGTGACATCCTGGGGACCCCCTTGCTCCCAGGGCCCATTGTGGCACCATGGGGACATCCCCTTTGTCCCCAGGGACCATTGTGACATCCCAGGACCCCCCTTTGTCCCCAGGGCCCATTATGACGTCCCAAGAGCCCCCATTGTCCCCAGGACCCATTGTGACATTCAGGGGACCCCTTTGTCACTGGGGCCCATTGTGAAATCCCAGGACCCCACATTGTCCCCAGGGCCCATTGTGACATCCTGGGGACCCCACTTGTCCCCAAGACCCATTGTGACACTATGGGGACCCCACCTTGTGCCCAGAGCCCACTGTGACACTGTGTGTACCACCCTTGTCCCCAGGGCCCATTGTGACATCCTGGGGACCCCCTCTTGTCAGTGGGGCCCATTGTGACGTCCCAGGACCCCCCATTGTCCCCAGGGCCCATTGTGACATCCTGGGGATCCCTCCTTGTCCCCAGGGCCCATTGTGACGTCCCAGGACCCCCCATTGTCACTGGGGCCCATTGTGACATCCTGGCGATCCCTCCTTGTCCCCAGGGCCCATTGTGACGTCCCAGGACCCCCATTTTCCCCAGGGCCCATTGTGACATCCTCGGCACCCCCTTGTCCCCAGGGCCCATTGTGACATTCAGGGGACCCCTCTTTGTCCCCAGGGCCCATTGTGACATCCTGGGGACCCCACTTGTCTCCAGGGCCCATTGTGATGTCCCAGGACCCCCCATTGTCCCCAGGGCCCATTGTGACATTCAGGGGACCCCCCTTTGTCCCCAGGGCCCATTCTGATACCGTGGGGACCCCCTTTGTCCCCAGGGCCCATTGTGACATCCTGGGGACCCTCCTTGTCCCCAGAGCCCATTGTGACATCCAGGGAACGCCCTTTGTCCCCAGGGCACATTGTGGCACCATGAGGACCCTCTTTGTCACTGGGGCCCATTGTGACATCCCAGGACTCCCCTTTGTCCCCAGGGCCCATTGTGACATCCCAGGACCCCCCTTTGTCCCCAGGGCCCATTGTAGCACCATGGGGACCCCCTTTGACCCCAGGGCCCATTGTGGCACCATGGCAACCCCTTTTGTCCCAAGGGCCCATTGTGACATTCTTGGACCCCACTTTGTCCCCAGGGCCTATTGTGACACCATGGGGACCCCTCCTTGTCACTGCGGACCCATTGTGACACCATGGGGACCCCCCTTGTCCTCAGGACTCATTCTGACATCCTGGACACCCCCCATTGTCTCCAGGGCCCATTGTGACATCCACTGCACCCTCTTGTCCCCAGGGCCCATTGTGACATTCAGGGGACCCCTCTTTGTCCCCAGCGCCCATTGTGACATCCTGGGGACCCCCCCTTGTCCCCAGGGCCCATTGTGACGTCCCAGGACCCCCCATTGTCCCCAGGGTCCATTGTGACATCCTGGGGACCTCACTTGTCCCCAGGACCCATTGTGACACTATGGGGACCCCCCCTTGTTCCCAGGGCCCATTGTGACACCGTGGGTACCACCCTTGTCTGCAGGGCTCACTGTGACATCCCAGGACCCCCCATTGTCCCCAGGGCCCATTGTGACATTCAGGGGACCCCCCTTTGTCCCCAGGGCCCATTCTGATACCGTGGGGACCCCTTTGTCCCCAGGGCCCATTGTGACATCCTGGGGACCCTCCTTGTCCCCAGAGCCCATTGTGACATCCAGGGGACCCCATTTGTCCCCAGGGCCCATTGTGGCACCATAGGGACCCCCTTTGTCACTAGGGCCCATTGTGACATCCCAGGACCCCCCCTGGTCCCCAGGGCCCATTGTGACATCCTGGGGACCCCCTTTGTCCCAAGACTTCATTGTGACATCCTGGGGACCCCCGTTGTCCTCAGGGTCCATTGTGACAGCCCAGGACCTTACATTGTTCCCAGGGCCCATTGTGATATCTGGGGGACCCCCTTGTTCCCAAGGCCCATTGTGACATCCTGGGGACCTCCTCTTGTCCCCAGGGCCCATTGTGACATCCCAGCACCCCCCATTGTCCCCAGGCCCCATTGTGACATCCTCGGCACCCCCTTGTCCCAAGGGCCCATTGTGACATCCTGGGGACCCCCCCTTGTCCCCAGGGCCCATTGAGACATCCCAGGACCCCCCATTGTCTCCAGGGCCCATTGTGACATCCTGGGGATCCCTCCTTGTCCCCAGGGCCCATTGTAACGTTCCAGGACCCCCCATTGTCCCCATGGCCCATTGTGACATCCTCTGCACCCCCTTGTCCCCAGGGCCCATTGTGACATTCAGGGGACCCCATTGTCCCAAGGGCCCATTGTGACATCCAGGGGACCCCCCTTTGTCTCCAGGACGCATTGTGACACCGTGGGGACCTCATTAGTCCCCGGGGCCCATTGTGACATCCTAGGGACCACCCTTTGTCCCCAGGGCTCATTGTGGCACCATGGGGACCCCCTTTGTCACTGTGGCACATTGTGATATCCCAGAACCCCACTTTATCCCCATGGCCCATTTTGACATCCTGGGGACCCCCTTTCTCCCCAGGGGCCGTTGTGACATTCAGGGGACCCCACCTTGTCCCCAGGGCCCATTGTAATGTCCCAGGACCCCTGCTTGTCCCCAGGGCCCATTGTGACATCATGGGGACCCCATTTGTCACTGGGGCTCATTGAGACATCGTGGGGACCAATTTTGTCCCCAGGGCCGATTGTGACGTCCCAGGTCCTCCCGTTGTCCCCAGGGCCCATTGTGACAGTCAGGGGACCCCCCTTTGTCACTGGGGCCCATTGTGACATCCCAGGACCCCCCATTGTCCCCAGGGCCCATTGTGACATCCTGGGGACCCCTCTTTGTCCCCAGGACCCATTGTGACGTCCCAGGACCCCCCATTGTCCCCAGAGCCCATTGTGACATCCTGGAGACCCCCTTTGTCCCCAGGGCCCATTGTGATGTCCCAGGACCCCCCATTGTCCCCAGGGCCCATTGTGACATTCAGGGGACCCCCCTTTGTCACTGGGGCTCATTGAGACATCGTGGGGACCAACTTTGTCCCCAGGGCCCATTGTGACGTCCCGGGACCTCCCGTTGTTTCCAGTGTCCATTGTGACATCCGAGGAGCCCAGTTTGTCCCCAAGACCCATTTTGATATTGAGGGGAGCCACGTTTGTCCCCAGGGCCCATTGTGACAACATGGGCACCCCCGCTTGTCATTGGGGACCCATTGTGACACCATGGAGACCCCCGCTTGTCCTCAGGGTCCATTATGACATCTTGGGCACCTCCCATTGTCCCCAGGACCCATTGTGACATCCTGGGGACCCCCTTGCTCCCAGGGCCCATTGTGGCACCATGGGGACATCCCCTTTGTCCCCAGGGACCATTGTGACATCCCAGGACCCCCCTTTGTCCCCAGGGCCCATTATGACGTCCCAAGAGCCCCCATTGTCCCCAGGACCCATTGTGACATTCAGGGGACCCCTTTGTCACTGGGGCCCATTGTGAAATCCCAGGACCCCACATTGTCCCCAGGGCCCATTGTGACATCCTGGGGACCCCACTTGTCCCCAAGACCCATTGTGACACTATGGGGACCCCCCCTTGTGCCCAGAGCCCACTGTGACACTGTGTGTACCACCCTTGTCCCCAGGGCCCATTGTGACATCCTGGGGACCCCCTCTTGTCAGTGGGGCCCATTGTGACGTCCCAGGACCCCCCATTGTCCCCAGGGCCCATTGTGACATCCTGGGGATCCCTCCTTGTCCCCAGGGCCCATTGTGACGTCCCAGGACCCCCCATTGTCACTGGGGCCCATTGTGACATCCTGGCGATCCCTCCTTGTCCCCAGGGCCCATTGTGACGTCCCAGGACCCCCATTTTCCCCAGGGCCCATTGTGACATCCTCGGCACCCCCTTGTCCCCAGGGCCCATTGTGACATTCAGGGGACCCCTCTTTGTCCCCAGGACCCATTGTGACATCCTGGGGACCCCACTTGTCTCCAGGGCCCATTGTGATGTCCCAGGACCCCCCATTGTCCCCAGGGCCCATTGTGACATTCAGGGGACCCCCCTTTGTCCCCAGGGCCCATTCTGATACCGTGGGGACCCCCTTTGTCCCCAGGGCCCATTGTGACATCCTGGGGACCCTCCTTGTCCCCAGAGCCCATTGTGACATCCAGGGAACGCCCTTTGTCCCCAGGGCACATTGTGGCACCATGAGGACCCTCTTTGTCACTGGGGCCCATTGTGACATCCCAGGATCCCCCTTTGTCCCCAGGGCCCATTGTGACATCCTGGGGACCCTCCTTGTCCCCAGAGCCAATTGTGACATCCCAGGACCCCACTTTGTCCCCAGGGCTTATTGTGACACCATGGGGATCTCCCTTGTCCCCAGGGCCCATTGTGACATCCCATGACCCCCCTTTGTCCCCAGTGCTATTGTGAAATCCTGGAGACCCCTTTTGTCCCCAGGGCCCATTGTGGCACCATGGGGAACCCCTTTGTCACTGGGGGTATTGTGACATTCCAGGATTCCACTTTGTCCCCAGGGCTCGTTCTGACACCTTGGGGACTCCCATTGTCCCCAGGGCCCATTGTGACATCCTGGGCAACCCCATTGTCCCCAGGGCCTATTGTGACATCTGGGGGACGCCCTTGTCCCCAGGACCCATCGTGGCACCCTGGGGACCCTCCTTGTCACTTGGGCCCATTGTGACACCATGGGGACCCCCCCTTTGTCCCCAGTGCCCATTGTGACATCCTGCGGACCCCCCTTTGTCCCCAGGGCCCATTGTGACATTCAGGGGACCCACCATTGTCCTCAGGGCCCATTGTGACATCCCAGGATCCCCCATTGTCCCCAGGGCCCATTGTGACATCCTCGGCACCCCCTTGTCCCCAGGGCCCATTGTGACATTCAGGGGACCCCTCTTTGTCCGCAGGGCCCATTGTGACATCCTGGGGACCCCCCCTTGTCCCCAGGGCCCATTGTGACATCCCAGGACCCCACATTGTACCCAGGGCCCATTGTGACATCCTGGGGACCCCCCCTTTGTCCCCAGTGCCCATTGTGACATCCTGCGGACCCCCCCTTTGTCCCCAGGGCCCACTGTGACATTCAGGGGACCCACCATTGTCCTCAGGGCCCATTGTGAGTTCCCAGGACCCCCCATTGTCCCCAGGGCCCATTGTGACATCCTCGGCACCCCCTTGTCCCCAGGGCCCATTGTGACATTCAGGGGACCCCTCTTTGTCCGCAGGGCCCATTGTGACATCCTGGGGACCCCCCCTTGTCCCCAGGGCCCATTGTGACATTCAGGGGACCCCCCTTTGTCCCCAGAGCCCATTCTGATACCGTGGGGACCCCCTTTGTCCCCAGGGCCCATTGTGACATGCTGGGTACGCTCTGTGTCCCCAGAGCCCATTGTGTCATCCAGGGGACCCCCTTTGTCCCCAGGGCCCATTGTGGCACCATAGGGACCCCCTTTGTCACTGGGGCCCATTGTGACATCCCAGGACCCCCCCTGGTTCCCAGGGCCCATTGTGACATCCTGGGGACCCCCTTTGTCCCAAGACTTCATTGTGAGAGCCTGGGGACCCCCCTTGTCCTCAGGGTCCATTGTGACAACCCAGGACCTTACATTGTCCCCAGGGCCCATTGTGATATCTGGGGGACCCCCTTGTTCCCAAAGCCCATTGTGACATCCTGGGGACCCCCCCTTGTCCCCAGGGCCCATTATGACATCCCAGGACCCCCCATTGTCCCCAGGGCCCATTGCGACATCCTCGGCATCCCCTTGTCCCCAGGGCCCATTGTGACATCCTGGGGACCCCCCCTTGTCCCCAGGGCCCATTGTGACGTCCCAGGACCCCCCATTGTCCCCAGGGCCCATTGTGACATCCTGGGGATCCCTCCTTGTCCCCAGGGCCCATTGTGACGTCCCAGGACCCCCCATTGTCGCCAGGGCCCATTGTGACATCCTCTGCACCCCCTTGTCCCCAGGGCCCATTGTGACATTCAGGGGACCCCTATTTGTCCCCAGGGCCCATTGTGACATCCTGGGGACCCCCTCTTGTCACTGGGGCCCATTGTGACGTCCCAGGAACCCCCATTGTCCCCAGGGCCCATTGTGACATCCTGGGGATCCCTCCTTGTCCCCAGGGCCCATTGTGACGTCCCAGGACCCCCCATTGTCCCCAGGACCTATTGTGACATTCAGGGGACCCCCTTTGTCACTGGGGCCCATTGTGACACCATGGAGACCCCCGCTTGTCCTCAGGGTCCATTGTGACATCCTGGGCACCCCCCATTTTCCCCAGGACCCATTGTGACATCCTGGCCACCCCCTTGCTCCCAGGGCCCGTTGTAGCACCATGGGGACACCCCCTTTGTCCCCAGGGCCCATTGTGACATCCCAGGACCCCCCTTTGACCCCAGGGCCCATTGTGGCACCATGGCAACCCCTTTTGTCCCAAGGGCCCATTGTGACATTCTTGGACCCCACTTTGTCCCCAGGGCCTATTGTGACACCATGGGGACCCCTCCTTGTCACTGCGGACCCATTGTGACACCATGGGGACCCCCCCTTGTCCTCAGGACTCATTCTGACATCCTGGACACCCCCCATTGTCCCCAGGGCCCATTGTGACATCCACTGCACCCTCTTGTCCCCAGGGCCCATTGTGACATTCAGGGGACCCCTCTTTGTCCCCAGCGCCCATTGTGACATCCTGGGGACCCCCCCTTGTCCCCAGGGCCCATTGTGACGTCCCAGGACCCCCCATTGTCCCCAGGGTCCATTGTGACATCCTGGGGACCTCACTTGTCCCCAGGACCCATTGTGACACTATGGGGACCCCCCCTTGTTCCCAGGGCCCATTGTGACACCGTGGGTACCACCCTTGTCTGCAGGGCTCACTGTGACATCCCAGGACCCCCCATTGTCCCCAGGGCCCATTGTGACATTCAGGGGACCCCCCTTTGTCCCCAGGGCCCATTCTGATACCGTGGGGACCCCTTTGTCCCCAGGGCCCATTGTGACATCCTGGGGACCCTCCTTGTCCCCAGAGCCCATTGTGACATCCAGGGGACCCATTTGTCCCCAGGGCCCATTGTGGCACCATAGGGACCCCCTTTGTCCCAAGACTTCATTGTGACATCCTGGGGACCCCCTTTGTCCCAAGACTTCATTGTGACATCCTGGGGACCCCCGTTGTCCTCAGGGTCCATTGTGACAGCCCAGGACCTTACATTGTTCCCAGGGCCCATTGTGATATCTGGGGGACCCCCTTGTTCCCAAGGCCCATTGTGACATCCTGGGGACCTCCTCTTGTCCCCAGGGCCCATTGTGACATCCCAGCACCCCCCATTGTCCCCAGGCCCCATTGTGACATCCTCGGCACCCCCTTGTCCCAAGGGCCCATTGTGACATCCTGGGGACCCCCCCTTGTCCCCAGGGCCCATTGAGACATCCCAGGACCCCCCATTGTCTCCAGGGCCCATTGTGACATCCTGGGGATCCCTCCTTGTCCCCAGGGCCCATTGTAACGTTCCAGGACCCCCCATTGTCCCCATGGCCCATTGTGACATCCTCTGCACCCCCTTGTCCCCAGGGCCCATTGTGACATTCAGGGGACCCCATTGTCCCAAGGGCCCATTGTGACATCCAGGGGACCCCCCTTTGTCTCCAGGACGCATTGTGACACCGTGGGGACCTCATTAGTCCCCGGGGCCCATTGTGACATCCTAGGGACCACCCTTTGTCCCCAGGGCTCATTGTGGCACCATGGGGACCCCCTTTGTCACTGTGGCACATTGTGATATCCCAGAACCCCACTTTATCCCCATGGCCCATTTTGACATCCTGGGGACCCCCTTTCTCCCCAGGGGCCGTTGTGACATTCAGGGGACCCCACCTTGTCCCCAGGGCCCATTGTAATGTCCCAGGACCCCTGCTTGTCCCCAGGGCCCATTGTGACATCATGGGGACCCCATTTGTCACTGGGGCTCATTGAGACATCGTGGGGACCAATTTTGTCCCCAGGGCCGATTGTGACGTCCCAGGTCCTCCCGTTGTCCCCAGGGCCCATTGTGACATTCAGGGGACCCCCCTTTGTCACTGGGGCCCATTGTGACATCCCAGGACCCCCCATTGTCCCCAGGGCCCATTGTGACATCCTGGGGACCCCTCTTTGTCCCCAGAACCCATTGTGACGTCCCAGGACCCCCCATTGTCCCCAGAGCCCATTGTGACATCCTGGAGACCCCCTTTGTCCCCAGGGCCCATTGTGATGTCCCAGGACCCCCCATTGTCCCCAGGGTCCATTGTTACATCCTGGGGACCCCCTTGTCCCCAGGACCCATCGTGACACCATGGGGACCACCCCTTGTCCTCAGGGCCTATTGTGAACATCCTGGGGAACCTCCATTGTCCCCAGAGCCCATTGTGAGATCCTGTGGAGACCCTTGTCCCCAGGTCCCATTGTGACATCCTGGGGACCCCCTTTATCGCCAGGGCCCATTGTGACGTCCCAGGACCCCCCATTGTCCCCAGGGCCCATTGTGACATTCAGGGGACCCCCCTTTGTCACTGGGGCTCATTGAGACATCGTGGGGACCAACTTTGTCCCCAGGGCCCATTGTGACGTCCCGGGACCTCCCGTTGTCCCCAGTGTCCATTGTGACATCCGAGGAGCCCAGTTTGTCCCCAAGACCCATTTTGATATTGAGGGGAGCCACGTTTGTCCCCAGGGCCCATTGTGACAACATGGACACCCCCGCTTGTCATTGGGGACCCATTGTGACACCATGGAGACCCCCGCTTGTCCTCAGGGTCCATTGTGACATCTTGGGCACCTCCCATTGTCCCCAGGACCCATTGTGACATCCTGGGGACCCCCTTGCTCCCAGGGCCCATTGTGGCACCATGGGGACATCCCCTTTGTCCCCAGGGACCATTGTGACATCCCAGGACCCCCCTTTGTCCCCAGGGCCCATTATGACGTCCCAAGAGCCCCCATTGTCCCCAGGACCCATTGTGACATTCAGGGGACCCCTTTGTCACTGGGGCCCATTGTGAAATCCCAGGACCCCACATTGTCCCCAGGGCCCATTGTGACATCCTGGGGACCCCACTTGTCCCCAAGACCCATTGTGACACTATGGGGACCCCCCCTTGTGCCCAGAGCCCACTGTGACACTGTGTGTACCACCCTTGTCCCCAGGGCCCATTGTGACATCCTGGGGACCCCCTCTTGTCAGTGGGGCCCATTGTGACGTCCCAGGACCCCCCATTGTCCCCAGGGCCCATTGTGACATCCTGGGGATCCCTCCTTGTCCCCAGGGCCCATTGTGACGTCCCAGGACCCCCCATTGTCACTGGGGCCCATTGTGACATCCTGGCGATCCCTCCTTGTCCCCAGGGCCCATTGTGACGTCCCAGGACCCCCATTTTCCCCAGGGCCCATTGTGACATCCTCGGCACCCCCTTGTCCCCAGGGCCCATTGTGACATTCAGGGGACCCCTCTTTGTCCCCAGGGCCCATTGTGACATCCTGGGGACCCCACTTGTCTCCAGGGCCCATTGTGATGTCCCAGGACCCCCCATTGTCCCCAGGGCCCATTGTGACATTCAGGGGACCCCCCTTTGTCCCCAGGGCCCATTCTGATACCGTGGGGACCCCCTTTGTCCCCAGGGCCCATTGTGACATCCTGGGGACCCTCCTTGTCCCCAGAGCCCATTGTGACATCCAGGGAACGCCCTTTGTCCCCAGGGCACATTGTGGCACCATGAGGACCCTCTTTGTCACTGGGGCCCATTGTGACATCCCAGGACCCCCCTTTGTCCCCAGGGCCCATTGTGACATCCTGGGGACCCTCCTTGTCCCCAGAGCCAATTGTGACATCCCAGGACCCCACTTTGTCCCCAGTGCTATTGTGAAATCCTGGGGACCCCTTTTGTCCCCAGGGCCCATTGTGGCACCATGGGGAACCCCTTTGTCACTGGGGGCCATTGTGACATTCCAGGATTCCACTTTGTCCCCAGGGCTCGTTCTGACACCTTGGGGACTCCCATTGTCCCCAGGGCCCATTGTGACATCCTGGGCAACCCCATTGTCCCCAGGGCCTATTGTGACATCTGGGGGACGCCCTTGTCCCCAGGACCCATCGTGGCACCCTGGGGACCCTCCTTGTCACTTGGGCCCATTGTGACACCATGGGGACCCCCCCTTTGTCCCCAGTGCCCATTGTGACATCCTGCGGACCCCCCTTTGTCCCCAGGGCCCATTGTGACATTCAGGGGACCCACCATTGTCCTCAGGGCCCATTGTGACATCCCAGGATCCCCCATTGTCCCCAGGGCCCATTGTGACATCCTCGGCACCCCCTTGTCCCCAGGGCCCATTGTGACATTCAGGGGTCCCCTCTTTGTCCGCAGGGCCCATTGTGACATCCTGGGGACCCCCCCTTGTCCCCAGGGCCCATTGTGACATCCCAGGACCCCACATTGTACCCAGGGCCCATTGTGACATCCTGGGGACCCCCCCTTTGTCCCCAGTGCCCATTGTGACATCCTGCGGACCCCCCCTTTGTCCCCAGGGCCCACTGTGACATTCAGGGGACCCACCATTGTCCTCAGGGCCCATTGTGAGTTCCCAGGACCCCCCATTGTCCCCAGGGCCCATTGTGACATCCTCGGCACCCCCTTGTCCCCAGGGCCCATTGTGACATTCAGGGGACCCCTCTTTGTCCGCAGGGCCCATTGTGACATCCTGGGGACCCCCCCTTGTCCCCAGGGCCCATTGTGACATTCAGGGGACCCCCCTTTGTCCCCAGAGCCCATTCTGATACCGTGGGGACCCCCTTTGTCCCCAGGGCCCATTGTGACATGCTGGGTACGCTCTGTGTCCCCAGAGCCCATTGTGACATCCAGGGGACCCCCTTTGTCCCCAGGGCCCATTGTGGCACCATAGGGACCCCCTTTGTCACTGGGGCCCATTGTGACATCCCAGGACCCCCCCTGGTCCCCAGGGCCCATTGTGACATCCTGGGGACCCCCTTTGTCCCAAGACTTCATTGTGAGAGCCTGGGGACCCCCCTTGTCCTCAGGGTCCATTGTGACAACCTAGGACCTTACATTGTCCCCAGGGCCCATTGTGATATCTGGGGGACCCCCTTGTTCCCAAAGCCCATTGTGACATCCTGGGGACCCCCCCTTGTCCCCAGGGCCCATTATGACATCCCAGGACCCCCCATTGTCCCCAGGGCCCATTGTGACATCCTCGGCATCCCCTTGTCCCCAGGGCCCATTGTGACATCCTGGGGACCCCCCCTTGTCCCCAGGGCCCATTGTGACGTCCCAGGACCCCCCATTGTCCCCAGAGCCCATTGTGACATCCTGGGGATCCCTCCTTGTCCCCAGGGCCCATTGTGACGTCCCAGGACCCCCCATTGTCGCCAGGGCCCATTGTGACATCCTCTGCACCCCCTTGTCCCCAGGGCCCATTGTGACATTCAGGGGACCCCTCTTTGTCCCCAGGGCCCATTGTGACATCCTGGGGACCCCCTCTTGTCACTGGGGCCCATTGTGACGTCCCAGGAACCCCCATTGTCCCCAGGGCCCATTGTGACATCCTGGGGATCCCTCCTTGTCCCCAGGGCCCATTGTGACGTCCCAGGACCCCCCATTGTCCCCAGGACCTATTGTGACATTCAGGGGACCCCCTTTGTCACTGGGGCCCATTGTGACACCATGGAGACCCCCGCTTGTCCTCAGGGTCCATTGTGACATCCTGGGCACCCCCCATTTTCCCCAGGACCCATTGTGACATCCTGGCCACCCCCTTGCTCCCAGGGCCCGTTGTAGCACCATGGGGACACCCCCTTTGTCCCCAGGGCCCATTGTGACATCCCAGGACCCCCCTTTGTCCCCAGGGCCCATTGTAGCACCATGGGGACCCCCTTTGACCCCAGGGCCCATTGTGGCACCATGGCAACCCCTTTTGTCCCAAGGGCCCATTGTGACATTCTTGGACCCCACTTTGTCCCCAGGGCCTATTGTGACACCATGGGGACCCCTCCTTGTCACTGCGGACCCATTGTGACACCATGGGGACCCCCCCTTGTCCTCAGGACTCATTCTGACATCCTGGACACCCCCCATTGTCCCCAGGGCCCATTGTGACATCCACTGCACCCTCTTGTCCCCAGGGCCCATTGTGACATTCAGGGGACCCCTCTTTGTCCCCAGCGCCCATTGTGACATCCTGGGGACCCCCCCTTGTCCCCAGGGCCTATTGTGACGTCCCAGGACCCCCCATTGTCCCCAGGGTCCATTGTGACATCCTGGGGACCTCACTTGTCCCCAGGACCCATTGTGACACTATGGGGACCCCCCCTTGTTCCCAGGGCCCATTGTGACACCGTGGGTACCACCCTTGTCTGCAGGGCTCACTGTGACATCCCAGGACCCCCCATTGTCCCCAGGGCCCATTGTGACATTCAGGGGACCCCCCTTTGTCCCCAGGGCCCATTCTGATACCGTGGGGACCCCTTTGTCCCCAGGGCCCATTGTGACATCCTGGGACCCTCCTTGTCCCCAGAGCCCATTGTGACATCCAGGGGACCCCATTTGTCCCCAGGGCCCATTGTGGCACCATAGGGACCCCCTTTGTCACTAGGGCCCATTGTGACATCCCAGGACCCCCCCCTGGTCCCCAGGGCCCATTGTGACATCCTGGGGACCCCCTTTGTCCCAAGACTTCATTGTGACATCCTGGGAACCCCCGTTGTCCTCAGGGTCCATTGTGACAGCCCAGGACCTTACATTGTTCCCAGGGCCCATTGTGATATCTGGGGGACCCCCTTGTTCCCAAGGCCCATTGTGACATCCTGGGGACCTCCCCTTGTCCCCAGGGCCCATTGTGACATCCCAGGACCCCCCATTGTCCCCAGGCCCCATTGTGACATCCTCGGCACCCCCTTGTCCCAAGGGCCCATTGTGACATCCTGGGGACCCCCCCTTGTCCCCAGGGCCCATTGAGACATCCCAGGACCCCCCATTGTCTCCAGGGCCCATTGTGACATCCTGGGGATCCCTCCTTGTCCCCAGGGCCCATTGTAACGTTCCAGGACCCCCCATTGTCCCCATGGCCCATTGTGACATCCTCTGCACCCCCTTGTCCCCAGGGCCCATTGTGACATTCAGGGGACCCCTCTTTGTCCCCAGGACCCATTGTGACATCCTGGGGACCCCCCCCTTGTCCCCAGGGCCCATTGTGACGTCCCAGGAACCCCCATTGTCCCCAGGGCCCATTGTGACATCCTGGGGATCCCTCCTTGTCCCCAGGGCCCATTGTGACGTCCCAGGACCCCCCATTGTCACTGGGGCCCATTGTGACATCCTGGCGATCCCTCCTTGTCCCCAGGGCCCATTGTGACGTCCCAGGACCCCCATTTTCCCCAGGGCCCATTGTGACATCCTCGGCACCCCCTTGTCCCCAGGGCCCATTGTGACATTCAGGGGACCCCTCTTTGTCCCCAGGGCCCATTGTGACATCCTGGGGACCCCACTTGTCCCCAGGGCCCATTGTGATGTCCCAGGACCCCCCATTGTCCCCAGGGCCCATTGTGACATCCTCGGCATCCCCTTGTCCCCAGGGCCCATTGTGACATCCTGGGGACCCCCCCTTGTCCCCAGGGCCCATTGTGACGTCCCAGGACCCCCCATTGTCCCCAGGGCCCATTGTGACATCCAGGGAACGCCCTTTGTCCCCAGGGCACATTGTGGCACCATGAGGACCCTCTTTGTCACTGGGGCCCATTGTGACATCCCAGGACCCCCCTTTGTCCCCAGGGCCCATTGTGACATCCTGGGGACCCTCCTTGTCCCCAGAGCCAATTGTGACATCCCAGGACCCCACTTTGTCTTCAGGGCTTATTGTGACACCATGGGGATCTCCCTTGTCCCCAGGGCCCATTGTGACATCCCATGACCCCCCTTTGTCCCCAGTGCTATTGTGAAATCCTGGGGACCCCTTTTGTCCCCAGGGCCCATTGTGGCACCATGGGGAACCCCTTTGTCACTGGGGGCCATTGTGACATTCCAGGATTCCACTTTGTCCCCAGGGCTCGTTCTGACACCTTGGGGACTCCCATTGTCCCCAGGGCCCATTGTGACATCCTGGGCAACCCCATTGTCCCCAGGGCCTATTGTGACATCTGGGGGACGCCCTTGTCCCCAGGACCCATCGTGGCACCCTGGGGACCCTCCTTGTCACTTGGGCCCATTGTGACACCATGGGGACCCCCCCTTTGTCCCCAGTGCCCATTGTGACATCCTGCGGACCCCCCTTTGTCCCCAGGGCCCATTGTGACATTCAGGGGACCCACCATTGTCCTCAGGGCCCATTGTGACATCCCAGGATCCCCCATTGTCCCCAGGGCCCATTGTGACATCCTCGGCACCCCCTTGTCCCCAGGGCCCATTGTGACATTCAGGGGACCCCTCTTTGTCCGCAGGGCCCATTGTGACATCCTGGGGACCCCCCCTTGTCCCCAGGGCCCATTGTGACATCCCAGGACCCCACATTGTACCCAGGGCCCATTGTGACATCCTGGGGACCCCCCCTTTGTCCCCAGTGCCCATTGTGACATCCTGCGGACCCCCCCTTTGTCCCCAGGGCCCACTGTGACATTCAGGGGACCCACCATTGTCCTCAGGGCCCATTGTGAGTTCCCAGGACCCCCCATTGTCCCCAGGGCCCATTGTGACATCCTCGGCACCCCCTTGTCCCCAGGGCCCATTGTGACATTCAGGGGACCCCTCTTTGTCCGCAGGGCCCATTGTGACATCCTGGGGACCCCCCCTTGTCCCCAGGGCCCATTGTGACATTCAGGGGACCCCCCTTTGTCCCCAGAGCCCATTCTGATACCGTGGGGACCCCCTTTGTCCCCAGGGCCCATTGTGACATGCTGGGTACGCTCTGTGTCCCCAGAGCCCATTGTGACATCCAGGGGACCCCCTTTGTCCCCAGGGCCCATTGTGGCACCATAGGGACCCCCTTTGTCACTGGGGCCCATTGTGACATCCCAGGACCCCCCCTGGTCCCCAGGGCCCATTGTGACATCCTGGGGACCCCCTTTGTCCCAAGACTTCATTGTGAGAGCCTGGGGACCCCCCTTGTCCTCAGGGTCCATTGTGACAACCCAGGACCTTACATTGTCCCCAGGGCCCATTGTGATATCTGGGGGACCCCCTTGTTCCCAAAGCCCATTGTGACATCCTGGGGACCCCCCCTTGTCCCCAGGGCCCATTATGACATCCCAGGACCCCCCATTGTCCCCAGGGCCCATTGTGACATCCTCGGCATCCCCTTGTCCCCAGGGCCCATTGTGACATCCTGGGGACCCCCCCTTGTCCCCAGGGCCCATTGTGACGTCCCAGGACCCCCCATTGTCCCCAGGGCCCATTGTGACATCCTGGGGATCCCTCCTTGTCCCCAGGGCCCATTGTGACGTCCCAGGACCCCCCATTGTCGCCAGGGCCCATTGTGACATCCTCTGCACCCCCTTGTCCCCAGGGCCCATTGTGACATTCAGGGGACCCCTCTTTGTCCCCAGGGCCCATTGTGACATCCTGGGGACCCCCTCTTGTCACTGGGGCCCATTGTGACGTCCCAGGAACCCCCATTGTTCCCAGGGCCCATTGTGACATCCTGGGGATCCCTCCTTGTCCCCAGGGCCCATTGTGACGTCCCAGGACCCCCCATTGTCCCCAGGACCTATTGTGACATTCAGGGGACCCCCTTTGTCACTGGGGCCCATTGTGACACCATGGAGATCCCTGCTTGTCCTCAGGGTCCATTGTGACATCCTGGGCACCCCCCATTTTCCCCAGGACCCATTGTGACATCCTGGCCACCCCCTTGCTCCCAGGGCCCGTTGTAGCACCATGGGGACACCCCCTTTGTCCCCAGGGCCCATTGTGACATCCCAGGACCCCCCTTTGTCCCCAGGGCCCATTGTAGCACCATGGGGACCCCCTTTGACCCCAGGGCCCATTGTGGTACCATGGCAACCCCTTTTGTCCCAAGGGCCCATTGTGACATTCTTGGACCCCACTTTGTCCCCAGGGCCTATTGTGACACCATGGGGACCCCTCCTTGTCACTGCGGACCCATTGTGACACCATGGGGACCCCCCCTTGTCCTCAGGACTCATTCTGACATCCTGGACACCCCCCATTGTCCCCAGGGCCCATTGTGACATCCACTGCACCCTCTTGTCCCCAGGGCCCATTGTGACATTCAGGGGACCCCTCTTTGTCCCCAGCGCCCATTGTGACATCCTGGGGACCCCCCCTTGTCCCCAGGGCCCATTGTGACGTCCCAGGACCCCCCATTGTCCCCAGGGTCCATTGTGACATCCTGGGGACCTCACTTGTCCCCAGGACCCATTGTGACACTATGGGGACCCCCCCTTGTTCCCAGGGCCCATTGTGACACCGTGGGTACCACCCTTGTCTGCAGGGCTCACTGTGACATCCCAGGACCCCCCATTGTCCCCAGGGCCCATTGTGACATTCAGGGGACCCCCCTTTGTCCCCAGGGCCCATTCTGATACCGTGGGGACCCCTTTGTCCCCAGGGCCCATTGTGACATGCTGGGGACGCTCTTTGTCCCCAGGGCCCATTGTGACATTATGGGGACCCTCCTTGTCCCCAGAGCCCATTGTGACATCCAGGGGACCCCATTTGTCCCCAGGGCCCATTGTGGCACCATAGGGACCCCCTTTGTCACTAGGGCCCATTGTGACATCCCAGGACCCCCCCCTGGTCCCCAGGGCTCATTGTGACATCCTGGGGACCCCCTTTGTCCCAAGACTTCATTGTGACATCCTGGGGACCCCCGTTGTCCTCAGGGTCCATTGTGACAACCCAGGACCTTACATTGTTCCCAGGGCCCATTGTGATATCTGGGGGACCCCCTTGTTCCCAAGGCCCATTGTGACATCCTGGGGACCTCCCCTTGTCCCCAGGGCCCATTGTGACATCCCAGGACCCCCCATTGTCCCCAGGCCCCATTGTGACATCCTCGGCACCCCCTTGTCCCAAGGGCCCATTGTGACATCCTGGGGACCCCCCCTTGTCCCCAGGGCCCATTGAGACATCCCAGGACCCCCCATTGTCTCCAGGGCCCATTGTGACATCCTGGGGATCCCTCCTTGTCCCCAGGGCCCATTGTAACGTTCCAGGACCCCCCATTGTCCCCATAGCCCATTGTGACATCCTCTGCACCCCCTTGTCCCCAGGGCCCATTGTGACATTCAGGGGACCCCTCTTTGTCTCCAGGGCCCATTGTGACATCCTGGGGACCCCCCCTTGTCCCCAGGGCCCATTGTGACGTCCCAGGAACCCCCATTGTCCCCAGGGCCCATTGTGACATCCTGGGGATCCCTCCTTGTCCCCAGGGCCCATTGTGACGTCCCAGGACCCCCCATTGTCCCCAGGACCTATTGTGACATTCAGGGGACCCCCTTTGTCACTGGGGCCCATTGTGACACCATGGAGACCCCCGCTTGTCCTCAGGGTCCATTGTGACATCCTGGGCACCCCCCATTTTCCCCAGGACCCATTGTGACATCCTGGCCACCCCCTTGCTCCCAGGGCCCGTTGTGGCACCATGGGGACACCCCCTTTGTCCCCAGGGCCCATTGTGACATCCCAGGACCCCCCTTTGTCCCCAGGGCCCATTTTAGCACCATGGGGACCCCCTTTGACCCCAGGGCCCATTGTGGCACCATGGCAACCCCTTTTGTCCCCAGGGCCCATTGTGACATTCTTGGACCCCACTTTGTCCCCAGGGCCTATTGTGACACCATGGGGACCCCTCCTTGTCACTGCGGACCCATTGTGACACCATGGGGACCCCCCCTTGTCCTCAGGACTCATTCTGACATCCTGGACACCCCCCATTGTCCCCAGGGCCCATTGTGACATCCACTGCACCCCCTTGTCCCCAGGGCCCATTGTGACATTTATGGGACCCCTCTTTGTCCCCAGGGCCCATTGTGACATCCTGGGGACCGCCCCTTGTCACTGGGGCCCATTGTGACGTCCCAGGAACCCCCATTGTCCCCAGGGCCCATTGTGACATCCTGGGGATCCCTCCTTGTCCCCAGGGCCCATTGTGACGTCCCAGGACCCCCCATTGTCCCCAGGGCCCATTGTGATATGCTGGGGAGCCCTCTTTGTCCCCAGGGCCCATTGTGAAATTCAGGGGACCCCAACTTGTCCTCAGGGCCCATTCTGACATCCTGGGGACACTCTTTGTCCCCAGGGCCCATTGTGACATCCCAGGACCGCCTGTTGTCCCCAGGGCCCATTGTGACATCCTGGGGACCCCATTGTCACCAGAGCCCATTGTGATATCCTGGCGACCACCCTTTGTCCCCAGGGCCCATTGTGACATCCCAGGACCCTTTTTGTCCCTGTCGAGGTTTAAGATTGCGGGGTGACAATCAAACCCTGCCAGATGTGTTGTCAACCTCCTCTCCCCCCCCAATTCCCCCTTTTGCCTCTCCCTCTCCCCCTTCCCACTCAGCACAGGCGATTGGGAGGGGAAGAAGCACAGAGGGAAGAGAGTTGGAAAAGTTAAAGATGTTTTACTGATGCTACTGATAAGAATAGAGAAAATAATACAAATATACAAAACCAATCTTGTAAGTCTGAGCAACTGCAGAGCCAGCACCCAAAGTCCTGGATTAGACTCTGTAGCCAACCGGAGCTGGATTCAGTCTCTCACTGGCCTCAGTTCGCAGGGACGACCAGCAAGGTCCTCTCCTAATGTCGGCCATGAGGAAAAAAGGGCCGAGATCCTCGTGATCTCCCGCTTTTATATGAAGTATTCACGTGGACGGAATGTTATACACAGTTGGTCACCGGTTTGTTATTGCCCCTCTCGCGAGATGTGCATCCGTGCTTATCAATAAATTTTCATTCCATTGCTGGGTTTGCCAAAACATGTGTCCGGTTCTCCAGGAAAATGCAGCTGATATGAAGCTTGAGCTGACAGGCAAATTCACTAAAAGAGAAACTTGCTTTTTAACAAAACCAGGACATTCCACCCCTTATAATATGACATTCACTGAATACTTAAACCTTATCAATACAATCTATCAATACAATCTAATTAATCACTACTATATATATATATATATATACACATATGTACATATATACACAGGAGTAATTAATCAGTGGACCATCCTTTGAAAAGTTCATTAAGTTCATTTTGTCACCACAGTCTCCCAGGGCAGGAAAAATGGTCCAAGTTCATCTCATGACCCCTGTTGGTGGGTTAAGGACACCAACTTCGAAGAAGGTGTCGGGTGCCACTCGAAGAAGCCAGCGCTGGTTTCATCACCATTGTCTTGATCTGAAAGACACTTATTAAACATTGTTAGTGCGGCAATTCACATCGTACAGTTCAGTATTGAGTATTTTCACCTAAAATCAAATCCCCTTGAGGTGCACACCGAACTTCTCCATCCTTGAGCATCACCCACCAGGTGCTGCCAGGTCCCTGGGCAAAAACAATCCCACGAATAGGTTTGCCTGTGCCTGAGGCAGGAGGAACCCAGACTGCCTATCCTAACATATTTTCCATGTGTACTACAGGGACTTTATCTCCTTCCACAGTCCGTAGAATTTCTGATTGGGCAGGCCCGGCTCGATTGGTTGATCCCCTGGTGTTGACCAACCAAGTGGCTTTTGCTAAATGTGAATCCCAGTTTTTAAAGGTTCCACCACCCAGTGCCTTTAGTGTAGTTTTTAACAAACCATTGTACCTTTCAATTTTCCCAGAGGCTGGTGCATGATATGGAATATGATACATCCACTCAATACCATGTTCTTTGGCCCAATTGTCTATAATACTGGTTTTGAAATGAGTACCATTGTCTGATTCAATTCTTTCTGGCGTACCGTGCCGCCAAAGGACTTGCTTCTCGAGGCCCAAGATGGTATTTCGGGCTGTAACATGAGGTACAGCAGATGTTTCCAACCATCCGGTGGTTGCTTCCACCATTGTAAGTACATAACGCTTACCTTGGCGTGTCTGTGGAAGTGTGATATAATCAATCTGCCAAGCTTCTCCATACTTATACTTTAACCATCGCCCCCCATACCATACAGGTTTTAACCGTTTTGCTTGTTTGATTTCGGCGCAAGTTTCACATTCATGAATAACCTGTGAAATAGTGTCCATAGTTAAATCCACCCCTCGATCACGAGCCCATTTGTATGTTGCATCTCTACCTTGATGCCCTGAAGCGTCATGGGCCCACCGAGCTAGGAAAAGTTCACCTTTATGTTGCCAGTCCAAGTCCACCTCAGCTACTTTAATCTTAGCAGCTTGATCCGCTTGTTGGTTGTTTAGATGTTCCTTGGTGGCTCGACTTTTAGGCACATGAGCATCTACATGACGAACTTTCACAGGCAGGCTCTCGAGCCGAGCAGCAATGTCTTGCCACAGTGTGGCAGCCCAAATGGTTTCACCTCTGCGCTGCCAGTTGCTTTTCTTCCATTGCTGTAGCCACCCCCACAAGGCATTTGCTACCATCCATGAGTCAGTATAGAGACAAAGCATTGGCCACTTCTCTCGTTCAGCAATGTCCAAAGCCAGCTGGATGGCTTTCACTGCTGCAAACTGACTGGATTCACCTTGTCCTTCAGTGGCTTCTGTAACTTGTCGTGTGGGACTCCACACAGCAGCTTTCACCTTCGATGTTTTCCTACAAGATGACAGGATCCGTCTGTGAACAGTGCATACTGCTTATCAGTCTCTGAAAGCGCATTATATGGTGGTGCTTCTTCAGCACGTTTTACTTCCTCCTCATCTGGAGACATCCCAAAGTCTTTGCTTTCTGGCCAGTGTGTAATCACTTCTAATATCCCTGGACGGTTGGGACTTCCAATTCGAGCTCGTTGTGTGATCAGTGCAATCCATTTACTCCATGTAACTTTGGTTGCATGATGTGGAGAGGGAACCGTCCCTTTGAACACCCAGCTCAGCACCGGCAGTCGAGGTGCAGGAGGAGCTGTGCTTCAGTGCCCATCACTGCTGAAGCAGCTCGAACTCCTTCATATGCTGCCAGTATCTCCTTTTCAGTTGGAGTACAGTTGGCCTCAGATCCTTTGTATCCTCGACTCCAAAAACCTAGGGGTCGACCTCGGGTTTCTCCTGGTGCTTTCTGCCAGAGGCTCCAGGTAAGTCCATTATCTCCGGCTGCGATGTAGAGCACATTTTTAACATCTAGTCCAGTTTGGACTGGTCCAAGGGCCACCGCATGAGTTATCTCACGCTTAATTTATTCAAAGGCTTGTCGTTGTTCAGGGCCCCACTCAAATTGGTTCTTTTTACGAGTCACTTGATAGAGAGGCTCACAATGTGGCTGTAGTCAGGAATATGCATTCTCCAAAAACCTACAACGCCCAAGAAAGTCTGTGTCTCCTTTTTATTAGTAGGTGGAGCCATTGCTGCAATTTTGTTGATCACATCCATTGGGATCTGACGACGGCCATCTTGCCATTTTATTCCTAAAAACTGGATCTCTCGTGCAGGTCCCTTGACCTTGCTTCGTTTTATATCAAAACCAGCATCCACAAGAATATGAATTATTCTCTCACCTTTCTCGAAGACTTCTTTCGCTGTGTCGCCCCATACGATGATGTCATCAATATATTGCAAGTGTTCTGGAGCTTCACCTTGCTCCAGCGTGGTCTGGATCAGTCCATGGCAGATGGTAGGGCTGTGTTTCCACCCCTGGGGCAAGCGATTCCATGTATACTGGATGCCCCTCCAGGTGAAAGCAAACTGCGGCCTGCACTCTGCTGCTGCAGGAATAGAGAAAAATGCATGAGCAATGTCAATTGTAGCATCGCACTTGGCTGCCTTTGACTGCAGTTCAAATTGCAGTTCTAGCATGTCAGGCACAGCAGCACTCAGTGGTGGTGTAACTTCATTCAGGCCACGATAGCCTACAGTTAGTCTCCACTCGTCACTAGACTAACGCACTGGCCAGATTGGGCTGTTAAAAGGTGAGCGGGTCTTACTGATTACACCCTGGCTTTCCAATTGACGTATCGGCTTCTGTATAGGAATCAAAGAGTCTCGATTGCTGCGATATTGCCGGCGATGCACCGTCGTGGTAGCAATTGGCACCTGCTGATCGTCAACCATCAGCAGTCCTACAACAGAGGGGTCATCTGAAAGACCAGGCAAATCAGACAGCTGTTCAATTTTCTCAGTGTCCACAGCTGCTATACCAAATGCCCACCTATACCCTTTTGGGTCCTTAAAATACCCTCTCCTGAGGTGGTCTATGCCAAGGATGCACGGAGCATCTGGACCAGTCACAATGGGATGCTTTTGCCAGTTTTTTCCAGTTAAGCTCATTTCAACCTCTACAACAGTCAGCTCCTGGGATCCCCCAGTCACTCCAACAATATTGATGGATTGCGTTCCTTTATAATCAGAAGGAATTATTGTGCACTGAGCACCAGTGTCCACTAAAGCTTTGTACTCCTGGGGTTGTGTTGTACCAGGCCATCGTATTTGTACAGTCCAATAAACTCTGTTATCCCTTTCCTCCACCTGGTTGGAGGCAGGGCACCTCTAATTCCTGTTTTGCACAGTCTCTGGGTGTGAATTAGAGGTTCCTTCAAGAGCATCAGAATCTCTTCTGCTCCTTTTGTAAACTGGAGCAGCCACCTTCCTAGGAGTTTTTCCTTTTATCTCACGTACTCGTTCCTGAAGTTCTGAGGTAGGCCTTCCATGCCACTTATTCATGTTTTCTCCCTGCTCATGTAGGAAGAACCACAGTGAACCTCTTTTTGTGGGCTGCCTCTGCCCTCTCTCTCGAGATTGGAAACGCCTTCTCCTAACAGCTGAAACATAGGTTTGTGCAGGTCGTGAACGGTACCAGTCTGCTCTGAGCTCTTGGATTTCTTGCAACAGCTTTTCAAACCGGTCATCAGATTTTTCACACAGTTTCTCCACAGCGGAGACACAAGCCCGTAGAGAACCAGCAAGGCTGTCCTCAAAGTACCGGAGCTGCTCAATCACTTCATTAATTTCTTGTGCACCTCTAGCTGACCAGACCATTCCTGCCAATGACTTAGCATATGCAGGTGGTGCACTTTGTACAAATCTGCGCCACATAGATTTTGTACAATTGATTCTATCTGGGTGTGTCCCCCCTTGTCTGTTTGGTCCTAGATAGATGATCTCTCACACAGCTAATTCTCTCAGGAACTGGATACCTCTCTCCATAGTATTCCATTTCCCTAACTTGGATATACAGTCTTCCTTGTAGGGAAATCTGACTTTCATAGCTGCAGGAGTCGGGTCCAGAGAGTAGCGGCATTAGACTCTCTTGAAATTACCCTATCAATGGTGGAATCTTTTGACAGAGATCCCAGCTGCCTGGCTTCACCACCTTCTAATTCAATTGTTTCTGCCCCGTTGTCCCAGCATCGCAGCAGCCAGGTTAAAATATTGTCGCCTTCACGACGACTGAAGTCTTTTCGCAGATCTCTCAGCTCACCTGGAGAAAAGGACCGAGTGGTGGTCACTTCATCTCCTCCCTGTCCTGATGATGCCCCTTGGGTTGATGTTGGCCCTGTGCTGCACGGGTGGTCTTTCTAGTGACTTTCTTACAACCAGCAACTGATGCTGATATGGGTTCACCATCATTTGATTCATTTTCAGAGTCTGAATGACTGTCACAGTGATTGCTGTGGTTACAGCAGCAACAGTGCCCAGTGTGTGAAGACGGAGGGGCTGCCTTGTTAGCCTTTGAGGCTGGAGAGGTAACGTTATCTGCAGCAACTTTGGCAGAGGAGCTCTGCGGAGGAGCTGTAGCTTCAGCTCGTGAAGCCGCGGTTGGGGGAGCAGTGGCTGCAGCAGCAGCTTTGGCTGTTTTGCCTTTTCTCGAGCGGCTAGGAGTGCTTTTTGCTAAAGCTTCTGAAGACGCACCGCAAATCTCAGGACTAAAAAGAGACGCAAACCTCCTATTGAACCTCATTTCTCTTAACAGTAACACAAACTGACACACATTCAGCAAACCAGATAACACCAGCACAGTTCTATCAAAGCTCCAAGGATATTCAAAGTTCTCTAAAACATTTGCAAACTGTCCTAGCGAAAACACAAAAGTATTGTTAGTCAGCCTTTCTAAAGATTCGCTTGACCAATTAGCAAATATAGAGCCATTCTGCTCTTTAATCTCTCCTGGAGGTTTTTCAAGGTAAAGCAGAAGCGAGTAGAAATTCATTAGCGGCTGCAGTATAATGAAATAAACCAGTGCCATACCACACAGCATCATCATGACCGCTGTCCAGTTTCTTGTTGTTATATAATGAATACGTCGATTCAGAAAGAAACACCCACACAGATATGGGATCAGCGAGCACAATGTAGAAAATAACTGATACAACTTTTGCCATAACATCTTTAAATCAATGTAATTCACTTTGCCTTAATACCACTAAATAATATCCAAAGCAAACAGACGCGCGAGTATCACAATTCTATGAGTTGGCACCGTGCCAAGAAAATTGAAAGGTACGTCAGAGCAGTAGAAAAGCCAAAAATCTCCAAATTTACTCCTTTCTCTTGCCCCACGTTGGGCGCCAATTATCTGTCGAGGGTTAGGATTGCGGGGTGACAATCAAACCCTGGCAGATGTATTGTTAACCTCCTCTCCCCCCCACTTCCCCCTTTTGCCCCTCCCTCTCCCCCCTTCCCACTCAGGACAGGCGATTGGGAGGGAAAGAAGGACAGAGAGAAGAGAGTTGGAAAAGTTAAAGATGTTTTACTAATGCTACTGATAAGAATAGAGAAAATAATAAAAAATATACAAAACCAATCTTGTAAGTCTCAGCAACTGCAGAGCCGGCACCCAAAGTCCTGGATTAGACTCTGTAGCCAACCGGAGCTGGATTCAGTCTCTCACTGGCCTCAGTTCACAGGGACGACCAGCAAGGTCCTCTCCTAATGTCAGCCATGAGGAAAAAGGGAAAAAGGGTAAAAAGGGAAAAAAGGGGCCGAGATCCTCGTGATCTCCCACTTTTATATGAAGTATTCACGTGAATGGAATGTTATACACCGTTGGTCAGTCTCTCGATCATCAGTTTCTCGTTGCCCCTCTCGCGAGATATCCATCTGTGCTTATCAATAAGTTTGCATTCCATTGCTGGGTTTAACCAAAACATGTGTTGGGTTCTCCAGGAAAATGCAGCTAATATGAAGGCTTTAGCTGACAGGCAAAAATTCACTAAAAGAGAAACTTGTTTTTTAACAAAACCAGGACAAGGAGGAACTTGGTGATGCAGGACGATCTCTATCAGCACATGTGGTGTTTTCCTCTGTTGAAGATGGATTCAGTCTCTTGGCTCTCTGAAAGATAAGTGGAGGCTGGGGGGCTGGGAAGGGGTTGGGAACTGCAGGGAGGGGGGGTGAAGTTCTCTTTGGAGCAAGGGTGATCCAGGAACAGTCCCTTTTGGGCAGGCGAAGGGTCCAGGGAACTTCACAGTGCGATGCCAGCGTGTCCCGGGCAGGGCAGCTCCAGCCTAGTGTCAGTGTTGTATTGCAGGTCAGGAGGCTTGCATTGTGCCTGTCAGACGGTCCCGGGGGCTCGTCGCGCTTGAGGGACCCGACAGGCATCCCGGGCGCCATCCCGGGATCCGGAACGCCGGTGCCAGTTGGCGTAGCGCCAATCGGGTCCTGGTTTTCTTGTATCAGCAGCTGAAAGCGTGGATGGTTTTCGCATTTTGGATGTTTCTGCGCAGTTGTGTTTTATGGTGTAGTTCTGGGCTGCATCGGCAGCTGTGCTCTGTACCCCTCCAGTCTAAGGGACTGGCACTTCTTCCCAGCATCTTGAAGTTTTTAAGTAGTGCCGCCGTCTCCTCTGTGTGTGTGTGCGCCAGTGCCGCCGTCTCCTCTGTGTGTGTGCGCGCCAGTGCCGCCGTCTCCTCTGTGTGTGTGCGCGCCAGTGCCGCCGTCTCCTCTGTGTGTGTGTGCGCCAGTGCCGCCGTCTTATAAGGGGCCGTGATGTAGACAGTACTGAATGCTGCTCCGTGCTACTTCTCCTCCGGTGGCAAATGCTTCACAGTCGCCTGAGGAAAGACGCTTAGCAATCGATCTCCAAGAGAAATGAAACACATGATGCCATAAGGCGAAAGAATAGCAGGGCATCTCTTCACAAGCTTGTCGCTGATCTATAGCTGAGGGCAAACACTTGTGTGCTTGTGGGAGAGCCTGTGTCTTTCCTGGAAGCGTTTGGGAGTTTTGCTCAGACGCGTGTTTCCTCAAGTTCAAGAATCAAGATCTAGGATACCTGCAGACAGGTGCCTGTTTGTGTGGAGACAGTCTGCCTGAAACTCTGTGTTCCTTAGCGCCCGCTCTTTCTCCCCGTCGCTCCACACGGCTGGGAGTCCCTTTCTTTCTCTCCACAAGCACGTGTGTTGACTTCGTCGCACACGTGCATCTGCACAAGCGTTGAGCTCAGCGGATGGAGTGTGTCTCTTGACACTTGCTGTGCGTTGGCTGTGTCTGCCTGCTCCAGTGAAGAGAGAAACGGGAAATCATCTTGGTAGAGGCAACAAAGCAAAAGCGAGGCAGGATTGACATCTGCTCAACAGAGACGGATTCCACGCACTGACACAGTTCACAGTTACACGAGAAGAAATCTGAGCGGTACATGGACCGGAGACGTGTTTCTGAAGAGGTAGTTTAGCGAGTGAACAGCAGTGTGCGCGACTTTCAGGAGTGTGCCAGAATCACCAGAGCCTCTGTTCAAAAGCTGCTGCCTCTGTGACCGCATTGAGGCACGTTCCCGTGTCTGCGAGTGTATAGACGGCTCTTTCATGTTCACTCCAAGGGAAACGGTCCGCTATTGCTTCTGTGCGTACAGATGCGATTCCCTTGTCTCTTGAGAACACAGGGAACTAGGTCCATCCAAATCTACAGGGTAAGGACGCGTCTGCATATGTTTTGGTGAAAAATCGAGTGTGCGTGTTCCGACAGCTGCCTCTATGCAGACGTCTCCACAGAGACACTTCTGAATGCCCCGCAGCCCAGCACTGAATGGATACACAAACAAGTGGACCGGTGTGAGCAACCACATATGAAGAAGGACGTCTTTCATCTCACAGAAGCACAAACGTATTGGAGTTCAAGCACAAGTCAGAAACAAGGTGTGAACAGATGAGCTGCTGCTATATTCTCCGTTCGGCATGCTTCGTTGTAGCTCTCTTGCCGGTCGGAAGAGCAACAGCTGACATAGAACCTTTGTCACAATGCCCGCTACCGTGGTGACGATGTGGGCACTCTGTGTGCGTGACAGGGACCCAGCAGGACTTGGTGTCAGCTCAGCAATTACTCAGTTCCCCAAAGAAGCTGAATTCTGCAAATTGCTGCTTTTGCTCTTGAAATGATGTCATCAGGTGGGTGTTTTGGTGTAATACACTGAAAACCAGAGCAGAAATGCTGAAATATTCCCATGCTATGCATGGTCTCAGGAGCAAAGCACCGTGACTCAGCCTAAGTAGATCTGCCGCTTATTCTTTTGTCCTGCCAACAGATTGTGGAAGTAGAGTATAAAAACTATCCTGATGGAGAGATCTTTGCATTTTAGGCTTAGTCTAGGTGTCTCAAGTAGCCGGGGTTTTTGCTTGGGCCTAATCCATCAGGTCTGATGGCTTTCCTCCTCGTCTCCAGATGAATGTGGTAGAAAATATAAAGCAAGGAAACGTCCTTTGGCCCAGCCTTGCCTTGCCTTATTTCCTTCTCATCCTGTTCTCTGTCCCAGCCTCTCGCACTAAGCCCTCGTCTGGCTGCATGTCTCTTCTTTCCTCTCTCCTTTTCTCAAACTCTCCTGCTTCCTGGCTTTTGTCTTTCCATTCCACCATTTCAGTCCTGCAGCCCGGCACTAGATTTTCCTCTTCCCTCCCTTTGGCTTGCTCCCTTCGCTTTCTCCCTTTGTTCCATATCCTTCTTTCCGACTTGTCTCTTGGAGACTTTTGGCCACGCTGGACCCAAGTCTGGGGATGTTTTGGAAACTTTTCGGAGGCCTCACTGGTGACAGGGGGGACAGCAGGCAGTGACAGGCCCGGGGCTGAGAGGCTCCCCCTCGCCTAGGCAGCGCTCGGCTGCCACACCCAGCTGACATAGAACCTTTGTCACAATGCCCGCTACCGTGGTGAGGATGCGGGCACTTTATGCGTGACACAGACACAGCAGGACTTGGTGTCACCTCAGCAAGTTCTCAGTTCCCCAAAGAAGCTGAATTCTGCAAATTGATGCTGTTGCTCTTGAAATGATGTCATCAGGTGGGTGTTTTGGTGTAATACACTGAAAACCAGAGCAGAAATGCTGAAATGTTCCCATGGTATGCATGGTCTTAGGAGCAAAGCACCGTGACTCAGCCTGAGTAGATCTGCCGCTTATTCTTTTGTACTGCCAGCAGATTGTGGAAGTAGAGTATAAAAACCATCCTTATGGAGAGATCTTTGCATTTTAGGCTTAGTCTAAGTGTCTTAGGTAGCCAGGGTGTTTGCTTGGGCCTAATCCATCAGGTCTGATGGCTTTCCTGCTCGTCTCCAGATGAATGTGGTAGATAATGTAAAGCAAGGAAACGTCCTTTGGCCTAGCCTTGCCTTGCCTTATTTCCTTCTCATCCTGTTCTCTGTCCCAACCTCTCTCACTAAGCCCTCGTCTGGCTGCATGTCTCTTCTTTCCTCTCTCCTTTTCTCAAACTCTCCTGCTTTCTGGCTTTTGTCTTTCCATTCCTCCATTTCAGTCCTGCAGCCCGGCACTACATTTTCCTCTTCCCTCCCTTTGGCTTGCTCCCTTTGCTTTCTCCCTTTGTTCCATTGTTGCTTTATCCATGCGAGCCACGGAACTTGACACACCAATATGATGTTCACAGAGTTCGCTTTATTGTCGGACCGGGCTAGCTTTATAGCAAAACTGCCCTGTCCACGCGCCTTACAACAACGTGATTGGTTGTAACTCGTGTTATACAATAACACGATAGGCTGCATGTGCTGTCCACGCGCTCTGCACGCATGTGTCTGGCGATTGCTCACTCATTATTACCTTCTAATGGTGCTCCTTTAGTTTCTTTTGCCTCTGGCTTCACCTCTCAGCCAGGCTGGCGACAACCCCATCCCCCTGGGGCGGGGGGGTGGGCTCTGCCACTACATCTCCCCCTCTTTTATTTAATATTATCAATACACCATATCTTGCTTTAAATACAGTGTGAAATACAGGGTAAGAACATTAAGGCTAATACAATTACAATTAACAAGAACAAACCTGTTTTCAATATTCCTTTTAACCAAACAAGGCATTCACCCCAAAAAACCCAATATCTTCTGTTATTTTCTTGTTCTGCAAATCTTCTATCTTTTTAAGTCCAAACAACACATGCAATCGAATTCTTCATAACTGTGAACATGTCCAATAAGAAAAAATTAATTGCTGCTCTGTTTTACAAAGTGGTATTCTCAACATTGGCTACATTCGTTGCTTAAAGCGATAACATGTCTGAGGTTAAGGGTTGTCATCACTGCAATCGGTTTCTTCTCTGTTAGCTAGCCAAGGTCTCACCCACTTTGCTGGGATCCATGAATTTTTGTGGTTACCTGTAGAAACACAAGCATATCCCCTTCCCCAGGTTATTAGTGACATAGGACCTTCCCATTGTTGTGTTGTCGGATTAAACACACTAACCTTAGGCACATTTTCGGGAAAATCTTTGACATTTTTGATATGGTGCATAACAACCGGTTCCATTTCAGTTTCACTTTTAGGATTAAGCCAGTTCAGCACATACAATGCCTTCATCAATACCTCTTCTGGGCTCACACCAATTCCCCCTTGTTTTTTCAAAACAGACAAAAGATTTTTTAATGCACGGTGTGCACGCTCAATAATTGCTTGGCCAGTAGAATTATAAGGGATTCCAAACAGGTGTTGTACCTTCCACTGGGTGAGGAAGGCTGCAAGTCTGTCAGAGTGGTATGCAGGACCATTATCTGTTTTGATTTGTGTAGGGACACCCATGACAGCAAAAGCTTGTAGTAAATGATGTTTTACTGCCTTTGTATTTGCTGAGGTCAAGGCTGTAGCCCACAGCAGTCCTGAACAGGTATCTATGGAGACATGAATGTACTTTTGTCTGCCAAATGGTGCAAATTCAATAATATCAGTTTGCCATAACTGACCTGGCTGCAAGCCCCGAGGATTTACTCCCTTTTGTTGGAGAGGTACTATGCGGGCACAATCAGGACAAGCTGCAATAATGGCTCGAGCTTGTTCCTTTGTAATTGTAAACTGCTTTCGGAGTGCTGCTGAGGATTGATGAAAGAATTCGTGAGCTTGTCTGGCTTGTTCAAAAGGGGATATATCTGCTACTGCCACAAGTTTGTCTATGATGCTGTTTCCCTCTACTAGACCACCTGGTACGTTAGTATGGCTTTTTATATGCATGATAAATACTGGTGCTGTCCTATAATCTAATACGTTCCACAAATCTAACAATGCTTCAAACAACAAGGAATTGGAAACTCGCTGCAAAAGCGCTCTATGTATTCTTTGTACAATTCCCACAACATAAATAGAATCTGTTACCAGATTAACTGGACAGTTATGCCATTTTTGCAATGCTACTAAGCATATTGAGGGCAGTTTCTTTTAATGTGTCCTGTCTGTTTGCAAGTAAAACATGCTAGGCCACAAGAAGGGCTTCCACCTTTCATTGCAGGCTTACGTGCTGCAGCCAAGGCCGCAGCGTGGGCTTGAGCATGTATTTTTGCTTTTTCTACCTCCTGCCGCATAATTGGTACCTGTGTGCAAGCTTCCACCATCTCTGCTAAAGAAGCAGTTTTTCCCAAACCGGCTAATATCTGTTGGCATTGGGTGTTTGCATTCATCATAGCCAAATCTTTCCCCACAGCAGCTTTTGCCTCTGGAGTCACGTTAGGAGAGGCATCTATCACTTCTTTTAAATGATCCACAAATGTCATATATGGTTCCCCAGGATCCCACTCTATTGTAGAATAGGGTGGCACAGGGTTACCTCTATTTGGCAATTCTTTCACTGCCGCCAAGGCAAGCCCTTGCGTTTGCTGCAAAATCCTTGGATGGAGTGCTGCCTGAGTAGCACCATCCGCATATTGCCCACGACCCAGTAACTGGTCCATGCTCGCTAACCGCAACGGATCATCAGCTGGTAAACGAACATTTTCTAATACTGCCAATTCCACTTTCCCCTGCCACTTGTCCAAGAACAGCAAATACCCGGTTGGAGGAAGCAATAACTCCATCAATGCCCTAATATCTCTTTAAGTTAGTACTTGCCCCTTGAAAAATGAATTGATTAGCTGCATCACATGCTTATTATCCATACCATATTGCATAACTGCACTTTGCAATTGCTTAACCGTTTTCCAATCAAAAGGTGACCACTGCCTTTGTCCTCTATTATCTATGTGCACTGGCATTGCTGTAATACTACCAGGTGACATGATCCCTTCAATAGTTGCATCTCTGATTACCCCTTGCCAACGTTGCCCTGCATTATAAGAATGATCTCGAGGAATATCTCTACCCTGATGCACAGGGGCAGCACCCAAATTATCATTATTATCACTGCTATACAATTCCCTTGTGTTTCCCTGTGGATCAGTAAGTCAGCGCATATTTGCAAACCGATCTGCTAACCCAGTCTCCAGCCCTTTTCCATATCGTGCTCTCAAATATTCATCTGCTTCTCTTATAGACCACATCCCATCTTCAACACATTGTCTAGCCCATTTTTGTATTCGCTCCCTTTTGATACGAAGCTCCTCCGGAGGTCTAATTTCGCCCCCTCCCTTTCCTGTTTTCCCCGTTTTTCACATTCCCTGCCAATTGCCTCCAGCCCGTCCTTAATTGCATCTGACGCCTTTTTATATGCTATTAACCGCGAAGTTTTACTGTTACCGCCATCTAGTCGTTTCATAGCTTCTAGAACTTCTTGCATCTGGCTCTCCTGCCATCTCAGTAAGTCCTTCAGGCTCTGCACGTGGCTCTCCTCCTGGAAGTCAGGGCGATTCTGCGATGCTCCATCCTGGTGTTCCATCGGGTCCTCCGGCAAAGGCATGTCGGCTGGATTAACTTGTCCTGGCTTGTTGAAACTTGCCGGTTGCTGCCATTCGTCGTCGGAGCCAGGCAATGGCTCAACGGGCGCAGAGGGTATAATTTGCTCTCCGCCCCAGAACTCCAGATCTGATACGGGACATACCAGTGGTGTTGATTCCTCGGAGTTCTCGGAGGGTGGGCAGCTCGCAGCGGGCGGCTCCGAGGGGACGGCACACAGCTCCGGCTCCTCTGAGACTTCCTGCATTAGCTGCCTGACCTCCCGCCAGGGTCCGGCGAGATCGCAAGCCTCGCGGTTCCCCCTTGTAGCCGCTTCCCATAGTTCGGTCCCTATGTCCTCCCATGTACCGGGAGAAAAAAATTCGTCCGTCGAACGAACACAGCCCTTACACTGGGCGAATAGTAAAAGGCGCTCCACCGCGTCTTTTTCCAAAATTCTTCCTGTTCTTGCAGCCAGCTACAGAATACTTCTCACTATTATTTTTTCTTCCACGGATGCCGTGTTTCCCATGCCACCTGCTTCTTCGTAGGCCTACCTTCCGCTATGATTGAGCGCTGGGCTGGTGTCGCCCCCAGGTGGCGTCCTCGCGTCTTCACTTCCGGCGATCTTGCTTCGATACGAAGTATCACGTCGGGGTCACCAAAGTGTTGCTTTATCCATGCCAGCCACGGAACCTGACACACCAATATGATGTTCACAGAGTTCGCTTTATTGTCGGTCCGGGCTAGCTTTATAGCAAAGCTGCCCTGTCCACGCGCCTTACAACAACGTGATTGGTTGTAACTCGTGCTGTACAATAACATGATAGGCTGCATGTGCTGTCCACGCGCTCTGCACGCATGTGTCCGGCGATTGCTCACTCGTTATAACCTTCTAATGGTGCTCCTTTAGTTTCTTTTGCCTCTGGTTTCACCTCTCAGCCAGGCTGGTGACAACCCCATCCCCCTGGGGCGGGGGGGGGGCTCTGCCACTACACCCAAAGAAGCTGAATTCTGCAAATTGCTGCTGTTGCTCTTGAAATGATGTCATCAGGTGGGTGTTTTGGTGTAATACACTGAAAACCAGAGCAGAAATGCTGAAATGTTCCCATGGTATGCATGGTCTTAGGAGCAAAGCACCGTGACTCAGCCTAAGGAGATCTGCCACTTATTCTTTTGTACTGCCAGCAGATTTTGGAAGTAGAGTATAAAAACCATCCTTATGGAGAGATCTTTGCATTTTAGGCTTAGACTAAGTGTCTCAAGTAGCCGGGGTTTTTGCTTGGGCCTAATCCATCAGGTCAGATGGCTTTCCTCCTCGTCTCCAGATGAATGTGGTAGAAAATATAAAGCAAGGAAACGTCCTTTGGCCTAGCCTTGCCTTGCCTTATTTCCTTCTCATCCTGTTCTCTGTCCCAGCCTCTCGCACTAAGCCCTCATCTGGCTGCATGTCTCTTCTTTCCTCTCTCCTTTTCTCAAACTCTCCTGCTTCCTGGCTTTTGTCTTTCCATTCCTCCATTTCAGTCCTGCAGCCCAGCACTAGATTTTCCTCTTCCCTCCCTTTGGCTTGCTCCCTTCGCTTTCTCCCTCTGTTCCATATCCTTCTTTCCGACTTGTCTCTTGGAGACTTTTGGCCACGCTGGACCCAAGTCCGGGGAAGTTTTGGAAACTTTTCAGAGGCCTCGCTGCTGACAGGGGGGACAGCAGGCAGTGACAGGCCCGGGGCTGACAGGCTCCCCCTCCTCTAGGGGGCGCTCGGCTGCCACACCCAGCTGACATAGAACCTTTGTCACAATGCCCGCTAGTGTGGTGAGGATGTGGGCACTCTGCAGGTGACAGGGACACAGCAGGACTTGGTGTCAGCTCAGCCAAGTCTGTCTGCGAAGCAGCAGTGGGATGCTTTTCCACACAAGCAGAACTGTGGAGCCCTGTGTGTCCTTGTCTGCAGTGGCTGTACAGCTCTGTCTGAAAACGAGTTTATTTCTTTCCTGCAGTTAGAAACCTTTCTTTATCACAGCTAGCATGCTCATTATTTGGAAGGCACCAAGGAAGGGGGTATGGAAGGGGCAGAACTTGACTGACAGCTGGATTGATTAAGAAGACTATACCATCCCATTAGTGTCATGCTTCGTATTTCAGGAGAGTTGGGAGACCGACAAGACCTGATAATGTATCACAGCAGCAGCGTCTCCATTCTGCTCCAGCTTAGCAAAGCGTTGGCAGGATTGTTCTTAAGGCCCCCCTAGTGAATTACATCCTCTCCTTAAAGCAGTGGGAAGTATCTCAAAGAGTTAATTGCATCACTTCGTATTGCAAACACTCCTCACGAGCATTTAGAGTACGACTGAGAGCTGAGAGAGGCCAGGTAGGATAAAGTGGTGAATTTGGGCATAGCAGAAAGTTGGATCTGTGAGAAATGCAGTTGTGATTCCTGCTGAGGAGATGTTCAGTGTTTACAGATATAACCAAATGAGGCACAGGCTCTGAACCTGGAAAAAGGAAAAGCTGGTTAAGTTCTATGTAACAAGTTATGAAACTTGTTTATGAAGTTATATTGATAGAGGGAACTAACATTTTAAGGGTTACCCAACCCCATTATAAGGGCCTACTAACAAACTAACACTTTAAGCCACATAATGAATTTTACAGTTTAGAGCTGTATGTAACCAATTGTGTTAAAAAAAAAAAAAACAGAACCTCATCGAATGCCTAGATAAGAAGTTTTACAGCCCCAGCTGTAACCTTCAGGAGACAAGACAGCCGAGATTTACAGCAAAAGGGGGCGCCAGTCTGATTTCGGTCGACTTGGCAGCTTGGGTTCCAGCCAATTCATCATAATGAGCCACGGGTAGAAGTTCACTGTGACGAAGCTGAAGGAGCCTTCATCCAAAGACCCCTCCTCAAAATCACCAAGTGACACTGTAGAGAATATGCTTGAAGAAACAGGGCACTTGGTACTTTTCCAGTCCCACTTGCACAACCCAGCGTACGTGTCGGACAGCAAGGATTTGTCCTTGGGTAATCAATAGAAAGAAACTTATTAAGAAGTAAAACACGAAAAGAGGATGTAGAACAAAGGTATGCTGTCTTGTAGAACAAAGACGTGCTATTTTGTAGAACAAAGACGTGCTATTGCTGTAACGGGTGAACATTACGTTGTAACTAATTACCTTGTGTCATATACCACGTGAACCTTGGATTAACCCTATAGAATAGAATCAGAATTGTAATAAAACGAGCATTAATCATCCCTCCATGAGGACTCATCTTTGACCCGCGGCTCTCCAATCTTCATGGCACTGCGCAGGTGTAACTGGGGAGGGTCAACGAGGAGACTATGGAAATGGTTATCTGAGACTCATTTTAATAAGAAGTGGGGAAAGGTTATGAATATGTAGAGGGGTTTCTGGGGTCATTATGAATATGTAACACCTTACTATATTTAAGCACACTTCCCATTGTTAAAAGATGTATGTGTTGGGCAGAGCGAATCCCCGCGCACCCAGCGCTGTTTTGCTTATGCTCTAATGAACACGTATTTAAGGAATACAACTAAGGAATTGGATTAAACGTTGTTTATCCATAGAAAAAGTGTAAGCTATTTATTTCAATTGGTGACCTCGACGTGACAACCTTGGATGGCTCTGTGTTACCTCAGGTTCAAGGGAGGCGCCCCACATTAACAGTGGCCCTTGCACTCGGGTGTGCGGAGAGCTACCAACGTTATTCAAAATTAAAGCAAAAGCAAAAGAAAGAAGCTCACTCCCCCTGAATACTGCAGTTTACCCATAATCCAGAGTGCACGACGGTCCCGACAGGAAAAGTGGACTGTAAGTACCGCCGGGTCGGGCAGTTTGACTGTGTGACTGGTGTTGGCTGAGACGCAACCTGGTTGCGAAGGGAGCGTGGAGTCCTTCTAAGTGCGCTTCCAACACCCCGCGAGGGCCTTGGCCACTGAAGGGACAAAGTGAGTGAAGAACTCTGTGTCGTGGATTTGAGCCCCACGTTGTGAGCCAGGTTTTGTGGGTTTGATCCTCACAAGAGGTCGAAGGGGAGTGACCTGCCAGAGGTACCCCCTGACAGTCCCTTGGTGAGGGGGTCACGTGAGAATTTTGGACCCCCCAACAGTCTCTTGGGGAGGATCATGCTACAATTCTGGGATGAAGAGAAGTTCACCCAAGGAAAAAGCAAAGGATAAACAGGCTCCTGGAGTGGACCCCCCAGTTTGTAACAAAGTCCTGGGGAGATATAAGAAAGAAACTAGAAAAACTCAAAGAGCTAAGGAGAAACCAAGAGTTAACTCATCCCTCATCCCACCTGTTGGGACGGGACAGTTTATTGGGTGTCAGAAGTGGGATATTCTGTGAGAAGCGGTTCGGGCGGGATAGGAGCCAGAGGCTCTAAAGGAGGACTGATCGGTCTGTGCCGCGTTCTCCGGCAGTGGGTCATGGCATCCCGGGTCAAGCCAGGCCTGGACTGCTCCCTGATGTTGAGTTTACTGAAAGATTATAAGGCTTGCCGGACTCCTGAGGGTCTTAGGAGGGCTTCTGGACATTGGTCGGCTCCAGATATTGTAACTGAGCAAATAAGGGACTTGGCAAAAGAAAGCAGATTTGAGATCTCTGCTGTTTTGGAAGCAGCATTGATAGCTGCCACAAACAACAAGCAAACTAAGCAAGAGGTCATTAAATCACCTTACACAGATTTACAAGCACAATGGAGTAAACTTCAGCAAGCAGAGAGAGAATCAGTTGATAACAAATGAATCGTAGAAAACTTGCAGAATGATTTTAAATGATTTTAAAAGATAACACCAAACTGGACCTGGCCATCGCACTGGGAAGAAGAAACCCAAAAGGAAAGTGCTAGGAACTGCAGTGAGCGGGGTCACCACGCCAAAGAGCGCGAGCTCCCGCTGCAGCCCAACAGATGCCATTGCTGCTGGGGCACCAGCCACCCGGTCATCAGCTGCCCCAGAAGAGCAACACGAATGTTTTGTTCAACATGAGAATTTGTTTGTTCTTTGAGGGAGAAAGGTAAGTCTTTTTCTGTCGAAGCAGCCTTCTTACTTGTGGTCCGAGAAAAGGTTAAATAGGAAATCATCATGTTAGTACAAGAATTTACTAACCTTCCCGAAAAAGGGGGAACTGATAGAGGGAACTAACTAACTAACTAACCCATTATGTTAAGAAAAAACAGAACCTCGTCGAATGCCAAGGTAAGAGGTTTTACAGCACCTAGATGTAAACTTGAGAAGACGAGATAACGAAGATTTACAGCAAAAGGGCGGAACCAGTCTGATTTCAATTGACTTGGCAGCTTGGGTTCCAGTCCATTCAACATAATGAGCCAAAGGTAAAGAGGTCACTGTGACGAGGCTGAAGGAGCCTTCATCCAAAGACCCCTCCTCAAGACCACCAGATAGCACTGTGCAGGTGCAACAGGGAGGGGTCAAGGAGGAGACTATGGAAATGATCACCTGGGACTCATTTTGATAAGAAGCGGGAAAAGTTATGAATATGTAGAGGTGTTCCTGGGGTCATTATGAATACGTAACACCTTACTGTATTTAAACACACCTCATATTGTTAGAAGTTGCACATGAACGGTGGAACGATCCCCCTTGCGCCCGACGTCGAAATGAACATACCTGCTTTATAACCTTGTGAGTTGGGAAGTTTTATGACTTGACAGGTTGTAAAGTTGTTTCCACTCACCATCACAGCCAGAGAGCCCTGCAGCCCCGGCGCAGCTCTGAACAGATGTAGAAGGCAACCCCAGCTCCTGCAGCATCCTTTTCTTACTCCTGCAGCATCCTTTTCTTACTCCTGCAGTGATTACCGCCCCTTAAGGGGTGGGGAGGAGGAGGAGATCCCTTCGGTACCTGCAGTCTGCTGGTTCACTGCTGGGGCGCATTGCTAGGGGCGGGAAATATGAAAATAAACCGGAGCAGCAGTGCTCCTGGGGCCGGGGGTGTTCCCTGCAGAGCATCCCCCCGGGAGCCGGGCCTCGGCTCAGCCCGACCCAAACCCGCCCCACGCCCTCTCGGCGGAACCTCAGGAACCAGGGACAAGTGACCCCAAGATGGGGGTGGCCGGGCAGAGAACGGGTTCCCTCTGGCTGGGAAAGGGGGATTGAGCTGAGGGGGAACGGGAGGTTTGGAAAAGGGGAAGGGGGTTCCCTGGCAGGCAGCAAGGCTGGAGGGGGGGTCCCGTCCCCTCACCCAGCCACGCGAGCTCCGCCAGGGGCTGGAGCGCCGCTCCATGCGGCCACCGTCCTGTCTGTGTGAGAGACCGTGAGGGCACAGCGGCCGCGCTCTCCCCGCCCCGCGACAGACACCTCATCAGCCACCGCCCGAACGGCGCCGGTACCCGAGGAGGAGGACTCGAAGGACGTTAACTCCCCCTCCTCGGCGGGGTGTGCCGCCCGCTTCCCAAGAGCGGCTCCCAGAGCGACCAGCTCCCCTCCTACCCGGTGGCACGAGGCACGGCCTCAGTGCGGCGGCTTCACTGCCCACGCCGAAGATGGCGGCACGACGGGAGCGGGAAAGCGTGAGGCGCTGCAGGCGTCAGGCCCGGCCCGGGAGCCCCCAGCCGCTCCTGCTCCCACGCACCCCCCCCCGTTTGCTTTTCATTTGTGTATCGTATATAAATGCAGGGACAAGGAGCAGCGGCACGGAGCAGGCTGCTGGGTACGAGGTGTTCCCTCAGCACACACACCCACACCCCCCCATCCCGGACCGCTCCGCACGAAAGGGAAGGTGAGGGAAAAACAAAAACTAAAGGCACAGAGGCATCCTGGCTGAAGCCGAGCTGTGCTCATCTACCTTTTGAATGACAATTCCAAAGGCACATCCCCACTCACGAAAGCTGGTGGCTCCGCAGGGTCCCCAGCAGACACAACCACCGGCCGGCGGGGCAGGGGGGGCTCTGCCCGGGGAGCTCCCGCAGGGTCCGCAGTCTGAGGACAACGCTCCGCCCACAGCCCCGCACCGAAACCGCCGGAAGGTCCCACAGCCTCCTTGTCAAGCCCAAGGGAATCTGAGCTGGGCCCGTATACGGTCAGTGCTCCAGAAGCTTCTCTGCTCCCAGGCGTTTCATTAAACGAGGGCCCCGTCTGTCAGCCGAGGGCTGTGGGCGTAACCAGAGCGCCCATCAACCGGAAGTGCCGGGCGCTTTCCTGCGGCTGCAAAGTGCTGCGACATGGGGCTGTGGGCACCCCGGGGCGGGGCGCGGAGCTGCTGCGTGCCCCCAGTTCTGGGTCCCCCGACCCAGAGCAAAGCGCTCCCCTCCTCTGGCTGCCGACCGTCAGCCCGGCTTCTTGCACAGCCCCCTGGTTACCCCCTCACCCCGTGCCCCCAGTTAGTCCCAGCGGGTGTTTCTGAAGCCCATGGACGCCTCAGCCCCACCCGGGGTGGAGGATGGGCCTTTGCTGGCTCTGCCCTGGTGCCCACCAGTTTGCTGCCAGTGCTCCCTCTGGGGGGCCCTGGATAACACCGGATCCACCTGGGCACCCCCAAAGTGCCTTTTTAGCACTAATTTTTCTCCTGAAAAGCAAACACAGCGGGGCTTTCTGCCATCCTGCCCCAGGGACCCCCACTCAGAGCACACCGGCACTTGGTTGCCCATCGCCATTTATTGCAGTCGCTGCCCCCACCCTGAAGCACGCAGGCTGTTGTCCCACACTGCCAGCACCATCCCCCATGTCCCCCCAGCTCCCTCCAGCTCCACCACGAGGAGCGGCTGCCCCAGCAGTCCGTGCTGCTCCCACATCCCAGCCCAGACCCCAGACCCCCGTCCCGCCCTGCCCAGCTGCGGGCACAGACCCGTCCCCCCAGACAGCAGGGTGTCCTCTGCCCCCGGTGCCCTGACAGGGCCATACCTGGCCGGCTCCTCGAGGTCGTGGTGTCTGGGGTGGCCCTTGGCGTTGTCGGCAGCTGAGAGGCCCCCATCATGGAGAGCTGCTCGTCCTGCCGGTTCCCATCAGTGCCGTCCTGGCCCGACAGCTGCATCGCGTCCTTCTGGGAAGGGGAAAGCATGTGACCCAAACACGGGGCCCCACTCCGCATCCCCCAGCAACCCTCCCCCAGCCAGCTCTCCCTGGGGAAACTGAGGCACGGATGGATCCCCCCGCAGGCTCAGCATCCCCCTCCCCACCTCCGTCATCCCTACCTTGTTGGGGCTGCGGGCGCCGGATGGGGACGGCCGTGGGGTGCTGGGCGGTTGGGGCTGGAAGCGCGGGGGCATGAGGGTGTGTGGGCCCCCGCAGCTCTGCAGAACAGTGGGGTACCTGCACGCGCCCATCCGCTCCCTGTGGGACAGGACACGGGGTGCTCAGTGCCCGGCAGGTGGCACCCCATGTGTCACTCGACGCCAGGGAGGGGTCAGGGGGCAGTTACGGTCCAGGCGCCAGCGTGTGGAGGGGCCGGTCGCAGGACAGGCAATGGAAACCAGGCAGCAGCTGCCTGGAGAGAGGAGAAAAGGGCTGGGGAGCTCCTGGGGGGCACAGCCCCACCTGCACACCGTCCCCTGCCACAAAAAGCCTCTGCACCCACCCCTCAAGATTGGTTCGGGAGGGCTCCTCCCACACGTGCCCCCTCATTGTGCCCCCTCCATCACTGGGAAGCTGCAGCTGGCAGGAGCACAAGGCACAGCCACTTGCTCAGCATCCCCAGGGGCGCTGCCCACACGGCTCCCACGCCAGGGTACCACAGCGGCACGAGCTGGGACAGCCAGCAGGAACAGGGCCGGCACTGCCAAAGGCACCGCGGTCCTCATCGCACTCACTTCCTAATCCCAGCGGCATCGTCACGCTCTGGCTGCAGCGCCTTCTGGAGCTGCCCGCTGAGGCTCTTCCACCGCTCCTCCTGCTGCTCCCGGAACGCCCCCAGCTCCCAGCGGTCCAGCTGTGGACGGGTGACACCCTCAGCCATCTACCCCAGGATGGGACATGGCGGTCCCCAGGGGGACAGCCGGGAGGGGGCACCCTCGCAAGGATGCTGCCTCAGGCTGCCAGGCCCCCAAGGTGCCAGTTCTGCGTAGAGGGGACGAGCCCTCACCTTGCAGTCCATCTGTCTCTGCAGCTCTTTCTGGAACTGGTGCCAGCCCTCCTCCTGGCCCGTCACCCGGCTCGTCACCTCCTCCACCGCCTTGTTCAGCCGCTCCTCGCACGCCTCAAACTGGCTGCGACTGACTTTGTCAGCCAGGGCGGCTTTGTCTGCTTTCTAGCAACGGGGAAAGGCGGGAGAGCGGTGGGGACAGGATCCAGGGACAACGTGAGAGGGAGAAGTGGCTACGTGGCCCTGTTCACCCCATCACCCCCGTGGGGTTGCTCCCACCAGCCAAAGGCACTCGGGGTCACAGAGGGACCTGGCAAGGGACCCGCAGCCGGGCTGGAAATCCTCCCTCCCCCGGCTGGTTCTGCCAGCCGGCACCCAAGGGACAAGGGGCGTTTGTCACCCTGCCCGGGACACCCTTGGCTGGCACCAGGGCCCCTCGAGCCCCTACCTCATCGATTCCCAGCACCAGCAGCTGCTCCTTGTCTGCTTTCTGCTTCTTGAGCCTCTCCAGGGCCTGGGACAGAGCCTCCCAAGGCAGACAGCAGCCCGTGACGCCACGGCAGGGTCGGAGCTGCCCCCCGGCCAGCCGAGCACCCCCTGCCTCCCCTCCCCACCCCATCAGAAACCTCCAGGAAAGGAATCGGGAAGCTGTGCAGGGCTGCGAGCAGGGTGGCAGGCGGACAGATCCCTTGGGGTCCCAGCCTGGGCTCTGCCTGCGGGTTACAGCCACCCACCTTGATGTCCTTCTGCTCCTGCTGGCCATCCTGCTGGAGGTTTGCAAGGGCCGAGCTGAACTTCTCATAGTCCTTTTCGAGCTGCATGATGCTGGCCTGGAGGCACTTGAGCTGCTCGTCCTGCTGCAGGGACTAAGAGGACAAGGCGGTGCTGAGCCAGGGGGTGGCTGCCCCGCGGGGACAGACCCAGGGTATTTTGGCTGGTGGCTGCGGGCTCTCAGTGCAAGCAGGACATTTGCTCCAAGGCTTTAATTCCCTTCCATGCTGCTGACTCCCACAAGCCAATTAGGGGGGCAGCGAGGGGTTCCCCCACGTTACAGCAAAGCAGAAATGCCTGGGGGGTCCTGGCAGCTCAAGCCCCCTACACCGTGTCTCCTTACCTGTTTCCTCCACTTCGGGTAACTCTCCACCTTGCTGCCCGCCTTCTGGGCCAGGGATTCCAGCTGCTCCTCGAGCTTCTCGCAGTGCTGGAGGAGCTTCCCCAGCAGCGCCCTGGTGTCCCAGTTGCAGCCGGGGCACCCTGCGTGCTCGTGTCCCCCGCTCTGCGCCATCGCCCTCGGCTCCTCCAGCTGCTGGTAGGGGAGGAGGAATCAGCTCTGAGCCGCATTGGATGCCGCCCACAAGCCCAGGTGCCGTGGAGGCTCCACGGCCCCATCCGGCCAGGGAATGTGGCCGGGACACTGCCAGGACTCCCCCCGAGCCAGCAGGGGCTGGGAGCACTGCCCCCGGGCCTCACATCTGCCTGCAGCTGCTCAGCTGTCTCCATCACCAACTTATTCACATACTCGGCCACAAACTGCTCCAGCTCGGCCTGGGTTGGCTCCTGCTGCTTCCCCAACTCCTTCCGCTCTGCCTTGACCTTCTGTCCCTTGGGCCTGGCCAGTGAGACGGGGGCAGGGGCAGGTTTAGCCTTCGTGGGGGTGTCCCTCGGCCCCCAAACTGGGATGCTCCCAGACCCCAGGCTCCCTTGCAGCCCTGCGGGGTAGGAAACCCTCTCCCATCCTTTTACCGCGGCTGTTGGGTCATCTGGCCGCTGCCGTCTGCTTTCCTGCTGGCTCCAGCCGCCTTCATCTTTCTGGGAGCATCCTCCACCTTCCTGATCTGTGAACGGCAGTGGGAGCAGTGAGGGCACAGCCCCCTGTGTCATTCTGGCACAAGGACCCTTTGGCTGCCCCCTCCCTGACCAAACTGGCATCCCCACAGCCCCTCAGGGACTGCTGCTGGCTCACCTTCTCCTCCTGCCCATGGAGGACCCTGGCCATGTCTTGCAGGAAGGCCACCTGGCACTTGAGGTCGGCCAGGATGCTGGTGATGCTCTGCCGGCCTAGAGGGACATGGTGCAAGGGGATGTGCTGTCGGTGAGGGGGTCTCAGCCTTGGGGCCAGGCTCTGAGCATGACGAACCCCTGACCCAGGGTGTCCCCACGCCAAACAACCCCCACCAGCCCCCCGGTGCTCTCACCTCCCTCTGGGAAGAGCCGGCGCACGTTGTCAAGATCTGAATGTTCTGCTTTGGTAGATTTAAGCTGCTCCACCTGCTCCTTCAGACCAGCGCAGAGGTGGCCGAGCTGCCCAACCTGGGAGAGAACCTCCCGCATCTCCGACTCGTAGCTGGAGGTGCTGGTGGAGCCCCAGGGCTTGGCCGGCTCTTGGGCATCCCCTGGGATGGTGGCTTGGGAGCTGGAGGACCCAGGCTGCACCCCAGGGGTGGTGGTGTGGGTCCCAGGTGATCGTGGCTGCATCCCCGAGGTGCTGGCCTGGGTGCCCGGGGATCCTGGCTGCAACCCCGGGGTGGTGGCGCCGGCACCACAAGATCCTGCGTGAGCAGAGGGAGTGCCTGACAACTTCACAGGGGTCACTGGTTCCCCCTGTGTCCCTGCTTGCATCCCCGGGGAGCCAGACCCTGCAGTCCCCTTGCTGGTCTCCATCCCAGGCTGTGTCCCACGTCCCTTCGGCCCCAGTGCGGAGCGCTTCCTGGCCTGGGTATCCATGGCTACCTGGGTGGGCTCGGCAGGGGCAGACTGGCCCCCAGCGCCCTCCTGGGAAGAAGAGGCAAAGGGCAGCAGGGTTACTAGCAGCTGGGCAGCCGTGAGGACAGACCCCAGAACCTCCCGCCGTGTCCTCAGTCCCCATCCCCAAACCACCATCTCGCGGGGCCAAACCCGTGTTGAACATGAGAGCCCAAATGCAAAGGGATCATGGGCTCAGACCGGCCATAGAGCCGGGGGGACGGGACCTCCAGGGATGGGAGCCCCAGCATTGCTGCCCAGCACCCCCAACCCACAGACTGTGCCCCGAGGCAGGAGGGCTGGTGTCCCCGAGGGAGCGGGGGATGCAGCCGCCTCCTGTCCCTGCGCAGCCCGGCAGCGTCCTGGGGCTTCCCCTGGAGCTGGGCGAGGAGAGAGACACCCGTTCAAATGTGGGAGCGAGATTTAAAGAGCATCCCCAAATGAACTGGGGCACGAGGCAGAGGGACGCTGGGCAGGGCTGTGCCTGGAGGCCGCGGCTGAATTGCGCAGGCAGAGCTTTATCTCTCCTCCTTCCCTTCCCATGGTTCTGTTTGGATGGCTCTCTAGTTCAGAAGTGCCTTAGCAACTCTTGGGACACCCTTCCCACTCTTCCCTCCTGCTTCCCTTCACGCTGGTGACACCGATGGCCGTGGGGCACGGGCACAGTGTGACAGGGCAGCAGGAACAGGGAGGGTACAAGGGCCCAGCTCTCTCCCGGGGCACCAGGGGACGCTCACCAGGCCAAGGGTCTCCTGTATCTCCTGGATGTCCTCTGCAAGGCCAGAATGCGCCTCCTGCATGGCCCGCATGTCCTCTGTCAGGCCAACATGCACCTCCTTCATCTCCTGGATGTCCTCTGCCAGGCCAGAATGCGCCTTCTGCATCTCCTCCTTCATCTCCCGCATGTCCTGTTCCATTCCAGAATGCGTTTCCTGCATCGCCTCCTTCATCTCCCGCACGTCCTCTGCCAGGCCAGACTGCACCTCCTTAAACTTGTTGATCTCCTCCCACAGATCCTGGAGCGAAACCCTTTCCTGGGAGAGTGGGTGGGGGGTGACCCCAGGGGAGGGTCCCTGGGGACCTGGACCCCGCTGTGCTCTGCTGCGGGAGCTCGGGCTTAACCCAGCCCTTGGGCTGAGGGCGGCACGAGGGCAGCGCGGAGCCCAGAGGAGGGGGCGTCTTGTGGGGGAGCACCCAGGGACCAGCAAGAGCATCTACCTTGGAGACAGCTCTCTCCTTCTCTTCTGTTGTTTTTGGCATCAGCTCCTTGGCCATGGAGGAGACTTCGGAGTTGCTCCTGGTCCCCTCCAGCGTGTCCTTCTCATCCAGCTGCTCCTCTGGTTTCCAGAGCTGCTGCCCGGTGCCCAGGGCTCCGTCCTCCTCCTTCTCCTGGCCAGGCTGGGCCTTGCTGTCCTGGTCCTTTGCCAGGCTGGGGGTCGGGCTCTGCCCTGGCTCCAGGACAGGCGACTCCTGCTGGCCCAGCTGCCCGATGATGGCCTCGAGCAACTTGTGCAGGGCCACCAAGTCGACAGCCCCCATATGGGGTGTCCCGATGGTGGCGTTCAGCAGCTCCAACAGACCGAGTGTTGCCATCGCTGCTGCTCCGCTGGAAAACACGGAGCCTGATGTGGGAAGGCGGGAGCTTTTCTGTCCGGAGGTGATGTTGGAGGGAATGGCAGCCAGCAGCCTTTGTCCTCCTCCTTCTTGCCACAGAAAGTGATCCAGTCACCGAACAGATCCAAGTGCTGAAAGTGATCAAACCACCGAAAGTGATGCAACCACCAATAGCGATCCCACCACCAGAAGTGGTTCAACCACCAATAGTGAACCCACCATCAAAAGTGATGCAACCACCAATAGCGATCCCACCACCGAAAGCGATCCAACTGCCAAAACGAGTCCACCACCACAGTGATCCCACCACGGCAAGTGATCCCACCACAGCCAGTGACCAAATGGGCGAGGGGCACAGGTGACAGGGGACAATACAGTGTCTTGGTTGCCCGGCAACAGCTGCCCCAGGAGCCAGCGGGCGCCGCCCTGGTCATTGTGATGAAGTTATCCACGGGATGGGAGATGCTGAGGGTCCCTCCTGCCTTTCCCGCTTTACCACCTACAACACAGCTGGTGACACCTCAAATGTTGTGGCAGTCACTGCAGACCCTGCCCAGATGCAAAATACAATCAGACAGGTCATGGGGAATGAAATCTCATTTCACTGAATTAAATACCCTCAGTTTTAATTACAGAGAGAGTGGCTTTATCCATGTTGTGTACTCAATCAAACTCTCCCGATGTTTAATCCGTTCCTTTCCCCACGGCACAGCGGCCTCGGAGGCAATTCCCCTTCGTGGCAGATGTGCAGTGACTGGCTCACGAGTGCACCAGCACCTGGGAACCTGGGCTGAAAACAAGGCCAAAGTGCCCGGTTTAGGATGCCTTTCCCCGCGGTTGATCAAGGCAGACGGATGCCTTTGGAGAGGGAGCTGTTCTGAAGGGATTTCTTCTGCCTCTCTTGACTGCTGGCACGAGCCAGCAGCTGCTGACCAGGAAATGTGCTCATCGCTTGCTCCCCCATGAACACTGTCCTGGCCTTTTCAGCTATAAAGACATAAACCAGAGTATGTTTCCTGTCCTCTGTACAAGAAGGCGGTTCAAATGCAAAGGTGATCTTGCCTGTAAGCAGCACGAACTGCTCTAGAGACAGCTCTTTGCTGGGGATGGAGCTGTGAGAGAGGTTCTCCAGCGGGCACGGCTGCCTCCCTTTTGAAACACGGGCAATCTTTTGCTGGGATTCCCGTCCCTCAGCCTGATAGCTCTGACATCTCCTCTGATGCCTCAGAAACGGTGCTGCTATCTACACAGCCATTGCAAGATCCTCCTGCTCTGTGAACTGAAGTTGCAGACCCCAACACAGAAAGCAGGGCTGCCATGATTCCTGAGAGTGAAGCCCACATCCCAAAGCAAGCCGGTTCTTAGAGACGGCCAAGTTTCGAGCAGCGCTGTCACACGTGAGCTGCGAGTCACACGAGGAAGAGTTCCAGAGGATGGAGCGTGTCCCCAGATAGTTTTTGCCAGCGCTGACTGAGGAAGAGGCATCCTGTCCAGGGACCTCTGCAGAGAGATCTCCAGGCAGAGCTCCAGGGGGGCAACAGCCCCTCTCAAACCCCATTTGTGCACCCCAAGTGGCCGCACTGCAATGGGCAAGCCTTCATCCCGGGCCAGAGATTCTGGGTCCAGAAGTCATGGCTTGCTCCTGGGAGGGTCTTTTTGTGTCAGCCACCTCCTGTGTTTCGCCACGCATTTCTCACTGTCAATGACTTTCATTTCTTTTCCCTCTACGCTCTCCTGCGGTTTTGCCGTGGAGAGCAGATGCCAACAGTCTATTCCAGCCTTAGGGGATCTTGCAGACTTCTCCTTTGCTGTCTGTGGGGCTGGCGATTGCCTTCTGCTGCCCCTGGTTCATTTTGAAGACTAATTCCTGGCAGACGTGGTTGGTGCTGCTGAGCAACACTCTTGGCTTTTTGCTGGTGCCCAGTAGGACACCTACAAGAAAGCAGGTATCAAAAACCTCTCGGTTCTTGTGGTGAATGGTGTTGTGAAGAATCATTTAACTTCTCATTTTCCTCCTGAGTTCCTGGGTTTTTTGGCAAGATTGGCCTCAAAAAGGGACGGGTCTGTCCTGGGGGGAGGTGGGGAGGGCACTAAATTCAGCCCAGTGGACAGAAAGCAGGGGCCGTACCAGGAACCGCGAGAGGCCCGGACAGTGCCTCGTGTCCCGGGGAGCCCTGCCTGACTTTCTGTGCCCTAATGGGGTGCAAAGCAGAGCAGGGGGACAGGGAGCCGGGTGAAGAGGGTCCTGTGGGACCCCAAAACTCTCCCAACCCATGGTGCTGGTCCTCCTTGCATCACCCCGTCCGTGCTGCTCCCTGCACGGGACAGCTGGCATCAGAGCAGCGTCCCCTCCCCAAACCCGCTACACCCCAGCGCTTTGAGCACCCTGGATGTCCAAAATGTTCTTTGCAGCCTGAGCTGGCCCTGCCTGGGCTGGAGATCCTTCCCAGGCAGCCCCCACATTCTGGGGGTGCCACCCAGACCCCACAGCACTGGGTACCCCAATACCCGCCAGAACTGGGCTTCGAGCATCCCCTGGTGTGGGATGCAGCCAGATCTCCAGCGATGGGGAGGTTGCCAGGTTGGGACTCCAAAAAACCACCCATGACCGATCTGACACCCCCGCAGATGTGCACCCCCAGCAACACGCCGACCACGCCGCCCAACGTCCCCGACGCTGTGGCCACGTTCTCCAAGCTGCAAACCCCCGAGAGCCGGCAGAGCAGCAACAGCCCCATCGCCTCCATGGCCTGTGCCCGCGGGAGCTTCAGCCCTGTCCTGGTTTTGTTAAAAAACAAGTTTCTCTTTTAGTGAATTTGCCTGTCAGCTAAAGCCTTCATGTTAGCTGCATTTTCCTGGAGAACCCAACACATGTTTTGGTTAAACCCAGCAAGGGAATGCAAACTTATTGATAAGCACGGATGGACATCTCACGAGAGGGGCAACGAGAAACTGATGATCGAGAGACTGACCAACGGTGTATAACATTCCATTCACGTGAATACTTCATATAAAAGTGGGAGATCACAAGGATCTCGTCCCTTTGCCCTTTTTTTCCCTTTTTCCTCATGGCTGACATTAGGAGAGGACCTTGCTGGTCGTCCCTGCGAACTGAGGCCTAGTGAGAGACTCAATCCAGCTCCGGTTGGCTACAGAGTCTAATCCAGGACTTTGGGTGCTGGCTCTGCAGAGTTGCTGAGACTTACAAGATTGGTTTTGTATATTTTGTATTATTTTCTCTATTCTTATTAGTAGCATTAGTAAAATATCTTTAACTTTTCCAACTCTCTTCTCTCTGTCCTTCTTTCCCTCCCGATCGCCTGTCCTGAGTGGGAAGGGGGGAGAGGGAGGGGCAAAAAGGGGGAAGTGGGGGGGGAGAGGAGGTTAACAATACATCTGCCAGGGTTTGATTGTCACCCCGCAATCCTAACCTTCGACAAGCCCCTTCTGGGCTTCCTCGCCCCACAACCCCCAGCCCGCCTGGCTGCCCCCTCCTCACCCACCGCCCATGGCCTCCACCACCCCCTGCCCCCCCAGAAAGCCACGGCCACCATGGACGGCCAGAGATCAGACTGGGCTGGCGGAGGTGGGGGCGTCAGGGGGGTCCCAGGCCAGGGCGTTGGGAGCGGGGGCTCCCCTGAGAATCGCACTGGAAGAATTTTCTAGGTAGTATTTCTAGGGTGAGGGGGCACACACTGCTGGGGAGGGCACTGGCCCTCGAGAGCCTCTAGATGGTCTTTTCTCCCCTCTTTTTTAAAAAAATATATATCTAATGTATTATAAATCCAGAGAGAAGGAGCAGCAGCACAGAGGTGGGTGCTGCGTGGGGGGTTTCTTAATGCCCCCTCCCACCAACATCGCTGCAGCGGGGCGGGAGAGCGAGAGGGAGGCAAATAACAAAGAAATCGATGGCTGGAGGCAGCTGTCGGCACCTGGATCATGGCTATGGGGGCACCCTGGACTGTGGGGGCACAGACGCTGTGCCCCCTGCCTCTGCATGTCCCCCCCTAGAGTTCACTCCACCCGCCCCTGACTCCACACCGCCGGGCAGAGCAGCTTCGAGCCGAACGTGCACGTGCGCAGACAAACGCGCCACAGAACGCTATGGACGACACAACCGCAACAGCACCAAAAATGCTCTGCAACGACAGTGACCCAAAACCAGAGACGGCATCAATCCAAACGCCCTGCAGGGAGGCAGTGATGAGGCAAGGAGCCTCTTCTGCAGCCCCAGGAAAAAGAAAAAGGAGCCAAACGTCACACCCTTACGAGACGGCGGCACTGCCACACACACACGCAGAGGAGACGGCGGCACGACCTAAGAACTTCTTCCCAGCATCTTGAAGTGCCAGTCCTTTAGACTGGAGGGGTAGAGAGCAGAGCTGCTGATGCAGCCCAGATTGACACCGTAAGTCACAGCTGACCAGAAATGTCCAAAATGCAAGCACCGTCCAGGCTTTTGGCTGATGATACAAGAATCCAGCACCCGATTGGCTCTACGCCAATTAACACCGGCATTTCGGATCCCAGGATAGCACCTGAGAGGCCCGTTGGGCCCCCGGAGCACAGCGAGACCCCGTGATCGTCTGACAGGCACGAGGCGGGCTTCCCGAACTACACGACAACAGGCGCCGGCTGGAGCTGCCCTGCCCGGCAGATGCTGGCATCGCACCAGAACGTTCCCTGACCCCTTATCTGCCCGAAGGGGACCGCTCCTAGACTGCGCTTTTCTGTCTGAGAACTTTAAACCCACCCTGCGATTCCCAGTCCCTTCCCAGCCCTCGTGCCTCCACTTATCTTTCAGAGGGCCGAGGGACTGAATCCACCTTCGACAGAGGAAAATGCCACCTGTGCTAACGGGGATCTTCCCGCAGTTGTCGCTTTCTCCATCGCCGCCTACAGTAAGGAAAGCGAGAACAAGCACGCTATCGAGCGCCCAAATAATATTTATCCATAGTAGCCTACGGTTCATTGCTCACCTTGGCTGAGTTCTGGGAGGTACATTTGAATGATCCACCGGGGGCCGCCGCACGCTGCAAAGGTTCTGGAGACAAGACGCTCTTCCAGGAGAAGAGATTACATTAACAACTATTAATACAGCAATACAAACCAAAAAACAACACTCCCTCTCCATTGTAGTCAGGAATCTTGGGAAAATGCAAAGCACCTGGAAATGAATCAACAAATGAAACATAACGACAAACAACTTTTCTACTACAGCTGTTGTTAAACCTTCGCTGTTCCTGAAGCTCTTACATCAAACAGGCACCTCTGCTTGTTCAAAGACATCTGCCTATTTGGATTAAACATCTCAAAAGCTGCTGGCTGCTGCAGGAGCAGCAGAGAACCACCACCGAAGAGGCTCTGGAGCAGAATGAGCTCCCTGCCCGGGGACCGGGGCTCAAATACCCAGGACTCCGCCCACCCCTTCCTACAAACCCCTGGGAAAGGGGCAGGGTCATTCACCCCAGATCCCCTCACCACCCTTATCAAATTACCTGGAATCTCCCTGAAAATGACAGCACCTGCACTTTATTGCTGCTATTGCAGCTATAATGAGATTGAGTATGGATTTCAACTTAGTTTTTCTAGGGAGCAGATAGAAAGTGAAATACAACCACCAGCACTCCAGCATCTTCATTGCAGTCAGGAATTTCAGGAAAATGCAAAGCACCTGGAAATTAATCAACAAATGAAAAATAATGACAAACAATCTTTCTACTACAGCTGCTACTGAACCTTTGCTGCTCCTGAAGTTCTTACGTCAAACAGACACCTCTGCTTGTCCAAAGACATCAGCCCATTTGTATTAAACATTTCAAAAGTTGCCGACTGCTGAAGAAGCAGCAGAGAACCACCACCCAAGCTGCCCTGGAGCAGAATGAGCTCCCTGTCCAGGGACCAGGGCTCAAATACCCAGGGCTCCGCCCACCCCCTCCCACAAGCCCCTGGGAAAGGGGCAGGGTCATTCACCCCAGGCCCTCTCACCACCCTTATCAAATTACCTGGAATCTCCCTGGAAATGACAGCACCTGCACTTTATTGCTGCTATTGCAGCTACAATGAGACTGAGTATGGATGTCAACTTAGTTTTTCTAGGGAGCAGATAGAAAGTGAAATACAACTGCCAGCGCTCCATCTCCATTGTAGTCAGGAATTTTGGGAAAATGCAAAGCACCTGGAACCGAATCAATGAATGAAACATAAGGACAAACAACCTTTCTACTACAGCTGCTACTGAACCTTTGCTGCTCCTGAAGCTCGTACCTCGAACAGACACCTCCACTTCTCCAAAGACGTCTGCCCACGTAGATTAAACGGCTCAAAAGCTGCCGAGGGGAGGGGTCGATCATTCCAGGCCCCGCCCACCACCCTTATAAAATCACCTGGACCCTAACTAGAAATGACAGCACCTGTGGGAGATTTAAGGGATTTTCTTAAGGTTGTTGTGCAGATGGGTTTCTGTTAGATAGAGATTTATTTCTGAACTAGACAAAGCAACTCCAAGGCTGGCGCGAAGGCTGAAAAACAACATCTGTTATGAGAGTGAGGTAATTCTATAATAACAAGACCCGAACGTGGACGATATCCGATCAGCCGACGCGTGTTTGGAACGTGGACGCTTATCGGGAAATAACTGCGTATATAAGGAGGCTTGTCTCTGTAATAAATGGCTTCGCTTGAATTCGTGTTGAGTTGCGTGGAGTCCGTGAGTTTGCGCCCTCGCAAGCGGTGACCCCGACGTGATCCCTAAGGAGAATTTACGGAAGGTGTGCAACCGCTGCAGGGAGCGAGCCCCAGCTGGAACGGCTCGGCTGGACCGGGACCGGGACGCAGGCTGCGGGCTGCGTGACTCCCGATTGATGGCTACGGAGTGACAGAGGAGGGATAAAGGATCCAATATCGTCGCAACAGACGCCCAAAGAGGTGAGCAGCTGGGGGCGAGAGGAGATGGGGCAGAATATTTTTAAAGAAGAAGAAGAAATACTGCGGCTCCTCTCGCATATTCTCTCTAAGAGAGTGGTGAAGTATGAGGAGAGTAACCTCAAAAGATTGGTAATTTGGTGCAGAGGCAGTGGGTTTCCTGCTGACCTGTTAGGAGTTTTTCAAATAGACACCTGGGAAAAAGTGGGAACTGTGTTGTGGAAGGCGATTAGTCGCAGTGAAAAATATATTCTCGGCCTTGTAACCACCTGTAAACTGGTAATTACTACAGTGAAGCAATTAAAACCTGGAAAGACTGTTAGGAGCATTAGTGACTCAAAACTTAAACTTGAACTTTGGGATGATATGTAAAAACCTAACCCTAACCCTAAACCCTAACCCGGTGTGAAGTGGCCAGGCAGGAGGTGTGAAGTGGCGGGGAGGAGGTGTGTTTACCTCATTTGCATATTTAACGAGGTCGTTTTCATAATTGGGTTTTAATTTACATAATCAGGGTCTCATTTGTTTCATATGTGTTTGGCTATTTATGGTTTGAGTTTTTCCTAGGGGTATGGTAATGTCATGTAATGGATTGGAATGTATAATTTCGTTTTTTCTTTCTTCCACACAAAATACCTACAAGTCTGGTGCAGCAGTAGGGCTGTGGATGCTCTAGGGGAGGACTGGAATTATTTATTTAATGTTTTTTTTTTTTAAATCCCCTAGAGCATCCACAGCCTTACTGCTGCACCTGAAGAAAAAACAACAACAAGGAAGTTTAGTTTGTATTTTATTTTTAGTTTGGCAATTTAAATAATCTGACATGCTGTCCAATAGAAACCCTGCCAGAACTGCACACGCGATCCCATTCAACCTCACCAACCGGTCCGCTCAAACTCCATCAAACACGCACTCGGACAGAGTCCGACACTCACAGAAACAAAGACCAGCACACACAGACAGACAGACAAAGTCCGACACTCGCACACAACAGCGATAGACACCGAGTCTAACGTGCCCACACGGATGCCAAGTCCGGCACACGGACAGTGACACTGTGTCCTAGGCACACACATAGACACAGCAAAGTCCAACACTCGCGTGGCACGGAGTCCCACACGTTCACAGACAGAGACAAGGACAAAGTCGAACGCACGCCGCACGGTGACAAATTCCCGCACGGACACCAGCGCTCTGCCCCTCCAGCCCTCCCGTGCCCTCTGATTGGCCCACTCGGACGCAGGGGGCGGGTGGTGACCCCCAGCAGAACAAACCCTTCTATCTTGCATTGCCCTTCGCCATCACAATCGCACAGCAGTGAACTTGTAAGAGTAAAGCAGCCGTCCGACAGACACGCGCTCAGAACCAGACGAGGCTGGGGTCACACAGATGGACTCGCATTGTGGTAACATCACTTTATTTATTGCCCCCCACCGTGTTTTAAGGTGGGTTGTGCGGGAGTGGGCGGAGTCTTCAGAGGCACCAACGAATCAGGTGAGAGCGATGGTCACCTGCAGGAGGAGCTTGGCCAGGCGGGCGCAGCGATCGGGGGCGGCGGCCAAGGGCGCAGCGGCCAATTGGATGCGGCGCAGCTGGGGGCAGGCGGCCAATGGGGTGAGGGCGGAGGCGTCGCCAATCGCTAAGATCAGAGTCAAAGGGAGGAACCAATCAGAACCTGACCCCAGCACCCCCAGTTCACACCACTTCACCCCAGTTCTCTTTGATCCGGTCGCACTGATCCCCATTGACCCTCACTGACCCCTCAGTGTCTCCCAGTCCCTCCCAGTGCCCCCTTGGTTCTCATGGTTTCCATGGAGATCCAGATCCTCCAGGTGGTGGAGGGGTGGGAAACGCTGCAGAGTTGTGACCTCGTTGAGTAGACAAGTCCAGAGCCTGCGGAGGACGGGCAGCCGGATGCCTGGGTCCCTCCTGAACTCCTGGGTGGGTCCCCCATGAATTCCTGGGTGGGTCCCCAGGAGTTCAGGAGGGGACCCAGCAGTGCCCCAAAGGACCCAGGAGTTCAGGGGGGAACCCAGGAGTGCCCCAAAGGATCCAGAGTTCAGGAGGGACCCACCCAGGACTTCACGGCGGGACCCACCCAGGACTTCAGGAGGGGACCCAGGAGTTCTGAGGGGACCCAGGAGTTCAGGAGGGACCCATTCAATAGTTCAGGAGGGGGACCAGGAGTGCCCCAAAGGACCCAAGAGTTCAGGGTGGGACCCAGGAGTTCAGGCAGGACCCACCCAGGAGTTCAGGCAGGACCCACCCAGGAGTTCAGGCAGGACCCACCCAGGAGTTCATGGCGGGACCCACCCAGGACTTCAGGAGGGGACGCAGGAGTTCTGAGGGGACCCATTTAGGAGTTCAGGAGGGGGACCAGGAGTGCCCCAAAGGACCCAGGAGTTCAGGAGGGGACCCAGGAGTGCCCCAAAGGATCCAGAGATCAGGAGGGGACCCGCCGAGGAGTTCGGGAGGGGACCCGCCGAGGAGTTCGGGAGGGGACCCGCCCAGGAGTTCGGGAGGGGACCCGCCCAGGAGTTCGGGAGGGGACCCGCCCAGGAGTTCGGGAGGGGACCCGCCCAGGAGTTCGGGAGGGGACCCGCCCAGGAGTTCAGGGAGGGACTGAAGAATTCAGGAGGGGACCTAGGAGTTCAGGGGATAACCAAAGAGTTCAGGAGCGGACCCAGGAGATCAGGAGAGGACCCAGGAGTGCCCCAAAGGACCCAGGAGTTCAGGAGGGGACCCAAGAGTGCCCCAAAGTACCTAAGACTTCAGGAGGGGACCCACCCAGGAGTTCGGGAGGGGACCCACCCAGGAGTTCGGGAGGGGACCCACCCAGGAGTTCGGGAGGGGACCCACCCAGGAGTTCGGGAGGGGACCCAGCAGTGCCCCAAAGGACCCAGGAGTTCAGGGGGGAACCCAGGTTTGCCCCAAAGGACCCAAGAGATCAGGAGGACACCCACCCAGGAGTTCAGGAGGGGACCCACCCAGGAGTTCAGGAGGGGACCCACCCAGCAGTGCTACAAAGGACCCAGGAGTTCAGGGGGGAACCCATGAGTGCCCCAAATGATCCAGAGTTCAGGAGGGGACACAGGAGTGCCCCAAAAGATCCAGAGTTCAGGAGGGACCCACCCAGGACTTCATGGCAGGACCCACCCAGGAATTCATGGCAGGACCCATTCAGGAGTTCAGGAGGGACCCATTCAGGAGTTCAGGAGGGACCCATTCAGGAGTTCAGCAGGGGGACCAGGAGTGCCCCAAAGGACCCAGGAGTTCAGGAGGGGACCCAGGAGTGCCCCAAAGGATCCAGAGTTCAGGAGGGGACCCAAGAGTTCAGGAGGCGACCCAAGAGTTCAGGAGAGGACCCAGGAGTGCCCCAAAGGACCCTGGAGTTCAGGAGGGGACCCTGGAGTTCAGGGTGGGACCCAAGAGCTTAAAAGGGGAACCAAGAGTTCAGGAGGGGACCCAGGAGTTCAGGAGGGACCCACCCAGGAGTTCAGGAGGGACCCACCCAGGAGTTCAGGAGGGACCCACCCAGGAGTTCAGGAGGGGACCCACCCAGGAGTTCAGGAGGGGACCCACCCAGGAGTTCAGGAGGGGACCCACCCAGGAGTTCAGGAGGGGACCCACCCAGGAGTTCAGGAGGGGACCCCGCAGTGCCCCAAAGGACCTAGGAGTTCAGGAGGGGACCCACCAAGGACTTCATGGCGGGACCCATTCAGGAGTTCAGGAGGGACCCATTCAATAGTTCAGGAGGGGGACCAGGAGTGCCCCAAAGGACCCAGGAGTTCAGGGTGGGACCAAAAAGTTCAGGAGGGACCCACCCAGGAGTTCATGGCAGGACCCACCTAGGACTTCAGGAGGGGACCCAGGAGTTCTGAGGGGACCCATTCAAAAGTTCAGGAGGGGGACCAGGAGTGCCCAAAGGACCCAGGAGTTCAGGAGGGGACCCGCCCAGGAGTTCAGGAGGGACCCGCCCAGGAGTTCAGGGAGGGACTGAAGAATTCAGGAGGGGACCTAGGAGTTCAGGGGGTAACCGAAGAGTTCAGGAGAGGACCCAGGAGTTCAGGAGGGGACCCAGGATTGCCCCAAAGGATCCAGAGTTCAGGAGGGGACCCAGGAATGCCTCAAAGGACCCAGGAGTTCAGGGGGGAACCCAGGCGTTCTGAGGGGACCCAGGAGTGCCTCAAAATACCCTTTGGGGCACTGCTGGGTCCCCTCCTGAACTCCTGGGTGGGTCCCCTCCTGAACTCCTGGGTGGGTCCCCTCCTGATCTCTTGGGTCCTTTGGGGCACTCCTGGGTTCCCCACTGAACTCCTGGGTCCTTTGGGGCACTCCTAGTCCCCCTCCTGAACTCCTGGTCACCCTCCTGAACTCTTCGGTCCCCCACTGAACTCCTGCGTCCTTTGGGGCACTCCTGGGTCTCCTCAGTAATCTTGGGTTCCCCCCTGAACTCCTGGGTCCTTTGTGGCACTGCTGGGTCCCCTCCCGAACTCCTGGGTGCGTCCACTCTTGAACTCCTGGGTGGGTCCCTCCCGCACTCCTGGGTCCCCTCCTGAACTCTTGGGTACTTTGGGGCACTCCTGGGTCCCCTCAGAACGCCTGGGTTCCCCCCTGAACTCCTGGGTCCTTTGGGGCATTCCTGGGTCCCCTCCTGAACTCTGCATCCTTTGGAGCACTGCTGGGTCCCCTCCTGAACTCCTGGGTCCTTTGGGGCACTCCTGGGTCCGCTCCTGAACTCTTGGGTTACCCCCTGAACTCCTAGGTCCCCTCCTGAATTCTTCAGTCCCCTCCTGAACTCCTGGGCGGGTCCCCTCCTGAACTCCTGGGCGGGTCCCCTCCTGAACTCCTGGGCGGGTCCCCTCCTGAACTCCTGGGCGGGTCCCCTCCTGAACTCCTGGGCGGGTCCCCTCCTGAACTCTGGATCCTTTGGGGCACTCCTGGGTCCGCTCCTGAACTCCTGGGTCCTTTGGGGCACTCCTGGTCCCCCTCCTGAACTCCTGGTCCCCCTCCTGAACTCTTCGGTCCCCCACTGAACTCCTGGGTCCCCTCCCGAACTCCTGGGTGGGTCCTTCCCGAACTCCTTGGTACTTTGAGGCACTCCTGGGTCCCCTCAGAACGCCCGGGTTCCCCCCTGAACTCCTGGGTCCTTTGGTGCACTCCTGCGTCCTCTCCTGAACTCCTGGGTCCTCTCATGAACTCTTGGGTTACCCCCGGAACTCCTAGGTCCCCTCCTGAATTCTTCAGTCCCTCCCTGAACTCCTGGGTAGGTCCCTACTGAACTCCTGGGCGGGTCCCTCCTGAACTCTGGATCCTTTGGGCACTCCTGGGTCCCCTCCTGAACGCCTGGGTGCCCTCCGAACTCTTGGGTTCCCCCCTTCACTCCTGGGACCTTTGGGGTACTGCTGGGTCCCCTCCTGAACTCTGGATCCTTTGGGGCACTCCTGGGTCCCCTCCTGAACTCTTGGGTCCTTTGGTGAACTCCTGGGTCCCCTTCTAAGCTCTTGGGTCCCACCCTGAGCTCCTGGGTCCCCTCCTGAACTCCTGGGTCCTTTGGGGCACTGCTGAGTCCCCTCCCGAACTCCTGGGTGGGTCCCCTCCCGAACTCCAGGGTGGGTCCCCTCCCGAACTCCAGGGTGGGTCCCCTCCCGAACTCCAGGGTGGGTCCCCTCCCGAACTCCTGGGTGGGTCCCCTCCCGAACTCTTGGGTACTTTGGGGCACTCCTGGATCCCCTCAGAACGCCTGGGTCCCCTTCTGAACTCCTGGGTCCTTTGGGGCATTCCTGGGTCCTCTCCTGAACTCCTGGGTCCGATCCTGAACTCTTGGGTTATCCCCTGAACTCCTAGGTCCCCTCCTGAATTATTCAGTCCCTCCCTGAATTCCGGGTCCCCTCCTGAACTCCTGGGCGGGTCCCCTCCTGAACTCCTGGGCGGGTCCCCTCCTGAACTCCTGGGCGGGTCCCCTCCTGAACTCCTGGGCGGGTCCCCTCCTGAACTCCTGGGCGGGTCCCCTCCTGAACTCCTGGGCGGGTCCCCTCCTGAACTCCTGGGCGGGTCCCCTCCTGAACTCTGGATCCTTTGGGGCACTCCTGGGTCCCCTCCTGAACTCCTGGGTCCTTTGGGGCACTCCTGGTCCTCCTCCTGAACTCCTAAATGGGTCCCCTCTGAACTCCTGTGTCCCCTCCTGAACTCTGGATCATTTGGGGCACTCATGGGTTCCCTCCTGAACTCCTGGGTCCTCCGGGGCACTGCTGGGTCCCCTCCTGAACTCCTTGGTGGGTTCCCTCCTGAACTCCTGGGTGTGTCCCTCCTGATCTCTTGGGTGTCCTCCTGATCTCTTGGGTCCTTTGGGGCAATCCTGGGTTCCCCCCTGAACTCCTGGGTCCTTTGGGGCACTGCTGGGTCCCCTCCCGAACTCCTGGGTGGGTCCCTCCCGAACTCCTGGGTGGGTCCCTCCCGAACTCCTGAGTCCCCTCCTGAAGTATTAGGTACTTTGGGGCACTCCTGGGTCCCCTCCTGAACTCCTGGGTTCTTTGGGGCACTCCTGGGTCCTCTCCTGTTCTCCTCGGTCCGCTCCTCAACTCTTTGGTTACCCCCTGAACTCCTAGGTCCCGTCCTGAATTCTTCAGTCCCTTCCCGAACTCCTGGGCGGGTCCCCTCCCGAACTCCTGGGCGGGTCCCCTCCCGAACTCCTGGGCGGGTCCCTCCTGAACTCCTGGGCGGGTCCCCTCCCGAACTCTTGGGTCCCCTCCTGATCTCTGGATCCTTTGTGGCACTCCTGGGTCCCCTCCTGAACTCCTGGGTCCTTTGGGGCACTCCTGGTCCCCCTCCTGAACTCCTAAATGGGTCCCCTCAGAACTCCTGGGTCCCCTCCTGAAGTCCTGGGTGGGTCGCGCCATGAACTCCTGGGTGGGTCCCTCCTGAACTCCTGGGTCCCACCCTGAACTCCTGGGTCCTTTGGGGCACTCCTGGTCCCCCTCCTGAACTATTGAATGGGTCCCTCCTGAACTCCTGGGTCCCCTCAGAACTCCTGGGTCCCCTCCTGAAGTCCTGGGTGGGTCCCGCCGTGAAGTCCTGGGTGGGTCCCTCCTGAACTCTGGATCCTTTGGGGCACTCCTGGGTTCCCCCCTGAACTCCTGGGTCCTTTGGGGCACTGCTGGGTCCCCTCCTGAACTCCTGGGTGGGTCCCCTCCTGAACTCCTGGGTGGGTCCCCTCCTGAACTCCTGGGTGGGTCCCTCCTGATCTCTTGGGTGCTCTCCTGATCTCTTGGGTCCTTTGGGGCACTCCTGGGTTCCCCACTGAACTCCTGGGTCCTTTGGGGCACTCCTGGTCCCCCTCCTGAACTCCTGGTCCGCCTCCTGAACTCTTCCGTACCCCACTGAACTCCTGGGTCCCCTCCTGAACTCCTGGGTCCTTTGGGGCACTCCTGGTCCCCTCCTGAACTCTTGGGTCCCCTCCTGAACTCTGGATCCTTTGGGGCACTCCTGGGTCCCCTCCTAAGCTCTTGGGTCCTTTGGGGAACTCTTGGGTCCCCTCAGAACTCCTCGGTTCCCCACTGAACTCCTGTGTCCTTTGGGGCACTCCTGGTCCCCCTCCTGAACTCTTCGGTCCCCCACTGAACTCCTGGGTCCTTTGGGGCACTCCTGGGTCCTCTCCTGAACTCTTGGGTCCCCTCCTGAACTCTTGGGTTCTTTGGGGCATTCCTGGGTCCCCTCCTAAGCTCTTGGGTCCTTTGGGGAACTCTTGGGTCCCCTCAGAACTCCTGGGTTCACCCCTGAACTCCTGGGACCTTTGGGGCACTCCTGGGTCTCCTCAGTACTGTTGGGTTCCCCCCTGAACTCCTGGGTCATTTGGGGCACTGTTGGGTCCCCTCCCCAACTCTTGGGTGGGTCCCCTCCCCAACTCCTGGGTGGGTCCCCTCCTGAAGTCTTGGGTATTTTGAGGCACTCCTGGGTCCCCTCAGAACGCCTGGGTTCCCCCCTGAACTCCTGGGTCCTTTGAGGCATTCCTGGGTCCCCTCCTGAACTCTGGATCCTTTGGGGCAATCCTGGGTCCCCTCCTGAACTCCTGGGTCCTCTCCTGAACTCTTTGGTTACCCCCTGAACTCCTAGGTCCCCTCCTGAATTCTTCAGTCCCTCCCTGAACTCCTGGGCGGGTCCCTCCTGAACTCCTGGGCGGGTCCCCTCCTGAACTCTTGGGTCCCCTCCTGAACTCTTGGGTCCTTTGGGGCACTCCTGGGTCCCCTCCTGAACTCCTGGGTCCTTTGGGCACTCCTGGTCCCCCTCCTGAACTCCTGAATGGGTCCCTCCTGAACTCCTGAATGGGTCCCTCCTGAACTCCTGAATGGGTCCCTCCTGAACTCCTGAATGGGTCCCCTCAGAACTCCTGGGTCCTCTCCTGAAGTCCTGGGTGGGTCCTGCCATGAACTCCTGGGTGGGTCCTGCCATGAACTCCTGGGTGGTTCCCTCCTGAACTTTTTGGTCCCACCCTGAACTCCTGGGTCCTTTGGGGCACTCCTGGTCCCCCTCCTGAACTCCTGAATGGGTCCCTCCTGAACTCCTGAATGGGTCCCTCCTGAACTCCTGAATGGGTCCCGCCATGAAGTCCTGGGTGGGTCCCTCCTGAACTTTTGGTTCCCCTCCTGAACTCTGGATCCTTTGGGGCACTCCTGGGTCCCCTCCTGAACTCCTGGGTCCTTTGGGGCACTGCGGGGTCCCCTCCTGAACTCCTGGGCGGGTCCCCTCCTGAACTCCTGGGCGGGTCCCCTCCTGAACTCCTGGGCGGGTCCCCTCCTGAACTCCTGGGCGGGTCCCCTCCTGAACTCTGGATCCTTTGGGGCACTCCTGGGTCCGCTCCTGAACTCCTGGGTCCTTTGGGGCACTCCTGGTCCCCCTCCTGAACTCTGGATCCTTTGGGGCACTCCTGGGTTCTCCCCTGAACTCCTGGGTCCTTTGGGGCACTGCTGGGTCCCCTCCTGAACTCCTAGGAGGGTCCCCTCCTGAACTCTGGATCCTTTGGGGCACTCCTGGGTTCCCCCTTGAACTCCTGGGTCCTTTGGGGCACTGCTGGGTCCTCTCCTGAACTCCTGGGTGGGTCCCCTCCTGTACTCCTGGGCGGGTCCCCTCCTGAACTCCTGGGCGGGTCCCCTCCTGAACTCCTGGGCGGGTCCCCTCCTGAACTCCTGGGTGGGTCCCCTCCTGAACACCTGGGTGGGTCCCCTCCTGAACACCTGGGTGGGTCCCTCCTGAACACCTGGGTGGGTCCCTCCTGATCTCTTGGCTCTTTTGGGGTACTCTTGGGTCCCCTCAGAACTCCTGGGTTCACCCCTGAACTCCTGGGTCCTTTGGGGCACTCCTGGGTCTCCTCAGTAATCTTGGGTTCCCCCCTGAACTCCTGGGTCCTTTGGGGCACTGCTGGGTCCCCTCCCGAACTCCTGGGTGGGTCCCTCCCGAACTCCTGGGTTTCCTCGTGAACTCTTGGGTACTTTGGGGCACTCCTGTGTCCCCTCAGAACGCCTGGATTCCCCCCTGAACTCCTGGGTCCTTTGGGGCATTATTGGGTCCCCTCCTGAACTCTGGATCCTTTGGGGCACTCCTGGGTCCCCTCCTGAACTCCTGGGTCCTTTGGGACACTCCTGGGTCCGCTCCTGAACTCCTAAGTCCGCTCCTGAACTCTTGGGTTACCCCCTGAACTCCTAGGTCCCCTCCTGAATTCTTCAGTCCCTCCCTGAACTCCTGGGCGGGTCCCCTCCTGAACTCCTGGGCGGGTCCCCTCCTGAACTCTGGATCCTTTGGGGCACTCCTGGGTCCCCTCCTGAACTCCTGGGTCCTTTGGGGCACTCCTGGTCCCCCTCCTGAACTCCTGAATGGCTCCCCTCAGAACTCCTGGGTCCCCTCCTGAATTCCTGGGTCGGTCCCACCATGAACTCCTGTGTGGGTCCCTCTTGAACTCCTGGGTCCCCTCCCGAACTCCTGGGTGGGTCCCCTCCCGAAATCCTGGGTGGGTCCCCTCCCGAACTCTTGGGTACTTTGGGGCACTCCTGGGTCCCCTCAGAACGCCTGGGTTTCCCCCTGAACTCCTGGGTCCTTTGGGGCATTCCTGGGTCCCCTCCAGAACTCTGGATCCTTTGGGGCACTCCTGGGTCCGCTCCTGAACTCCTGGGTCTTTTGGGGCACTCCTGGTCCCCCTCCTGAACTAGTGAGTGGGTCCCTCCTGAACTCCTGAATGGGTCCCTCCTGAACTCCTGAATGGGTCCCTCCTGAACTCCTGAATGGGTCCCCTCAGAACTCCTGGGTCCCCTCCTGAACTCCTGGGTGGGTCCCGCCATGAACTCCTGGGTGGGTCCCGCCATGAACTCCTGGGTGGGTCCCGCCATGAACTCTTGGGTCCCCTCCTGAACTCTGGATCCTTTGGGGCACTCCTGGGTCCCCTCCTGAACTCCTGGGTCCTTTGGGCACTCCTGGTCCCCCTCCTGAACTCCTGAATGGGTCCCCTCAGAACTCCTGGGTCCCCTCCTGAACTCCTGGGTGGGTCCTGCCATGAACTCCTGGGTGGGTCCTGCCATGAACTCCTGGGTGGGTCCTGCCATGAACTTTTTGGTCCCACCCTGAACTCCTGGGTCCTTTGGGGCACTCCTGGTCCCCCTCCTGAACTCCTGAATGGGTCCCTCCTGAACTCCTGAATGGGTCCCTCCTGAACTCCTGAATGGGTCCCGCCATAAAGTCCTGGGTGGGTCCCTCCTGAACTTTTGGTTCCCCTCCTGAACTCTGGATCCTTTGGGGCACTCCTGGGTCCCCTCCTGAACTCCTGGGTCCTTTGGGGCACTGCGGGGTCCCCTCCTGAACTCCTGGGTGGGTCCCCTCCTGAACTCCTGGGTCCTTTGCAGCACTCCTGGTCACCCTCCTGAACTCTTCGGTCCCCCACTGAACTCCTGCGTCCTTTGGGGCACTCCTGGGTCCCCTCCTGAACTCTTGGGTCCCCTCCTGAACTCTTGGGTCCCCTCCTGAACTCTGGATCCTTTGGGGCACTTCAGGGTCCCCTCCTAAGCTCTTGAGTCCTTTGGGGAACTCTTGGGTCCCCTCAGAACTCCTGGGTTCACCCCTGAACGCCTGGGTCCTTTGGGGCACTCTGGGGTCTCCTCAGTACTCTTGGGTTCCCCCCTGAACGCCTGGGTCCTTTGGGGCACTGCTGGGTCCCCTCCCGAACTCCTGGGTGCGTCCACTCTTGAACTCCTGGGTGGGTCCCTCCCGAACTCCTGGGTCCCCTCCTGAACTCTTGGGTACTTTGGGGCACTCCTGGGTCCGCTCCTGAACTCTTGGGTCCTTTGGGGCACTCCTGGGTCCCCTCCTGAACTCCTGGGTCCTTTGGGGCACTCCTGGGTCCGCTCCTGAACTCTTGGGTCCTTTGGGGCATTCCTGGGTCCCCTCCTGAACTCCTGGGTCCTTTGGGGCACTCCTGGGTCCGCTCCTGAACTCTTGGGTTACCCCCTGAACTCCTAGGTCCCCTCCTGAATTCTTCAGTCCCTCCCTGAACTCCTGGGCGGGTCCCCTCCTGAACTCCTGGGCGGGTCCCCTCCTGAACTCCTGGGCGGGTCCCCTCCTGAACTCCTGGGCGGGTCCCCTCCTGAACTCCTGGGCGGGTCCCCTCCTGAACTCCTGGGCGGGTCCCCTCCTGAACTCCTGGGCGGGTCCCCTCCTGAACTCTGGATCATTTGGGGCACTCCTGGGTCCGCTCCTGAACTCCTGGGTCCTTTGGGGCACTCCTGGTCCCCCTCCTGAACTCCTGAATGGCTCCCATCAGAACTCCTGGGTCCCCTCACGAATACCTGGGTGGGTCCCCTCCTGAATTCTTGGTTGGGTCCCTCTTGAACTCCTGGGTCCTTTGGGGCACTCCTGGTCCCCCTACTGAACTCCTGAATGTGTCCCCTCAGAACTCTTGTGTCCCTTCCTGAAGTCCTGGGTGGGTCCCGCCATGAACTCCTGGGTGGGTCCCTCCTGAACTTTTTGGTCCCACCCTGAACTCCTGGGTCCTTTCGGGCACTCCTGGTCCCCCTCCTGAACTCTGGATCCTTTGGGGCACTTCTGGGTTCTCCCCTGAACTCCTGGGCCCTTTGGGGCACTGCTGGGTCCTCCCCTGAACTCCTGGGTGGGTCCTCCCCTGAACTCCTGGGTGGGTCCTCCCCTGAACTCCTGGGTGGGTCCTCCCCTGAACTCCTGGGTGGGTCCTCCCCTGAACTCCTGGGTGGGTCCTCCCCTGAACTCCTGGGTGGGTCCTCCCCTGAACTCCTGGGTGGGTCCCCCCCTGAACTCCTGGGTGGGTCCCCTCCTGAACTCCTGGGTGGGTCCCCTCCTGAACTCCTGGGTGGGTCCCCTCCTGAACACCTGGGTGGGGTCCCTCCTGAACACCTGGGTGGGTCCATCCTGAACACCTGGGGGGGTCCCTCCTGATCTCTTGGGTGCCGTCCTGAACTCTTGGCTCTTTTGGGGCACTCTTGGGTCCCCTCAGAACTCCTGGGTCCTTTGGGGCACTCCTGGGTCTCCTCAGTACTCTTGGGTTCCCCCCTGAACTCCTGGGTCCTTTGGGGCACTGCTGGGTCCCCTGCCGAACTCTTGGGTACTTTGGGGCACTCCTGGGTCTCCTCAGAACGCATGGGTCCCCTCCTGAACTACTGGGCGGGTCCCTCCTGAACTCCTGTGTTCCCCCCTGAACTCCTGGGTCCTTTGGGGCACTCCTGGGTCCCCTCCTGAACTCTTTGGTCCTTTGGTGAACTCTTGGGTCCCCTCAGAACGCCTGGGTCCCCTCCTGAACTCCTGGGCGGGTCCCTCCTGAACTCTGGATCCTTTGGGGTACTCCTGGGTCCCCTCCTGAACTCTTGGGTCCCCTTCTAAGCTCTTGGGTCCCACCCTGAACTCCTGGGTCCTTTGGGGCACTCCTGGGTCTCCTCAGTTTATCTTGGGTTCCCCCCTGAACTCCTGGGTCCTTTGGGGCACTGCTGGGTCCCCTCCCGAACTCCTGGGTGGGTCCCTCCTGAACTCCTGGGTGGGTCCCTCCCGAACTCCTGGGTTTCCTCGTGAACTCTTGGGTACTTTGGGGCACTCCTGTGTCCCCTCAGAACGCCTGGATTCCCCCCTGAACTCCTGGGTCCTTTGGGGCATTATTGGGTCCCCTCCTGAACTCTGGATCCTTTGGGGTACTCCTGGGTCCCCTCCTGAACTCTTGGGTCCCCTTCTAAGCTCTTGGGTCCCATCCTGAACTCCTGGGTTCTTTGGGGCACTCCTGGGTCTCCTCAGTAATCTTGGGTTCCCCCCTGAACTCCTGGGTCCTTTGGGGCACTGCTGGGTCCCCTCCCGAACTCCTGGGTGGGTCCCTCCTGAACTCCTGGGTGGGTCCCTCCCGAACTCCTGGGTTTCCTCGTGAACTCTTGGGTACTTTGGGGCACTCCTGTGTCCCCTCAGAATGCCTGGCTTCCCCCCTGAACTCCTGGGTCCTTTGGGGCATTATTGGGTCCCCTCCTGAACTCTGGATCCTTTGGGGCACTCCTGGGTCCTCTCCTGAACTCCTGGGTCCTCTCCTGAACTCCTGGGTCCTCTCCTGAACTCCTGGGTCCGCTCCTGAACTCCTGGGTCCGCTCCTGAACTCCTGGGTTACCCCTGAACTCCTAGGTCCCCTCCTGAATTCTTCAGTCCCTCCCTGAACTCCTGGGCGGGTCCCCTCCTGAACTCCTGGGCGGGTCCCCTCCTGAACTCCTGGGCGGGTCCCCTCCTGAACTCCTGGGCGGGTCTCCTCCTGAACTCTGGATCCTTTGGTGCACTCCTGGGTCCCCTCCTGAACTCCTGGGTCCTTTGGGGCACTCCTGGTCCCCCTCCTAAACTCTTGAATGGCTCCCCTCAGAACTCCTGGGTCCCCTCCTGAATTCCTGGGTCAGTCCCGCCATGAACTCCTGTGTGGGTCCCTCTTGAACTCCTGGGTACTTTGGGGCACTCCTGCGTCCCCTCAGAACGCCTGGGTTTCCCCCTGAACTCCTGGGTCCTTTGGGGCATTCCTTGGTCCCCTCCAGAACTCTGGATCCTTTGGGGCACTCCTGGTTCCCCTCCTGAACTCCTGGGTCTTTTGGGGCACTCCTGGTCCCGCTCCTGAACTATTGAGTGGGTCCTTCCTGAACTCCTGAATAGGTCCCTCCTGAACTCCTGAATGGGTCCCCTCAGAACTCCTGGGTCCCCTCCTGAAGTCGTGGGTGGGTCCCGCCATGAACTCCTCGGTGGGTCCCTCCTGAACTCTTGGGTCCCCTCCTGAACTCTGGATCCTTTGGGGCACTCCTGGGTCCCCTCCTGAACTCTGGATCCTTTGGGGCACTCCTGGGTTCCCCCCTGAACTCCTGGGTCCTTTGGGGCACTGCTGGGTCCCCTCCTGAACTCCTGGGTGGGTGCCCTCCTGAACTCCTGGGTGCGTGCCCTCCTGTACTCCTGGGTGGGTGCCCTCCTGTACTCCTGGGTGGGTGCCCTCCTGTACTCCTGGGTGGGTGCCCTCCTGAACTCCTGGGTGGGTGCCCTCCTGAACTCCTGGGTGGGTGCCCTCCTGAACTCCTGGGTGGGTGCCCTCCTGAACTCCTGGGTGGGTGCCCTCCTGAACTCCTGGGTGGGTGCCCTCCTGAACTCCTGGGTGGGTGCCCTCCTGAACTCCTGGGTGGGTGCCCTCCTGAACTCCTGGGTGGGTGCCCTCCTGAACTCCTGGGTGGGTGCCCTCCTGAACTCCTGGGTGGGTGCCCTCCTGAACTCCTGGGTGGGTGCCCTCCTGAACTCCTGGGTGGGTGCCCTCCTGAACTCCTGGGTGGGTGCCCTCCTGAACTCCTGGGTGGGTGCCCTCCTGAACTCCTGGGTGGGTGCCCTCCTGAACTCCTGGGTGGGTGCCCTCCTGAACTCCTGGGTGGGTGCCCTCCTGAACTCCTGGGTGGGTCCCTCCTGAACTCCTGGGTGGGTCCCTCCTGATCTCTTGGGTGCCCTCCTAAACTCTTGGCTCTTTTGAAGCACTCGTGGGTCCCCTCAGAACTCCTGGGTTCCCCATTGAACTCCTGGGTCCTTTGGGGCACTCCTGGATCCCCTCCTGAACTTCTGGGTACCCTCCTGAAATCTTGGGTCCCCTCCTGAAATCCTGGGCGGATCCTTTGGGGCACTCCTGGGTCCCCTCCTAAGCTCTTGGGTCCTTTGGGGAACTCTTGGGTCTCCTCAGAACTCCTGGGTTCACCCCTGAACTCCTGGGTCCTTTGGGGCACTCCTGGGTCTCCTCAGTACTCTTGTGTTCCTCCCTGAACTCCTGGGTCTTTTGGGGCACTTCTGGGTCCCCTCCCGAACTCTTGGGTACTTTGGGGCACTCCTGGGTCTCCTCAGAACGCCTGGGTCCCGTCCTGAACTACTGGGCGGATCCCTCCTGAACTCCTGTGTTCCCCCCTGAACTCCTGGGTCCTTTGGGGCACTGCTGGGTCGCCCACTGAACTCCTGGGTGGGTCCACTCCTGAACTCTGGATCCTTTGGGGCAATCCTGGGTCTCCTCCTGAACTCTTGGGTCCTTTGGTGAACTCTTGGGTCCCCTCAGAACGCCTGGGTCCCCTCCTGAACTCCTGGGCGGGTCCCTCTTGAACTCCTGTGTTCCCCCCTGAACTCCTGGGTCCTTTGGGGCACTGCTGGGTCCCCTCCTGAACACCTGGGTGGGTCCCCTCCTGAACTCTGGATCCTTTGGGGTACTCCTGGGTGCCCTCCTGAACTCTTGGGTCCCCTTCTAAGCTCTTGGGTCCCACCCTGAACTCCTGGGTCCTTTGGGGCACTCCTGGGTCTCCTCAGTAATCTTGGGTTCCCCCCTGAACTCCTGGGTCCTTTGGGGCACTGCTGGGTCCCCTCCCTAACTCCTGGGTAGGTTCCTCCTGAACTCCTGGGTGGGTCCCTCCCGAACTCCTGGGTTCCCTCGTGAACTCTTGGGTACTTTGGGGCACTCCTGTGTCCTCTCAGAACGCCTGGCTTCCCCCCTGAACTCCTGGGTCCTTTGGGGCATTATTGGGTCCCCTCCTGAACTCTGGATCCTTTGGGGCACTCCTGAGTCCCCTCCTGAATTCCTGGGTGCTTTGGGACACTCCTGGGTCCTCTCCTGAACTCCTGGGTCCGCTCCTGAACTCTTGGGTTACCCCCTGAACTCCTAGGTCCCCTCCTGAATTCATCAGTCCCCTCCTGAACTCCTGGGCGGGTCCCCTCCTGAACTCCTGGGCGGGTCCCCTCCTGAACTCCTGGGCGGGTCCCCTCCTGAACTCTTGATCCTTTAGGGCACTCCTGGGTCCCCTCCTGAACTCCTGGGTCCTTTGGGGCACTCCTGGTCCACCTCCTGAACTCCTGAATGGCTCCCCTCAGAACTCCTGGGTCCCCTCCTGAATTCCTGGGTCGGTCCCGCTATGAACTCCTGGGTGGGTCCCCTCCCGAACTCCTGGGTGGGTCCCCTCCCGAACTCCTGGGTGGGTCCCCTCCCGAACTCCTGGGTGGGTCCCCTCCCGAACTCCTGGGTGGGTCCCCTCCCGAACTCCTGGGTACTTTTGGGCACTCCTGGGTCTCCTCAGAACGCCTGGGTTTCCCCCTGAACTCCTGGGTCCTTTGGGGCATTCCTGGGTCCCCTCCAGAACTCTGGATCCTTTGGGGCACTCCTGGGTCCCCTCCTGAACTCCTGGGTTTTTTGGGGCACTCCTGGTCCCCCTCCCGAACTATTGAGTGAGTCCCTTCTGAACTCCTGAATGGGTCCCTCCTGAACTCCTGAATGGGTACCCTCAGAACTCCTGGGTCCCCTCCTGAAGTCTTGGGTGGGTCCCGCCATGAACTCCTTGGTGGGTACCTCCTGAACTCTTGGGTCCCCTCCTGAACTCTGGATCCTTTGGGGCACTCCTGGGTCCCCTCCTGAACTCTGGATCCTTTGGGGCACTCCTGGGTTCCCCCCTGAACTCCTGGGTCCTTTGGAGCACTGCTGGGTCCCCTCCTGAACTCCTGGGTGGGTCCCCTCCTGAACTCCTGGGTGGGTCCCCTCCTGAACTCCTGGGTGGGACTCCTCCTGAACTCCTGGGTGCCACCCTGATCTCTTGGGTCATTTGGGGCACTCCTGGGTCCCCTCAGAACTCCTGGGTTCCCCACTGAACTTCTGGGTCCTTAGGGGCACTCCTGGTCCTCCTCCTGAACTCTTCAGTCCCCCACTGAACTCCTGGGTCCCCTCCTGTAACTCCTGGGTCCCCTCCTGTAACTCCTGGGTCCCCTCCTGTAACTCCTGGGTCCTTTGGGGCACTCCTGGGTCCCCTCCTGAACTCCTGGGTCCTTTGGGGCCCTCCTGGTCCCCCTCCTGAACTCCTGAATGGCTCCCCTCAGAACTCCTGGGTCCCCTCCTGAATTCCTGGGTGGGTCCCGCCAGGAACTCCTGGGTGGGTCCCTCTTGAACTCCTGGGTCCTTTGGGGCACTGCTGGGTGCCCTCCAGAACTCCTGGGTGGGTCCCTCCCGAACTCCTGGGTCTCTTCCTGAACTCTTAGGTACTTTGGGGCTTTCCTGGGTCCTCTCAGAACGCCTGGGTTCTCCCCTGAACTTCTGGGTCCTTTGGGGCATTCCTGGGTCCACTCCTGAACTCTGGATCCTTTGGGGCACTCCTGGGTCCCCTCCTGAACTCCTGGGTCCTTTTAGGCACTCCTGGTCCCCCTCCTGAACTCCTGAATTGCTCCCCTCTGAACTCCTGGGTCCCCTCCTGAAGTCCTGGGTGGGTCCCGCCATGAACTCCTGGGTGGGTCCCTCCTGAACTCTTGGGTCCCCTCCTGAACTCTGGATCCTTTGGGGCACTCCTGGGTCCCCTCCTGAACTCTGGATCCTTTGGGGCACTCCTGGGTTCCCCCCTGAACTCCTGGGTCCTTTGGGGCACTGCTGGGTCCCCTCCTGAACTTCTGGGTGGGTCCCCTCCTGAACTCCTGGGTGGGTCCCCTCCTGAACTCCTGGGTCATTTGGGGCACTCCTGGGTCCCCTCAGAATTCCTGGGTTCCCCACTGAACTCCTGGGTCCTTTGGGGCACTCCTGGGTCCCCTCAGAAATCCTGGGTTCCCCACTGAACTCCTGGGTCCTTTGGGGCGCTCCTGGTCCCCCTCCTGAACTCTTCGGTCCCCCACTGAACTCCTGGGTCCCCTCCTGAACTCCTGGGTCCTTTGGGGCACTCCTGGGTCCTCTCCTGAACTCTTTTGTCCCCTCCCGAACTCTTGGGCTCTTTGAGGCACTCCTGGGTCCCCTCCTAAGCTCTTGGGTCCTTTGGGGAACTCTTGGGTCCCCTCAGAACTCCTGGGTCTCCTCAGTACTCTTGGGTTTCCCCCCTGAACTCCTGGGTCATTTGGGGCACTGCTGGGTCCCCTCCCGAACTCCTGGGTGGGTCCCCTCCCGAACTCCTGGGTGGGTCCCCTCCCGAACTCCTGGGTGGGTCCCCTCCCGAACTCCTGGGTGGGTCCCCTCCAGAACTCCTGGGTGGGTCCCCTCCCGAACTCCTGGGTACTTTGAGGCACTCCTTGGTCCCCTCAGAACGCCTGGGTTCCCCCCTGAACTCCTGGGTCCTTTGAGGCATTCCTGGGTCCCCTCCTGAACTCTGGATCCTTTGGGGCACTCCTGGGTCCTCTCCTGAACTCCTGGGTCCTCTCCTGAACTCTTGGGTTACCCCCTGAACTCCTAGGTCCCCTCCTGAATTCTTCAGTCCCTCCCTGAACTCCTGGGCGGGTCCCCTCCTGAACTCCTGGGCGGGTCCCCTCCTGAACTCCTGGGCGGGTCCCCTCCTGAACTCCTGGGCGGGTCCCCTCCTGAACTCCTGGGCGGGTCCCCTCCTGAACTCCTGGGCGGGTCCCCTCCTGAACTCTGGATCCTTTGGGGCACTCCTGGGTCCTTTCCTGAACTCCTGGGTCCCCTCCGAACTCTTGTATTCCCCCCTGCACTCCTGGGTTTTTTGGGGCACTGCTGGGTCCCCTCCTGAACTCTGGATCCTTTGGGGCACTCCTGGGTCCCCTCCTGAACTCCTGGGTCCTTTGGGGCACTCCTGGTCCCCCTCTTGATCTATTGAATGGGTCACTCCTGAACTCCTGAATGGGTCCCCTCCTGAAGTCCTAGGTGGGTCCCGCCATGAACTCCTGGGTGGGTCCCTCCTGAACTCTTGGGTCCCCTCCTGAACTCTGGATCCTTTGGGGCACTCCTGGGTCCCCTCCTGAACTCTGGATCCCTTGGGGTACTCCTGGTTTCCCCCCTGATCTCCTGGGTCCTTTGGGGCACTGCTGGGTCCCCTCCTGAACTCCGGGGTGGGTCCCCTCCTGTACTCCTGGGTGGGTCCCCTCCTGAACTCCTGGGTGGGTCCCCTCCTGAACTCCTGGGTGGGTCCTTTCCTGAACTCCTGGGTGGGTCCCCTCCTGAACTCCTGGGTCATTTGGGGCACTCCTGGGTCCCCTCAGAACTCCTGGGTTCCCCACTGAACTCCTGGGTCCTTTAGGGCACTCCTGGTCCCCCTCCTGAACTCTTCGGTCCCCCACTGAACTCCTGGGTCCTTTGGGGCACTCCTGGGTCCTCTCCTGAACTCTTCGGTCCTCTCCTGAACTCTTGGGTTCTTTGGGGCACTCCTGGGTCCCCTCCTAAGCTCTTGGGTCCTTTGGGGAACTCTTGGGTCCCCTCAGAACTCCTGGGTTCACCCCTGAACACCTGGGACCTTTGGGGCACTCCTGGGTCTCATCAGTACTCTTGTGTTTCCCCCCTGAACTCCTGGGTCATTTGGGGCACTCTTGGGTCGTCTCCTGAACTCTTGGGTCCCCTCCTGAACTCTTGGGTCCTTTGGGGAACTCTTGGGTCCCCTCAGAACTCCTGGGTCCTTTGGGGCACTCCTGGGTCTCCTCAGTACTCTTGGGTTTCCCCCCTGCACTCCTGGGTCATTTGGGGCACTGCTGGGTTCCCTCCCGAACTCCTGGGTGGGTCCCCTCCCGAACTCCTGGGTGGGACCCGTTCCGAACTCCTGGGTACTTTGAGGCACTCCTTGGTCCCCTCAGAACGCCTAGGTTCCCCCCTGAACTCCTGGGTCCTTTGGGGCATTCCTGGGTCCCCTCCTGAACTCTGGATCCTTTGGGGCACTCCTGGGTCCTCTCCTGAACTCCTGGGTCCTCTCCTGAACTCTTGGGTTACCCCCTGAACTCCTAGGTCCCCTCCTGAATTCTTCAGTCCCTCCCTGAACTCCTGGGCGGGTCCCCTCCTGAACTCCTGGGCGGGTCCCCTCCTGAACTCCTGGGCGGGTCCCCTCCTGAACTCCTGGGCGGGTCCCCTCCTGAACTCCTGGGCGGGTCCCCTCCTGAACTCCTGGGCGGGTCCCCTCCTGAACTCCTGGGCGGGTCCCCTCCTGAACTCTGGATCCTTTGGGGCACTCCTGGGTCCTTTCCTGAACTCCTGGGTCCCCTCCGAACTCTTGTGTTCCCCCCTGCACTCCTGGGATTTTGGGGCACTGCTGGGTCCCCTCCTGAACTCTGGATCCTTTGGGGCACTCCTGGGTCCCCTCCTGAACTCTGGATCCTTTGGGGCACTCTTGGGTTCCCCCCTGAACTCCTGGGTCTTTGGGGCACTGCTGGGTCCCCTCCTGAACTCCTGGGTGGGTCCTCTCCTGAACTCCTGGGTGGGTCCCCTCCTGATCTCTTGGGTCATTTTGGCACTCCTGGGTCCCCTCAGAACTCCTGGGTTCCCCACTGAACTCCTGGGTCCTTTAGGGCACTCCTGGTCCCCCTCCTGAACTCTTCGGTCCCCCACTGAACTCCTGGGTCCTTTGGGGCACTCCTGGGTTCTCTCCTGAACTCTTGGGTCCCTTCCTGAACTCTTGGGTTCTTTGGGGCACTCCTGGGTCCCCTCCTAAGCTCTTGGGTCCTTTGGGGAACTCTTGGGTCCCCTCAGAACTCCTGGGTTCACCCCTGAACTCCTGGGACCTTTGGGGCATTCCTGGGTCTCATCAGTACTCTTGCGTTTCCCCCCTGAACTCCTGGGTCATTTGGGGCACTCCTGGGTCCTCTCCTGAACTCTTGGGTCCCCTCCTGAACTCTTGGGTCCTTTGGGGCACTCCTGGGTCCCCTCCTAAGCTCTTGGGTCCTTTGGGGAACTCTTGGGTCCCCTCAGAACTCCTGGGTCCTTTGGGGCACTCCTGGGTCTCCTAAGTACTCTTGGATTTCCCCCCTGCACTCCTGAGTCATTTGGGGCACTGCTGGGTCCCCTCCCGAACTCCTGGGTGGGTCCCCTCCCGAACTCCTGGGTGGGTCCCCTCCCGAACTCCTGGGTCATTTGGGGCACTCCTGGGTCCCCTCAGAACGCCTGGGTTCCCCCCTGAACTCCTGTGTCCTTTGGGGCACTCCTGGGTCCTCTACTGAACTCTTGGGTCCTCTCCTGAACTCTTGGGTTCCCCCTGAACTCCTAGGTCTCCCCTGAATTCTTCAGTCCCTCCCTGAACTGCGGGTCCCCTCCTGAACTCCTGGGCGGGTCCCCTCCTGAACTCCTGGGTCATTTGGGGCACTCCTGGGTCCCCTCAGAAATCCTGGGTTCCCCACTGAACTCCTGGGTCCTTTGGGCCGCTCCTGGTCCCCCTCCTGAACTCTTCGGTCCCCCACTGAACTCCTGGGTCCCCTCCTGAACTCCTGGGTCCTTTGGGGCACTCCTGGGTCCTCTCCTGAACTCTTTCGTCCCCTCCCGAACTCTTGGGCTCTTTGGGGCACTCCTGGGTCCCCTCCTAAGCTCTTGGGTCCTTTGGGGAACTCTTGGGTCCCCTCAGAACTCCTGGGTCCTTTGGGGCACTCCTGGGTCTCCTCAGTACTCTTGGGTTTCCCCCCTGAACTCCTGGGTCATTTGGGGCACTGCTGGGTCCCCTCCCGAACTCCTGGGTGGGTCCCCTCCCGAACTCCTGGGTGGGTCCCCTCCCGAACTCCTGGGTGGGTCCCCTCCCGAACTCCTGGGTGGGTCCCCTCCCGAACTCCTGGGTGGGTCCCCTCCCGAACTCCTGGGTACTTTGAGGCACTCCTTGGTCCCCTCAGAACGCCTGGGTTCCCCCCTGAACTCCTGGGTCCTTTGGGGCATTCCTGGGTCCCCTCCTGAACTCTGGATCCTTTGGGGCACTCCTGGGTCCTCTCCTGAACTCCTGGGTCCTCTCCTGAACTCTTGGGTTACCCCCTGAACTCCTAGGTCCCCTCCTGAATTCTTCAGTCCCTCCCTGAACTCCTGGGCGGGTCCCCTCCTGAACTCCTGGGCGGGTCCCCTCCTGAACTCCTGGGCGGGTCCCCTCCTGAACTCCTGGGCGGGTCCCCTCCTGAACTCCTGGGCGGGTCCCCTCCTGAACTCCTGGGCGGGTCCCCTCCTGAACTCCTGGGCGGGTCCCCTCCTGAACTCCTGGGCGGGTCCCCTCCTGAACTCTGGATCCTTTGGGGCACTCCTGGGTCCTTTCCTGAACTCCTGGGTCCCCTCCGAACTCTTGTATTCCCCCCTGCACTCCTGGGTTTTTTGGGGCACTGCTGGGTCCCCTCCTGAACTCTGGATCCTTTGGGGCACTCCTGGGTCCCCTCCTGAACTCCTGGGTCCTTTGGGGCACTCCTGGTCCCCCTCTTGATCTATTGAATGGGTCACTCCTGAACTCCTGGGTGGGTCCCCTCCTGAAGTCCTAGGTGGGTCCCGCCATGAACTCCTGGGTGGGTCCCTCCTGAACTCTTGGGTCCCCTCCTGAACTCTGGATCCTTTGGGGCACTCCTGGGTCCCCTCCTGAACTCTGGATCCCTTGGGGTACTCCTGGTTTCCCCCCTGATCTCCTGGGTCCTTTGGGGCACTGCTGGGTCCCCTCCTGTACTCCTGGGTGGGTCCCCTCCTGTACTCCTGGGTGGGTCCCCTCCTGTACTCCTGGGTGGGTCCCTTCCTGAACTCCTGGGTGGGTCCCCTCCTGAATACCTGGGTCATTTGGGGCACTCCTGGGTCCCCTCAGAACTCCTGGGTTCCCCACTGAACTCCTGGGTCCTTTAGGGCACTCCTGGTCCCCCTCCTGAACTCTTCGGTCCCCCACTGAACTCCTGGGTCCTTTGGGGCACTCCTGGGTCCTCTCCTGAACTCTTCGGTCCCCTCCTGAACTCTTGGGTTCTTTGGGGCACTCCTGGGTCCCCTCCTAAGCTCTTGGGTCCTTTGGGGAACTCTTGGGTCCCCTCAGAACTCCTGGGTTCACCCCTGAACACCTGGGACCTTTGGGGCACTCCTGGGTCTCATCAGTACTCTTGCGTTTCCCCCCTGAACTCCTGGGTCATTTGGGGCACTCCTGGGTCCTCTCCTGAACTCTTGGGTCCCCTCCTGAACTCTTGGGTCCTTTGGGGAACTCTTGGGTCCCCTCAGAACTCCTGGGTCCTTTGGGGCACTCCTGGGTCTCCTCAGTACTCTTGGGTTTCCCCCCTGCACTCCTGGGTCATTTGGGGCACTGCTGGGTTCCCTCCCGAACTCCTGGGTGGGTCCCCTCCCGAACTCCTGGGTGGGACCCGTTCCGAACTCCTGGGTACTTTGAGGCACTCCTTGGTCCCCTCAGAACGCCTAGGTTCCCCCCTGAACTCCTGGGTCCTTTGGGGCATTCCTGGGTCCCCTCCTGAACTCTGGATCCTTTGGGGCACTCCTGGGTCCTCTCCTGAACTCCTGGGTCCTCTCCTGAACTCTTGGGTTACCCCCTGAACTCCTAGGTCCCCTCCTGAATTCTTCAGTCCCCTCCTGAACTCCTGGGCGGGTCCCCTCCTGAACTCCTGGGCGGGTCCCCTCCTGAACTCCTGGGCGGGTCCCCTCCTGAACTCCTGGGCGGGTCCCCTCCTGAACTCCTGGGCGGGTCCCCTCCTGAACTCTGGATCCTTTGGGGCACTCCTGGGTCCTTTCCTGAACTCCTGGGTCCCCTCCGAACTCTTGTGTTCCCCCCTGCACTCCTGGGATTTTGGGGCACTGCTGGGTCCCCTCCTGAACTCTGGATCCTTTGGGGCACTCCTGGGTCCCCTCCTGAACTCTGGATCCTTTGGGGCACTCCTGGGTTCCCCCCTGAACTCCTGGGTCTTTGGGGCACTGCTGGGTCCCCTCCTGAACTCCTGGGTGGGTCCTCTCCTGAACTCCTGGGTGGGTCCCCTCCTGATCTCTTGGGTCATTTTGGCACTCCTGGGTCCCCTCAGAACTCCTGGGTTCCCAACTGAACTCCTGGGTCCTTTAGGGCACTCCTGGTCCCCCTCCTGAACTCTTCGGTCCCCCACTGAACTCCTGGGTCCTTTGGGGCACTCCTGGGTTCTCTCCTGAACTCTTGGGTCCCTTCCTGAACTCTTGGGTTCTTTGGGGCACTCCTGGGTCCCCTCCTAAGCTCTTGGGTCCTTTGGGGAACTCTTGGGTCCCCTCAGAACTCCTGGGTTCACCCCTGAACTCCTGGGACCTTTGGGGCACTCCTGGGTCTCATCAGTACTCTTGCGTTTCCCCCCTGAACTCCTGGGTCATTTGGGGCACTCCTGGGTCCTCTCCTGAACTCTTGGGTCCCCTCCTAAGCTCTTGGGTCCTTTGGGGAACTCTTGGGTCCCCTCAGAACTCCTGGGTCCTTTGGGGCACTCCTGGGTCTCCTAAGTACTCTTGGATTTCCCCCCTGCACTCCTGAGTCATTTGGGGCACTGCTGGGTCCCCTCCCGAACTCCTGGGTGGGTCCCCTCCCGAACTCCTGGGTGGGTCCCCTCCCGAACTCCTGGGTGGGTCCCCTCCCGAACTCCTGGGTACTTTGGGGCACTCCTGGGTCCCCTCCTGAACTCCTGGGTCCCCTCCGAACTCTTGTGTTCCCCCCTGCACTCCTGGGTCCTTTGGGGCACTGCTGGGTCCCCTCCTGAACTCTGGATCCTTTGGGGCACTCCTGGGTCCCCTCCTGAACTCCTGGGTCCTTTGGGGCACTCCTGGTCCCCTTCCTGAACTCCTGAATGGGTCCGTCCTGAACTCCTGGGTCCCCTCAGAACCCCTGTGTCCCCTCCTGAAGTTCTGGGTGGGTACCGCCATGAAGTCCTGGGTGGGTCCCTCCTGAACTCTTGGGTCCCCTCCTGAACTCTTGAGTCCTTTGGGGCACTCCTGGGTTCCCTCCTGAACTCTGGATCCTTTGGGGCACTCCTGGGTTCCCCCCTGAACTCCTGGGTCCTTTGGGGCACTGCTGGGTCCCCTCCTGAACTCCTGGGTGGGTCCCCTCCTGAACTCCTGGGTGGGTCCCCTCCTGAACTCCTGGGTGCCCTCCTGAACTCTTGGGTCATTTGGGGCACTCCTGGGTCCCCTCAGAACTCCTGGGTTCCCCACTGAACTCCTGGGTCCTTAGGGGCACTCCTGGGCCCCTCCTGAATTCTTCGGTCCCCCACTGAACTCCTGGGTCCCCTCCTGAACTCCTGGGTCCTTTGGGGCACTCCTGGGTCCCCTCCTGAGCTCTTGGGTCCCCTCCTGAACTCTTGGGTACTTTGGGGCACATCTGGGTCCCCTCCTGAACTCTTGGGTCCTTTGGGGAACTCTTGGGTCCCCTCAGAACTCCTGGCTTCCCCCCTGAACTCTTGGGTCCTTTGGGGTACTCCTGGGTCCCCTCCTGAACTCTTGGGTCCCACCCTGAACTCCTGGGTCCTTTGGGGCACTCCTGGGTCTCCTCAGTACTCTTGGGTTCCCCCCTGAACTCCTGGGTCCTTTGGGGCACTGCTGGGTCCTCTCCCGAACTCCTGGGTGGGTCCCTCCTGAACTCCTGGGTGGGTCCCTGCCGAACTCCAGGGTCCCCTCCTGAACTCTTGGTTACTTTGGGGCACTCCTGGGTCCCCTCAGAACACCTGGGTTCCCCCATGAACTCCTGGGTCCTTTGGGGCATTCCTGGGTCCCCTCCTGAACTCTTGGGTCCTTTGGGACACTCCTGGGTCCTCTCTTGAACTCCTGGGTCTGCTCCTGAACTCTTGGGTTACCCCCTGAACTCCTAGGTCCCCTCCTGAATTCTTCAGTCCCCTCCTGAACTCCTGGGCGGGTCCCCTCCTGAACTCCTGGGCGGGTCCCCTCCTGAACTCCTGGGTCCTTGGGGCAATCCTGGTCCCCCTCCTGAACTCCTGAATGGCTCCCCTCAGAACTCCTGGGTCCCCTCCTGAATTCCTGGGTGGGTCCCGCCAGGAACTCCTGGGTGGGTCCCTCTTGAACTCCTGGGTCCTTTGGGGCACTGCTGGGTCCCCTCCCGAACTCCTGGGTGGGTCCCCTCCCGAACTCCTGGGTCTCCTCCTGAATTCTTGGGTACTTTGGGGTATTCCTGGGTCCCCTCAGAATGCCTGGGTTCTCCCCTGAACTCCTGGGTCCTTTGGGTAATTCCTGGGTCCCCTCCTGAACTCTGGATCCTTTGGGACACTCCTGGGTCCCCGCCTGAACTCTTGAGTCCTTTGGGACACGCCTGGGTCCTCTCCTGAACTCCTGGGTCCGCTCCTGAACTCTTGGGTTACCCCCTGAACTCCTAGGTCCCCTCCTGAATTCTTCAGTCTCTCCCTGAACTCCTGGGTAGGTCCCTACTGAACTCCTGGGCGGGTCCCTCCTGAACTCTGGATCCTTTGGGCACTCCTGGGTCCCCTCCTGAACTCCTGGGTGCCCTCCGAACTCTTGTGTTCCCCCCTTCACTCCTGGGACCTTTGGGGCACTGCTGGGTCCCCTCCTGAACTCTGGATCCTTTGGGGCACTCCTGGGTCCCCTCCTGAACTCTTGGGTCCTTTGGTGAACTCCTGGGTCCCCTTCTAAGTTCTTGGGTCCCACCCTGAGCTCCTGGGTCCCCTCCTGAACTCCTGGGTCCTTTGGGGCACTGCTGGGTCCCCTCCCGAACTCCTGGGTGGGTCCCCTCCCGAACTCCTGGGTGGGTCCCCTCCCGAACTCCTGGTTGGGTCCCCTCCCGAACTCTTGGGTACTTTGGGGCACTCCCGGATCCCCTCAGAACGCCTGGGTCCCCTCCTGAACTCCTGGGTCCTTTGGGGCATTCCTGGGTCCTCTCCTGAACTCTGGATCCTTTGGGGAACTCCTGGGTCTCCTCCTGAACTCCTGGGTCCTTTGGGGCACTCCTGGGTCCTCTGCTGAACTCCTGGGTCCGATCCTGAACTCTTGGGTTACCCCCTGAACTCCTAGGTCCCCTCCTTAATTCTTCAGTCCCTCCCTGAATTCCGGGTCCCCTCCTGAACTCCTGGGCGGGTCCCCTCCTGAACTCCTGGGCGGGTCCCCTCCTGAACTCCTGGGCGGGTCCCCTCCTGAACTCTGGATCCTTTCGGGCACTCCTGGGTCCCCTCCTGAACTCCTGGGTCCTTTGGGGCACTCCTGGTCCCCCTCCTGAACTCCTAAATGGGTCCCCTCTGAACTCCTCGGTCCCCTCCTGAAGTCCAGGGTGGGTCCCGCCATGAACTCCTGGGTTGGTCCCTCCTGAACTCCTGAATGGGTCCCTCCTGAACTCCTGGGTCCCCTCCTGAAGTCCTGGGTGGGTCCTGCCGTGAAGTCCTGGGTGGGTCCCTCCTGAACTCTGGATCTTTTGGGGCACTCCTGTGTCCCCTCCTGAACTCTGGATCATTAGGGGCACTCATGGGTTCCCCCCTGAACTCCTGGGTCCTTTGGGGCACTGCTGGGTCCCCTCCTGAACTCCTGGGTGGGTCCCCTCCTGAATTCCTGGGTGTTTCCCTCCTGATCTCTTGGGTGTCCTCCTGATCTCTTGGGTCCTTTGGGGCAAACCTGGGTTCTCCCCTGAACTCCTGGGTCCTTTGGGGCACTGCTGGGTCCCCTCCCGAACTCCTGGGTGGGTCCCCTCCCGAACTCCTGGGTGGGTCCCCTCCCGAACTCCTGAGTCCCCTCCTGAAGTCTTAGGTACTTTGGGGCACTCCTGGGTCCCCTCCTGAACTCCTGGGTCCTTTGGGGCACTCCTGGGTCCTCTCCTGATGTCCTGGGTCCGCTCCTGAACTCTTTGGTTACCCCCTGAACTCCTAGGTCCCCTCCTGAATTCTTCAGTCCCTCCCTGAACTCCTGGGTGGGTCCCTCCTGAACTCCTGGGCGGGTCCCTCCTGAACTCCTGGGCTGGTCCCCTCCTGAACTCTTGGGCGGGTCCCCTCCTGAACTCTGGATTCTTTGGGGCACTCCTGGGTCCCCTCCTGAAATCCTGGGTCCTTGGGGCACTCCTGGTCCCCCTCCTGAACTCCTGAATGGCTCCCCTCAGAACTCCTGGGTCCCCTCCTGAAGTCCTGGGTGGGTCCCTCCTGAACTCCTGGGTCCTTTGTGGCACTCCTGGTCCCCCTCCTGAACTATTGAATGGGTCCCTCCTGAGCTCCTGGGTGGGTCTCTCCTGAAGTCCTGGTTGGGTCCCGCCATGAAGTCCTGGGTGGGTCCCCTCCTGAACTCTTGGGTCCCCTCCTGAACTCTGGATCCTTTGGGGCACTCCTGGGTCCCATCCTGAACTCGGGATCCTTTGGGGCAATCCTGGGTTCCCCCCTGAACTCCTGGGTCCTTTGGGGCACTCCTGGGTTCCCCCCTGAACTCCTGGGTCCTTTGGGGCACTGCTGGGTCCCCTCCTGAAGTCCTGGGTGGGTCCCCTCCTGAAGTCCTGGGTGGGTCCCCTCCTGAAGTCCTGGGTGGTTCCCACCTGATCTTTTGGGTGTCCTCCTTATCTCTTGGGTCCCCCACAGAATTCCTGCGTCCCCTCCTGAACTCCTGGATCCTTTGGGGCACTCCTGGGTCCCCTCCTGAACTCTTGGGTCCCCTCCTGATCTCTGGATCCTTTGGGGCACTCCTGGGTCCCCTCCTAAGCTCTTGGGTCCTTTGGGGAACTCTTGGGTCCTTTCAGAACTCTTGGGTTCCCCCCTGAACTCCTGGGTCATTTGGAGCACTGCCGGGTTCCCTCCCGAACTCCTGGGTGGGTCCCCTCCCGAACTCCTGGGTACTTTGAGGCACTCCTGGGTCCCCTCAGAACGCCCGGGTTCCCCCCTGAACTCCTGGGTCCTTTGGGGCACTCCTGCGTCCTCTCCTGAACTCCTGGGTCCTCTCATGAATTCTTGGGTTACCCCCTGAACTCCTGGGTCCTTTGGGGCACTGCTGGGTCCTCTCCCGAACTCCTGGGTGGGTCCCTCCTGAACTCCTGGGTGGGTCCCTGCCGAACTCCAGGGTCCCCTCCTGAACTCTTGGTTACTTTGGGGCACTCCTGGGTCCCCTCAGAACACCTGGGTTCCCCCATGAACTCCTGGGTCCTTTGGGGCATTCCTGGGTCCCCTCCTGAACTCTTGGGTCCTTTGGGACACTCCTGGGTCCTCTCCTGAACTCCTGGGTCTGCTCCTGAACTCTTGTGTTCCCCCTTGCACTCCTGGGTTTTTTGGGGCACTGCAGGGTCCCCTCCTGAACTCTGGATCCTTTGGGGCACTCCTGGGTCCCCTCCTGAACTCTGGATCCTTTGGGGCACTCCTGGGTTCCCCCCTGAACTCCTGGGTCTTTGGGGCACTGCTGGGTCCCCTCCTGAACTCCTGGGTGGGTCCTCTCCTGAACTCCTGGGTGGGTCCCCTCCTGATCTCTTGGGTCATTTTGGCACTCCTGGGTCCCCTCAGAACTCCTGGGTTCCCCACTGAACTCCTGCGTCCTTTAGGGCACTCCTGGGTCTCCTCCTGAAGTCTTAGGTACTTTGGGGCACTCCTGGGTCCCCTCCTGAACTCCTGGGTCCTTTGGGGCACTCCTGGGTCCTCTCCTGATCTTCTGGGTCCGCTCCTGAACTCTTTGGTTACCCCCTGAACTCCTAGGTCCCCTCCTGAATTCTTCAGTCCCTCCCTGAACTCCTGGGCGGTCCCCTCCTGAACTCCTGGGCTGGTCCCCTCCTGAACTCCTGGGCTGGTCCCCTCCTGAACTCCTGGGCGGGTCCCCTCCTGAACTCTGGATTCTTTGGGGCACTCCTGGGTCCCCTCCTGAAATCCTGGGTCCTTGGGGCACTCCTGGTCCCCCTCCTGAACTCCTGAATGGCTCCCCTCAGAACTCCTGGGTCCCCTCCTGAAGTCCTGGGTGGGTCCCTCCTGAACTCCTGGGTCCTTTGTGGCACTCCTGGTCCCCCTCCTGAACTATTGAATGGGTCCCTCCTGAGCTCCTGGGTGGGTCCCTCCTGAAGTCCTGGTTGGGTCCCGCCATGAAGTCCTGGGTGGGTCCCCTCCTGAACTCTTGGGTCCCCTCCTGAACTCTGGATCCTTTGGGGCACTCCTGGGTCCCATCCTGAACTCGGGATCCTTTGGGGCAATCCTGGGTTCCCCCCTGAACTCCTGGGTCCTTTGGGGCACTCCTGGGTTCCCCCCTGAACTCCTGGGTCCTTTGGGGCACTGCTGGGTCCCCTCCTGAAGTCCTGGGTCCTTTGGGGCACTGCTGGGTCCCCTCCCGAACTCCTGGGTGGGTCCCCTCCCGAACTCCTGGTTGGGTCCCCTCCCGAACTCCTGGGTCCTTTGGGGCACTCCCGGATCCCCTCAGAACGCCTGGGTCCCCTCCTGAACTCCTGGGTCCTTTGGGGCATTCCTGGGTCCCCTCCTGAACTCTGGATCCTTTGGGGAACTCCTGGGTCACCTCCTGAACTCCTGGGTCCTTTGGGGCACTCCTGGGTCCTCTGCTGAACTCCTGGGTCCTCTCCTGAACTCTTGGGTTACCCCCTGAACTCCTAGGTCCCCTCCTGAATTCTTCAGTCCCTCCCTGAACTCCGGGTCCCCTCCTGAACTCCTGGGCGGGTCCCCTCCTGAACTCCTGGGCGGATCCCCTCCTGAACTCCTGGGCGGGTCCCCTCCTGAACTCTGGATCCTTTGGGGCACTCCTGGGTCCTTTCCTGAACTCCTGGGTCCCCTCCGAACTCTTGTGTTCCCTCCTGCACTCCTGGGTTTTTTGGGGCACTGCTGGTTCCCCTCCTGAACTCTGGATCCTTTGGGGCACTCCTGGGTTCCCCCCTGAACTCCTGGGTCTTTGGGGCACTGCTGGGTCCCCTCCTGAACTCCTGGGTGGGTCCTCTCCTGAACTCCTGGGTGGGTCCCCTCCTGATCTCTTGGGTCATTTTGGCACTCCTGGGTCCCCTCAGAACTCCTGGGTTCCCCACTGAACTCCTGGGTCCTTTAGGGCACTCCTGGTCCCCCTCCTGAACTCTTCGGTCCCCCACTGAACTCCTGGGTCCTTTGGGGCACTCCTGGGTTCTCTCCTGAACTCTTGGGTCCCTTCCTGAACTCTTGGGTTCTTTGGGGCACTCCTGGGTCCCCTCCTAAGCTCTTGGGTCTTTTGGGGAACTCTTGGGTCCCCTCAGAACTCCTGGGTTCACCCCTGAACTCCTGGGACCTTTGGGGCACTCCTGGGTCTCATCAGTACTCTTGCGTTTCCCCCCTGAACTCCTGGGTCATTTGGGGCACTCCTGGGTCCTCTCCTGAACTCTTGGGTCCCCTCCTGAACTCTTGGGTCCTTTGGGGCACTCCTGGGTCCCCTCCTAAGCTCTTGGGTCCTTTGGGGAACTCTTGGGTCCCCTCAGAACTCCTGGGTCCTTTGGGGCACTCCTGGGTCTCCTAACTACTCTTGGGTTTCCCCCCTGCACTCCTGAGTCATTTGGGGCACTGCTGGGTCCCCTCCCGAACTCCTGGGTGGGTCCCCTCCCGAACTCCTGGGTGGGTCCCCTCCCAAACTCCTGGGTACTTTGGGGCACTCCTGGGTCCCCTCCTGAACTCTGGATCCTTTGGGGCACTCCTGGGTCCCCTCCTGAACTCCTGGGTCCTTTGGGGCACTCCTGGTCCCCTTCCTGAACTCCTGAATGGGTCCCTCCTGAACTCCTGGGTCCCCTCAGAACCCCTGTGTCCCATCCTGAAGTTCTGGGTGGGTCCCGCCATGAAGTCCTGGGTGGGTCCCTCCTGAACTCTTGGGTCCCCTCCTGAACTCTTGGGTCCTTTGGGGCACTCCTGGGTTCCCTCCTGAACTCTGGATCCTTTGGGGCACTCCTGGGTTCCCCCCTGAACTCCTGGGTCCTTTGGGGCACTGCTGGGTCCCCTCCTGAACTCCTGGGTGGGTCCCCTCCTGAACTCCTGGGTGGGTCCCCTCCTGAACTCCTGGGTGCCCTCCTGAACTCTTGGGTCATTTGGGGCACTCCTGGGTCCCCTCAGAACTCCTGGGTTCCCCACTGAACTCCTGGGTCCTTAGGGGCACTCCTGGGCCCCTCCTGAATTCTTCGGTCCCCCACTGAACTCCTGGGTCCCCTCCTGAACTCCTGGGTCCTTTGGGGCACTCCTGGGTCCCCTCCTGAGCTCTTGGGTCCCCTCCTGAACTCTTGGGTACTTTGGGGCACATCTGGGTCCCCTCCTGAACTCTTGGGTCCTTTGGGGAACTCTTGGGTCCCCTCAGAACTCCTGGCTTCCCCCCTGAACTCTTGGGTCCTTTGGGGTACTCCTGGGTCCCCTCCTGAACTCTTGGGTCCCACCCTGAACTCCTGGGTCCTTTGGGGCACTCCTGGGTCTCCTCAGTACTCTTGGGTTCCCCCCTGAACTCCTGGGTCCTTTGGGGCACTGCTGGGTCCTCTCCCGAACTCCTGGGTGGGTCCCTCCTGAACTCCTGGGTGGGTCCCTGCCGAACTCCAGGGTCCCCTCCTGAACTCTTGGATACTTTGGGGCACTCCTGGGTCCCCTCAGAACACCTGGGTTCCCCCATGAACTCCTGGGTCCTTTGGGGCATTCCTGGGTCCCCTCCTGAACTCTTGGGTCCTTTGGGACACTCCTGGGTCCTCTCCTGAACTCCTGGGTCTGCTCCTGAACTCCTGGGTCTGCTCCTGAACTCCTAGGTCCCCTCCTGAATTCTTCACTCCCTCCCTGAACTCCTGGGCGGGTCCCCTCCTGAACTCCTGGGCGGGTCCCCTCCTGAACTCCTGGGCGGGTCCCCTCCTGAACTCCTGGGCGGGTCCCCTCCTGAACTCCTGGGCGGGTCCCCTCCTGAACTCCTGGGCGGGTCCCCTCCTGAACTCCTGGGTCCTTGGGGCACTCCTGGTCCCCCTCCTGAACTCCTGAATGGCTCCCCTCAGAACTCCTGGGTCCCCTCCTGAATTCCTGGGTGGGTCCCGCCAGGAACTCCTGGGTGGGTCCCTCTTGAACTCCTGGGTCCTTTGGGGCACTGCTGGGTCCCCTCCCGAACTCCTGGGTGGGTCCCCTCCCGAACTCCTGGGTCTCCTCCTGAACTCTTGGGTACTTTGGGGTATTCCTGGGTCCCCTCAGAATGCCTGGGTTCTCCCCTGAACTCCTGGGTCCTTTGGGTAATTCCTGGGTCCCCTCCTGAACTCTGGATCCTTTGGGACACTCCTGGGTCCCCGCCTGAACTCCTGAGTCCTTTGGGACACGCCTGGGTCCTCTCCTGAACTCCTGGGTCCGCTCCTGAATACTTCAGTCTCTCCCTGAACTCCTGGGTAGGTCCCTACTGAACTCCTGGGCGGGTCCCTCCTGAACTCTGGATCCTTTGGGCACTCCTGGGTCCCCTCCTGAACTCCTGGGTGCCCTCCGAACTCTTGTGTTCCCCCCTTCACTCCTGGGACCTTTGGGGCACTGCTGGGTCCCCTCCTGAACTCTGGATCCTTTGGGGCACTCCTGGGTCCCCTCCTGAACTCTTGGGTCCTTTGGTGAACTCCTGGGTCCCCTTCTAAGCTCTTGGGTCCCACCCTGAGCTCCTGGGTCCCCTCCTGAACTCCTGGGTCCTTTGGGGCACTGCTGGGTCCCCTCCCGAACTCCTGGGTGGGTCCCCTCCCGAACTCCTGGTTGGGTCCCCTCCCGAACTCTTGGGTACTTTGGGGCACTCCCGGATCCCCTCAGAACGCCTGGGTCCCCTCCTGAACTCCTGGGTCCTTTGGGGCATTCCTGGGTCCCCTCCTGAACTCTGGATCCTTTGGGGAACTCCTGGGTCTCCTCCTGAACTCCTGGGTCCTTTGGGGCACTCCTGGGTCCTCTGCTGAACTCCTGGGTCCGATCCTGAACTCTTGGGTTACCCCCTGAACTCCTAGGTCCCCTCCTTAATTCTTCAGTCCCTCCCTGAATTCCGGGTCCCCTCCTGAACTCCTGGGCGGGTCCCCTCCTGAACTCCTGGGCGGGTCCCCTCCTGAACTCGTGGGCGGGTCCCCTCCTGAACTCTGGATCCTTTGGGGCACTCCTGGGTCCCCTCCTGAACTCCTGGGTCCTTTGGGGCACTCCTGGTCCCCCTCCTGAACTCCTAAATGGGTCCCCTCTGAACTCCTCGGTCCCCTCCTGAAGTCCAGGGTGGGTCCCGCCATGAACTCCTGGGTTGGTCCCTCCTGAACTCCTGAATGGGTCCCTCCTGAACTCCTGAATGGGTCCCTCCTGAACTCCTGGGTCCCCTCCTGAAGTCCTGGGTGGGTCCTGCCGTGAAGTCCTGGGTGGGTCCCTCCTGAACTCTGGATCTTTTGGGGCACTCCTGTGTCCCCTCCTGAACTCTGGATCTTTTGGGGCACTCCTGTGTCCCCTCCTGAACTCTGGATCATTAGGGGCACTCATGGGTTCCCCCCTGAACTCCTGGGTCCTTTGGGGCACTGCTGGGTCCCCTCCTGAACTCCTGGGTGGGTCCCCTCCTGAATTCCTGGGTGTTTCCCTCCTGATCTCTTGGGTGTCCTCCTGATCTCTTGGGTCCTTTGGGGCAAACCTGGGTTCTCCCCTGAACTCCTGGGTCCTTTGGGGCACTGCTGGGTCCCCTCCCGAACTCCTGGGTGGGTCCCCTCCCGAACTCCTGGGTGGGTCCCCTCCCGAACTCCTGGGTGGGTCCCCTCCCGAACTCCTGAGTCCCCTCCTGAAGTCTTAGGTAATTTGGGGCACTCCTGGGTCCCCTCCTGAACTCCTGGGTCCTTTGGGGCACTCCTGGGTCCTCTCCTGATCTCCTGGGTCCGCTCCTGAACTCTTTGGTTACCCCCTGAACTCCTAGGTCCCCTCCTGAATTCTTCAGTCCCTCCCTGAACTCCTGGGCGGGTCCCTCCTGAACTCCTGGGCTGGTCCCCTCCTGAACTCCTGGGCTGGTCCCCTCCTGAACTCCTGGGCGGGTCCCTCCTGAACTCCTGGGCGGGTCCCTCCTGAACTCCTGGGCGGGTCCCTCCTGAACTCCTGGGCGGGTCCCTCCTGAACTCCTGGGCTGGTCCCCTCCTGAACTCCTGGGCGGGTCCCCTCCTGAACTCTGGATTCTTTGGGGCACTCCTGGGTCCCCTCCTGAAATCCTGGGTCCTTGGGGCACTCCTGGTCCCCCTCCTGAACTCCTGAATGGCTCCCCTCAGAACTCCTGGGTCCCCTCCTGAAGTCCTGGGTGGGTCCCTCCTGAACTCCTGGATCCTTTGTGGCACTCCTGGTCCCCCTCCTGAACTATTGAATGGGTCCCTCCTGAGCTCCTGGGTGGGTCCCTCCTGAAGTCCTGGTTGGGTCCCGCCATGAAGTCCTGGGTGGGGCCCCTCCTGAACTCTTGGGTCCCCTCCTGAACTCTGGATCCTTTGGGGCACTCCTGGGTCCCATCCTGAACTCGGGATCCTTTGGGGCAATCCTGGGTTCCCCCCCTGAACTCCTGGGTCCTTTGGGGCACTCCTGGGTTCCCCCCTGAACTCCTGGGTCCTTTGGGGCACTGCTGGGTCCCCTCCTGAAGTCCTGGGTGGGTCCCCTCCTGAAGTCCTGGGTGGGTCCCCTCCTGAAGTCCTGGGTGGGTCCCACCTGATCTTTTGGGTGTCCTCCTTATCTCTTGGGTCCCCCACAGAATTCCTGGGTCCCCTCCTGAACTCCTGGATCCTTTGGGGCACTCCTGGGTCCCCTCCTGAACTCTTGGGTCCCCTCCTGATCTCTGGATCCTTTGGGGCACTCCTGGGTCCCCTCCTAAGCTCTTGGGTCCTTTGGGGAACTCTTGGGTCCTTTCAGAAATCTTGGGTTCCCCCCTGAACTCCTGGGTCATTTGGAGCACTGCTGGGTTCCCTCCCGAACTCCTGGGTGGGTCCCCTCCCGAACTCCTGGGTACTTTGAGGCACTCCTGGGTCCCCTCAGAACGCCCGGGTTCCCCCCTGAACTCCTGGGTCCTTTGGGGCACTCCTGCGTCCTCTCCTGAACTCCTGGGTCCTCTCATGAACTCTTGGGTTACCCCCTGAACTCCTGGGTCCTTTGGGGCACTGCTGGGTCCTCTCCCAAACTCCTGGGTGGGTCCCTCCTGAACTCCTGGGTGGGTCCCTGCCGAACTCCAGGGTCCCCTCCTGAACTCTTGGTTACTTTGGGGCACTCCTGGGTCCCCTCAGAACACCTGGGTTCCCCCATGAACTCCTGGGTCCTTTGGGGCATTCCTGGATCCCCTCCTGAACTCTTGGGTCTTTTGGGACACTCCTGGGTCCTCTCCTGAACTCCTGGGTCTGCTCCTGAACTCTTGGGTTACCCCCTGAACTCCTAGGTCCCCTCCTGAATTCTTCAGTCCCTCCCTGAACTCCTGGGCGGGTCCCCTCCTGAACTCCTGGGCGGGTCCCCTCCTGAACTCCTGGGCGGGTCCCCTCCTGAACTCCTGGGTCCTTGGGGCACTCCTGGTCCCCCTCCTGAACTCCTGAATGGCTCCCCTCAGAACTCCTGGGTCCCCTCCTGAATTCCTGGGTGGGTCCCGCCAGGAACTCCTGGGTGGGTCCCTCTTGAACTCCTGGGTCCTTTGGGGCACTGCTGGGTCCCCTCCCGAACTCCTGGGTGGGTCCCCTCCCGAACTCCTGGGTCTCCTCCTGAACTCTTGTGTACTTTGGGGTATTCCTGGGTCCCCTCAGAATGCCTGGGTTCTCCCCTGAACTCCTGGGTCCTTTGGGTAATTCCTGGGTCCCCTCCTGAACTCTGGATCCTTTGGGACACTCCTGGGTCCCCGCCTGAACTCCTGAGTCCTTTGGGACACGCCTGGGTCCTCTCCTGAACTCCTGGGTCCGCTCCTGAACTCTTGGGTTACCCCCTGAACTCCTAGGTCCCCTCCTGAATTCTTCAGTCTCTCCCTGAACTCCTGGGTAGGTCCCTACTGAACTCCTGGGCGGGTCCCTCCTGAACTCTGGATCCTTTGGGCACTCCTGGGTCCCCTCCTGAACTCCTGGGTGCCCTCCGAACTCTTGTGTTCCCCCCTTCACTCCTGGGACCTTTGGGGCACTGCTGGGTCCCCTCCTGAACTCTGGATCCTTTGGGGCACTCCTGGGTCCCCTCCTGAACTCTTGGGTCCTTTGGTGAACTCCTGGGTCCCCTTCTAAGCTCTTGGGTCCCACCCTGAGCTCCTGGGTCCCCTCCTGAACTCCTGGGTCCTTTGGGGCACTGCTGGGTCCCCTCCCGAACTCCTGGGTGGGTCCCCTCCCGAACTCCTGGGTGGGTCCCCTCCCGAACTCCTGGTTGGGTCCCCTCCCGAACTCTTGGGTACTTTGGGGCACTCCCGGATCCCCTCAGAACGCCTGGGTCCCCTCCTGAACTCCTGGGTCCTTTGGGGCATTCCTGGGTCCCCTCCTGAACTCTGGATCCTTTGGGGAACTCCTGGGTCTCCTCCTGAACTCCTGGGTCCTCTGGGGCACTCCTGGGTCCTCTGCTGAACTCCTGGGTCCGATCCTGAACTCTTGGGTTACCCCCTGAACTCCTAGGTCCCCTCCTTAATTCTTCAGTCCCTCCCTGAATTCTGGGTCCCCTCCTGAACTCCTGGGCGGGTCCCCTCCTGAACTCCTGGGCGGGTCCCCTCCTGAACTCCTGGGCGGGTCCCCTCCTGAACTCCTGGGCGGGTCCCCTCCTGAACTCCTGGGTCCTTGGGGCACTCCTGGTCCCCCTCCTGAACTCCTGAATGGCTCCCCTCAGAACTCCTGGGTCCCCTCCTGAATTCCTGGGTGGGTCCCGCCAGGAACTCCTGGGTGGGTCCCTCTTGAACTCCTGGGTCCTTTGGGGCACTGCTGGGTCCCCTCCCGAACTCCTGGGTGGGTCCCCTCCCGAACTCCTGGGTCTCCTCCTGAACTCTTGTGTACTTTGGGGTATTCCTGGGTCCCCTCAGAATGCCTGGGTTCTCCCCTGAACTCCTGGGTCCTTTGGGTAATTCCTGGGTCCCCTCCTGAACTCTGGATCCTTTGGGACACTCCTGGGTCCCCGCCTGAACTCCTGAGTCCTTTGGGACACGCCTGGGTCCTCTCCTGAACTCCTGGGTCCGCTCCTGAACTCTTGGGTTACCCCCTGAACTCCTAGGTCCCCTCCTGAATTCTTCAGTCTCTCCCTGAACTCCTGGGTAGGTCCCTACTGAACTCCTGGGCGGGTCCCTCCTGAACTCTGGATCCTTTGGGCACTCCTGGGTCCCCTCCTGAACTCCTGGGTGCCCTCCGAACTCTTGTGTTCCCCCCTTCACTCCTGGGACCTTTGGGGCACTGCTGGGTCCCCTCCTGAACTCTGGATCCTTTGGGGCACTCCTGGGTCCCCTCCTGAACTCTTGGGTCCTTTGGTGAACTCCTGGGTCCCCTTCTAAGCTCTTGGGTCCCACCCTGAGCTCCTGGGTCCCCTCCTGAACTCCTGGGTCCTTTGGGGCACTGCTGGGTCCCCTCCCGAACTCCTGGGTGGGTCCCCTCCCGAACTCCTGGGTGGGTCCCCTCCCGAACTCCTGGTTGGGTCCCCTCCCGAACTCTTGGGTACTTTGGGGCACTCCCGGATCCCCTCAGAACGCCTGGGTCCCCTCCTGAACTCCTGGGTCCTTTGGGGCATTCCTGGGTCCCCTCCTGAACTCTGGATCCTTTGGGGAACTCCTGGGTCTCCTCCTGAACTCCTGGGTCCTCTGGGGCACTCCTGGGTCCTCTGCTGAACTCCTGGGTCCGATCCTGAACTCTTGGGTTACCCCCTGAACTCCTAGGTCCCCTCCTTAATTCTTCAGTCCCTCCCTGAATTCTGGGTCCCCTCCTGAACTCCTGGGCGGGTCCCCTCCTGAACTCCTGGGCGGGTCCCCTCCTGAACTCCTGGGCGGGTCCCCTCCTGAACTCCTGGGCGGGTCCCCTCCTGAACTCTGGATCCTTTGGGGCACTCCTGGGTCCCCTCCTGAACTCCTGGGTCCTTTGGGGCACTCCTGGTCCCCCTCCTGAACTCCTAAATGGGTCCCCTCTGAACTCCTCGGTCCCCTCCTGAAGTCCAGGGTGGGTCCCGCCATGAACTCCTGGGTTGGTCCCTCCTGAACTCCTGAATGGGTCCCTCCTGAACTCCTGAATGGGTCCCTCCTGAACTCCTGGGTCCCCTCCTGAAGTCCTGGGTGGGTCCTGCCGTGAAGTCCTGGGTGGGTCCCTCCTGAACTCTGGATCTTTTGGGGCACTCCTGTGTCCCCTCCTGAACTCTGGATCATTTGGGGCACTCATGGGTTCCCCCCTGAACTCCTGGGTCCTTCGGGGCACTGCTGGGTCCCCTCCTGAACTCCTGGGTGGGTCCCCTCCTGAATTCCTGGGTGTTTCCCTCCTGATCTCTTGGGTGTCCTCCTGATCTCTTGGGTCCTTTGGGGCAAACCTGGGTTCTCCCCTGAACTCCTGGGTCCTTTGGGGCACTGCTGGGTCCCCTCCCGAACTCCTGGGTGGGTCCCCTCCCGAACTCCTGGGTGGGTCCCCTCCCGAACTCCTGAGTCCCCTCCTGAAGTCTTAGGTACTTTGGGGCACTCCTGGGTCCCCTCCTGAACTCCTGGGTCCTTTGGGGCACTCCTGGGTCCTCTCCTGATCTCCTGGGTCCGCTCCTGAACTCTTTGGTTACCCCCTGAACTCCTAGGTCCCCTCCTGAATTCTTCAGTCCCTCCCTGAACTCCTGGGCGGGTCCCTCCTGAACTCCTGGGCGGGTCCCTCCTGAACTCCTGGGCTGGTCCCCTCCTGAACTCCTGGGCTGGTCCCCTCCTGAACTCCTGGGCGGGTCCCCTCCTGAACTCTGGATTCTTTGGGGCACTCCTGGGTCCCCTCCTGAAATCCTGGGTCCTTGGGGCACTCCTGGTCCCCCTCCTGAACTCCTGAATGGCTCCCCTCAGAACTCCTGGGTCCCCTCCTGAAGTCCTGGGTGGGTCCCTCCTGAACTCCTGGGTCCTTTGTGGCACTCCTGGTCCCCCTCCTGAACTATTGAATGGGTCCCTCCTGAGCTCCTGGGTGGGTCCCTCCTGAAGTCCTGGTTGGGTCCCGCCATGAAGTCCTGGGTGGGTCCCCTCCTGAACTCTTGGGTCCCCTCCTGAACTCTGGATCCTTTGGGGCACTCCTGGGTCCCATCCTGAACTCGGGATCCTTTGGGGCAATCCTGGGTTCCCCCCTGAACTCCTGGGTCCTTTGGGGCACTCCTGGGTTCCCCCCTGAACTCCTGGGTCCTTTGGGGCACTGCTGGGTCCCCTCCTGAAGTCCTGGGTGGGTCCCCTCCTGAAGTCCTGGGTGGGTCCCCTCCTGAAGTCCTGGGTGGGTCCCACCTGATCTTTTGGGTGTCCTCCTTATCTCTTGGGTCCCCCACAGAATTCCTGGGTCCCCTCCTGAACTCCTGGATCCTTTGGGGCACTCCTGGGTCCCCTCCTGAACTCTTGGGTCCCCTCCTGATCTCTGGATCCTTTGGGGCACTCCTGGGTCCCCTCCTAAGCTCTTGGGTCCTTTGGGGAACTCTTGGGTCCTTTCAGAACTCTTGGGTTCCCCCCTGAACTCCTGGGTCATTTGGAGCACTGCTGGGTCCCCTCCTGAAGTCCTGGGTGGGTCCCCTCCTGAAGTCCTGGGTGGGTCCCCTCCTGAAGTCCTGGGTGGGTCCCACCTGATCTTTTGGGTGTCCTCCTTATCTCTTGGGTCCCCCACAGAATTCCTGGGTCCCCTCCCGAACTCCTGGGTACTTTGAGGCACTCCTGGGTCCCCTCAGAACGCCCGGATTCCCCCCTGAACTCCTGGGTCCTTTGGGGCACTCCTGCGTCCTCTCCTGAACTCCTGGGTCCTCTCATGAACTCTTGGGTCCCACCCTGAACTCCTGGGTCCTTTGGGGCACTCCTGGGTCTCCTCAGTACTCTTGGGTTCCCCCCTGAACTCCTGGGTCCTTTGGGGCACTGCTGGGTCCTCTCCCGAACTCCTGGGTGGGTCCCTCCTGAACTCCTGGGTGGGTCCCTGCCGAACTCCAGGGTCCCCTCCTGAACTCTTGGTTACTTTGGGGCACTCCTGGGTCCCCTCAGAACACCTGGGTTCCCCCATGAACTCCTGGGTCCTTTGGGGCATTCCTGGGTCCCCTCCTGAACTCTTGGGTCCTTTGGGACACTCCTGGGTCCTCTCCTGAACTCCTGGGTCTGCTCCTGAACTCTTGGGTTACCCCCTGAACTCCTAGGTCCCCTCCTGAATTCTTCAGTCTCTCCCTGAACTCCTGGGTAGGTCCCTACTGAACTCCTGGGCGGGTCCCTCCTGAACTCTGGATCCTTTGGGCACTCCTGGGTCCCCTCCTGAACTCCTGGGTGCCCTCCGAACTCTTGTGTTCCCCCCTTCACTCCTGGGACCTTTGGGGCACTGCTGGGTCCCCTCCTGAACTCTGGATCCTTTGGGGCACTCCTGGGTCCCCTCCTGAACTCTTGGGTCCTTTGGTGAACTCCTGGGTCCCCTTCTAAGCTCTTGGGTCCCACCCTGAGCTCCTGGGTCCCCTCCTGAACTCCTGGGTCCTTTGGGGCACTGCTGGGTCCCCTCCCGAACTCCTGGGTGGGTCCCCTCCCGAACTCCTGGTTGGGTCCCCTCCCGAACTCTTGGGTACTTTGGGGCACTCCCGGATCCCCTCAGAACGCCTGGGTCCCCTCCTGAACTCCTGGGTCCTTTGGGGCATTCCTGGGTCCCCTCCTGAACTCTGGATCCTTTGGGGAACTCCTGGGTCTCCTCCTGAACTCCTGGGTCCTTTGGGGCACTCCTGGGTCCTCTGCTGAACTCCTGGGTCCGATCCTGAACTCTTGGGTTACCCCCTGAACTCCTAGGTCCCCTCCTTAATTCTTCAGTCCCTCCCTGAATTCCGGGTCCCCTCCTGAACTCCTGGGCGGGTCCCCTCCTGAACTCCTGGGCGGGTCCCCTCCTGAACTCTGGATCCTTTGGGGCACTCCTGCGTCCCCTCCTGAACTCCTGGGTCCTTTGGGGCACTCCTGGTCCCCCTCCTGAACTCCTAAATGGGTCCCCTCTGAACTCCTCGGTCTCCTCCTGAAGTCCAGGGTGGGTCCCGCCATGAACTCCTGGGTTGGTCCCTCCTGAACTCCTGAATGGGTCCCTCCTGAACTCCTGAATGGGTCCCTCCTGAACTCCTGGGTCCCCTCCTGAAGTCCTGGGTGGGTCCTGCCGTGAAGTCCTGGGTGGGTCCCTCCTGAACTCTGGATCTTTTGGGGCACTCCTGTGTCCCCTCCTGAACTCTGGATCATTTGGGGCACTCATGGGTTCCCCCCTGAACTCCTGGGTCCTTTGGGGCACTGCTGGGTCCCCTCCTGAACTCCTGGGTGGGTCCCCTCCTGAATTCCTGGGTGTTTCCCTCCTGATCTCTTGGGTGTCCTCCTGATCTCTTGGGTCCTTTGGGGCAAACCTGGGTTCTCCCCTGAACTCCTGGGTCCTTTGGGGCACTGCTGGGTCCCCTCCCGAACTCCTGGGTGGGTCCCCTCCCGAACTCCTGGGTGGGTCCCCTCCCGAACTCCTGAGTCCCCTCCTGAAGTCTTAGGTACTTTATGGCACTCCTGGGTCCCCTCCTGAACTCCTGGGTCCTTTGGGGCACTCCTGGGTCCTCTCCTGATCTCCTGGGTCCGCTCCTGAACTCTTTGGTTACCCCCTGAACTCCTAGGTCCCCTCCTGAATTCTTCAGTCCCTCCCTGAACTCCTGGGCGGGTCCCTCCTGAACTCCTGGGCTGGTCCCCTCCTGAACTCCTGGGCTGGTCCCCTCCTGAACTCCTGGGCTGGTCCCCTCCTAAACTCCTGGGCGGGTCCCCTCCTGAACTCTGGATTCTTTGGGGCACTCCTGGGTCCCCTCCTGAAATCCTGGGTCCTTGGGGCACTCCTGGTCCCCCTCCTGAACTCCTGAATGGCTCCCCTCAGAACTCCTGGGTCCCCTCCTGAAGTCCTGGGTGGGTCCCTCCTGAACTCCTGGGTCCTTTGTGGCACTCCTGGTCCCCCTCCTGAACTATTGAATGGGTCCCTCCTGAGCTCCTGGGTGGGTCCCTCCTGAAGTCCTGGTTGGGTCCCGCCATGAAGTCCTGGGTGGGTCCCCTCCTGAACTCTTGGGTCCCCTCCTGAACTCTGGATCCTTTGGGGCACTCCTGGGTCCCATCCTGAACTCGGGATCCTTTGGGGCAATCCTGGGTTCCCCCCTGAACTCCTGGGTCCTTTGGGGCACTCCTGGGTTCCCCCCTGAACTCCTGGGTCCTTTGGGGCACTGCTGGGTCCCCTCCTGAAGTCCTGGGTGGGTCCCCTCCTGAAGTCCTGGGTGGGTCCCACCTGATCTTTTGGGTGTCCTCCTTATCTCTTGGGTCCCCCACAGAATTCCTGGGTCCCCTCCTGAACTCCTGGATCCTTTGGGGCACTCCTGGGTCCCCTCCTGAACTCTTGGGTCCCCTCCTGATCTCTGGATCCTTTGGGGCACTCCTGGGTCCCCTCCTAAGCTCTTGGGTCCTTTGGGGAACTCTTGGGTCCTTTCAGAACTCTTGGGTTCCCCCCTGAACTCCTGGGTCATTTGGAGCACTGCTGGGTTCCCTCCCGAACTCCTGGGTGGGTCCCCTCCCGAACTCCTGGGTACTTTGAGGCACTCCTGGGTCCCCTCAGAACGCCCGGGTTCCCCCCTGAACTCCTGGGTCCTTTGGGGCACTCCTGCGTCCTCTCCTGAACCCCTGGGTCCTTTGGGGCACTTCTGGTCCCCCTCCTGAACTCCTGAATGGGTCCCTCCTGAACTCCTGAATGGGTCCCTCCTGAACTCCTGAATGGGTCCCTCCTGAACTCCTGGGTCCCCTCCTGAAGTCCTGGGTGGGTCCTGCCGTGAAGTCCTGGGTGGGTCCCTCCTGAACTCTGGATCTTTTGGGGCACTCCTGTGTCCCCTCCTGAACTCTGGATCATTAGGGGCACTCATGGGTTCCCCCCTGAACTCCTGGGTCCTTTGGGGCACTGCTGGGTCCCCTCCTGAACTCCTGGGTGGGTCCCCTCCTGAATTCCTGGGTGTTTCCCTCCTGATCTCTTGGGTGTCCTCCTGATCTCTTGGGTCCTTTGGGGCAAACCTGGGTTCTCCCCTGAACTCCTGGGTCCTTTGGGGCACTGCTGGGTCCCCTCCCGAACTCCTGGGTGGGTCCCTGTGAAGGGGTTTCGTTAGAAGGAGATATGTTGTTGAATTAGTCAGGCCCAAAGGAATCTCAAGGCCACTTTGAGAAGCTGAGAACAGAATCTGCTGTGAGAAAGAGGGGCATTTCTTCATTAACAGGGCCTCAGCATGCCGTGAGTCGTCGGACCTATCATCAGTGGGGCTCCAGCGTGTGGACTGCCCATGATACTCATTTAGCGAATCCATGCTTGGAGCGTGGATTCGTGATTAGAGAATAGTTGCGTATATAAGGAGACATGTTTCTGTAATAAATGGCTTTGGCGTGATTCACATTGAATCGGAGTGCTGAGTCCTTTATCGTTCCAACAAATGGTGACCCCGACGTGATACTCCGAACGGCGTCTCACTAAGGTCGGGGAAAAGCCTGGAGCGGCCCAGCCGGAGGCGTCTCAGCTGGACTGAGAGCCGGGCGGAGACGTACGGACGTTCCGCGGATAAATTTTGTTGAAGAAGGTCCCGGGAAAGGTGAGCGGCTGGGAGCAGGAGGAGGGAAGAGTGAAGTTACGGGGCAGAATATATCCTCAGAGGAAGAAGCTATAGTTAAAGTCCTCCTGCATATTCTCTCTATGAGAGGACTTAAATATGAAGAAAGTAACATACGTAGACTGTTGGTTTGTTGTAGAACTAACGGCTACCCGACAGAAGCTGAGAAAGCTTTTAAAATTGAATTTTGGGATGATATAGGGCAGAAATTATGGGATAAGGTTAGCGACGGAGATAAAGAAGCTAAATCATTAGCGACTACATGGAAGCTTATAATTTCCACCTTAAAAGAATTTAAGGCTGAGCGGGCTGCGGTTACTGGAATTTTTGCAGTGTTACAGCCTGATAAGAACTCTAAAAATAACTGTGAAGCTTACCCAGTTCGTGTTTTCGATACCCTCCTTACTCCATCCCCTGTTGTGCCTTCGGCACCCCCAATGATACAACAGTCTGGGGCGGAGGGAGGAAAATTACCGAGTGGATGGCCTCCTGTACCATCACATGACCCTGGAGAGACCAAGAAGTCCAAAGAACTGGAGTCAGATAATTTGTCAAAAGGACTGGTGAAAGTTGAGAATGCTAAAGTCGTAAATAAGTGTAATGTCAATTCTTTTACTGATTTGTGTCCGCCTTCACCGCTTTCTATCCTTCTAACTCCTACAAGAGAACAGAAGGAGCCGCCGGATAAGAACTGGGCAAAAGAACTGTGTGAAAGATCAGATCAGCTATTAGCGAGTGAATCCAACGGTCAGCAATATCAAGCTATGAGAGAGGTGCCTGAAACCAACAAAGCAGCCAAATCATTTGCAACTGTTAATCAGGGTCCCAATGAGAATTACATACAATTTATTGACCACCTTCAAGAGACCATCAATAAGCAGATTGAAAACTTAGAAGTTAAGGAAGCACTGGTGTTGAAATTAGCAGTAGAAAATGCTAATGTTTGCTATCAGCATGTTATTTGCGAGTTTTACAGTACATATTATGTGTTCCTGTGTACCGTCTCTCTGAAAATCAAGCAGCTTGTCAGGAATGTGAGTTAATTGTTTCACTAGTTGTTTTTAAGTGCGCCATAAAACCTTCTGCCTGCTCTTCCCACTCAGGCTGCAAGCAGCCCTGTGCTTCCCCCCCGCCCC